>NC_066882.1:8609563-9297480 GCF_022985175.1 Labeo rohita
GCTGGAAATGGCCAAATGAACTTACGTCACAGGCCTATAAGAGCAGGATGGATTGGATAAAATGAGTCACAGCCCTGTCACTAAAGCCAACCCTGGCTTTATTTATTTAAAATAAATAAATACAATTTTAAAAGAAGAAAAGAAGAAAAGAAAGAAAGAACAAAAGAACGAAAGAAAGCACGAAAGAACGAAAGAAATAAAGAAACTTGATGGAAAAAAACATACAAAAATGTTGATTAAAAATAAAATGTATATATTTTTGTTGCTGAATACTGAATAGAAGTGCAAAATTGGTCTGTCACACCTACATGACTTGTGTGAAGGAAAAGTTACACCTCCAGGTTCAATTTAAAATAGAAACAAGCGTGAAGATGATTGCAACTGCAAAACACGTAACAATAACACCAGCAGTCATGAGGAGCAGAACATTACCATTTAGGGCTCTACTGTCAGGTTTTGTTGTCAAGCTTCACAATACAAGCTGCAATTTTAACATGACTGAATAGATACTGAAACAGAATATCAACGTGTTTAAAGCACTTAAACAACTTTTGAAGTGTAAAATATATATATATTTTAATTTTACAAAGGCTATTAACTGGTTAAAAGTAATCAATAATGTACTCACCCCCTTGTCATTCAGGATGTCCATGCCTTAATTTCTTTAAGACTGAAGAAAGAATGTCTTTTAAGGAAAACATTTCAGGATTTCTCTTCTATGATGCCCCCAAATTTGAACTTCCAAAATGCAGTTTCAATGCAGCTTCAAAGGGCTCTAAATGATCCCAGCCAAGGAAAAAAGGGTCTTATCTAGTGAAACGATCGTTTTTTTTGTTGTTGTTGTTTTTTTAAAATTACAATTTATGTATTTTGTAACCTCAAATACTTGTCTTGTCTAGCTCTGTGTGAACTCCGGTCATGACAGTTAGGGTACGTCTACAAACTCCCATTTCATTTTCTCCTCCGACTTAAAATCATCCTGCAGAAATACTAACCCAGTGTTCACAAAGTGAACATGCAAAGAAGGTCAAACACCCTTTACAAAAAAAAGGTAAAAACAGCGATGTATGACGATTTTGAAGTTGTAAATGAGATGGGAGTTTTTAGACGTACTCTAACTGCCATGACCGGAAAAAACAGTTCACACAGAGCTAGGCAAGACAAGCATTTGAGGTTAAAAAGTATATAAATTATTATTTTATTTTTTTTTTAAGAAAATAACCGATTGTTTCGCTAAATAAGACCCTTATTCCTCAGCTGGGATCGTGCAGAGCAGAGGTCTCAAACTCAATTCCTGGAGGGCGGCTCTGCAGAGTTGTCTCTGAAGACATTGATTAGCTGGATCAGGTGTGTTTGATTAGGGTTGGAGCTAAACTGTGTAGAGCTGTGGCCCTCCAGGAATTTATTTTGAGACCAATGGTTTAGAGTCCTTTGAAGGTTGCAGAAAGTTCAACTTTGCCATTTTACTGTAAAATATATTAAAATAGAGAAGGTATTTAAAATTGTATTAATATGTATATATGCAGCTTTCATAAGCATAAGATACTTTTTTCCAAAGCAGGAAAAAAATCCTAACAACCCAAAACTTTAAAATACTAGTCCAGTCAAAAGAATTTTTCAGGCTTGAAACCAGAAATTTAATATTCAAGGATATTTCCAAACTTTCTGTGACTTTGGGAACACAAGCTTAAACAGACTCAACTTTGCAACTAAGGATGAATTTACATTCAAGGACACAGTAAATTAATATCTAATGCTAGTTCACCAGCAAGCCATGTAGTTAATTCACTGTTACTGCTGTAAACACAAATGAATCCCAACAAATATTCAATCAGCAGAGCAAGAGAACATCACAGACATCCCATTTGTGACTTAATAAGCTTCTGCTGTTGGTTCCCTGTACCGATCTCACTTTTCTTCAGAGGCTTTAAAATTAATTTAGATGTGGAGATACTCCCAATTTAAATGCAAACGTAAAGGTGCTGATATGCTTTCAAAGGGTGACCTTACGCCTGCCCACATTCATTTATCATCATGAGTCACCTTGGCGTACAAGCTTTAATATAAATACACTCCCTTAGGTCTTAATGAAAGCACGGTGGCAAGTTTGCTTACATGTGTATTCAAAGAGTTTAAGCAAGAGGTGTTGTTTAATACAACAGAACTAAGTTCATCAGGTTTAATTACACGTTCTTTGCTGAAAGCACAAAGACAGGTCACAGTATTAGATTATATTATTAATAATCACACAGTCTAATTAGTTCTTGAGGTATTTACGCTCTCGTTATACAGTTTACTCAGTCACACAATCCTCGTAGCTCTCGTAGGACTCGTTGAAGGTGGACTGGATTAAACGCTGAGGTGGACTGAATCTCTCGATCGTCTGGAGGCCCTGTGGTTGTCTCGCATGAAATCTGACTGTGATTCTCATTCTCTGAACACTGCAGAAACTAAAAGTACACATCCTCACACATAAACACTATCTGACAAGACCAGCATGCATTTTTAAACTGTTAGCTCTTATTTAGTTTAGCTGGTGGACCAGCACAACTTTTCTGGAGTGATCAAAAAGCTGGAAAAGTTATGATGATACATTAGACCTTTATTCATCTTCAGAACACAAATTAAGATATTTTTCATGAAATTCGAGAGCTTTCTAAACCTACATACCATTTTAACAATGTCCTTATTATAGGGTGACCATACGTCCTCTTCTCCCTGGACATGTCCTCTTTTTGGACCTAAAAAAAATGCGTCCGGCCAGGATTTCTAAATTGCCCAAAATATTGCCATTCGTTGTGCGCGTTTTTGAATTAAAGCCCCGCTGACTGTTTTCTTGATCCCGTTCCTGCTTAATTTCAGGCCATTACAGCCTGGTCACGCAATCATTCTCATACTGAATATAATTTTCGCAGATCAGGGAGCCGTTATCATCTGATGAGTATTTAAATCTCTTTTGAATGAGTGGCTGTTTACTTTCACTTTCAATTTCACAATCACGCACACTCTGTATAAAGGGAGCACATCTTGCAAGATCAGATATAAGCACATTATCTGCGGAGCAGCAAATCCTCCAGCATCATTTGGCAGTCATCTCTCCTTACTCTTGTCTTGACCCATGATCAGTTAAATGATCTGATTCCTGCAGCTTGTGTTGGATGCAAGGTTGCCAAATCCGCATTTTTTGCATGGAATTGGGCTGATTTTAAACTGTTGCGAAGGGTTGATTTTCTCCCATGGGTTAAATGTTTGTAATATCACATAAATTACATCTGACTGAAATGCTTGCATTGAAATATTTTGCATTCTACCTGTAATAAAACTGTGCAAGATGTTTGTGATGGCCACTGGTAGGAAGCCTTTTAGCTGTGTTTATGATCAATCTACACAAGGGTGACTGTAAAATATACATTTTAGGTATGGAAATTAAATATTTTGAATTTTGATATGGGATATGGTCATTGCGCTACTTTGGGGCTATTTTTTGGGGGGGCCCCCCAAACAATCCGGCCCCCACTGTCCTCTTTTTTGCTAACTAAAATATGGTAACTCAACCTTACTACCTTTCTGGGCCTTAAACGTAGTGTTTGCGTTGCTGTCTATGTAGGTCAGAAAGCTCTCGGATTTCATAAAAAATATCCTAATTTGTGTTCCAAAGATGAACAAAGGTCTTACAGGTTTGAAATGTCTTGAGAGTGAGTAATTAATGACAGAATGTCATTTTCTGAACTTTAAGATGAGAGAAGGGGGACAAAACCGTCATATCCTACACAAAAATTAGCACTCTGCATGGGTATTGTAAGTTTTAATTCTCTTAATACTATCTAATAATATCTAAATGTGCTATTGAACATTTCATCTCCAGCAGAGCAATCTCCAGTAGAGCAACAAATTGTTACCATTTTTCATCTATGCACTGTGAATCTTAAACCCAACATACTGACAGCCAACAGGCAGAAGTGCTGCTAGTGTGTGTGTGTGCCCCCTGTGAGGGAGAATACAGATGGGCCGCATTTAAAGATGGCAGCGCGTGGAGAGGCCACACGGACTGACTTACTGCCTTCCACCTCAAGATCTCATTCAACAAGACTCCTCTTCACAGGAGACGACAAAGTACAGTCCATCACTGTCAAGCAAGTTCTCTCTCTCGATCACTGTGTGTGTAGTTATGTACAGAGCAGAACGTATTCCCCTCTGGCTGAAAAACCTGCCGACCTGCCCTTGGATTTAAGGTAACAACATAAACACAGGACTCTGTGCGCATGGCTGCACACATTTAATACTACAGGCCTGCACAGCTGCGCTTCTCTGCGTGGTCTAATTATGAGGTTTGCAACACAACAGCCAACTAACAACAGTCACTAAAACGTTAATGAGAAAGACTATAGATAGATAGATAGATAGATAGATAGATAGACAGACAGACTGATAGATAGATAGATAGATAGATAGATAAGATAGATAGAAAGAATTACTAATTGAGTCACTAATTTAATTGCATTTATATTCATCTAAATATACTTATTTACAATTTTAATTATAAATCTTATTTACAACAATCTAGGTCCCATTTTCTATCTTGCACAATTTTGTGCATGGTTTTTGAGTATGAGGCCATGTCACGCAACCTGTCCATGTTGGCATTTGTCTAATTTGGCTGTTTATACCAAGTGACAGATGAATTTGCATCAAAACACTGTTGAGTTGATTAGACGCACAGCCTTTGATGTCAACAAAAAATATATGACAGGTATTTGCTTATTTGTGGCCTATGTGCCGTTAAAGGGATAGTTCACCCAAAAATGAAAATTCTGTTATTAATTACTTACCCTCATGTCGTTCTAAACGACAAGATATTTTTGACCCTGCATAGACAGCAATGCAACTACCGTGTTCAAGACGCAGAAAAGCAGTAGGGACATCAATAAAATAGTCCATGCGACATGAGTGGTTCAACCTTAACCTAAAGAAGCTAGGAGAATAGTTTTTGGGCACAATGAAAACAAAAATAATGACTTTATTCATCAATTTCTTCTCTTCGTTTCACTCTTTGCTGCACGTTCAGGACAGTATGTGTGTGCTGCTGCTGACACAGAAGCCAGCATTGAAATTGTTGAAAATAGTCATCATTTTTGTTTTCTTTGCACACAAAAAGTACTCTTATTGCTTCTTTAACCCCCATCCTTTGGGATAAATTTGGCAATATATATAAAAAATATAGCACCCAAAAGATCTTCCTAGTTACTAACAGAGGCTTAAATTTTGGTAGCATCAAACATTAAGTTCCAAGTAAATACATCTCGCAACTGTAATGAGTGAGTCTTTTATCCATAAAGACTTTGTGTTCTCAGTGTGTGCTTTCTGCTCTGTGCAGAGCTGATGCGATTCCTCTGTGGTTTCTCACAGTCGGGGCTGACTCATACGCATTAATGAAACTTCACTGCGGCCTCTTTTCACAACCTGAGAGGAAAGCCTCCAAAGATGACGTGTGAATCACAACAGCTCTCCAGACTGTTTTGACACTGCTCTCTCTCTGACAGAGCTGTTGACTGAACTGCTCTTGATGGTTTCTGAATGCACCATGTATTTTAAGACGCAGAAGTCAATCTTTCCTCTCAGGTAAATAAGACTGTCTCTACGTCACACTGCAAGTCATCTGCACTGAAGCTGAAAGCAAACAGATGTAAGAATTAAGTGGGATTAATGTTTTGGACCACATTTACTGCAGTCGACAGCTGATGGAAGCTAATGGGATTCAGTACAATACTGGGCCTGTTAGAGGCTGATTAAATCATTCATTATGCCAATTAAAGAGATTAAAATATGACAACATACACTACAGGCCATGGTATATTATGTAGAAACTTGAAGTACTCCTTTGTGCACAAAAAGTAAAATTACGGTTGAACCACTGATGTCACAAGGACTATTTTAACAATGTCCTGGACCTTGAACACAGTGGTTGCATTGCTGTCTATGCAGGGTCAGAAAGCTCTCGGATTTCATCAAAAATATCTTAATTTGTGTTCCAAAGATGAACAAAGTCTTACCTGTTGAACGACATGAGGGTAAGTAATTAATGACAGAATTTTCATTTTTGAGTGAACTATCCCTTTAAGTCATCTTCCAATAAATTCATCGTATGTCAGTAGGACACACGCTTGCGGCTCTTTACAGAGCATTTAACATTATGTTATTCAGTGCCACTCACTTCCTTGCTCTCTTTCTCTACCCACTGCTCTTCTAACTGCTTTCACTCATCTTACACTTAGGAGGCTTCCCTCAGAGCTCATGTGTCTCAGAGCTATAAGAGTGGGATTTCACACAACCCCAACTAACAATCAGACGCCACCTCTCCACACCAGACACCAGCTCCCCAAACGGCCTGCGGAGGAAACCCCATTCATTCATGTACGAGCACATTTAAAGCCAGATACTACAAATGTGTCGTCACTCGGTCGATTTTAGACTATTCTCGGCCTCAGACAGCATGCAAATTGCTTACAAATCTAGAAAATTTTTCTTTAAATTCTAACCTGATAGGCTTGATGCCTTGATGCAACTTAAAACAAACTAACAAAAAAGTCCACCTGCAAACAAAGTCATTTTTAATAGATAACAGGCTAAAAAAATATTTTGTTAAGGTTCTCAGTAAAATAAAAAAAATACAAAATAATAAAATAAAATAAAATAAAAAATAATACTGTTAAAGTTTGTTCAGATGGCCTCTTTCTTTCTAAGTGGGCCGAGTTTTGACAAAAAAAAAAAATAGATAGCTACAACAGGATAACATGTATAGCCATATGGGCCTCTTTTTACATAAATTTTAAATGAACTCTAACACACACTGAAAGGGTTTGCTATTTCTGGATAACTGTCAATATACTGTATTGCTTTTAGGAGTTGTTGTGCTCTTAAAGGGACAGTTCACCCAAGAAATAAAAGTCTGTTATCATTTGTGACAAATGTGACAAAACCAGTCTTAAGTTGCACGGGTATATTTGTAGCAATAGCCAAAATTACACTGTATGGGTCAAAATGATCAATTTTTCTTTTATGCCAAAAATCATTAGGATATTAAGTAAAGATAATGTTCCATGAAGATATTTTGTAAATTTCCTACCGAAAATATATCAAAAACTTAATTTTTGATTAGAAATATGCATTGCAAAGAACTTCATTTTGACAACTTTAAAGTTTTTTTTTTTTTTTTCGATATATCAATTCTTTGGCACCTCAAATTCTAGATTTTCAAATAGTTGTATCCCGGACCATGCATCAATGGAAAGCTTATTTATTCAGCTTTCAGATGATGTACATATCTTAATTTAAAAAAATTGACCCTTATGACTTGTTTTGTGGTCCAGGGTCACATTTACTCATCCTCATGTTGTTCCAACCCTATCTGCCTTTCATGAGGTTGAATAAATGATGATAAAAGTCAAATTTTTAGATGAACTATCACTTTAAAGCTCTGATATCTTCTCTTAGCTATTTCTTATTAATGGCAGCATCACTTAAAGCCAAGCCACTATCTCTGCTCTTGGTCTCATAGAACAAGGTTTTAAGAAAAGAATCTGCGTTTGTGCTTCTTAATGTCAGTTCTGTTTACTCTTCCATCTGTGTATGTGCGGAGTCTGAAAACAGAGACCGGAGCTGAGGAGACTCGAGACTCCCTTGTGTCAATGTCGAGCTAACAGAGAGTAAATGGATAGTGAAAAGTACAAAGTGGAGGTTAGGAAGTAATTGATTTTATCTTCTGAAGACGCGGCGAGTTAACTTCTCCTATTGTCGCCTCAGATCTACATTCAACAAACTTCTCCAAAGAACACGGGCTCACAAATATTCTGATCCTACCCACTGGACCGAAAGCAATTGGGCTGTTACACAACAGTCGTCGGCTCTGTCTGGAGGCGCTGTCCGTACACATAGTGACAGCAGTGCTTCACACGCGGGCGGTCATCGCTTCCCAGAGGCTACGACATGTTGCAGGCTAAAAGTTTTGGCTTATTGTGCCAGGAGACAAGCTTTCATTGAGGTTTCAGTTTCTAAAAGGCTCTGATCCCACTGGCCTGCCTCCACATCCTGTACACATGCATTTCCATACTGGATATCTTGGTCCTTACTTCACGTTATCTTTTACTCACCCAAATGTTGTTCCAAACCTGTATGACTGACTGACTTTCCTTTATAGAACACAAAGGTAGTTATTCTGAGAAGTTACTCTGTTTCAATGTTTTGGACCCTACACTGTAAAAAATAAAAAACACAATTTGTTGAGTCAGCTTAAAATAATTTGTTACCCTGCTGCCTTAAAATTTTAAGTTCAGTCAACTCAAATAAGTTTAGTCAACTTGAAATGTAAAGTTGTACTAAGTAACAACTTAGATATTTGTGTTTGCTAAACTTAACAGATGGGTAAGTAACCCAGCTGCCTTAAAATTTTAAGTTGAATCAACTCAAATATCTAAGTTGTCACTTAGTATAATTTAACATTTCAAGCTGTATTAACTTTTTTGACTGAACTTAAAATTTTAAGGCAGCCAAGTAACAAATTATTTTAAGTTGACTAAACAAATTGTTTTTTACAGTGTACAGTTAAGGCATTTTTAAAAATATATATTCTTTATCTTCAACAAAAGAAGGCTTATTACAACATAAGGGTAACAAAAAGTCATTGCTGTATTGACTGAACTTTTTTTCCACAGTTAATATGTTTACACAGTTCACACAAATCTATTGTATAGCTTTTTACACTTGAAAAAATGCTGGGTTCAGACTCAGCGGTTGGGTTAAATGTTCAACCCAACCATCTGGGTAGTTTTGTTTAACTCAACTATTGTTTAAAAAATAACTATATGGCTGGCTTAAAGGGGTCATATGATATTGCTAAAAAGAACATTATTTTGTGTATTTGGTGTAATGCAATGTGTTTACGTGGTTTGAGATTCATAACACACATTATTTTCAACATACTGTACGTTATTGTTGTTCCTCTCTGTCCCGCACACGTTGATTTTTTACAAAGCATGGTGTGCTCTGAATAGCCAGCTATCCAGTGTGTTGTGATTGCCCAAATGCCTCAAGCGTGTGATGGAAACATTGTGCCCCTTACCATGTTGTGATGCCATGTGACCAGACAAAAACAATAAAACCCATTATAAATGAGGCATTTGTTGAATCCGGTGAGAACATAATTACTGATTATAATGACTCATACTGTCTTTTTATTCGTTGCGTTGCGCCACATAAACATAACATTATGTCTGCATTTGTGATTGCAGAAACAACAAACAACAAGCACTACTCTACACTGCTCAAAACTTAAATAGCCAGTAGCAAATTTTTAAATATGAAAACGTACTTACAGGCAGTGAGTCAGAAATGCCAGATTGTCCATGCAAAGTTGGATTTGCCACCACTTCATAGTGTGTACAGCCGGCATTGTAGGCTACTCTCCCAGGCTCAGGAAACAGTCCTCCGTAAAATGCGCTGCACACACTCAAATATTTATGTTGTACTGTTTCTAGTTTCTCATTCGGAAGGCCACACTTTTGCACTTTCGCAACAAAACACACAGCTTCTCCACAACACGGCAGCAGATGCAACAATACTACAGCGAGAATAAAAGTTATACCAACCGGTGTTACGCAAATCTTCCCACACAGTGACGTAGATTTGTGGGGGGCGAGTCTTAACTTTTATAAAGAATATCTCTTTGGGTTTGAGACTTTTGCAACTTTACAGATCTTATATAGATCTTATATACAGTTTGTAACACTCCAAAGTCAAAGGAAAACATGAAATCACATCATATGACTCCTTTAAAATGAACCCAAAATAGGTTGGCAACAGGTTGAAGGTCAAAGGAATAAGCCGAGGATCCCAGCCAAGGAATAAGGGTCTTATCTAGTGAAACGATTGGCCATTTTCTAAAAAAAAAATTAAATTGATATACTTTTTAACCACAAATGCTCATCTTGCACTAGTCTGAGCTCACGCATTACAGTCACGTTGGAAAGGTCACGTATGACGTAGGTGCAAATACTGACCTTGTATTTACAAAACAAATGTGCACAGAAAAGCAAACGGCCTTTGCCAAAAAAAAAACAACAAAAAAAACAAAAAAAAAGGTAAAACAACGATATCAGAAGATTTTGAAGCCGACAGAACTAACCACATGTGACCTTTCCAAAATGATTACGTAATGCGTAAAGTCGTAGACGTTTTTTTTTTTTTTTTTTTTTTTTTAGAAAATGACTGATTGTTTCGCTAGATAAGACCCTTTTTTTTTCGATTGGGATCATGTAGAGCCCTTTGAAACTGCCATTTGAACCTTCAACCCACTGATCCCCACTGAAGTCCACTACATGGAGAAAAATCCTGGAATGTTTTCCTCAAAATAAATAAATAAATAAATAAATAAATAAATACTTTCTTTTTGACTCTTGGATGACATAGGGATGAGTAAATTATCAGGACATTTTTATTCTGGAAGTGAATTAATCCTGTAAGGCTATTCTAATCATTAGATTATTGATATAGGAGTTGGTGTCAAAAACTGGCATAAAATTTCATACCAGTGACATCCTTCACACAAAGAATAGCCTGTATCAGTCTACTCCATAGCAAGTCTATTTTATGGTCACTGTGACATTCTTTGAAATTACTTGTGCTCCATGAAAGAAATAGAGTAATGTGAGTGAACAGTTTCTTTAAATCATCATATCAGATGGCAAACGTTTAAGTGATTTACCTAAACAGCACATGCTCCTGTATCAACACATCCTTCTTGTTAGTCCTGGAAATGCATTCCAATCAACTAATCAGATTTTCAAACCATCACTTGGCATAAACTGCTGCTTCTGTGCAACTAAAGAGCTGCTCACTTTCAGTGCTAGACCCACAAAATGAATCAGCCAGAGGACAACAGAGTTTTCAAAAGCTGTGGGAAGAGCCAAGTGCTGAGAAATACACACAGCTGCCTCAGATGGCCTTGTGTTATTGCCTGTCTGTCATGCCAGAACTCCTTCAAACAGTGCCTTCCGCTTCCTTCCCCGCTCCACAGAAAATGTGAATCCATGCACATGTCATTTCACTTCAAGGGTCACATTCAGTCTTTATGCGTGTAAGGGATATGGTGTTGTTCGTAATGATTTAAGCAGCTTCATAAATGTTCTGTTTCAGACAGGTAGTTTAAAGAAACAGCAAATGACACTTTCTCTCAAGCCAATAGAGGGAACGCACAGGTGAGTGATCATCTACCACAGATCTCTCTTTCACTGACGACATTCACACACAAGTATGCGTGTCTGGGTCATGCCTTTAATGCGCTTACGCAACGGCACAAAGCGTAGCACTGGCTGCTTGTGAACTCAAGCTGATCACTCACCCCGCGGCCTCAGGACCTCATGAGAACTGCAATGATCACACAGCTCAGTCTGCAACATATACCATGACTTTCATGGGGGAACAACTTTACAGGGTTGTGACTGAATCCAAAAAACGTGACTGGAAAGGAAATGACTTGTACTATGGAACCACTAAAGGAAATAAATATGAGATGGAAGAAAAATATATATTTCAATGCTTTCTCTCTCAATTATATTGTTGAGTAATTATACTGTATATAAACTGTGGGAATCAGGGATCCGCTATTAATATGCGGGGGATTGAAATCACTTTTGAATGCGCCCTCGCTTTTTACTTCCGCTTTCAAGATTAACGATCGCACATACTCTGAGTATACCACTGAGCGGCAGTACTTACCACACATTTTACAAGATTAGATGTTTGTCACATTATTTGTTTTCTGTGCCTTTCTGAATACAGATTCACTATTCAGGCACATCCCTAACTTTTAGATAGAAAGTCAAAATATCTCTTGGTTAAAAATGTAAAATTAGCCAAATGTTAGCAATCTTTTAAAGGAACAGTCCATACAAAAATGAACATTCTGTCATGATTTACTCACCCTCATGTCATTCCAAATTTGTTCGACCTTCTTTCTTCTGTACAACATAAAAGAAGATATTTAGAAGAATGTTACTACTGTTCAAAACAATGTTTTGATTTTGGCTTTCCTTGTATTTTGGGTGAACTATCCCTTTACACAGGGATGTACTGACAGAAAAGTCAGGAAATTATATTAATGTTAGGGATAATAACTGATAAATGGTCAACATTAAAAATATATATACAATTTTATATAAATAAATAAATACAAATAAGTAATAAATAAATAGATAAATAAATGTAAGCATGTAAGTAAATATATACTCATGTAAATAATAAATAAATAAAAACAAATGGTAAATAAATAAATTAATAAAATAAATAAAAGCATGGGCACAAATAAACAGTGTGAGAATAAATAAATAAATACCTAAATAAATAAATATGCAAGTAAATCAATCGTTTTAAATACTGAAGTAAATTTAGGCTTTAAAACAGTATGAAAAAGAAGTATTATAAGATCGGCTTAAAGGATTAGTTCACTTCCAGAACAAAAACTTACAGATACTTTACTCACCACTTGTCATCCAAAATGTTCATGTCTATCTTTCTTGAGTAGTAAACAAATTATGTTTTTTTGAGCAAAATATTTCAGGATTTTTCTCCATATAATAGACTTCTATGGTGTCCCGCGAGTTTGAACCTCCAAAATGCAGTTTAAATCAAAGGGCTCAAAACGATCCCAGCCAAGGAAGAAGGGTCTTATCTAGCAAAACTTTTTCTGAAAAAATTACAATTTATATACTTTTTGACCTCAAACAGCGATGTAGGACGATTTTAAAGTTGGAGATGGGAGTTTTTCGACATACCCTACCTGTCTTGAATGGAACTGCACAGAGTATGTATGCACATCGCAGAGCTAGACAAGACGAGCATTGGAGGTTAAAAAAAAAAAAAAGTATATAAATTGCACATTTCTTTTTAGAAAATAACCGATCATTTCACTAGATAAAACTGTATTTTGGAAGAACTTGCAGGCACCATAGAAGTCTACTAAATGGAAAAAATCCTAAAACGTTTTCCTCAGAAAACATGATTTCTTTACGACTGAAGAAAGAAAGACATAAACATCTTGGATGACAAGGGGGTGACTAAAATATCTGTACATTCTTGTTCTGGAAGTGGACTAATTCTTTAATATTACTTTTAAAAGTGTTATTAAATTATAAGCGCAGATAGCTTTCTAGGTATTACACTCGGTCTGCCTCGGGTGGCAACAAGATGTGCTTTTGTCTTTCTATTCATCTCTTACCTTAGTAGCACTATGATGGAACTCACAGTAAATTTGTGCTCTTAATGTATTTGTATTCAAAGCCATCTCTGATTTTTTGTAGTTGTCAGCACCATCTATATTGTGTGCATATAGGAAACAGCTGTGGAGCACCAGTGGTCAAAGCTCTCAGTACAACACTATAGTCCTGAATCTCTGATTTATCTCCCGCTGGGATCCGTCGGCGTGACTGGCATCGCTGAACGCCTTCCTGCTGGCCTGGCCTAGCTTTGCATAATAGTGCCTGACGTACAGAAGAGTGAATATTGTATCAAACACACTTGCCAGTCCAAATCCATAACGTCTAGACATGGCATCCCAGCTGGTCTAGAACAACTGAAACCCTCGGTACAGCACAACCCGCAATAGACAAATGGGTTGAGCCTCTAAATCACCTTAGGGCAACCATCTAACTTTTTTTTTCCATTTGCAAGATTTGGTAATGGGGTTTGCAGCAGGTATTGATTAGCTGTCCGGGTGGCATTAATCTAGACCAACAGGAATATAAATGAAACATACGGCCTTGTCTTGTATACAACTCTTGAGGTGAACAACCCCCATTACAACTGGGGCTCTAGAGTAATAAACAAATGAGATAATGATCCCTGTCCTACACTTTCACAACCTAATAGTTTCAGGAGTTGAGAAACAAGATCACGCAGATCCAAATCCAAACAGATTGCATAACAGCAAAAGCGCTCATCCATTTGGAAAACACATCAGAAGATAAGTGAAGCCAATTAAAGTTTAATTTTAGAGATGAAAAGGCAAAATTAGCTATTTTTGTCAGTAATTTGAAGACACCTGAAATGACCCAAAATAAATCTACAAAACTCTGATCACAGCAACCCCATTCTGTCAGACACTACTTCTTTAAAATAAAAGGAGGTGGCCCAGACAAACACATGCACACTTTCTGCAATACACAGACAAACATCAGCCATTTAACAATTTAAAAAGCTTTTATCTTAGAAATTAATAAAAACTAACAAATAGTGCCCTTGGCGAAATAACGAAGAAATAACAGTACATCTACTGTATATAAAAACATGAAAATTTTTCTGAACAAAGTATCTTTATATTTTGAGTACATGCGTTCATGTTATAGTTTTTGTATAGATGCGCTTCAAAAACTGATGCGGAAGAGAAGAAATTGTCGAAAAAAGTCATTAGGGGTCGTAGCGCTGAAAGCCTATTGTAATTGTTAGAATAGTCATGGATCAGTGATCTCTATGTAAAACTGATTGTGGAGACCAAATCGTAAGTCATAGAGACTTGAAACTTAGAGATTGAGACGGTAGTACTCGCACTGCCTACAACGTCACCAGGGCTCACCACAGTTGGCCTGACGGGGGGGGGTGTGAGGGGGGCTACAGCAATCAAAAGTACAAAATCACTCTTAACTCCTAAACCATCAGTCGCAGTCTAAAGTGTCTTTTGTCACTGGAATCCTTGACGAAATTTTCGGGTATTTCGCATTTTTTTGAAAAAACTACTTTTGTGAACTAGTCTTAGGTTTTATACCCGATCGGAATCAAACCAATGCAGAAAGATTCTCTGGAGAGTGAATATCAATAATTATCTAAAAGTTGAACTTTCGACTCACCATTGCTAAGGGGCGCCAAAACTTTCGCAAGGGACAGGGCCAATTTTTGGAAAAATAAAATGCCTATAACTCCTGAACCGAATGTGATATCTCCGCCAAACTCAGAACACTCATGTAAGAGCTCAATCTGAGGCACAACCATTTGTCCTATCAACATGTGTGTGCACGGTCTTGGTCCGAAGTGCCACAAGTGTCTATAAGGACATTTGCGCATCCAAAAAACATAAATGTCATTGGCCGATGAAGTCTGAGCACTGTTAGGCAAGGTTAACGGAGGCTGTTTGGAACGAAACTCAGTGGGCCTGTTTGACTCACAACCCCAAGGGTCTAAGAGAAATTTGAAAGAAATCGGCCACTGGCTGATTGTACGTTGTGTTCGTTTTTTCGCACATACAAACAATATTCATGCCATATGATAGAACTCCTCATTCCAGACAACTTTGCCTCTAGAATCACTGCTGTCAATCAAATCGTAGTAAAATGATTGAGAAGATGTAAAAAACCTTTTGCAAACTAGTCCTAGGGTTTTCGCTCAATCTGGAAAAAAAACACTGCAGACTCTCTAGGTCAATAATTATCAAAAAAAAAAATGTTGAAAGTTACCCTTTAGGAAGCTATAACGAGTCATTTAAAAAAGGAGCATGTCCAAATTTACCCAAAATCCTATAAAAACTGCTGAGCACATGCAACAGGTGATTCTAAACAAGTATGCAAAGTTTTAAGTGGATCACAGCTGTCGCTATAACAGTCATAACTGTTAAAAAACAATATTTCTATGGCAAATTATCTAGATTTGACAAAAATGCTTTAAATCATTGATTTAGGTGGTTACAAGCTTGCTAAATAATGTCTTTTTCATATGTGCTAAAATGCCTTAAAGCACTTGAACCCTGTTAATCGCTGCTTGCAGCTATATTTATTTTTGTCCTCTTTGCACACAAAAAGTATTCTTGTAACTTCATAAAATTACGGTTGAACCACTGATGTCACATGGACTATTTCGTTGTTGTCCTTACTACCTTTCTGGGCCTTGAACATTGTTGCGCTGCTGTCTATGCAGTCTCAGAAAGCTCTCGGATTTCATCAAAAATATCTTAATTTGTGTTCCGAATACAAACAAAGGTCTTACAGGTTTTCACTTTTCCATTAACTATCCCTTTAAACAAGAAGTACATACTGTACAATTGTTCTAAAACCTGCAGCACTGCAGTACAGATAAAAGAACAAAGACACATTTGTCCACCAATGTCCTTTAACTCCTTCAGATCTGACCTTCAGGTCCAGCGTCAGCTTGTGTTCTGCTGTGGTGGGGGCTGATGGCTGGAATAGCTTCATGAATAATTCGTGTTGACAGAGAAGGTGGCCTGGGAGAAGAGCGCAGCTTCGGTTCAGTGTGGCACAGATTACTAGACACAATTGCTGTTCAATACAAGACTACTGAGGTAATGATTACAGGCTCCCAAGTCTGCAAGGTCGAGACCAATAGAGAGAAAACAGAAGCGGCATGTATGAAGACGTATGTATAGCTCAGCTCTCAGTAAGGATGCTGGATGTGTGTCTTCTGTTATGAATGCTAAACACATCCGTGCTGCAGGAAAACTATCCCACTGAGAAGAAGGGATCTGCCATAGACCCTTATAAATACACACACACACACACACACACACAGACTAGAAGAATCTAGAGGACAGAAATAATCTGATAAGAGAACATCGCACATTTGAGTTAGGAGTGTGATAACTGTTTTCTCACTGGTGTCAAGCGATTGTTAGATACTAACATACTGTGCCTGGAATAGAATAGAATAGAATAGAATAGAATAGGTCTGTTATATTGCCAGTTACTGACAGTCTGTAGAACACGGAGAGAACAAATAAATGCTAATCGCAAATTCAAAGACAGAAACAAACTGTTAACAATAAACATAACATTTTCCATTTTTCTGTACATCCATTTAGAAGCAATAAACTCTAGTCCTAAGCTTAGTTATATTTCAAACCACAGCACATTCTTTCATTTGATAAACTGCTCTTTACAGTATCTTAAATTGCACTTTACGACCTTGAGTGCTTAAAGCATCACCATGGGAACAGTTGGCAAGACATATTTGACAGGAATATAAAGAACAACTCCATAAGACTCACTTCTCAAAGCTCCTACAGAGATAGCCAGCTGCCTTTTACATAATTCAGTTGTTGCTTTACAGCCAAAGCTATGTTTAATGCAGACAGATTGCATTTTGTCCAAAAAAAGTTGTGTGGCCAAAAGATTTATGTCAGGGATATCAGAGATGTCAAGTGGAAAGTCTGTGTGTGTGTGTCCAAGTGAAAGTAAACACCTGCTGGCAGAAGCCACTGGAGTTCTGCGTCTCTGATAACCGCTGACATCACTGCTATACTCTCCAAAACTCTCCCGAACTCTCTAGAACCGTCCACCACCCAAAACAACTGCCAGGGAGAGACTGATAGGATGACAACTCAGCACAAACCTAAATATGAAAATTCTGTCATCATTTAGTCATTTAGTCTTCACAAACATTACAATTCACGATATAAAAAACACACTGACCGTGCATTCTTAGTTCATGTTAACTAATGTTAAATAATGAACCTCACTGTAAAATGTGACCAATTTTTCATATTAGAAACAAACAAGCAAGCCCAGTCCAGGTGAGATAAAGTTACACAAAAGTAATGTAATACATTACTTTCCATAAGTAATTCAATTTGTTACTTTCTAGAGAGTAACACAATATTGTAATCCAATTACTTTTAAAAGTAACTTTAGAGATTAAATTAACAGTGTGTTTTTTAAAGATTACCTTAAACAAACCAAAAAATAAAAAGCCAATAGCTGGTTACTGATATAAAATGATATACCAATAAATACACTGCTGGTCTGTACAATTTTATTTTTATTTTTTACTTTTATTTTTTGAAAGAAGTTTCTCATGTTCACCAACACTGCCTTTATTTACATAGTAATAAATCTTTACTCTCTTTTTCAGATTTACATGATGCTTACAACTTGCTGTTTCTACCCAATTTACCTGTGCTCAGACCAATCACAGAAGTTGTTAATGCTGTTAATGATGCTAAAAATGTTTGGCTACTAGACATTGTGAGAGAAATTACAACACATTTGTGATATAAGGGTCAAGAAAGCTGAATACATAAGCTTTTCAATGATATATGGTTTGTTACGATAGGACAATATTTGGCCGAGATACAACTATTTAAAAAACTGGAATATGAGTTGAAAGTTAAATGAGTTAAAATTGTCAAAATGAAGTTCTTAGCAAAGCATATTACTAATCGAGAATTAAGTTTTGATGTATTTACGGTAGGTCATTTACAAAATATCTTCATGGAACATGAATATTCTAAATATTCTAATGATTTATGGCATAAAAGAAAAATTGAGAATTTTGACCTGTACAGTGTGTTTTTGGCTACTGCTACAAATATACCCATGCTGCTTACAAATATACCCATGCTGCTTACAAATATACCCATGACTGGTTTTGTGGCCCAGGGTCACATATATATTATAGATAGGCAAGGATGCCTCAAGGGAAAATTAAACGCTGTGTTATGACGACATTACAAACAGCAGCTACTTTTCATCTGTCTCACTCAAGCGGTCGATACCCATTTAACGGGGAACAATTACATTAATTCTTTAATAAATTGCTACATCACTTATTTGGCAGAGCGTCCGGAAGCAATGTATGAAGCGAGCAGGTTATGTTTATATTACTAGCCAACAGTCAGGAAAGAAAAACAATTAAAGATCCGTTCTGAATCATAACCCCATATCTGTCAACATTTATTATATACAAAATAACGATTAGTAACGGCAAGGTTCAAGTGAAATAAACTCATACAGCTTACTTAAGCCACATGATCACATAATCACAGATTTTAAAGGTGCTGACAGTTCTGGTAATTGGACAGAAGGCTGTAGTCCATTAAATGGGGCCTTGCAAATTCTAATAAGCATAGCTCATATACAAACCCAGAGTTAAAGCCTGTTATTTCTACAGCACAAAAGACACTAAAACAGCATCTCGGCTACAGTAGTTATTCTATGATCAATTGTCTGATTCAACCCACAGCACCTCAGAGGTCTGCTTCCCTAGATGTAACCCATTGTTCCTAAATCAAAGGGCTGCGGTGGGCATCATTACAGCCCCCCTGTGAGGACACATCTATTGTCGTTTCAGACTGTTACAAAGTAATGACTTGCTGCACTGGGAGAAAACTGAATCAAGAGGAAAGCACATACAGTAGCTCATCTTTCATGTGGCCGCCCCCGCGTTACTCACCGAGACCGGGGAAATCACTCAGTGATTCAGCTTCAGTCACATCCCACAGTTCAGAGTTTTGTTTTGAGAAAAAAACAGGTTAGCCATTAGCATCAGCGCTCCAGCAGTAATATCCCTGGCCTTTTGTGTAGAGAGCATTGAGAGAAGAATGAGGTAAAATGCCAGCAGTGTAACTTTGAATCAAATGTCAATGCAAAGAACACGTTGCAATCACATAATTAATAGATCATTAGATCTTTTTAAAGGCGAGGCATTTAATTTCTGCTCTACTAAGGGGAAAAAAAGTAATGCAACAGTAATGACTGACTGAAAACAAAATGAACAAATTGTTCTTTTGAGCCAGTTCTTTTTAGTGAACAAGATGAACTAGCTGACCAAATTTGACTGAATCATCTGATTGTTTTAACAGTTCATGGACCAAGTTAAAGGGATAGTTCACCCAAAAATGAAAATGCAAATGAAAATGTCATTCTAAACACGTAAGACCTTCGTTCATCTTCGTAACACAAGTTAAGATATTTTTGATGAAATCCAAGAGCTTTCTGACCCTGCATAGACAGCACTGCAACTAAGTTCAAACAGCCCAGAAAGGTAGTAAGGACATTGTTAAAATAGTCCATGTGACATCAGTTGTTCAATGGTAATGTTTGAAGCTACAAGAATACTTTCTGTGCACAAAGAAAACAAAAATAATGACTGTTTTCAACAATTTCTTCTCTTCCGTGTCAGTCTCTGCTGCGCATCTAAGGTTTCTCATGATCTTTGTAAAAAGAAGTTACATTGTTTGACTTAAGACTAGTTTGTTCTTTTTATATTCTCTAAATATGTGACCTTGGACCACAAAACCAGTCTTAAGTAGCATGGGTATATTTGTAGCAATAGGCAAAAATACATTGTATGGGTCAAAATGATTTTTGTTTTATGCCAAAAATCATTAGGATATTAAGTAAAGATCATGTTCCGTGAATATATTTTGTAAATTTCCTACCGTAAATATATCAAAACCTAATTTTTGATTAGTAATATGCATTGCTAAGAACTTCATTTGGACAATTTTAAAGGTGATTTTCTCAGTATTTTTATTTTTTTGAACCATCAGATTCCAGATATTCAAATAGTTGAATAATGATAATATCTTGTCCAAATATTGTCCACATGTCAATGAAACACTTTTTTATCCAGTTTTTAGATGATGTACAAATCTCAACTGCAAAAAATTGACCCTTACGACTGGTTTTGTGGTCCAGGGTCACATATGTAAAACATCTGCACTGGGTGCTTTAGCTGAAAAATGAATGTAAACGTTAATGTGAAAAACATGGGAAAAATTTGAATACAATTTTTTATTTTAATGTGTTTGAGCATGTATTTTATCCGCCGGGGGAAACAGCAATGCATATTACTAACGTCGCTGCATGATTACATTAAGTGTTAAATCATTTTTTTGACTGGCTCATTGAAACAAACTGTCTAAAAGAACCGGTTTGTGGAAATGAATCCACAAATGCATTTCCCATTACTCGTTTCCAAGCCCAAATTATTCTTCAGTATACTGACAGTGTGCATGACAACAATATGTCTTTTCGGTGAAAAATGCTAGACGAATAAATTTGACTTGACTTTAGGCTCTAAACATTCTCCAAATGTCAAATTCCTGAGTCTGTCTTTAGAAAAACAACTGTATATTGTGTTTAAACCTTACATTCTACAACTTTAACTCTGATCTCCCAAACAACAAGCCAGTCAAAACAAGTGTGAACGTTGGGTCAGCAAACACTTGGCCATTAATCAAAACCCCTCCAGCTGCTGTCCTCAATGATACACGCGGCTGGTCTCTCACAGTTTTGGGCAGATCGAGAAGCAAGAAAGTAGGAGGAAAACGGTGAGCTCTTTTCATTTGACTGCGGCCTCTGGCGCTGCGGGAGCAAGGAAGCATTAAATTGTTTTTCAGACGGTTGTTTCTCTGCCTCTCCCTCCAGATGTATGTCAAGGTTTTACATCACTACCCTTATTAATGTCAGCGATCTGAACTTGAGGTCACCTGAGGAGGACACACGCTCTGAGAGCGGTGGAGGTTATTGTGTATGCTATACATGGCCTAAACTGCTGAGGGATTTCAACTCACTGAGCTGATATCTGTGAACAAAGCTAGAGGTTAGATGCATGGCAATTGACTGATGTAGTTATGTAATGAGATCATGGAATGGAATGCACAATTTATTAATGTCTGCATCACATCAATGTGATTATTTAATAGCTGACCAGATACTGAAACCTTATGGTATAAATTATGATCTCTGTTTATAGTTAATGACACTGAACAGCAGATATCTCTCAAGGTTTTCGAAAATACAGTTAAGATAAATAAAACACATGTAAGATGTGCCTTTGTTTGACATCTAAAGCCTCTCTCTTCAAAAAGAAGATACGTGCAGCTTGAGGAGACACTTAAAAATCTCAACCACCGACCTTTCGAGGACAAAGACTGATGGTATCTGTACAGCAGCTGTCATATTAGTGACCAAAACATTACCAGGGGAAGCTGGTCATAGGGAAGTGATATCATTTAAACAAATGGTTTCACCTAAAACAAGCTTGTACCATCACCTTAAAAAAGTCATAGAAAATATCCTTGACAAATGTAGCTAGTATGGATTTAATTTAGAAAGTTTTGATTTGTGCATTAAATTAAAATTTAATTTAGACACTGCAAATCGCAAATGCACAGTCATTTTTCTTGGAAACATCAATACACCAAGCAATTAAATGTGCAATTTGATCTAAACACAAGCAATGGCAAACTAGTTTTTAACATACTACTGTTCAAAAGTTTGCCAAATTTCAAAGAATCCAGAATAAATGTTCACAAAATTTAACCAGCACAACTGCTTTCAACATTCATGATGAGAAGAAATCTTCAAATAAGCGTATCAGAATAATTTACAGTTGAGGTCAAAAGTTTACATACATCTTGCAGAATCTGCAAAATGTTAAGTATATTACCAAAATAGGGAGCGATCATACAAAATACATGTTATTTTTATTTAATACTGACCTGAATAAGATATTTCATATAAAAGACGTTTACATATAGTCCACAGGAGAAAATAATAGTTGAATTTATAAACCCTGTTCAAAAGTTTATATACGCTTGATTTTTAATACTGTGTTGTTTCCTGAATCCTTCAGGTCCCACAAATTCTTTGGTTTTTCAGCATTTTTGTGTATTTGAAACCTTTCCAGCAAAGACTGTGTGATTTTGAGAATTATCTTTTCAGACTGAGGACAACTGAGGGACTCATATGCAACTATTACAGATGATTCAAATGCTCACTGATGCTCAAGAAGGAAACACGATGCATTAAGAGTTGGGGGGGGGGAACTTTTTGAATTGAAGTATCTTCTGTAGCTTCTGAAGGGCAGTACTCAATGAAGAAAAACAAGATATGTAGGCAAAATAAGAAAAAGTACACGTTCAATCTGTTCAAAGGTTTTCACCCCCAGCTCCTAATGCACCATTTTTCCTTCTGAAGCATCAGTGAGCGTTTGAACCTTCTGTAATAGTTGCATATGAGTCCCTCAGTTGTCCTAAGTATGGAAAGATGGATCTCAAAATCATACAGTCATTGTTGGAAAGGGTTCAAATACACAAAAATGCTGAAAAACCAAATTTGTGGGACCTGAAGGATTTTTCTGACGAACAGCAAACATTACAATGCACATGATAACTTTTGTTAACCTGACAATAAGCAAGTCCACTTCACCAGAAGCAGCTCTTCAACAGTGACGATATAGGACTACAGCAAGAAGAGAATTCAAAGACAGAATTCTAGTTAAAAAAAGCTAAAATCTCCACACTTGCCCTCATAGCCTCATAGTACACATCTGATCTTTTACTCATACTGTCCATTGGTAGCATGTGTATCTGTGGGGCTGTGTAGTCTTGAGTCAGCACTGATCAATGGCCACAGGCCAGCCAGACAGGCCCTTAAAAAGAGTGATGGGAGGATGAGAGCTGAGGTTGTGCGGCTTCAGCGAGCACATCACTTCAGCAGCAGGCTATAAGGCACCTCAGTTTGTCTCATCATTTCTCAGCTGTCAGCCAGCAACTGCAGAGAGCAGGAACAGGCGGCGAGGAAAAGCAGCGACCACCTCAACAGCTCTCAGCACTCTTCAAAATCTGTTGCCTCATCATTCCTACCGTAACTCTGGTACCTTGAACTCTGACCCTCATGCATAGCAACATGCATGTGCTACATTGCTTGAGACCCATTGACCCACAGCTCATAGCGATAACAGCTGTTTAGTGCCCAATCAGATGTTCACACTTTAAATCATTTCACACTCTGACCTACCCAATCTAAGGCCACATACCTTTAACATGGTTTCAGTGTGTAACCTAACACTGTACATAACAGCTTGTAGTTTGCACATACATGCAGCCTTTACCAGACATAAGTGGAATGACAACTGCCTATGACTTTGATCTTTTAGCTAAGTGCTAAAGATATACCAGAGAACTCAGAAATGCAAATCACCGCCATGGAAAAATGAAAAAAAAAATATTGAAATGAAGATGCTAGTGAGTGGTATATCTCAGCAGATGACATGCAGCTTTAACAGTTGTCATCCACTATTAGACTGCTGTGTCTTTGATTTACAGGCAGACATGTTAATCTGCAATGGTGGATGGTGGACAAAGTAGTTCACTGTTTGTGAGGTACACCGTACCTCACAAACAAAACTGTCAGGCTTTACAGATTTGTGTTATGGCTGATATGATGGGTGACATTATGAAGCTAGATTATTCTTTTTAAAAACGCAATACTGTTCAAAAGTTTGGGGTCACTGAGATTTTTTTTTCTTTTATTCTGCAAGGACACATTAAATTGATCAAAAGGGACAATAAAACAGTTAAAATGTTATAAAAGAGTTCTATTTCAAATAAATGCTGCTCTGAACTTTTTATTCATCAGATAATATTACGAAAGTATAATGGTTTTTACAAAATTATTAAGCAGCACTACTGTTGCTGAAAGACTTGCAGATTTCAGGGGGACAGAGCTGACAGATTTAATTTAGCATCACCGTTTCCAGAGGATATGAAATGCATTCGATATTTTGATGGTATTTTTTGCGCGCACATGTTTCGGTGTGAGTTTATTGTATTAGCAACGACTTCAAAGTCCGGTAGTGAGTAAACCTCAGTCATTTACATTTTCATCTATATAATGCCCAGTTTTTCCTCTGTAATAATATTCCAAAGTTAGAAGTGGGCCATTCCATGTAAACCCAACCAACTCAAATTTTTGATTTTGCTAATATTTTTTCTGAAGAAAGATACACATGAATAGTGATGAAAGCCAAAATATTAAATGTCATGGATGAATATTTACTGAGTAATCCACTATTTTGTAGATGGAGGTCAAAATTCAGAGTCAAGTTACAGGAGGGTAAAAATGACTTCAGAAAGACGGCAGCATTATTACCTTATTTTTATAGTTCTATTTGGCAGTTCTATTAGTAAAATGTGTTGACTTTAGCAATCTTTGTTGCATTATGTGCCAATGGTGACAAATGGGAAAACGGCATTTTTCAAGTTTGTCTGCAAAGTTTGCATGCCTGTAACTTAAGAAGCATTAAGGATATCTTAATGCCCTTTTAGACATTGGGTCTTAGCAAACCTTCCTTTTGGCATCTTTATTTTTAATGCCCTATGAGATTCGGTTCTAGAGATACTGAAATTTCAATATGGCTCCAGGAGTAAATCATTAAATTGTACACACTTTCTGTGGTCAAAAACTAAATGTGGGTCAGTTTAAAAAATATATATATGATACTTCTTTTCTTTTAAAGAGGAATGTCTGAAGAACAAACGATCTTGAAACTGGAGGGTTAATCTCATTTTTTTCTGTCAAGACAACTGTATTGAACATACCTGTCTGAGTGCTAAAAATGCACTGAAATGGTCAAGTAGAGGGACATTACCTTGATTTCTGTAGTCTATTCATAAGATTCTATATTTGAATCAGTTTCAGGTATATTTGGAAGAAGGAATTTTTTTCATTTAAGAGTTTAAACATGCAATATTGTAACATGTTTAGAACAAATCCCATGCCTCATAGGGAAGTGTGGCTGCTTTCACCATACACTGCATTCAAATCAATAAACCAAGATTTGCCTCACCTGGATTAATTATTAAAATTTCTTTTCTTTTTTATTGTCATAAAATATGAAGCATAGTCATAGATAAAGCAGCATCCACTGCTAACGGGCACGTTTGGCAGAAACGCTGATGGTACCCCAAATACCATTCACGTCTCTCACACTTGACAAGTGCATGATACCTACTCTTCGAAAATCTGTTCAGTTTTTAAAGTCCTGTAGTGTATTCCAAACTTAATGCAGTCTTTGCGTCAAGTATGCATTTGGTATGCAGCTCACTAGGTTTAATTAGTGTCAGTGCTTGTCACAGAGTTTATCCTCACCGTCCAGCGTAAGGACAAATGGTGATGATGTAATATGCAGACAGAATGCTCAGAAGATATGCAAACGTCATGTCTTGTTTCTGTTTTTTTAAAACGTTATTCAAATTTAGCTCTCTGTCAGCTTCCAGATTTAGACTTCAGTTCATGAATAATTCAGCAGTGCGTTTACAGGTGCTATTAAACAAGCTCATCTGCATTAAAGACACACAAGCTGTGCTGACTGCAAGCGGACCACTAAACATCTGCAAGTAAAGATCAGACAAGATCAACTCAGTAACTAGTCATTTACAAAATGCTTCAGCGCAAATGAACAGCATATTTTTCAACAGAAATGTTAAAACGATGGACGCACATACCATGCCACACCATTCAAGAACTGTAAAGTTGTACTTTGGTCAACCTGTGTTATAGAAATAAAAAAAAAAAAACTTATCTTCCAATAATGTATCTTAGTGACAGTATTTAAATGCTTATTTTTATGATTAAAGCTCTGTAGTTATTCTTGCAATAAAGCAATGCAATATAGCGATGAGTGACAGTCATACAAATAAAAAATTAGCTTGTTTTACTTACATTTGAACAATTTTTCCTAAACAACTGTGCATTGATAATTCATAGTGTCTTGTAGAAACGCTGCACAGGCTTCATAAAGCCTCACCCTAATGAAGTTTGTTCATTCATTCCTAATCAAACTCTAATAATCCTGCCACTTCATTCGTTCCTGCCATGCCAATTCATGCCATTACTTTCATTTGCTCTAGACGGGTCTGATGAAAAGAACAACACCTAATTGCTGATTCAAAATGGAGGAAGGGAGTAGGGGGGGATCAGGGGGAGATTGAGCCCCGTCCCACTGTGGAGAGAGATACCCACAGGGTCTTTGTTATTCTTAGAGCAGCCATGACAACCTTGTAACTGCAATAATCAACTTAGGGCTCCTCAGAGATGAGACGACAGATGATGTCAGGGTACAACAACAAACACAACCTCAAAAGAACTGCAGATGCTTTTGTGTACAGCAGCGCACTGCAGTGTGTCCGCAAACCTCTGGAGGTCAATACGATTACAAGCGCAGCAAGAAAAGACATTTGAGCTACATAGAGTGAGAGAACAAATGGCAAGTTCTGTCATTAAACTCTATATGGCACAGGCTGATGGATTCTTAATACAAAATGATGATATTCACAGCCTTAAACTACTTGGCACAAGCTGATTGGTTCATGTTGCATAAGCAGCCAATGAACTTGCTGCTTTACATTTAAATGGCTGGTTAGCCATTCACTAGAGCATACAGTGAAATCCTCCACCTCCCCAGCTCCACCTGTATGGATCTGCTATGGTTTATTATACATGCTATTTGTGCAGCAGCAGTATGTCTAAAATACTCACAGCACCATATCGGCATATGTATTGGCAGTAGCAAGTTCCTGTACTTGCTGTGCAGCAATAATCTACAACAACAGCAGTATCCAACTTCAGCAGCAATTTAGCTGCATAGCAGATCTCTTCCACCATTAACATTGTCATATCCATTGCCATGCTATAATCTTCCAAGACTTCTTGTGATAGAAGTGGGACAAAATGTGGTGATGGAGAAATGGTTCTGAGTTTTGACTTG
The DNA here is from genome assembly GCF_022985175.1 of Labeo rohita. Classification (NCBI taxonomy): domain Eukaryota; kingdom Metazoa; phylum Chordata; class Actinopteri; order Cypriniformes; family Cyprinidae; genus Labeo; species Labeo rohita. The sequence goes on from NC_066882.1 coordinate 8,636,888, forward strand.
TGCAACCTCCGCCACATACACATGCACCAAAAAGTCTGTTCTTACTCTGGCCAAGAACTGCCCATTTAGACAGGAAGAGACAAAACCCTGACAGACATGTAAAAAGATCAAATTACAGATTGTTTTGGTGTATATCTATTTTAGGGGCAGTTTTATCCACAATGGCAACATGACAGCCTATTGTTGGATTTTACAGTTAACACCATAAAAGTAATGAATAGATTTTGAGTATTTCACAGACATAACTTACAAGATACAGATATAACTCACAGAATGTAGTTCTACTTACGGATATCTACTTAAAATAATACTAATGTTTTATTTTAGTTTTAGGAAAATCCAGCGTTATGGATGTGACATATACAGGTGCATCTCCAAAAATCAGAATATCATGAAAAATTTCTCTTTTTTTGTAACTTATTTCAAAAACTGAAACTTTTATATATTCTAGATTCATAACATGTAAAGTGAAACATTTCAAAAGTTTTTTGTTTTTCATTTTGATGATTAGAGCTTACAGCTCATGAAAGTCAAAAATCCAGTATCTCAAAATATTAGAATATTTCCTAAGATCAATCAAAAAACAGATTTGCAAAACAGAAAAGTTCAAGTTCTTTAAAGTACATTTATTTATGCATTCAATACTTGGTCAGCAGCACAAATTACAGCAGATTACTTGCTTCTAGCACAAATTACAGCATCAGTGAGGTGTGGCATGGAAGCGATCAGCCTGTGGCACTGCTGAGGCACTACTGAACCTTTAACTCGTCTGAATATTGTTGGATCGACTATATCTCATCTTTCTCTTGAAAATACCCCATAGATTCTCAGTGGGGTTCAGATCAGGCTTGTTGGCTGACCAATCAAGCACACTAATATCATGGTCAGCAAACCACTTGGAAGTGGTTTTGGCACTGTGGGCAGGTGCTTAAGTCCTGCCGGAAAAGGAAATCAGCATCTATATAAAGCTTGTCAGCAGATGGAAGCATAAAGTGCTCCAAAATCTCCTGGCAGACGGCTGCATTGACTTCAGACTTGATAAAACACATTGGACCAACACCAGCAGATGTCACGACACCCCAAACCATCACTGACTTCAGAAACTTCACACTGGACTTCAAGCAGCTTGGATTCTGTGCCTCTCCAGTCTACCTCCAGACTCTGGGACCATGATTTCAACATGAACTTCAAAATTTACTTTTATCTGAAAAGAGGACTTTAGACCACTCAGCAACAGTCCACATCATTTTCTCCTTAGCTCAGGTAAGATGCTTCTGACGTTGTTTCTGTTTCAGAAGTGGTTTGGTAGCCCTTTTCCTGAAGACATCTGAGCATGGTGACTCTTGATGCGCTAACTCCAGCTTCATTCTTTTCCTTGTGAAGCTCTCTCAAGTGTTTGAATCAGCTTTGCTTGACAGTTTTCTCAAGCTTGCAGTCATCTCTGTTGCATGTGCACCTTTTCATACCCAATTTCTTCCTTCCAGTCAACTTTGCATTTAATATGCTTTGATCAGCAATAACCTTCTGAGACTTACCCTCTTTGTGGAGGGTGTCAATGATTGTCTTCTACACCATTGCCAAGTCAGCAGTATTCCCCATTATTGTGGTTTCAAAGAACAAGAGATACCCGGAATTTATACTATAGGGATGGACATTTAATGAAACTCAAATGTAAATATTCTAATATTTTGAGAGACTGGATTTTTGACTTTCATGAGCTGTAAACTCTAATTTCTCATTTTTGTTTAGAGTTTTCACCTAATTTTTATTTTTGTCCTTTTTCAATTTTATTTACTATAAAGATTTAAATAGTTTTATTTGACAGAAACAACACTGATGACAGCAAAAACCTCTGATGACACTAACCTTGCAAACTCTCGACAAATCCAGTGATGGAAATGGGAATTACATGAACCCCATAACCTTGACCTTATTTCAGCTAACCAGAATAAAAAAGACATGCCATATCAGACTGAGATTAGTAAAATGCAACAAAACAAATGAATCTGAGCAAATAAATAGTTACTCAAAATGTTTAAAGTAGAGAGTTGATACTCAAAATGATCTATGAGATGTCTACGTATGTGAGTGTTTTTGAATCAAATGTTAGTATGCACACAGGGCAGAGTTTTTGTCACTTTCTATCTTTTCCTGTCACCTTGTAAAGGTAACATGAGCGCAGATGTTAACAACACGTTTTGCAATGCTCTCACACTCCAATCTTCCTCCGTCGGCATGCCATCATAGCACGCTCTCGTTCTCTCTCTCTGTTTCTGTGTGTAGGTGTGATGTCTGCCACCTCGAGGTTCAGGCCTGCCGCTGTATTATGGCCCATCAACCGCATGCTGCCTCATAAACTGACATGACTCTTTAATGGTGACCTTAACATTACCTCAAATCTTCTGCTCACAAGTCATTGCACCTGACGGTCTTCAATGCAAATATCTGTCCTGACTTGTCATAAAATCGTGTCAGTGTGAAAAACCAAATATTCCAACTCCAACATTTCACGCAGACTTTAATGGCATGCAAAGAAAAATGAGTGCTTTGGTTCATATTAGAGCATTTTAAATATAAACCATTTAGTTAATGGTTTTGAAGTGTGCATGTTTGCATAGCAGCTGCAGTATGTATACAGAGTTATCAGAAAGCACACTCATCAGGACAGGGCTGGAAGCTGAACTACTCTTTTACAAAACACTAACGGCAGTTGCTAGGACTGCAGCTCATGCACTCTCCTATCTTTCTCTCCTTCTGTATTTTGCACACACGCGCACAACAATGATTAAGAGTCCACAAATCACACTGAGAACAGCTCCCACACATGTTCAGCCACGTTCACACAGGCAGTTATGCAAAATACTGACAGGATAGACGGTCAGTACCTGCGCTGAACACTGGCCTCTAACAAAGCCTTCACTAAACCAGCAGTTCTCATTTGAAGACTGGACACTGATATTGACATCAAAGTAAAGAGAACAGAAATTCTCTTAGAAGACAAAGAATGACAGTTTTGTGAATAGACTTTCAGTATTTGTTGGTGGAGTGTCAGAGGCTGCAATAGAACTAGAAAACTCAAAGTCAGTTGAATGCTGATGTTCTGAGAAATGCTGAGGAGGAGTCGTAGAAGAGGCTTAAGGTCAACTCTTGAGGATATGTCTTCACTAAGCTCTCCCAGTTTTGACGCGACGCCCTCCATATAATCCATCAGAAGCATCCTCATAAAAGCCTCCATTACAGTCACAACGACAGCCCTGTTCACTCATAAAAATTACACTGTCATGAAATGTAAGCTTTAAAAACGAATAGTCAGGAATTAACTCCCCATTTAAAGGTATAGTTTGCCCCAAAATTAAAATTCTGTCATTAAAATTCCAACTTGTACCGCTTGACCACTGCAACATCTTGCAGACACACTCAACATATCAGCGACTTCAGCAGTAAAATGCAGTTATTTCATAATATTTGTATATCAATGTGAAAATAGAAAATAATCTAAATATAAAAAAGACTAGAAGAATGTATTAATTCATGTATTTACTCAACCTTAAGCCATTCTAGGTGTATATGACTTTCTTCTTTCATATGAATACAATTGGTGTTATATTAAATAATGTCCTGGCTCTTCCAAGCTTTATAATGGCAATGAATGGGTGTTGAGATTTTGAAGTCCAATAAGTGCATCCATCCATCATAAAAAGTACTCCACACAGCTCTGGGGAGTTAATAAAGGCCTTCTGAAGCAAAGCAATGCATTTGCGTAAGCAAAAAACACCATATTTAAAAGTTTATAAACCATAATCTCTAGCTTTTGCTAACTGTCGTATGCACGTTTACAAAAGAGTGTCGTTCCAGTGGATGAAGTAGGACATAGGCGTAGTCTGTCACTAATTAGAAGTAATTAAGAAAGCTGAATAAATAAGCTTTTGATGAAATTGATGTATGGTTTGTTAAGATGTGACAATAATTGGCAGAGATACAACTATTTGAAAATCTGGAATCTGAGGGTGCAAAAAAAAAAAAAAAAAAAAAAAAAAAAAAAAAAATTCTAAATATTGAGAAAAATCACCTTTAAAGTTGTCCAAATGACGTTCTTATCAATGCATATTACTAATCAAAAGAGTTTTGATATATTTACAGTACAAAATTGACAAATATCTTCATGGAACATGATTTTTACTTAATATCCTAATGATTTTTGGCATAAAAGAAAAATCTATAATTTTGACCCCTGCAATGTATTGTTTGCTATTGCTACAAATATACCTGTGCGACTTACAGTATAACTGGTTTTGTGGTCCAGGGTCACATATAAGCAAAGGGGAGGCTGGTTTTCTTTTCCTTTAAACAAAACTAGGTTTTTGTGAGACTAAAATATTCCCACTGGAGCTTACACTATGCCTACATCATCTGTTGGAATGCCTCTCTCTCATGAATGTGCGTACGACAGTTAGCAGAAGCTAGAGATTACGGTTCATAAAGTTTTAAATATGGATATTTTTCTAACACAAACTCATTGATTTACTTCAGTGTGGAGCACTTTTTATGATGGATAGATGGACTTTATTGGACTTCAAAATCACAACTCCCATTCACTGCCATTATAAAGCTGGGAAGAGCCAGGGCGTGTTTTAATATAACTCTGATTGTATTAATCTGAAAGAAGAAAGTCATCTACACCTGGATGGCTTGAACATGAGGGTACTTTTCATTTTTGGGTGAACTGTCCCTTGAAGTCAATATACAGTATCTTGAAATCATGCGCTCATGAAAGATGCCTAATTTGTGTACAAATGGACAACTTCTATGGCATTTTGCATCATAAATGAATACTGAAAGCTTCAGTGCCTATACAAGTACATCCTTCAGAATTTTACCTCATGCCTCACTAAAGAATGAAAACCACATAGGTTTGGAACAACGTAAGGGTGAGTAAATGATAACTGCATCTCCAAATTTAGATGAACAGCCTCTCTTAATGCTTTATAAGCTCTTTGGTGGACACAATGCTCAACATTTTAGACAGACTGTCCTCAATCTGAGGCAGCGATGTGTTCACTGCTCCTTTGCCTAGAAATCTCATGCACTGTGAATCATCCAGGCATTACGTTTTACCCATTCATACAAACATTCCACCCCCACAACGCTTTAACCCTGCCTCTAGCACTAAACCTCCTTCACAAAGAGATCAAAGATCCACCGCACACAAGGTGACCTCAGCCGGACCACTCGTGTTCAAGTCCCATCTCTAGTGCTCTTCCAGTACAGCCATGTAAAGGCGCAACAGCTCATTAACACGCGGAAGTGGGTGGAGATAACGCGTTTCGAAAGACAAACAACATAATTAGCTTCAGCAGCCTTTAACGTCATCTCTGAATAGTTTAGAAATGCTGCTTAATACATAATAGCAGCAATCCTGTAATTATGGCCCGCTCAGGTTTCAGCACTTGCTTTTTCTTTAGGAAGAAATAATTAAACTCCCTAGAAAAAAAAATAAAATCTAGTGGCTGCAAATGGTTACAAAGTTTGTGGTCACTACTGTTAAGCCATCATGAGATAGATTATCAGGACTGTCTAAAGGGAAATTGTGTGCAAATTATAAGATATGCAAATGAAAAGCATTACTAGATGGATAAAAAAGATCTAGAATAGTAAAAAGCATGTTGTGCATTAATACTTTTATTGAGCAAGGATGCATTATATTGATCAGTAGTGCCAGTAATGACTCCTATAATGTTACAAAACGGTTATGTTTAATAGAAATGCTGTACTTTTTGAACTTGCTATTCAACAAAGAATTTTTTACACAAAAATATTAAGCAGCGAATCAACATTAGAATGATTTCTGAAGGATCATGTGACAGAAAAAGACTGGAGTAAAGTTACTGAAAATCCAGCTTTGCATCACAGGAATAAATTATATTTTAAAGTACATTCAGATAGAAATTTGTTATTTTAAATTGTTACAATATTTCACAATATTGCTGTTTTTACTGTTTCATCAAATAAATGCACCCTTGTATATATGCTTTCTGAGATTTATATGTGAAATTATCTGAGAGCCTCTATTTGCACTACATTTAATCATTTGCCTAGGAAAAACAAATTGAGATATTAAAGATATTTTTCATATGGGTGATGTAAGAGCATGAGGATATAAATATACTATGCTATGGCATGCACAGACAAAAACAAGCTTAGACTGGATGCTGCTCCTGTGAAGGAAGTCGCGATCGAAGCAAAGAGAGACACATCCACACCACATGCAGTCTGAACTGCTGTCACGTCCTCTGTTTACAGGCACACATACAGGAAGAGCAAGATGTTGTGAAACAGAAACATGAGGATGTGAGCTGCATGCTATCACTCCTTTCGCCCTCTCTCACACTCAGCCGCTCTCTCCATCACACGTGGCGCGCTGCGGCGCGGTCCTCTCAGAGCTCGAGGTTTCATTGACTGCAGTGTGCAGTGAGCGTGTGCGGAAAGTCATCAGTTTCTCCGCAGGCTGGAAAAATAACCTTTCCTTCACATTCGTGTCCCACGCCTCAGCCTCTGAATAAATCATCAGCACTTCGTCTCGGCATAAGTGATCCCGTATTGCTTCACTACATCTACATGTCACACGTCAAGCTGAAGTCCTGTTCTCAGGCTCAGGAGAAAGCGCAACACAATTATGTGGAAAACGTGCAAGAATAGCAGCTTGTCAGGACGATTAGTGCAGCGTCCGGTGTGCTAATATAGGTCAGGTCACCTGGAGCCCTGGAGGCAGCGTGTAGGCAGTGTAGTAAGCCATAGGCGATAAGAAGAGCTTGAAACTGTGATAAATATAGGAGTGGGGCATCAGGGCCAAAGAGTGCTACTCTTTCTGTGTGCCAGGACAGGATGAGAACATAGAGATGGGGTACAGGAGAGCAGCAGGATGGCAGAAGGGCCATCTGTCCCTTGAGCAAAGCAAACAGTGCTCTAAGCTACATGTGCAGCGATGAGACTCAAACCAGATTCAGAGCTCTTCTGATGAACCAGTTTAGTAACGGCACAACAGTAAGCTGCAATATAGCCATGTCATTTCTAAATTATTACTTTGCAATCACAGGTGTTGTTTCCGGTTTTCTTATTAAAAAATATCTATATCTACATGTGCTCATGTGCAAGGTGAAACAAGCACTAAAAGCATAATCAAAACAGCTGAAATATTTAATAAAACACACATACACAAAGGACACACTGGTTTCATTCTATTTGGAACCCTATAGGTGAAAAAGTAACCGCTTCAATACAAATTATTGATTAGTTCTGAAGGACCGTTTGCCCAGGATTCACTAGGGGGCCTCGTGATGACTTAAAATTACGTAAAATAAGATAAAACAAGTTAGTTCCACCAGGACCTATTATGCTACTTTTTCAATATGTAATAAGTCTCAGGTGTCCCCAGAATGTGTCTGTAAAGTTTCAGCTCAAAATACCCCACAGATCATTTATTATATCATTTTGAAAATGCCTATTTTGAGTGGAAACATGTCTCTTTAAATGCAAATGAGCTGCTGCTCCTCACCCCCTTTTCTGTACCTCAGATACCCATCTGAAAAAACCCATCTGTTTGGTTTTGATTATGTCTATTGTGCTGAAAACATGTTTTTTAAAGCCATATTAGTTCAAACTTCGATATAGAATTTTCTGAGCATAGACATTCGAAGCAAGCGCACAGAAAGTGGCTGTCACACAGCATGTGAGTACTAAACTAAGTTCTCTCCCATGTCTTACTGCGCTTAAACGGTCAAATACACACAAGTTTGGGGTTAAAAGCACACATGAGTTATAAAAACAGTCAGTTATGTCTGTGAACAGACATAACAGCTGGGAAAGAAATCACATGTTTATATTAGATCTGTGTGGCAGCAGCATAATGCAGTAAGCAAATCAATAAATCCACTGCTCTCTTGTCTGTGCAGCCAACGACAGAACAGTTAGCATGCCTTGCTCGAACTTTGCCCATGTCATTAGAACTGGTACATCGTTGTCGCTTGCAAAAACAGAATGGCGGGGCAGTGGGTGGAAACGTGCAGATCGAGTGGCGGAAATATTACAATAAGATCCACTTTCCACGTTACAGGGGAAGCGAATCTGAGCTGCTTGTTCTTTCACAAGCTCGCAGAGAAAGGCTTACTTGGTTGATCTTTTTCACGTTTTCTGGGTTGGTAGATGCACCAAGGACCTGATCATAGCATCTGCACACAGTAAAAGTCAGATTTTCATAATATGTCACCTTTAATCCTTTTCCATCAATTCACAAACATCTGGAGAAATCATGGCACCTTCAATTACTGTTGGAAAAAAACTGTACATAAAACAATATGGATATTCAAAAATGCAAATATGTCAACAAATAGCACCTAAACATTTACGTATCAATGTCAGCTATGCGTGTGCGCATGTGCGTGTACCTGAAATGCAAGTCTCCTCATGTCTAGATAAATAGCTTGTTGATATGTCAGCATTAGAAAATGAGTGGTGAACCATGACAAAACGTCATTGCTTCAATTCACAGAGAAAGGATGCAAGCTTCTGTTAACAAAAGTCTACATGATGATGATACAAGTAAATGTATGTGGTTTTCTTAAATATAGGGAATGTATTGAGGCTATAAGCATGTATAGGTGTGTGTGTGTGTGTGTTGAGCTGGTGGTAAGCTAATGAGGAGCTCCACTGGTGACAGACGACGTCCTGTTGTGTGGTCTTTTCTTTAAATGGGGTCTTCAGTCATTAAACTCCAAACCGAGATGCACCACCACACGTCACTCTAAATACAAAGCAATAGCATAAACAACACTTTTTACAGCATTCAGTAGCAAATTATTATCTTTATATGGCATGTGCTGAATATTTTAACAAGAACACGGCATGGCAGACAAGAGAAAAAGTGTAACGCTACATTATTACTATGAGGTGCTGATAGAGATAACACAAGGAGGCGTGGGGGAATTGGACATTCTGGTTTTGGATTAAAGCCATGTTGTTTTATTGCATATCACATTATGTACAAATATTTATCAATGCCTCCACCTTGACAACATGTAGGCGTCTGTGGTAGACTGATCTAATGCAGGTATCTTGCCCGAGGACTCAACAGGAATCATCCCACACCCTCCAGGATGAGGAGACAGGAATGAGAATAGGGAGGGACAGAGATGCTGAACACAGCAAATGCTCAATTATGTGGATGCCTGGGAGGTTAACACATTGCTTTGTGATGCTTCATTGCTTTGGTGACCTCAGCTGTCTAGCTCTCTAGTACTCTGTGTACACACATGACTATATCACAAATCATCTTTACACATTCTTCTAACTATAGACTAGTTCACACTCCCTTAACGGACACCAACACTGAGTTATGATTAACAAGTGACAATCAGAAAAATAAACAACATCATGAAGACATCATCAACATTAAAATGACATCATCAGAAGAAAGCCATACAGGTTTGAAAATATGTGCGGGCGAGTAAACAAATGTTCATTTTTGGGTGAACGATTCCTTTAAGATAGAAGGACAGATAGAGTGATGGCACACTGCTAGAATGGTGCCAGACACTGCTTTTAGACATCTGCGACATTCAGCTGATAGTCCAGAAGGATGGAGGTAATGGATTATATGAAGCACGTAAACAAAGACAAGCTCAGTTTGCTGACAAGACTTAAAGAAAATGACAAAACTGCAGTCTGACACACAGTCAGAGACATGCTAATGCATTAAAGTGCTTTCAATTTGTCAGGAACATCTAAACTAGACTTTCTGACTCTCTGTGGTTTCTGTCCATCCAGCGTCCTCATATGTGAATGCATTCAGGAATGGCGAGCGCACACTATTAGAATAAATCTCACCAGCCTGTGCACACAACAGTTTCATGCTTTGCCATGTTTGTGCACAAAACCAACTCCAAACCATTTGTGTCAATTACAAGATTGAGAACTAAGAAACAAAATCATTTGAAACAACACATTTGCTTGAAGAGCAAAATATCTAGATATTATATACACCTGTTTCACAGTGGAAGAGCATCTACAATGAGTGTGTATATATTGGCTATGTTCTCAGACTTCTTGTCACAGACTTCTTTGCAGACTTAAAACATCAAAGGACAACAAGCTTCAGTCTTGCAGTGTGGCTTGGCTTAAAGCACTAGCCTGTCAGCCTTTCAAATGCTGCACTTCATTATAAGCAAATGGGCCTGACTTAATGAAATCAGCTGCTTCTGTCTCTGTCACTAGGTATTTACTGACGGTCATGACCGTCACAGCTTTCCAAAGAGAGACAGTGAGCATCTTTTTTGCTACCCCATAGCTTAAAATTTAGCTTTACAAGTTACTTTTTACAAAAAAAAAATAATTATATATCCTAATGTGCAATCTGTATTGTTAAAAATATACTTTTCATTTTATTGTAAATAGGCATGTTTCGATTTTATTGAGTGTTTTATGAAGTGCCTGTATATTTTACAACTTATTTCATACACTCAAAACATAATAACATCAGGGTAACACATGGCACTAAAACAATGCAATAAACACAAAATGTAGGGGTGGGCAATATACCAGTAGGCACAATTAACCAATAGAAACTTAACTGGTAGAGATTTTCAACTATCTTCTCTATCACAGTTACACGTTTATGTGACGTGTTTGTGCTATGTGGTCACGAAAACAACTAAGGCTCATTGAAAATAAGTGCTTCTGTATACACTTCTGCAAACCTGAGAAAACATACCAAATTTACGAATCACCGCAGTTTCTAGCTGAAATGAATGCTAGAGGCAGTAAAACTTTAATTCCTTTTCAGACATAGTATGATTTACACAAACTACACATCTCAAGTAGCGTAATAAAAATGCAGCAATACATACCTGTACCAACATAATAAAAACGTGCCAAGATCACATATTGAACGTGTGTTTTATCGCCACTCTCTGGACATTTCACTTTGAAACTGCAAGGTACGTAAACACTTACTGTAGCGAAACAGTAAGGTACGTAATTACGGTGTTGCAGAAATGTAGGTAGTGGCACGTATTTCCAATCAGCCTGGGTCGCATGAAAGGTTCTGACAAACTGTTTATCAGTGTAAATTATGGTAATTCATACTTTTTATTTCCAAAAACCATACATTTTATAGTAAAACTTCAAAAAAACAGAGAAAAAACATTTATAAATTTGAACTACATATGGTAAAGCATCTTACAGTTAACCAATTAACAAATTTTCCTGAAGGATTTTGACAGCAAAATGGGATACTTTTCTCAAGCTACATTAAAATCATTTCTGAAATGTGGTATACATTTTTATTCTGTGAAAAACCAGGAGATGAGAAGCAGAATGTGACGCTGGGCTGAAAAAACACGCAAAAAGATTTAACACCACACAGACCTAACATATGGCTGCAGAAGACATGATATATATTTTACACAAATCATATAGACAGACTCCATTCCCACTTTGTCACTGCATGGAAAAGAACAGCCAGAACATTCTTCAAAACATCTCCTTTAAAGTTCAATGAAAAAAGTACTTGTTTGGAACATCATGAGGGTAAGTAAATATAACAATATTTTGTGGGTGTGTGAACTATATATTTAGACATCTATCCTTTCCTCTCCTTATGTTACAGTGCAAGACAGCTAAGAGATTCTGTGACTGTTTGCTCACCACTTATTTCTGATTTGTTGTCTTGGCTGTCTCTTAATGTAAATGATTCCTTCTCTTGTGTGTGTGTGTGTGTGTGTGTGTGTGTGTGTGTGTGTGTGTGTGTGTTCCCCTATCACTGAAGCACATACACACACACCTCATAATCGTCACTCCAGAGTGTGTGAAATAAGCTTCAGAGAACAAGGCCGCAGCTATTTTCAGCAGCTGTCATCCTCACAACGGTTTATTTCCATTCTTCTTCATGAGTCTATCATAGATAAGACTGAGCTCGAAAACACAAAAGTGAACGCCAGTGTACACAAAACACTTTTGGTATATGTATATCCTGTGTATCTATGACATTATTCAGACATTTGAGAAACGATGTAAACAGCAGCCCCTGAGCACTTGAGAGCTCATCACTCATCTAAATGCCATTACAGCACAATAATGAGGTAGATGCAGATTCATTGCATTTTCTTCAAATTTGATGGACTCTAAATCATTCCTGAGAGGTGCTGAAATGCGATGAATCCACATGGGTGAAATCCCCTTGTTTAACCTGAAATAAACTGCAGGAAAGAAGTAAGAGTCAAATGAGAAGTAGAAGAAGTGCTGACATGGCAATTAGCCTAAAGAAGGATCCCTGGCCTTACATAACATTCATTTGATTCAAGCCATGTGCCTTCAGAGGAGTCCACCTCTCTACAGGAACAACTCTGGGTTTCAGCATTTGAATGCAACTGCTATGCTGACCATGTGACCCTAGAGATCAATGCGGTCAACAGTGTTCAAATCAAAGGTGCAAAGAGCAGAGGACATGAATTTATCCTGTGACACATGACCACAGTAATCTCAACCTTAGATTTAGACTATTCTTCTACATATTCCAAACTATAATGGCAAGCACTGGATGAAGTCGCCAGTTCCAATCTGACTGCAAAGATAATATAGTGGAATCGGTTTTAAATAAACCAACCTCTAAATGGTACAAGCTTGGTGGTCACACTTCAATCAGATCCTGATTTGTCTTGTCTGTGTGGGAAGTTATTGGCCTAAATAAGCTTCAAATTGGATCACACTTTATGTTAATATTTATGGCTCAGGTGACCGTCTACTTGAAGCTGCTGCTTTAAGACTTCAAGCTAAAAACCCAGGCAGAAAAGTGCATAGTATTTACCTCCACAGAAATGCTTAATTAGGCTTGTCTTGAAGAGTTGCTGGAAGTGGTGCCAGACACTAACAGTTTAAATTTAGGTAATTTTTGCTCTGGCCAGAACAGTGTCAAACTGTGGACTAATGGAGTCTTTATGGAGGCACTCAGGCCTCTCTAATCATTCCTGCTGAACAATTTGTAAAGAGAGGCACTGGGAGATTCAACACACTCTACATGTGGTGAAGAAATGAGTGGCTGTCAATCAAATCCTCATCTATGCAATCAGAAACCATTCCTATATTGCACTTATGACCTAAAATGTACCCAACAGGCTACACATATCATAGATAGCTTTCAGCTAAGGGAAGTTATTCTCCCTCCGCTGATCCATGGGCAGTGTGTATACTCTCAAGCCTTGTTAGGCTTTATTATTTGGCCAGCTTTAATTTGTTCATGATCATACCAATGACTAACGGCAGCATATTAAGAACGTCTACCAGGAAACGGGTTATTAACATGTGACACACATATGCACACATGCAGTCATAATAACAGCTACTGGCGTTAACAACCATCTCACTAAACTACTTAAACAGCAGGACTACACAGACTGGATTGGTGACAGCTTCTGTAGTGAAAGGACAATTGTACCCTTACAGGTGGGAGACCCTGGGTCACCTGATTATTAGCTGTGTACTTCAGACCGGCGCTATAACTTTCCGCCATTCCTTAAGCTGTCAGCGATCAAGAATGGGGGAGGAAAGCAGCTGGACCCCAACAACCAATAGGAATTACCACTTAAAGCAAAGAGTTTAATTATTAACCTCTTTATTGAACTATAGCAGAGCAGGCAGTAAGACACCCATGGGAATAGACAGCAGGGACAGAAGTGGAGGACTGAGATGGTTGTTTAGGAATTCCAACCACCTGACGCAAGAACGACTTGTCGTCTCAAATGACCTTCTTGCCACATATATCACGTCAACACTGCCTTCCTTTAATGACTGGGCTTAGCAGATTTACAAATGATACTGCAGGCTGACTGGCTATTAGAGCTGCACATTTTAGGGAAAGAAATGGTCACACATGATTTTAATGTCCAGTTATTGCTATTAATTAACTACTAACTACGACTTTTGCCTCAAACTCCTAATTACTGCTTTAGGTATTGGGTATCCACCTTTTTCCCCCCATAAAAGTGGGCGCAGCCATTTGTAAATTTTATGGGTGTGGCTTCTGGTGTCATCCACATCCAGCAATTTTTTTTTTTGCTGTACAAAACAACTGGTTTTGCTGCTTGATATTGCAAATTAGTGTGTCTTACCATATTACTTTAATCTAATACATTAATTATGAGCACACTGGTTTGTAGTGCAAACAGTTTTACAGTTTACTGCATGCTGTTATTCTTCTCGTTATTTCTAGCAGATAATGAACCGGAAGTCTCACCCATAGGCTTGCTTCGCCAATTAGGGATTGGATTAGGAATAGAATATGGGCATGCAAAATATGTACTTTATAAGTACTAATAAACAACCAATATGCTAGTAGAACTGAATCCTAAACTAGTGTTACTATAATAATAATAATAATAATAATATTTTTTTGTGGTTGCGATTTAAAATATGACAAAGATTTCTGTGCAAAATAAAATAGTGATTATATTAATGGCTTAATTAATGATTATATGACATGACAATAATAATAATAATAATAATAATAATAATAACAACAACAATAACAATAATAATAATAAATTATTATTATTATTATTATTATTTTTGCTGCTTTAAATAAGGTCTTTATGATATCAACATTTTTGATACCATATAAATTTTACAATTCTTGTCACCAGAGTTAATATAACAAAAAACTAGCCTAAATTAAAAAAATAAAAAATAAAAAAGGGCTAGCAAGCAGTCAACAATGAAATAAGAATAAGAAACAAATTACAAACAATAGGACAAAAAACTACAGTAGAACAAATAAATAAGAAAAGTAAATTGTGTAAATTAAAATATGTATTTATTCTTATTAAAGTTACAAAAGTGATTTAGTCAAAAGCAGTGAGAGATTTTCTCCTTTTTGTAGTTTGATTAACATGAATGACAAACAGCAGGAATATTAGACTGCTGTCACTTTAAGAGCTGCCTGGATCCAATATACTGTTACACATCCGTTTTCTTTCTCAGCTTTGCTTTCACTTCACGGGGATACTTGCAAAGACGGCCATTTTGACACATACAAGTGTGTGTATTTACCCATTCAAAGTCTATAGAGTGGCGAAAATAACTATTTAATACTCTTCACACACGCATATAGTAAAATGAGTTGTCTTTCACTGCTTATTGCGTCTCAACCGCAATGCTTAAAAAAACGCATGTAAATGATAAGTTAGCACAGCAACATCATGTGAGCCTCTAACCATGATAGAGATGATAGTCCACAATCTTTACCAGCTGACACATTTCTACTGGTTAATTGTGTCTACCAGTATATCATCCAACCCTACTATATTTGTAGCATTCTAAAAATTCCATTTTCAAACATTAAACCATCAAGCTTTTATTTCGGTAGAAAACTTCAGGAAGACCTTTGCAGAGAAAGCTTCTTTGTTGACAACAACTGGTTTACAAGCACTGCTCATGACAAGCCTGGTACCGTGTGCACAGATGACTTTATGAGGAGCAGTATTTACTGGGAATCAAGCCGCTCTGAGACACTGCAAACACTAGATCATGAACTGCTCAAAACAGTGTTCAAAGAACAGTATTGCACTTCATTCTGAAACATGCAGTGCATATATTTAATTTAAATCACAGTCTTTGTTATTACATAATCGCACAAAGCCATATTGTGATTTTGGTATTATTTTGTGCAGCCCTACTTGGCATACTTCAAAGAGCTTGTTAACAGGCAGGTGGTTTTTCCAAACCTTGCCGTTCATTCCTACCTCTTACCAGAGAGACCACAACAAGGTCATTCTCTTAATCTGATAACAATGAAATACTTGTCAATCACCAAGTAAGAAACTTGACCGCTAATTGACTAACAACTTGTCTTCTGTTGGCTATGCAGCAGAAAATTAAATCCCATTAAGCGATGCCGCATTCAGGCCCAGGGGAAGTGTAATTAAACAAAACACAATATCCACAGCAGGCTCTGAGAAAGAGCAGCCAGCTCAGGGTGTCACTGACACAGGTACATAAATCAACAAGGTGCAGTGATGGTTTTAGAACTGGACTCCTGCCGCTACACTTGAAATGTCATGCGTGACCAAGGCAAAATATTTGTCAGTGCAGTTGACATGGATCACTGGACAACAGCAGCACAGCAATTATGCTCTTGCTAGTGTTTCTGTAGCTGTGAGGGTTATACTTGCTCTGGAGAGCAATAATAACACAAAACTGCAGGAATCTGAGGCAAGTTTCACTCCCCCATGTCTGAGACGTGTTATGAATATACCAGTGGCGGCTACTGGTCTGTCAAATAGGGGAAGCTCATTTTCGGCCTACATCATAAAATTGTCTATTTATTTATTCACAAGAATGTGCCTTATTGTCATAAGTAAGTCACAATGCAAACAATCGTAAAAAAAAAAAAGCTTTAGTTTTATTATGCAAAATATGATGTATTTTTTCTTTTAGTCAGATGCTACTATATAGTATAAATATTTTGCAATTTAAATAAGGTTATTATGGAGATTTATTTATTTATTTATTTATAAAGTATTTTAATAGAAATATAAGGTTTCATTATGTTATGTTAAAATTTTTCAAGATTACTATATATATATATATATATATATATATATTATTTATAGTCATCCTCCATGTTAATATTTAATGTAGTAATCTATATATATATATATTGATTACTACATTAAATATTAACATGAATGAATGAATGAACGATCTAAAAAAAATATTAAACTCTGTAAAAGTGAAACAAGGAATGTGGTGTATAATTGTGTGAAATGTATGATGAAAATCAAGCAATTTCGCCAAGCAAATATAAAGAAATAGGTTGCAGCAGTTTTTATTTCGACTAAACTTGAGAAATCCGCGATGGGACTGAGCGCGAATAGCTTCAGCGATTCCTTATAGTACAAAATCGCTGTCAGTCAAAAGGAGATGCAATCTTTCGACAGACCCTCCAATCATCACGCAGAAGCTCGGAGTCCAGGCCAGCCCACTCCTCATTTGCTCCTCATTCACCCCCAGAGACGCTGAGCGTCCGTGGGCGGGACATAATCGCAGCGTTTATCCAATGACCGTCTAGTTTCAAAGCACTGAAAAAAAACGTTCAAAGCAGCCGCATTGAAGTCAATGGACGCTGGGCTTCAACGGGGAAATGCACTGTGACGCTACGGGAATGTATGAGAAGTTAGATAGTTAGATATAGCAAGTCAGCCGACCTGCTATATCTAACTGATTCTGAACGAACTCGTCTTTGAGATGAACGTTTTCTAACGCATTTTTAGTCAATAAAATGTTAATACAATAGTACATAATTTGACCATTAATTTTGTGACATTATAGGGGAAGCTGAGCTTCCCTTGCAGTCTTAAAGAAATCGCCACTGGAATATACTGTGACCTTGTTAGAAGCAGTTGAAGCCTGTCTAATGTCTAAATACTCAAATATGTTTTCAGACTAAAAACAACTTTCTCCTTTTCAGGTTTTGATTTGCTGAGCCAAACAGCTGAAAGGCATGGCAAAGCAATTCAGTGCAACCCTACAGGCACATGGACTGTGTGTCTGTCTACATAGTGCGTGTCTACACAGTTTGTCTCAGACTGAGTCCAATCTGAGGCTTTTGAAATGAGCACAAGTCAAATCTCTTTTGTTTTCTATGTCACAGGTTAGCTAAATAAATCCTGACAAATAATAAATCATTTTATATAATTTTCAATAATTTTTCGCTGTTGAAAAAAAAAAACAGCATATGGTTAGGTATGTTTTGAAGCATGGCAACTGGTTTGAACTGGTTTAAGATGGTCCTGGTTAAGAGCTGGTCCTGAGCAGGAGCTAGCTGCTCAACCAGCTTAAACCAGATCATGGCCAGCTAAGGACCAACTTAGGACCAAGTTAAACCAGCTCAAACCAGCTGCCATGCTTCAAAACATACCTAACAAGCATATGCTGACTTTTTTAACAGGGTTGCTTATCCAATTTACTTAATAGTTAATTCATACGTTGGCAAGGGAGGTAATGTTCACCTAAATCTAAAAACTTCTAGATGAGCTTTTACTTCCTTTAAATTTCAAAGAGCACACAAAAGATGCAAAAATTCAGAGAAAATATCTCTTTTCCAGGATTAAAATATTTGCGCAATCTCAATCTCAAATTTGGAGTCCAACATTTTGTAATTTATGGTATTATTTCACTCAAAATCATCATTTTCTCATCCTCATGTCATTCCAAACCTGTGTGACTATTTCTTTTGTGGAACGAAAAAGATATTTTGAATGGTAAACATTTTGACTTGCATTGCATGGACAAAAACAAAAAAAACAAAAAACACTTTAGACATTTCTCAAAAATATCTTACCATGCATTCTACAGAAGAAAGTCAGTCAAATAGGTTTGGAACAACACAGGGTGAGTAAATTATGACAATTTTCAGTTTTGGATGGATTATCGCATGAATTTCCAATTGAATCAAAGTCTCAGATTTAAGTTTCCATCTCTGGTTTGTGCATACAAAATTTAAAAAAAACTGTGTGAAAATAAAAGAAAAGAAAAGAGTGAACCAGTTTGTGGATCAATTTTGATTCCAAAATTCCAACTGTCCTCGGAATTGTCCTACTGTACTTCAAAGCCTAGAAAGCAATGTAAGCAGTGCCTCTGCCTATAAATGACACCAAACGGAACAGCTTATCTTTACATCAACAAATGGCATGAAAATGCATCTGTAAATCTCAAACAGTTCCATTCAGATCTGTAATCCAAAATCCTGAACTGCCACGTAATCCCACACCTACAAAAAAACCTGAATCAAGCCATTAGTGTAATGAAAGAATCCACCAAACAACACACATAACTAGATCAGTAAGGTTATGAACGTGATTATTTCAAAGATTATGACTCACCTGAAAATAATACCCAACATACTGTCTGAAGTATTAAAGTATTTTACAACACACTGAAAACAGATAGGAAAACATTATTGCGGATAGGAATCTCTTTATCATTAAAAGCTTCGTTATAACTAAGTGGACTGGAGGAACTCACTGAAGAATGCAGAGATGATGAATATTCCAGATTTAGAGGATGTGCAGTAGTGGCCTACATGCACAACACTGTGAGACTGATTGGGTTTTAATCCCCATAAATGCATTGCAGCATAAATCCCATTACAACCATCACTAGGCCACTGCTGTCATCAGTCATAATATGAAAACTCCAGCACAATGAACCATTTAGGGTCGCTCGCCCTCTCTCTCTGCCATTTCTTTCTCATCAGTTGTTCTTCCTCTTATAACTGAACTTCGTTTTGACCTCACCATTGACGTAACACGTTATAATAAGTGTCTAAATTATTCATATAGCAAATTAACAGTAAAAGGGAAAGAAATCAAAGATTCAGAGTGAAAATCGTTGGACAAAAATATTGGACTACTGGAATAGCCTACCACTTGCAATAAACAGTAACTTAAGACAAACCCAACCTGTAATCATGTGTAAACAATATGTTGCACGATGTTGTATATTTGTAAGTGCATCATCACTTGTAATCAGTGTTGCCAAGTCTGCGGTTTTCCGGCGGAATTGTGCTTTTATGCTGTTACTGCAGGTTGTCATTTAGTCCACAGGTTAAAACATTCTCGCCCAACCTAGAACATGATTTTGATGGAGAGAACCTCTGGCAGAGGAGGAAACTGCTGAAAAGACACAATTAGGCTAGTTTTGGGGTACTTTGGTTTACCTAATGTTTTCATATTTTCTGCTTTATGCTGATGTTCATTAATGGATTAGTTCACTCCAGCATTAAAATTTCCTGATAATTAACTCACCCCCATGTCATCCAAGATGTTTATGTCTTTCTTCAGTCGAAAAAAATGAAGGTTTTTGAGAAAAACATTCCAGGATTTTTCTCTATATTGTGGACTTCAAGAATGGCCAACGGGTTAAAGGTTCAAATTGCAGTTTAAGTGCAGCTTCAAATAGCTCTACACGATCCCAGCCAAGAAATAAGGGATCTTGATCTAATCTAGCAAAACGATCTGCAATTTCTTTTTTTTTTTTTAAATAAAATTTGTGTACTTTTTTAACCACAAATGCTTGTCTTGCACGCAGTTAGTTCTTCGTCTGTGTACTAAGGTTCAAAAAGGTTGGGGAAGGACTAAAAACTCAATCAATCATCGTCCAACATCGTTGTTTTACCTTTTTTTGTAAAGGGCATTTGACTCCTTACTGAGCGCTCACACATAAGCACAACGGGAGCGTTTGAAAGCCATGTCTGTCAGCAGATCCGTCTATGTGCAGATGTATTAGGGATCCACTGACAGACGCGGCTTTCAAATGCTCCCGTTGTGCTTATGTATGAGCGCTTGGTGAGGAGCATGAAGCACTTATCATTGTAGCCAATCACAGTCATTTCTGTTGAGCGCGTGAACACTATGGCCAATCAGCGATGTTTAAAATTCGGCTCAACAGCGCTGAAATATGAGTGGGAAATGGACGTTTTTAAAATTTCAGTACCAAAAGTACCGAACCCGGTGACAACTCTAGTCACACTAGATCTTTCCAGCGTGGCTATGTAATGTGTGGGGTCAAGCTAGTGCAAGACGACCATTTGTGGTTAAAAAAAAAGTATAGAAATATTTTTTTTTTTTTTTTAGAAAATGACCAAATTATATCACTAGATAAGACCCTTATTCCTTGGCTGGGATTGTGTAGAGCCCTTTGAAGCTGCAGTGAAACAATTTGGACCTTCAACCCGCTGGCCACTATTGTGGAATGTTTTCCTCAAAAACCTTAATTTCTTTTCGACTGCAAAAAGAAAGACTTGAACACCTTGGATGACATGGGGGTGGGTATCAGGAAATTGTAATTCTGGATTGAACTAATTCTTTAATGTGCACTGTTAATTTTAAATGAACAAAAAATGAGATTGTTAACCACATCAACCACAGATCATGTTTGTATGTTTGTAATGCTGTTTAGGGAAGATTTTATCCACAATACCACACTTTAATCAGTAGGATATATTAATAATAATTTGACTTGACGTTGTATCCTTGAAAACATAATGATTACAAGGCAGACTGATAATATCCTGTGCACTCTTACTTCCAGAAGTTGCACAAAATCAGCCAATCAGATAAGACCAAATAAGATTTTTTTTTTTATTAAAAAAAAAGCACTGTCCAGGTTTGTGAGCAATGTGCATCTGAGAGTCCGTGAGTGGATCGTGGGCCCATGCACTGTCTAAGGCTGAGACCGGGAAATGTGTGGTTGTGACCTTCTGAGCTGAGCAATGTGACCTATAATTTATAAATTGCCATCTGAAGCAAAGCTGGTTTCTACAGAAACTATAAGCTTAGCTTGGACACTTCCAGAGGTCTCTGGATTACTGCTTCACTCACTTCACCATGGTATTTGAAGACTTTAAGGTCACTGCATTTAATTAAGATGAATCACCTGGCTACTTTGTGCTTTTCTATGTTTGAAGGTGACATATCCATGACTTGCTTGAATGTTAATTCCAGCATGAATATTTATCCCACTACAACTAACAGGTAACTATTATACTCTGTTCAGGCATATTGCCAAGCGAGGAGAGGCACTTGAAATTTTATGACTGTCCTTCAAAACAAACACAAACGAGATTTGCATTATTCTGCTTATTCATTTCAAGCATGTTTTTGTGGCTGCTGTTATGACAAGCGCCAGGGTCTTGTGAGGAGCTGGAGATCAAGCTAAAGCGAGAAACGGCCAGCCAATCAGAGAGCACTAATCGTGCTGCTTTCACCAGCCCGGCCGTCATTGACGAGGTGGAGGGAACAGCAATAGAGACAGGCCCGCGACATTCCCAAACATTTCAGAGAGCAAGGCGGCGATGTAGAGTGACAGCTCTCTAATGCAGATGGAGTCTTGCTCTAGGGCTGTATGCTGAGATTTCTGTCAGCGCTGAGGAAGCGGTAGCATTGTCCTGAATCACACTGTCCTTACGCAGCCTTTACAAACCACAAGCACCTGACCCTTCAAAGACCAATAGAATTCTGGCAGAGCATTATGCAACATAATTTTCTCACTAAATTACATTTTCTTTAATGTAACAGCACGGGGTCATTTTATACTGTCATTCCAGACTAGCGTATAAAAGTGGAAAACATGGAAGTGAAGTACTTTTGTTAATGGAGAAAGATTTTTTTTTATTATTGGAAAGAAATATCTTTTATTCAGACATATTAAACTGATCAAAAATGACATTTAGAATGTTACAAAAGACATTCATTTCAAACTATTTCCTTTCTTTTGAACATTCTATTTAAGGAATCTTAGAGTTCTGAATGATTTCCACAAAGATATTACTTTTGATAATAATAAGAAATGTTTCCTGAGCACCAAATCTTGGAATTTTAGTATTATTTCTAAAGGATTATGTGACTGCTGTAACAGCAGCCAAAAAATACCAGATTAACAGCTGAAGATTCAAATCGATTAATCGCATTCAAAATAAAAGATTGTTTACATAATATATACATATATGTGAGTGTATGTATATACATATAAATATACACAGAACACACACATATATTATGTAAATACATACTTTTATTTTGGACACGATTAATCGTGATCTGTCACAATTAATTGATCTGACAGCCCTATTTAAAATATATTCTAATATAAAACAAGTTATTTTAAATTTTATATTTCACAGTATTACTGTATTTTCATTCAAATAAATGTTGTCTATGTGAGCACAGAAGATTTCTTTTAAAAACATTTAAAAATTATATATTTCTTGCACTAAATATCATATTAATACTCAGAACAACAGTATTCTTGATTTTGTAAATTGCTTAATTATGTAATGCTTTAATTCAGGAACTTAAACGAGAACTCCACTTCCAGAACAACAATTTACAAATAATTTACTCACCCCCTTGTCATCCAAGACGTTCATGTCTCTCTTTCTTCAGTCGTGAAGAAATTATGTTTTTTGAGGAAAACATTTTTAGCACTTTTCTCCACATAATGGATTGATATGGTGCCCCAATTTTGAACTTCCAAAATGCAGTTTAAATGCAGCTTCAAACTATCCCAAATGCGGTTGTAAACGATCCCAGCCGAGAAAGAAAGGTCTTATATAGCATAACGGTCGGTTATTTTAATAAAAATAATATAATTTATATACTTTTTAATGAACTTTTTTAAAATAAACGGTCGTCTTGTCTGACGAAAAACTCCTATCTCATGTTCTCCCTCAACTTCGAAATCATCCTATATCGCTGTTTTACCTTTGTTGTTAAGGGTGTTTGATCTTCTTTGCATGTTCACTTTGCAAAGACTGGGCCAGAACTTCTGCAATGATGTAGAATGATTTTGAAATGATTTTTGAAGTTGAGGGAGAAAATATGTTTTTCAACATACGAGTCAGAATACACAGAGTTCAGGGAGAGAAAGGCAAGACGAGCATTTGAGATTAAAAAGTATTTAAATTGTATTTTTTTCAAACACCCTTAACAAAGGTAACAAAGGTAAAAGCGATATAGCACAATTTCGAAGTTGAGGAAGAACATGAGATGGGAGTTTTTAGACAGACAAGATGACCGTTTGGCATTAAAAAGTATATAAATTGTATTATTTTTATTAAAATAACCAATCGTTTCGCTAGATAAGACCCTTCTTCCTCGGCTGGGATCGTTTACAACTGCATTTGAGATCATTTAAAGCCGGATTTAAACTGCCTTTTGGAAGTTCAAAATCGGAGCACCATATCAGTCTGTTATATGGAGAAAAATGCAGAAATGTTTTCCTCAAAAAACATAATTTCTTTACGATTGAAGAAAGAAAGACATGAACATCTTGGATGACAAGGGAGCGAGTACATTATATGTGAATTTTTGTTTTGGAAGTGGACTTCTCCTTTAAGAAAAGCACCTTTGTCATTTTATCTATATCAAAGTATCTGTTTTCCCCTAACTTTGAGGCTGAAATGTGGTTCACAACATCCAAACAAGAAGTTCAAACTCTTCTCTTTTATGTTACTGACACAATTCAACCTATAGTACTGAAACATGGTACTGTACAAAACATCCCTTTATACACAAGTCATATTCAGCTATTTAATTTACTCGGGTCCGGCAGATCAAGACAGCATGGTTTTTTTTTGTTGTTGTTTTTTTCCCACCTCCAGTCACACCATCAGTGGATTTGGATGCTGCAGCAGTCAGGGTGCCGCTATGCCAAGAAGATTAGAGCAGGTGTCAGAGCAGGGCACAAAAAAAAATGTATAAAAAAAAGCTTCTGCTGCTTTGTGATTAATGAAGCCTCTCTAAATTATGCTCTGGATGCCTATTGATTTGGCACTGCATCTGGCCTGGAGATGAATTCATCTGCAAGAAAATATGAAAGACTTGCAAGCCTTGCTCAGCCTGTCCAAAGCCCGTGGCATTCATCCTCCGGCTAATTAGCCTGCACTGTAGTCATGTGCCTTTGAGCATTCAGCGCCACAGGCCAAAATTGCAGTGCAATGGTAGACTGATATTTATCAATCCCTAAATAAAACACATACAACTGGAAATTCATAATACAGGAAATGATACAGGATAATGATGATAAACAGGAAATTATTAGAGAGAGAGAGAGAGGGATGTGATCTGTGTGAATTTCAGGCAAGATTCAAACTTGCATCTTGTGATATTCGTTATGAAGTTACAGGAGGTACTATCTAAAAGTGAAGATTATTAATTAATATGACTGAATCAACCTGACGTCACCAGCCAAAGGCATTTTTATGGGTTAGATCAAGTCGAAATAACCTTTATGCATCAACTGCATGAATCCACACAAAAAGTGAATGACTTAGCATAGTTTCTATGAAAAACAGATGAGCTCATGCTTATACAGCAAACAGAAAACCTAAACTTTTTTATATTAAATAGAGAGTAACTAACAAACTAACAAAGGATGGTGAGAATACCAAAGTTAATGGAATCCTGAAAGTTTTAATGATGTAGAGGCAGCCACTGCAATGTGTTTCATAATAGCTCAGAACAAATAAGATGAAAGCCAGCATGCTGAGTGAATGAGTCACATACAATGCTTTGACAAAGTGCTGCCTAAAACAAAAAGAAAAATGAACTCCTGTCGGTATTCAATAAAGTCTGCTGTATGTTTACTACAAACACCAATAATAAAAAATACATGAGGATATGCTGAAATTATATAACATAATGCTAAGCTGTCTGTCTGTACTGTGCCTAAAGAGGGGCGAGGAATGGATTTCTCTTTTTTGACTTAAGAAGAAAAAGAAGAGTTTTTTACAAACAATATTTTTCAAAATAAAACAAAGCAATCACTCATACTTATTTGTGATCAGCACTGCATTTATATCAGTGAGTCTATAGAAAAAAATTCAGAACAGATTCTTCGAAAGAACCAAATCCAAGTCACTCTGGACCACAAAACCAGTCGTAAGGGTCCATTTTTTTAAACTAAAAAAACTGAATAAATAAGCCTACCATTAATGTACAGTATGTTAGAATAGGACGATATTTGGGACGAGACAACTATTTGAAAATCTGGAATATGGAGTGCAAAAAAAAAAACTAAATATTGAGAAAATCACCTTTAAAGTTGTCCAAATAAAGTTCTTAGCAATGCATATTACTAATCAAAAATTAAGTTTTGATATATTTATGGTAGGAAATGTACTAAATATCTTCATGCAACATGACCTTTACTTAACATCCTAATGATTTTTAGCATAAAAGAAAAAATGATCATTTTGACCCATACAATGTATTTTTGGCTATTGCTACAAATATACCCATGCTACTTAAGACTGGTTTTGTGGCCCAGGGTCACATATTAATTATTTATTTATTAGATTTTCAACTGTATGGTAAACTACAAACATATTTTAAAAGTTGCTTTAAGTTTGGTTGTATTGTTTTGCATTTACCTTTACGCATTTAACAGATGCTTTTATCCAAAGCGATTTACAAAAGAGAAACAAAAGCAACGTGCCAACAGTGTTCCTAATATACAGTGCCAGGTTTATTTGACAGGTAATCAGGCTATACTACACTGTGGGTATTCATCAGTCGGAACAAAGGAGCACGGCATATTCATGCCGCTGTAAACTGAAATGAAAACCCCTTAGCAGACAGCATGCACATCAATTAATCGCGAGGAGGTTTCTTTGGCAACCCTGTAGCCCCTTTGTCTCCATGGCAATGGTCGGCCAGTTTACATCCCGCTGAAGCGCGGCTGTTTGAGAGACATGCAGAAGCTCAGTTTTACGCAATAGGTCATTTGCGCAGTAGCTACCCAAACAAACGATTAAGCGTCATCACACAGCGCAGATCGGTGCAAATGTGATAAATATTTGAACAGTTACTCAGACCTACCTTAATGTGCATGGAAGGGAAAAAGGGAATTTGAGCAAAATATTCATTGGCTTTATTGCAGGTTGCGTTAAAGCGACAGCCTGATAATTCATCTCTGCAGAGCAGGTTGAATGAAATTTGTGCTGATTTTCGGTCTTTATCAGGTGGCGTTTTTTTTATTTAGCGGAGGTGCTAATCATCATGTATATATTCTATATATAAACGTTTCACGTTTATCTTGGCCAATTTCCATAACTGCTTTTATGTTTGCACAATTGAGCAACAATGCAACGAGTGGGAGATGAATGAGCTCACGGTCGCTTTAAAACCTGTGATTTGCTGTGTGCATTCGAGACGTTTCAAGACTCTTCTTACCCTTTGAAGCATCCTTTTCTTCTTTAGGCTTAGCCACTTTTCCGCTCATAGATCCCAGTTTGGATGTATAGATCCCGATTTAGATTAAAACCCGAAATCCTTCAGTCGTGTATACCCACTGTCGCTTTAGGAAATCCTTGGCAAATCCAAAACAAAGGTGCCAGGTGAGGAGATAAGAGCTCTGCAAGAAACGCATTGTAAATAAACAAAACTGCATGGTTTTTTTCTTAAACATCAGAGAGAAAGTGATGCTTCTCGTACCTTCTATCGACATTTATCAACAGCCGTCAATGCAGTTAAACATAACAGACAACAGAAGTCGAGTTTACAAAACGCGTGGTAGTAACAAGTCCGCCAATGTCACAATCAAACGCAGACCTTCACGTAGTGCTCTTTGTTATCAACAAGGTTATCTCACCTTATCTCTTCCGCGGTGTCTCCTACATTAATGCACATTGATATAAACAAACGGCTCCCGCATGAAGCTCGAGGTGAGGAAAATGAGACGAACCCTCGCGAATGAAGCAAACCGGAGAACAAAAAGCGCGAGGGAAGGAGAGGGGCTTCCACCGAGTGTCAGTCGACGTCAGCTGTGACACACTGGACGCGAACGCTGATATAACCTAAGGAACCACCTTTTGATACTGTAACAGAGATGTTCACAAATGCGCTAGCCTGTTGCCAGCGTTTCCAGAAACGGGGTCTGGTGTAAAACACGCCATGCTGTAGTGTGAGCAACAGATACTGGGAGTCAAAACCGAAATAGCACCTTCATCGCATCTACAGGGAATAAAACCACTGTTGTCCATAAAAAGGGACTGTTTACGCTGGAACACTGTAGATATTTTCGAGAAAGAACGCTAGTTATTCATTTTAGCGATGCTAAAAATTCCAACAATCCAGAATTCCAATTCGCGTTTTATATATTGAACCTAACTGTAAACGCATCCTATTCATCAGAGCATTGATCTGATCGCCCTAATTAAAGCTCGAACCCCTATGGACGTCGAAATTAAAGATTGGCGGCTCTTAAAAAGTAGGTATAGGTTACTGGCCTTTATTTTAAGCCAAATATAGGAACTTAATTCGCTCTAATAATTTAATAAAATGTTATTTAAACGTGCTCATGAAAATATTTGTTAAAATTGTACATTTAAGCACCATATTTTTCTCGAAATTCATCACACTGGAGGGGAAAAAAATGCACACAGATCTCCTAAACACACATCTCTTCTGCGCACCAAACCTGCTTTTATTTGATACAAAGTACAGTAAAAATGTGAAATATTTGTACTATTTTAAATAACTGTTTTCTATTTGAATATATTTTAAGATATAATTTATTCCAGCTATATTTTCAGCATCTTTACTCCAGTCATGAGTGTCACATGATCCTTTACAAATCATTCTAATGCTGATTTGCTGTTTAAGAAACATTATTATTATTATTATTAGCAATATTTTAAACAGTTAAATACATTTTCAGGATTCTTTGATGAATGGAAAGATCCAAAGATCAGCATTTATTTGATTTATCTTTTTTAGGGGAAAGAAGTTATATAAATTAATACTTTTATTTAGCATGGATGCATTAAATTAATCAAAAGTGATGATAAAGACATTTATAATGTTACAAAAGACTTCTATATCCGATAAACGCTGTTCTCTTGAACTTTCCGTTCATCAAAGAAACCTGAAAAAATCTACTCAGCTGTTTTCAACATAATAATAATAATACATATTTTTTGAGCAGCAAATCAGAATATTAGAATGATTTCTGAAAGATCTTGTGCCTGGAGTAATGATGCTAAAAAATATGCTTTGAAATCACAGGAATAAATTATATTTTAAAATATATTCAAATAGATAATAGTTACTTTAAATAGTAAAAATATTTCACAGTTTTACTGTTTTTGCTATACTTTGGATCAAATAAATATAGGCTTGGTAAGCAGAACAGAATTCTTTAAAAAACATGAAAAATCCTCCTGTTCAACTGGTAGTGTATATACATATGGATATGAAACGTACACTCCAAAAAGTAAATAAA
Source organism: Labeo rohita (assembly GCF_022985175.1). NCBI lineage: Eukaryota > Metazoa > Chordata > Actinopteri > Cypriniformes > Cyprinidae > Labeo > Labeo rohita. The sequence continues at coordinate 8,665,715 of NC_066882.1, forward strand.
ATTCCAGTTTTATGATAAAAGTGGCTTTGTACAGGTAAATAACAAGGATGAGCTTTAAAAGTCAAAAAGCAGGAGATGCTGTGGGCTTGTAGGATATGGTGTGAAAATAAGTTTAAAAAATAAGTCTTCTTCAGTCTATTTTCCACATTCTTTTCAAATGTGTTGGCTAACAAACTATTCGTTTTCACCAGAGAAATGAATTTTTTTTTACATGTGGTACCAATGATAGCCACTAGGGGCATCCGTTTGAAACGCCCCCGCCTCCACCTCCGCCCCCCAGTTGAACCCCCGTATAGTCTTTGCATAAGTGGCACCCTGTAAAATGTGTTTAAACGTGAATGACTAAATCCCTCTGAATACACAGTTATGAAACATTAAAGTAGCCCTGTTTAAAATTCCCCTGATCAAATACACTGGTAATACTCTTTCTGCAGATTATGACGCGCATGGGATTTTTGCAGACTTCGTTAATAAAGTCCCCGGAGTGGACAATGCAGTCTTGTCCTAACAATATTCACAAAGGGATGCTAATAAAGCTCAGGAATTTACTTTCTAATATGGGAAATGTTGTAATTGGATATCTGCACAACATCTCGAGAAACACATTCAGATGTTAAAGTTAATTAAAAACATTACACAAGAATACTTGTAATATATGCACTTTACATTTTTAATTTGAAAGTATACTTTGGTGTTTATGGGTATCTAACATGCAATAAAAATAATGTAGCGCATATGTTTTTTAAATCAGCATACGATCCCTTGAAAACGCATCTTCCAGGAATGTACAGAGTCGCCAAACTAAATAATGTCGACGCGAATATAGTTTCGTATTGTCTTAAATGTAGTCCCAACACAGTCCCCATATAAAATATATTTTTAACTTACCTGTTTAATCGATGAAGAGAGGCAAGAACGATGAATTTCCCTCGTTCAGTCTTTCACTCTAGGTAACTCAACCATGAAGTAGCTAAAATTCTCCACGTATTCTACTGCTCACTTTGTCCGCTTTTAACACCTATTGAACCTGAAATGTTTCACTTTGAAATGCTGGTTTTCTTTGTTTCTGCTAATGTGGAGCTGACAGAAAACCGACATGAGACTCGTTGTTTATCACCTGACGGATTGTACTCCTTTGCGGCACTGAGAGTGGAAGGAAACAGAAGGCGATGGTTTCAAGATCCATACTTGCTATTTTTAGGGACAGTTGGACGCCTTTCAAAGTTTCATTGACCAGACTTTCTTAAGACGCTGTCCAGGGCTTTAAACTGACAGTGTTGGGTTCTTATTTGTCTAATCATAATTAAGAAACCAAATTATACAACAAACAAGGGTTTTGCAAGATTACTTAAACATTCTAAACACTTTAGGTCCTGCCAAGTATGTAACTTTCTGACGTCCCAGTCATTTAAAGCTATTTAAAACGTATCTCTCCTTTCAAGCTTGCAAAATAAATCATCCAAAAGTGAAGTTTTGCTGAAGGGAGTTGTGGAGTTGGCCTCCACAAATAATGATGGCATTTTGAGGTTGCATCTACAAAGTCACCTTGGAGAATTTAAGAAGATGGCAGGCGAGAAAAGAGGCCATCCAAGAAGTGCGGGTTAAAAGTGGTTTATCTGAGCACAGTGTATCTTCTGGGTTTGTAGTTTGTCAGGCAAGAGCTCACATCCCAGCATGAGAGAGCTGAAGGCTATTCTAACCTCGCTTTGCCCTTCACTGTTTCTCCGTTGATGCTCAAACATCTTGTTAACATACACAGAGTCTGTCAAATCCAGAGCGCAAACAAAAAGCTCTCTCCATATTAGATTTGAGTTGACAGCTAATGCTTGTTTAAACATTTGTTAAAATGGTGATTTATGGTGGACAACAATGTTGACAGTTACGGGTTTTATTAGAGCTAAATGCTTGAATTAGTGCAAAGCGACAGTTATTTACAAAACAGTTAGTGTTGGAAGTCTCTTGTTCTCACATTGTAATTATTTCCTTTCAAGTCTGTCATCGTCCTCTTAGAAATAACACGCTGCTTGTATCACAGCATTAATGCTGAACACAGTGTGCCTAAATAATATGGAACAATAAATGTCTGTTTTTTATGTACTGAAGAGCAACATTTACTCAACTGTTTGGAGAATTGATGGATGTTGGGTTGGGGTGAACAGTACATTGCGTTGGCAGCTCCTTATCTTGACAAGATCCACACAATACATGCACTGTACAATACTGACATGCGTACAGTATTTTCGCATGTACGTTGTAGCGAGACAGGACTTCAGCACAGATTAATGGCCTCATCCTGCTTCATTTATATTCATGAGAACCAAGAGATGCATAAGAATTTTCTGCACTGGATCTGAAAGCATTAAAGAGAGGTAGCGCTTTCCAAATGGTGAATCAATATTTGCCATGTCCAATCGGATGCAAAAGGTCATGTAGGTCAGTGTGCTACTAATCAATGAAGAATAGGGTCACCAGCTGGATGACATGATGAAAACGTCTGTCTGAAAAATGATCTCACTATTCTGCAACTGGCTTGTAGGTTATGAGAAATTTACACATCAAGTAATATTACCAAAAGTGTCTCAAAACACTTAATTTTAGGGTTTGGTCAAACACATCATATAGAACATCATGCATTAAATCAACAGCATGTAGCCTTGGTTTCATGTTTTTTATAATGTCCTAAATGATTTATTACGGCTGTATTGATTAGTGGTTGACTAAAATTGATTTTTCATGGCTGATTCCCTGGTGAGCAGAGAGTATAATGATAATATATACATTATCAATTTAATGATGGCAAATAAGATAATGCACATAAAATTGCAGACTCACCATACTTTATATTCATGTACATTGTTTAAATTAAAAATTGCTATCTAGAACTGTTTACTAAAAACAGTTTCTTCTCATATACAGTCTGAGTGTCCTGTGTTTTCAGTCAGGTATAGTGCCCTCAATCAACCTGCAAAATAACAGTAGTTAAGATGAAAGACTATGAATTATTTCCGAGCGCTAAGTCAAGGGTGTTGATTTCCAAAGGTGTCCTTGAAATGCTTTTACTGATGAATGGTTAGAACGATAGTATTATGTGGGCAACAATTATCCAAATGTTCATGAAGAAAGGCTCAGCTGTGAACACTCAGTTATGGGTTGACATTAATGGCAGCTTTACTTACAAAGCCAGGACACAGTCATGGTGATTTTCTCCAACTTGTTTTGTGAGGAGGCGCACACTTCAAAGTGACTTTGTAGAACACAAGAGTAACTTTTATAGAAGTTTTCATTTTTATCAAAGACGTCATACACGCATTTCGCATCATCAGTATTTATAAGTTTACTTCTTTAAATAAATCTATGATCTCACATCTACAAGCTTGTCAAGGTAGTTGATCAAATAGAAAACTTTTCTACAGACCAAATGATGGATGAGAAAATATGCCATTTTCAGGACCTTTTGGGATTGTTCCTAAAATAATTTTCTGGGACAGAGAGAAAAGTGCTTTAGGAATAAAGAGCGAGTGATTTATGGACCGCTGTTATGCTGAGGTTTTAGTTAGAAGGCTTATTTTGTAAATATTGATATGTCCAGTGCTCTGAGCAAGGCTGATTAGGGAGTAATTAATTTCCTGTTATGATTCGTATTCTGCTACTACATTATGACATTGTAGGAGAGCATACACACCTGAGGGTCATATGGCTGACTTTGCAGTATAAATAATTGCCTACCACCCACAAATGTATTTATTAAATACCTATAAGAGGATACCTCTCATATCCGTGTCTTCGCTACATCAGCACTACTTCTTTCATTGCTGTATATTGCACGTATGCTAGCAATGACAGGTCTCAATGGGGTCAGCCAACTGTTAGAATTGAGGTCAAAAGCTTTGACCTGACACCACAATTCTGTCATCTCCTGCATCTAAAATTGGCACACTTGACCCTGTTGGGTTTATGGCTGAATTTTCTACCCAAAGAGTCATCTCTCACAAACTTCTGGGGATCTACTGCATTCTGGCAGTCAGTGAGTGTGATCAAACCATGGTGTATGTAAATTTACCATAACATCTATGATAATTAATCTTTTCACACAATGACAATTGAGGGACTCATATGCAACTATTACAGAAGGTTCAAACGCTTACTGATGCTCCAGAAGGAAAAACAACGCATTAAGAGCCAGGGGTGAAAACTTTTGAACAGAATGAAGATGTGTACATTTTTCTTCTTTTGCCTAAATGTCTTTTTTTTTTTCATTTAGTACTGCCCTTCAGAACCTACAGAAGATACATTTTAGATACTTGTTTCCCAGAAAACAAAATAAGTTACATTTACTTCTTCAAATTAAAAAAGTTTTCACTTCCCTGCTATTAATGCATCATGTTTCTTCTGAAGCATCAGTGAGCATTTGAACCTTCTTTAATAGTTGCATATGAGTCCCCCAGTTGTCCTCAGTGTGAAAAAATGGATCTCAAAATCATTGTTGGAAAGGGTTCAAATACACAAAAATGCGGAAAATCCAAAGAATTTGTGGGACCTGAAGGAGTTTTCTGAAGAACAGCTGGCAGTTTAACTGTTCAGGACAAACAGGGGACTCATGAACAACTATCACTAAACAAAACAAAACAAAACAAAAAAAAAACTATTTGTATCATTCAGGTAATAATACAGTATTAAGATTTGGGTAAACTTTAAACGGGGTGATTTTTATAAATTCAACTATTTATTTCTCTTGTGGACTATATGTAAACGTCTTATTTAGGATAGCCCTAAATAAAAAATAACAAGCATTTTGTATGACCCCTTTTATTTTGGTAAAATAATTAACATTTTGCAGATTCTGTAAGGTGTATGTAAACTATTGACCTCAACTGTAGTTTAAAACCCACACAGAATTTAAATCTATATGTCCAGTGGGGTCCAGGAAGATGTTTGAGAAAGGATTTATACAATGTTTTGAAAAGGTCAATTAATATGGGTATTCATTTCAAAATGTCTCAGTATTTGGCTTGACAGCAGCGCTCAAGCTGCAGGAACTCTAAAAGTTTGCGTCAAACCTGATGATGTTCTCCAGCATGATTTGAGATGATCCAAACACTGAGATGATTCACTGGAACAAGAACATCCGTCTGTACAATGAGTCACATGATCAATATCACAAGTTTACTTATGTGATTAGTGACCTAGAAAAAGTTGAATCTTCCTGTTTATTTCCAGGTTTAAATTAGGTTTTGACTCCAAGATTGTTGACGTGGTGTCAGACTGATATGCACTGAAAATCTTGCATAATTTTAGACCAAAACTATGGTACTCTCGCGTGGTACTGTACTCTTGTGAACGCACGTCACAGACTGACCCAGAAGAGAAGAAATTATTGAATATTTGAAAGTCAATATTTTTGTTTTCTTTGCACACAAAAAGTATTCTTGTTTCTTCATAAAATTGAGGTTGAACCACCAGTATCACATGGGCTATTTTTACAATGTCCTTATGGCTTTTCTGGGAACGTGTTAGTTGCGTTGCTGTCTATGCAGGGTCAGAAAGCTCTTGGATTTCATCAAAAATATCTTAATTTGTGTTCTGAAGATGAACAAAGTCTTACAGGTTTGTAATAACAAAAAGTTGAGTAATTAATGACAGAATTCAAATTTTTAATCTCTTTAAAATTCCATAGCTAAACATTAGGTTTTACTGTAGCACTGTCTTAGAGTGTTTGGAGCACTAGTCCGAATGATCCCCAGAAGACTAGCCCAAACATCAGCGTTGAAGAGGGTTGGAAAAAACACTAGGGAAGAAACTCTAGGGAAGAAACTAGAGGGAAAAAAAAGAGTCTAGAACTGTTGTGATATTTTCTTAGGCACAATGTGAACTTTTCTTCAAGATAATGAAGGAACAAAATATGTGTGATTGTCTCCTTTTGGCATTTGATGAATGCCGGAGGTCTGAGAATATTCTAAAAATGTACGGCTTAGCTGAACATCATCTTTAATGTAGGGAGGAGATTTTACGTCTAATATGGAAATAACATAATCTGCAGTTCTGCACTTGAAAATGTTTGGAAACTTGTGAATTGGGCATCACAGAATTACATGGGAGCATTGACACTGTTTCTAGACATTTGCACTTCCACTGTAATCACCAGCTGCTGATTGTGGTGGTGGGATAATGGTAGTGTAATGCCAATGATACTGGACTTGGTTGGAGGTTTTCTTAATTTAGACAGGGTTGACAAATTAACTAGAGAAATTAATAAAATGCTTTTTATTAAAATTCAAACCCTCTTGTTATTATTCCCTGGAGCATAAATCGTACTCCTTGCTCCAATACAAGAATTGGAAAGTTACAAAAGCAGTCACTGGGGTTCACTTCCAGAACAAAAATTTAAAGATAATTTACTCACCCCCTTGTCATCCAAGATGTTCATGTCTTTCTTTTGTCAGTTGTAAAGAAATTATGTTTTTTGAGGAAAACATTTCAGGATTTTTCTCCATATAGTGGACTTCTATGGTGCCCTGAGTTTGAACTTCCTCATTTCGTAAACACCCTTTACAAAAAAAGTAAAACAGCGATGTGGGACAATACATTAAAGTTGAAGGAAAAATAAGATGGGTTTTCGACCAAGTTTTTCGACCTACCCTAACTGTCTTGAACCGGAAAAAACAGAGTTCAGGCAGAGCAAGACCAGATAAACGTTTGACGTTAAAAAGTATATAAATTGTATTTTTCTTATTATTTTTAGACAGACAAGATAAGACCCTAGATAAGACCCTTCTTCCTTGGCTGGGACCGTTTACAGCTGCATTTGGGATCATTTGAAGCTGCATTTTGGAGGTTTAAACTCGGGGCACCATAGTCCATTATATGGAGAAAAGTCCTGAAATTTTTTCCTCAAAAAAAGATCATTTCTTTACGACTGAAGAAAGAAACACATGAACATCTTGGATGACAAGGGGGTGAGTACATTATCTGTGAATTTTTGTTCTGGAAGTGAACTTCTCCTTTAAAAAGTAAACCTTTGTACCTTATTTACCCCTAAAGGATGCATATCAGTATTCTGAAAGTACATATTGGTACCTTTTAAAAGGCTACCACCCCAGTGTCAGCCTTTAACTTAGAAGCTCATGTACAATCTGAATTGTTGATCATCTATACAGGGCCATAAAATCATTTCTCAAAAGTGTCAGTGGGGTTTTCACATATTTGCTTACTGTGAGATTTGGTGTCAAACTCTGTAGATTGTAGATTGACAGAGAGAGAGAGAGAGTCCAAAGAAATGTGTTTACAGTTTTGAGCACACATAAAGTAGCTATTTCTTTTCATCCTCTTACTAAATATCAAGCAGATTGTTTAAATGTCAGCTGCTTAGATTGGGCCGAGCTGGAGTGGCGCACAGGGGCCGTGGGTGTGAAACATTACCCTTTCAGACTCACAGAATGACTGTGCTAATTAACAGAGGTGCACTCGAACAAATACCAGAGTAATGTCAATGGCCACGTCCAGGAGACTCAGGCATGGGCAGATCCTTCAAGCCTGCAGTCGTTCCATTTATAACTGCACCCACAGTCGCGAGCGCTCCGTGTGATTTAATGGTGGAAAGGGAGACAGATGTCAGAGCCAGCAGCAGCAAATGCCCCTATGCTCACCTTTAGAAAATAAATGGGTTGCTTGCATGTCATGACACGTCTAGCATGAGAGAGATTAGACACACGGTCATCAGTCATGATCCAAACAGATTAAACACACTGACACAAACAGCTTAACATGACACTGACATGACTAAATATCTAATAATCTTTCCTTTTTTCCAACTTTTTTGTAATGATAAATAACTAGTGCTACTGTACCAAAACATATAGCACCTGATTCTCCTGTCAAAAATGCTGGGGAGAGATGGTGGCTAGAGGGTCACTTCAGAAGCAGAAATCAACACTTGAATCCCCAGGGCATGACCTAAAAGTTCTGAAAGTGGTTCTTCAATAAAATATGTAATTTGCATAAATAATAGCTTTGGTTCATTATGCCACCGTGATTGAAAACACACCCACACACGCTCCCATGTTCCCGCAGGAGCAGCAGCAGGGTAAACACACGGTGAGGAGTGACGGATGTCCGTACTGCGCTCTCAGAGAAGGACGAAAACAGTAAGGACTTACATGGTGAGTCACGGCTAATCCCTGTAACCGCAGAAACAGAGGCAGAGATTGTGGTGCCTGCATGATGAGAAGGTTGTTCTCAGACAGCCTGCTATTCTTAGGCTGTCTGCATTTGTCTGAGATGGTGCAAAGTTTATTTTTCTCTCTTTCTTCTAAAAACGTACAAAGCAAAGTGAAGTAATTACAACCTTTCTCAGTCGTCTCTGTGCCGTTTCCTGTTGGTGTGATGGTTCTCTGTTCTCACTGTTCGCTGTGATGTTCACTGCTATATATCTGCGGTCTGGCCTGCTGCCCCGCCGTCTCTGGAGAATAATCAGTCTCCCTAAAGGAAGAAATTCATGTGATACTCAACATCAGTTAGAGGTTTTATTAAGCATATCATCTAAAACAACTTCATACAAATATACTTATTCTACATGTCCAGGTCCCTCTTTTATCAACAGATGTGTGCGTAATGAGTGTGTAAGAACAGTGTCACGCAACGTGTCGGAGACAAAGACCAAAAAAGGTCAAAAAGAAAAATCCCACACACAACCAATACTTGCAAAAGTATCAAAAATTTTTACAATTATACCATTGTGAGTTCAATCATATATAAAAGAAGTCATGACCAATCACTGCAGAGGACCATTAATTACTAACACCCAATGGATACAACATGGAGTTTGAATATACGTGATAAAGTTCATGAGACCGAAACGTAAATAAAACTTTTTGTAAGTATTGGTAGTGTGCAGTATTTTTCTTGCTTTTTTTCTTCCATAGAACTAAAAGAAGATGTCAATAGCCTCATGCCGACATATGGCACCATTGCGCTTCGGGCATCCCAAGTTCAAGTCCTGGCTCGCAGACCTTTCCTGATCCTGTCCCCATCTCTCTCTCTCTCACTTCGCTTCCTGTCTAAATACTGTCCTATCACAATAAAGGCAAGAACGCCAAAAATAAATCTTAAAAAAAAAAAAACTGAACGGAGATGAAATGAATGGCTAGCAGACAAAAGACAAAAAAGGGTGCAAAAATAGTCCATACATTTATTCTTTTTTTTTTTCAGGTGTGCAGGATTAGAAAACAAACTAGAGAACTAGTGAATGATTGTACACTACATTTCAAGTCTTCTGAACTGAAACAATAGATTTATGTGAGGAACAGACTACAATTCGTTATTCCCATATAATCTTCCCTGCTGCTGTAGCTCACAAATCTCATTTGTGCAATTTAAATATACACACATTTACATTTGGTGCATCTTGATTGGTTAAGGGATACACAAGAACCAGTATTATGTAGTATGTCTTGATGCAGCATCCAAACTGATGAGATTTGTAAGATAAAGCAGATAGTTTTCAGTGAAACTTAAATTTCAATATTTTTCTCACGCAAAGCAATTACAGCATTTTGGAATAGACTAAGAATATAGTGCATGAGATGTATAGACTGCTTTTACAGTGCTTTTGGTCACCATTCACTAACATGGAAAATAGCAGCATGAACATTGTGCCTAGTAACTCCTTGGTGGTATGAAGAAAATAATAAAGGTCTGGATCAATGTGAGGGTCAGTAAATTATAACCGAATTTTGAACTATTTCTTTAAATGCATTGTGGTATTCTGGTGATAGCATGGCGAAGACTTCGTTGAATTTTTGTTTTCATTGCATGCAAAAATCACTCTCAAAGCTTTATAACATTACAGCTAGACCACTGGGAAAATGTGTAAGCAAAGCTCTAAAAACTCTACCTGCGACACACTTGCAGCCTACATGCACACTTGAAAGCATGGGCAAAATACAGAAAATTTGTCATGTCACATGGACTATTTTAACAATGTCCTTACTGTGTTTCTGGGCCTTCAATGTGGTAGTTGTATTTCTGTCTATGCAGGGTCAGGAAGCTCTCATATTTCATCAAAAATATCTTAATTTGTGCTCCGAAGATGAACAAGGGTTTTACTGGTTTGGAACGACATGAGGATATTTAACGTTAGAATTTTCATTTTTGAGTGAACTATCCCTTTAAATAACATAGTGTGGATCAGGGGAACATGAAGAATCTCTGAGAACAGTGCAGTCTTGTACCTGTTATCATTTCCTGATACAGTTAACACTGCAACACTGCACAGCTCCTCATTTCTCTCCTCATCCCTTCTGTCTGCACATTACGTTACACCCAGTCAGGTGCTTTTTGAGGCCAGAAATAAGTGGCTCAGGGACTCTAATGAGCTACACGGGTCCTGTGCAGAGTTCACAAGGCTGGGACCTCTGCGATCTGCTTACCTCCCCGGAGTGAGGATGCTCTCCATAATCGATTACACTGAACAGGCGTCACATTTTTATTATCTGCTGGAGTGGGCTGATCTTTCGCAATAGCCTCTAATCTAATTGGAGACGGCACCAATTCCCAGCAGCACAGGGCAGGCAGACAGACGCACATCATTGCTGAAATCAATGGTGCTGTGTTATAAATCAGCTTCAGTTCCCATATGCACCGCATAACGAGTCTAACCTGCCCTGCTATCACAACATTATACAGTCTCAGCACCTGCTGTGTACCATGCCAAAGCTCAATGTAGTTCATCCCAGTAAAGCTGAAGTGTATGCCAAAACATGGTGAGAGAAACTACATTTTTCCAAATGATAGCGTATTCTCTCAGTAAGTAAAGAAAATGTACAGTTAGCCTGTCATTATCGGAAAATAAACTGTGACAGGGTGAAATTTTCATCCGCTGAGATGACAGCATTACATTAAAGGCGTCATTATGTGGTAGCAAAAAAGACCTGGTGAATCCTTTTTTTTAACTGCTTCACTGGAACAACGGACACGTCCCAATCCCCACACCTACAGTATTGGCCACTTGAGAACGTGTGCCCATGACAGGAAGTAAGTGAGCAAGACTGTCCCAGGTCAGTAAAATCCCAAAGCTCAGGGCCCTTAATGTGCACTAAATCTACTCTTGAGACTACTTAGAAGAGTGTTGAAAATTGTTGGTGCCGATGGCCTTGTTGGCGGTGTGTCGATATGCAGCACTGTTGCGCTTCGGGCGTCCCGTGTTCGAGTCCCAACTCATGGACCTTTCCGATCCCCTCTCCCCTTTCTCTCCCACATCATTTCCTGTCTCATTACTGTCCTATCAATAAAAGGCAAAAACGCCAAAAAAACAGAAAAAAGTATTGAAAATTAAAATATAGAGTTCTTAATTAAAAAAGCAGAGCTCTGTAAAAACTTTACCTGCAACACACACTTGCAGTCTACAAGCATAAGTAAAAAACTTGATCCAAATACAGGAAATTTGTCATGTAAGTATACAAGACAAGTGCAAAGACTGAAACTGGTAAAACTGTTTGCACTACAAACCAGTGTGTTCATAATTAAGACAATACATTAAAATAATATGGTAAAACACACCAATTTGTAATATCACGCAGCAAAACAAGCTGTTTTGTACAGCTAAAAATTGGTAGACACAAATGAGAATGGAAGCCAGACCAAAGTACTGCAAAAACAGTAACATTTAGAAACATTTTTACTATTTAAAATAACTGTGTATAATCTGAATATATTTTAAAATGTAATTTATTTCTGTGATTTCAAAGCTGAATGTTTAGCATCATTACTCCAGTTGCATGATCCTTCACAAATCATTCTAATATTCTGATTTGCTGCTCAAAATTGTTTTTTTATAATTATTATGTTGAAAAAAGCTGAGTAGAGATTTTTCAAGTTTCTTTAATGAATAGAAAGTTCAGAAGAACAGCATTTATCTGAAATAGAAACCTTTCGTAACATTATAAATGTCTTTATCATCACTTTTGATCAATTTAAAGCATCCTTGCTAAATAAAAGTATTCATTTATAGAATTTCTAGAATATTAGAACGATTTCTAAAGGGTCATGACGCTGAAGACTGGAGTAATGATGCTGAAAATTTAGCTTTGATCACAGGAATAAATTACATTTTAAAATATATTCAAATAGAAAAAAAAGTAAAAAAGTTATTTTTAAATAGTAAAAATAATTCACTACTGCTTTTGCTGTATTTTGGATAAAATAAATGCAGGCTTGGTGAGCAGAAGAGACTTAGTTGAAAAAAAAAATCTTACTGTTCAAAAACTTTTGACTGGTAGTGTACCTAGCTAGAAAGACATTTTCAAAACGTTGGCTAATGCTCCAGAAATGTTAATAGAACATTTGTTTAGTCATTTTTATTAATATGCTGAAAATGTTAGCACAACATTATAGTTCATTGAATGCTTTTCTTCTAAGATGTTTTAGTTCGACATTTTTCTTCTTTTTTTGTACCTGTTTCAGAACGTTCATAAAACATTAACGTAACCTACCCATAATGTTTGCAAAATGATAAAATGAAATGTTCCATTTTAACATTTATATAAGCAAATATTCATCATAAAAACACCACATACATTTTTAAAACATTAAAATATTTTCAGTGGTCACGTTTCCATGACTTAAAGGGAATGTTAGCATAACGTTCCTAGAACATATTTTGTCAGTTCCCTAAATATACTCAAGTTCAATATTGATTTGAGTTGAAATAATTTTATAATCTTACTTGTATATTATTTTACAGAATCTGTTGGGGAAAATAGTCCAAAACAAACTAGCAACCAGACAAAGTTAGTAACAATATTAGCGTAATACAAATACTTGAGTCAGCTGAGGTAACTTTCTCTGATGCACAACTTCGCCATGGATGACGAGGGTAGCGCAATGGACCAATCATAAATGAGTATTCCAGAACGTCATGGCATTTTAAACATAGTAATGGCTTTGTAATTTCTGTTAACGTTGTCTGGATAAATCTAAATATAGCTCTGCCTTCAGAGACTTCAGCTTCACTGACTGATGGTGTTGGTTTTAAAAATGGCTGTGAATTCAAGGCTAACTGGGGGTAAAGCTTTTCCAAGCATTAGTGCAGTAATGAAAAAGTTCTGAGCGATGTACTCATTTTACTCCTGCTCTTATAGCTGCAATAACAGTCTGTTGATTGCTGCCAGTGAGGCTGTGAGCCAAAGCCCATCTCAGCAATGAAAACTAACTCTCAGTTACAGATTGATTGGCACTCATACAGTGGGATTGATGGCCAGTGTTAATTACTTAGAAATGAATAATTCAGCCCTGTAATGGCTGGATGAAAACGAAAAGCCCACAGTCAATAAGAAAGCTCCATCTGAGAAGATAACAGATTCCCAAGGGCCGAGAAGAAATCAAGAGCACTTACACTGGAACTGAAGCGTAGACTGGGCTGTTCTCCAACATGCTGATTCAGCCCCTCCCACAGTCCCAAATTCAGGGCCCATCTGTGCAGAACATAAACATGATAATGCTTTCTTTCTTTATGAAGTATTGCATATTTCATGGTGTCATCTCTTTTCTCTAACAGTGAAAGAGGAAACCAATGAACGCTAAACTGATTCAAATGGGGAAAACTAATGGTTGCATTATTTATCTACTCATTGAAGCAGCAGCGCCATCTAGTGGAGATTTGATTTTGAAACTTTTTTTATTCCAAGGAATCTTGAATATGAAGATTCCTTTAAAACATAAAGGCTATATATTTGCATGTATATATTGTGTGGGGAAAATATTAAATATAATATTCTAAGTACTGCCAATTGAAATACATGTTTCCAAAATTAATATTTACACTGACATTATACCAAAGTAAATTATTACAATGTTTTAGGGCAAATAAAAATGTATTTTATTAAGTCAACAGCGTGTCTTAGATTAACATATTACACCAGTCTTTATAAAGAAGAAAAAAATGTAATTGTTATCCAAAATGTACACATTAGACAGTCCAAAAATACATTTTTATATAAGCAAATATTCATCATAAAAACACCACATACATTTTTAAAACATTAAAATATTTTCAATGGTCACGTTTCCATGACTTAATGGGAATGTTAGCATAATGTTCTTAGAACATATTTTGTCAGTTTCCTAAATATAGGCAAGTTCAATATTGATTTGAGTTGAAATAATTTTATAATCTTACAATCGTTTTAAAATATAAAGGCTATATATTTGCATGTATATATTGTGTGGGGAAAATATTAGGGCAAGGCAAGGCAAGGTAAGTTTATTTATTTTTATATAGCACATTTCATACACAAAGGTAGTTCAAAGTGCTTTACATAAAAGGAAGTAGAATAATCATGAAAAAACAATATTATATTAAAACAATAATAAAAACAATAATCACAAAAAAAGGAAGTAGAACAATCATAAAAACAATGATCACAACAATAAAACAAAAAATGTAAAATGTAAAAACTGATTGATTTAATGATTTAAAAATAATTTAAAAATTGATTTAAAATAAATTTAAGACAGTTAAAAACAGAGAATGATTATACATAGTGCAATCAGTTTGGACGTAGCACAGTGCTCATTCAGTAAATGCACAGCTAAACAGATGAGTTTTGAGTCTAGATTTAAATGTAGCTAATGTTTTAGCACATTTGATCTCTTCTGGAAGCTGGTTCCAACTGCGGGCAGCATAATAGCTAAAAGCGGATTCCCCTTGTTTTGTGTGAACCCTTGGTATTTCTAACTGACTCGATCCTAATGATCTGAGTGGTCTGTTAGGTTTATATTCAGTGAGCATATCTGCAATGTATTTAGGTCCTAGGCCATTGAGTGATTTATAAATGAGTAAAAGTACTTTAAAATCAATTCTAAGTGTGAGGGACCTGAGGGCTGGTGTGATATGCTCAGATTTTCTGGTTCTAGTCAGAATCCTGGCAGCAGCGTTCTGGACGAGCTGCAGCTGTCTAATGGTCTTCTTGCGAAGGCCAGTGAGGAGACCATTACAATAATCCACCCTGCTTGTGATAAAGGCATGAACAAGTTTCTCTAAGTCTTGACTGGAAACAAAACATCTAATTCTTGCAATGTTTTTGAGATGATAGTATGCTGATTTAGTTACTGCTTTGACATGACTACTGAAACTAAGGTCTGACTCCAGAATCACACCAAGATTCCTGACTTGGTTTTTAGTTGTTTGACCCCTAGAGTCAAGGTATGCATTCACCTTAAGAACTTTCTCTTTGCTTCTGAATGCAATGACTTCAGTTTAGTAGTGTTTTTATGATGAATATTTGCTTATATAAAAATGTATTTTTGGACTGTCCAATGTGTACATTTTGGACAACAATTACATAAGTATTTTTACACTCACATACTATTTTTTCTGCTTTATAAAGACTGGTGTAACATGTTAATCTAAGATACGCTGTTGACTGGCGTTCTACCAAAGTAAATTATTACAATGTTTTTGGGCAAATAAAAATGTATTTTATTAAGTCAACAGCGTATCTTAGATTAACATATTACACCAGTCTTTATAAAGCAGAAAAAATAGTATGTGAGTGTAAAAATACTTATGTAATTGTTGTCCAAAATGTACACATTAGACAGTCCAAAAATACATTTAGTAAAATCTCTTAATCTTTTTTTTAAACCACATGCATGGTTTACAAATGTGTCTGAAATGTTCAGTAAAATCACTGCTTGTTTGTTTTACTTTTATTTCTCTCTCTCAAACATAATATCTCATGCCAGTCGTTTATGTGGAAATGTGGTAGACAGGTGTACTTTGGAGCATTGACTCAGGTTATTTGTCAGCTCACTGTGGAATAATAAGGGACCGAATTTGGTTTGACATATGGCTTCATTCATTCTTGTTCTGTTCCCATATATTATGCTGCAGACCTTTGCAGGTAAGACCTACAAAACCATTTACCTCTCATAAATCAGATTTCTTACAGCTGACAGAGAACATAACAGGCACACTTGGTATTTGCCTTTTGACTCTCTGAGGGTTAATAATCGAATTCACATGTACGCTTTCAGCAGTTCCCCTCTAGTAAATATACTATAAACTGTGAAACTCTGTAACAGCCCCAGGATCGGTGTTCCTGGACGAGGAGAAAGCTGACAGCATTTTGCGGAGACACAGACGAGCAAACACAGGACTGTTTGAGGAGATTCTGCAGGGGAATGTAGAGAGGGAGTGTATAGAGGAGACGTGTGTCCTGGAGGAGGCCAGAGAAGCCTTTGAAAATGATGAAAAGACAGTGAGTAAAAAGTTGTGGTTCTTCAGTTGTCATGCATTGTGTAATATAGCAAATGTGAGTTTGGTCTGTGTTTTTCAGATGGAGTTTTGGGCAAGTTATATTGGTGAGTGTGTTTAATCATTTACTGTCATATTTACCAAGGGCAAACAGGAGAAGATCTTTATATGTTAAATGAACAGTTCACACCAAAGATGAAAAACTGCTTAAAATGTACTCACCCCCAGGTCATCTCAGATGTAGATGAGTTTGTTTCTTCATTAGAACAGACTTTGAGAAATTTAGCATCACTTGGATCCTCTGCAGTGAATGGGTGCCATCAGAATGAGAGTCCAAAAAGCTGATAAAAACATCACAATAATTCACAAATAATCCAAATTACTCCAGCTCATCTTATTAAGCAAAAAGCTACATATTTGTAATAAACATATCATTCATCAAAATGTTTTTTTTTACTTCAAACCGTTGTTTTCAGGTAAAATAAGAGCTATATCCATGCTAATGCTTTCTCTCCTGATTCTATCTGTCTTGTCTGAATCAGGAGCGAAACATGCACTGATTAAACACTGTTTACAAGCAAAAACAGTCCAAAACAGTTCTAAACAAATATGTTGATAGATTTTGATGTAAGAGGACAACTGGGGATGAACGTTTTTAGTAGAGGAAGCATTTTTATGGCGAGAAGTGACTGTGTAAAGTAGGGCTGTCAGTCGATTCAAATTTTTAATCGAATTAATTACATGATGTTTCAATTAATTAATCTAATTAATCACGAACTATATCTGACTGAGAAAAAAGACAAAAGATTATTTAAAGCTATATTTGTGTTAACTGAGAAAGTATCTCAAATCGTAGCTTTAGAAAGAAATATTTTATTTGATTCAACTAACTTATTACACAAACATTAAACGTAAACTATGGACCATAAAAGAAGATAATTTGAGAAACATCTCAGTATTTTTTGTTCAAACAATGAAAGTCACTGGTTACCAAAACAGCTTTGTTACCAACAGTCTTCAAAATACCTTCTTTTAAATTCCACAAAAAAGGTTTAAAACGACATGAGGGTAAGTAAATGATGACAGGGCCTTTATGAATGGGCTTTTGAATCATTGATTCACATGATTTGTTCAAAACGTGGATTCATTCACAAATTAAACACCACTGTGTTGGTCAGAGACACGCAACAATTTGGCTTCAAACATATGGCTTCAAAGGTAATATGCTTTTGCAAAAATTGAGCAAAAATATAATATTATGTTTAGAATAACACAATATCAACTTCTCACTTATTGAAAAAAAAAAAAAAAAAAAAAAAAAACATATTTAAGCTCCTGATAGATCAGGACAAAATTAGCGCTCGTGTCATATTGCTCTTGCTGCCTGTGTGATATCCTGTGATACGTGATAAATATAAATATGAGACAAAACACATACAGGGGCATTTTTTTTAACTTGACATCGTTATATTCTTAATGATGAACTCAGAATTCAGGAAGTACAATCGATTTGGGTAACGTTTAATTAGACAAATGATTAAAAAACTGTAGGTAAAATAGATTTTTTTTTAAACAAATTATTTCTTTTCACCTTGTTTTTCAACGCGGAAGTAAGCCGTACAGCTCTGGCTACTGGGCATGCACACATCAATCTAACTGTTTTTTTTTGTTTTTTTTTTGTCACACTACAACAATAATACTGTTTTTGTATTATAGTTTAAGGGTTGGGGTAGACGTAGATGTTAATAAAACACAATCTAATAGGTAGAACAATTAATTTCATTGTTAGTTTCCGGTCTGACTGGAAACCAGAACCTGCTCTTACAGGAAAAATAAGGTAGATACATTTTTTTCTTACCAGTTGTTAATAAATGATCCTGTCTGTTAGATGGGGACCAGTGTAAATCATCACCCTGTCAAAACCGAGGCACATGTGAAGACCAGATGGGCACATACACCTGTAACTGTCTACCAGGCTATGTGGGCAAAAACTGTGAAATAGGTTAGACAAGATCTTCCCTCTAACACACAGTACACTATGTTTAGCTACTACTACTAGTAGTAGTAGTAATAATAACAATAATGAAAATCTAATAAATTCCTGAAGATAATCAAAAAGATGCTTCGTGCTGTTTCTCAGTGACTGCCAAAAAGTGTGAGGTTGATAATGGAGGCTGTGAGCACTTCTGTGTTGTGATGGAGACTCAGGGGACTGGGTGTCAGTGTGCATCTGGTTACAAAATCAAAGAGGATGGACTCGCGTGTGAACCTATAGGTGATTTAATTACTTCTTAAATTCTTAATGTAGCAGTTGTTTTAAAGAAAGACACAAGCAAAATGTAATGCAAAAAATTAAACAAAATTGTTTTTATGTTACTAGCTAAGTTTCCATGTGGCAAAGTCATTAAAACAGCTGTAAGAAAGATTCCCAGTGGTCCCACCTTTGTCACGGATACATCTGCACAGTCTTCCAATAAGACAATCAAATCCACATCCAGCACTTCCAAACCGGACAACTGGACAACCCCTGCAGATTCTAAACAAAAAGACAGCAAAGTCCCGCCATCTTATGTTAAACTTCCCAGATGGGTCTTTGATGATTATTTGACGTCACCTGCACCGACAGTAAGTGCTCCAAAAAGTCGTATTGTTGGTGGCAATCCTGCTGTACCTGGAGAAATCCCTTGGCAGGTAAATATTATGTGCTATAAGAGTAAAAAAAATGCCTTTGATTAAATCTTCTTTGAGTAAATTATAAAATTACCGGCACATCTAATAGAACCCAACCTGTTTATGTACCCAAAATCATGTTATTTATCCCAGTTGACTGCTGATCTCTAGGTGGCGCTAGTGGCGCGCTCAACACAGCAGGTGTTCTGTGGAGGCTCTATTCTCAACCAGTTATGGGTCATTACTGCAGCCCACTGTCTGATAGGAAGCAAGAATGGATCTTTCTATGTCAGAGTTGGTAAGACCCCACAACAGAACAAAAGCCAAGGAAATACTGATTAAATTAAATTGATGTATGGTGCTAATATTTAAATATCTAAAATATTTAAATATGAATTACAAATATAATATTCAGTATTAAATGTGGGTGTATGTATATACATATACACAGAGTAATTAAACATGTCAAAATAAAAAAATTAAAATATATTTAATATGAATACACACACACACACACACACACACACATATATATATATATATACACAACGCATATATATGTAAATATATATATTTAAAATGTATTACATTAAATACTAAATTATAATTAAATTAATTAAATAAAAAATGTTTTAGTCAATACTTTTGTCTTAAAAATAACAAAGACTTATTTCTAGAAAATATATCTAAAATTATTTTTTTTCACTTTTGTAGGTTTGTCAGATTTTTAGAATAATCATAATAAGATATTATTATTAATAATATTAAAATATATAGTTAAATATATAAGAATATTTTATAATATATGTATCACTGCTCATTAGTTTGGGGTCAAAACGATTTTTTTAAGTAAAAATAAACTTATATTTTAGTCAGATTTATAGAATAATATTAATAATAAGATATTATTAATAATATTAAGATATATAGCTAAATATATACAAATATTTTACAATATATGTATCACTGTTCAGTAGTTTGGGGACAATTTTTTTTTTAAGAAATAAACTTTTTTTAGCAAGTTAAACAAAAGTGACAGTAATAACATTTATAGCAGTTACAAACGATTTCTATTTCAAATAAATGCTGTTCTTTTGAACCTTCTAATCATCAGAGAATCGTGAAAAAAATTATCATGGTTTCCAACAAATAAAATAAACTTATATTTTGATAATAAGAAATGTTTGTTGAGCACCAAATCAGCATATTAGAATGATTTCTGAAGGATCATATGATACTGAAGACTGAAACTGAAGACACTGAAATCCCTATTTTAACTTAATTTGAAATAATATTTCACAATATAAGTGTTTTTACTGTATTTAATCAAATAACTGCAGCCTTGGTGAGCACCAGACTTCTTTCCAAAAACATTATCTCATGCAATATTGCATTTCAGGAGAATTTATGTTGTTTTAAACATAAATTCATTGAAACATTTACTGATCCAAGACTTAAAAAACTATGTTTCACAGGGGAGCATGATGTCTCCAAGACAGAAGGCACAGAACAGAATCTGAATGTCACCCATTTCATCTCACATCCCCGTTATGACTCCAAAGTAAGCCCTTACAATCATGACATTGCCTTGTTGCGGCTGCGCACCCCCATTCGTTTTACCCCAACTGTACGTCCCATTTGCTTGGGACCCATGCTATTCTCCAACTCACTGCTGCAGTCTGGCTCTCTGGCTACTGTCAGCGGCTGGGGCCGTCTGCGCTTCCAAGGCCGAAGTGCAGTGACTCTACAGAAGGTTGAGTTGCCTTACGTGGACAGATCAGTGTGTATAGAAAGCAGCAGTGACCCGATCACATATGTCATGTTCTGTGCCGGATACTCGGATTCTCCTAGAGACGCATGTCAGGGTGACAGCGGAGGACCTCACACCATGCGCTACCATGACACCTGGTTCCTCACAGGTATTGTCAGCTGGGGAGAAGAATGTGCCAGGAAAGGGAAGTACGGTGTGTACACACAGGTTGGTAACTATTATCGTTGGATACAACACGTCATGGGTGTTACTAAAGGAGTACTGCTTAAAAATGTAGACCAGTGATGTTGAATTCTCAGTTTAAGATGTCATCTGCGAACATGGAGTTTTTAAACCTGAAGAGGAAACAATTAGATTGTTTGCAATAAGACTCTTTCACGGTGTAAATCCTATAAGCAAACATAATATGCTTTGGATGATTATATGTTACCCATATTGTTTTTTCTTTGTCTTTGTAATTGTAATTATTCCTTTACTGCATAATAATAATAATAATAAAACAGATTCCACGGATCCCATTGTAACAGATTGTAGTTATGCTCCGCCCCCAAGACCTGGCTGGCCAATGAGATTCCATCAATAAACCATGCACAGCATTTCATCAATTACACATGTCTTAGTACCTTCACTGTTCCATAAGGACATTTAATAATCAATAAGCCATTGACACATACTGTTTTCTCCTGTGGTTAAAGAAGTTCACTTCCAGAATAACAATTTACAGATAATTTACTCACCCCCTTGTCATCCAAGATGTTTGTGTCTTTTTCTTCAGTCGTAAAGAAATTGTTTCTTGAGGAAAACATTCAAGAATTTTTCTATATATGGTGGACTTCTATGGTTCCTGCGAGTTTGAACTTCCAAAATGCAGTTTCAGTGCAGCTTCAAATGGCTCTAAATGATCCCAGCCGAGAAATAAGCTAGATAAGACCCTTATTCCTCGGCTGGGATCGTTTCAGCCTTTTGAAGCCGCATTTAAACTGTATTTTGGAGGTTTAAACTCGCGCCATAAAAGTCCACTATACGGAGAAAAATTCTGGATGGTTTTCCTCAATAACAATTTCTTTACGACTGAAGAAAGAAAGACACGAACATCTTGGATAACAAGGGGTGAGTAAATTATCTGTAAATTGTTGTTCTGGAAGTGGACTTCTCCTTTAAGACCTTTATTCATCTTAAAAATGCAAATGAAGATATTTTCGATGAGCTTTCCAAGAGCTTTCTGACCCTTAAAATAGTCCATGTGACATCAGTGGTTCAGTCGTAATGTTATGAAGTTCGGATAATGGGTTATAGGGTTGAACCACTGATGATTTCCTCAAAAATATCTTCATTTATGTTTCCAAAGATGAACAAAGGTCTTACGGGTGTGGAATGACATGAGAGTGAATAATTAATGACAGAATTTTCATTTTTGGGTGAAATAACCTTTCCTACATGGGTAGAACCTGCTAAGGTTTCTTGACTGAGAACTCAATCTCTAATTCAGACAGCAAGAAAAAAACGTAGCCCCGCAAGCTTTGAACTGCCACTGCCTTCAGAGAGAAAACTGGAGGAACGTGGCTGAAAATATCTGACACTAGGAACCTATTTAAGATTTCAACAGCGTTCTTTAAAAGACTCGTGACCTAGTTCTGAAAATCACTGGATCTTACCCATAAACACTGGAGGCATCAGATCACTCACATCTCGCCCGTGAAAGATCCTTTCATCATTTGAGGCCGGTCTCTGGGAGATAACAACACAACTGATGTTTATGATGTTATGATGTTGTTTATGATGCGTGCCTTTGACTTTAAAATGTCTAATCCTAAAAATCTTATAAATTAAAAAAAATGAAAAATTAATAATTGTTATATACATTACTGTTTAAAAATTTGGGGTCAGCAAGTTTTTTTTTTTTTTTTTTTTGGAAAGAAATGTGTATTTCATTCAAAAAGGATGCATTAAATTGAAAAAGTTACAGTACAGTCATTTATGTTACAAAACATTTTTTAAAAATTACAATAAATGCTGTTCTTTGAACGTTCTGTTCATCCAAAAATGTAACAGTTTCCACAAAAATATTAAGCAGCACAACTGTTTTTACACTGCAGGAATAAATTCCATTTTACAATATATTAAAACAAAAAAATCAAAATAATATTTAACAGGATCATGTTTATACTGCATTTTTTTTAATCAAATAAATGCAGCCTTGGTGAGCATAAGCGCAGACATTAAAAAAATTTACTGACTCCAAACTTTTGAACACTAGAGTAGTTAATAATACTAAGTATATGTTTTAGGTACACATTATGTACTACTAAATAGGTTTATTTAAAAAAATGTATTTCTTAATTTTCAATAGGCTGTACAAATTTAAATACAATATTGTTACAATACAACAGACAACACAGATACATTCCTTCAAAAAGAATAATTTAGAAGCCAGTCCAAAAAAACAAATAAAAATCAGGATGAAATGCTATTAGATATACAGTAGTAGGGTCCAGAAGTCTGAGACTGTTAGTGGAAATTCTTGTTTTGCATTCATTCTGAGTGAAGTTGAATTTAAAAATGAACATGATGGAAAAACCTGATGCTCATGAAATTTTTCAGTGTGCTCTCAGACGTTTGGACACGAATAAGCATATAAATATGCAAAGCTGACAGTATATATGGCTAATACAGCACAGTCTACAGGCAGTTGTGTCCTTTACGTGGCTTGATTTTGAGTGGGTGGCTGGAGCTCCACGCTGGAAGGGAACAACTTGATAGCGAAATTAATAACATAAGAGATACGTACTCCACAGCGTCTCCTGCTGCAGCACACAGCTCATTTCCACTTCAAACGCTGGTATATCAAAGTCAGCCCTCCAACTGCGGGCCTGATTTAATGTCGTAAATTCATATAAGTCTGCAATTAATATTTAATTAAGCATTCTAAACACTGGGTATATTTAATGTTTGCTGTATGATCTCTCTTAATAAGAATCCTCCGTTAACACGGCTCTGATTTTGCAGACGTGCCGCACATTCAACACACATGCGCTCTGCTCACCCCCTAGTAACTCGTATTTGTGGTTCCAAAGTCAACATTTACATGACGGCCCCCAGGTCTTCAAGCTGGCAGAGCAGATTCTGCATGTAAAGTGCCTGACGAGAGAATTTGACTAAATAAGAGAGGTAAGAATTGACGGCATGCAAAATTCATCCGGTTTAAAGCTGCAGAAACACACAAAGAGCCACAAATTTGTGTGACCTGAATAAAGTGCTTTCAAATATTTTTTTGAGGTAACTAGTGCACTACTGAGCAAAGTCTGCATTAAATAAAAGTGGGGAAACAGGCATTATGGCACTGCATGATTTGGCATTGAAGCTCTCAGGAAGAGCTCAGATTGAGGATAAATACAACAGTAACAGTACAAGATAAATAACAGCACAAACAAACAGTTTAAAAATTCAGGTCCTTTACGAATGCTTTCATAAGTCTTCTGAGAGGGTAAACCGTGAAGACAGCAACAAAGGGGCCTTTGATGGACCTCGATTCATTAAAAACAACTGCAAAGTCTACTAGAGTCAGAATGTTCTAGGCTTCACCTAGTCAGGAGGACTGAAGTGTGTTTAGGCAGAGGACAGATCTTTAAAAGCGCTCTCTGGGTTTTCTGAAATGGTGAAGATCTCCTGTAAGATGTAAAAATGATCTTTTGCAATTTGGTAGCATCTGGAATACGATCCTGCTGGTCAGTTCTGAATCCATGTAGTACAGTCTGAGCTACCAATTGTCAGTGTATAGCACTGGGCCGTTCCATCACGGCGAGCTTAGCTTCCGCGCCTTACGATTCCCTGGGTCTGCACAGAAGATACGGCAGTATGGATCTTAAGCTAACTCATTATTCAGGGAACCATGCTAAAAAGCCAGTGGATGTCCAAACGGACTCTCACCTCCAAGCCGGTTGGAGTGATTCTTGATGCTTTCTCTCAGGATGCCCTGCAGGTTGGCAGTAGGAATACGGCCTTCCTGTCTGCGACTCAGATTCTTCACCAGCCTGTGAGAGTATACATCTATACTGATTTACATCAAAACAATTTCTAAAGCTACGTTAGTGCCAAGAAATTTGTGACCATGGACCACAAAACTGAGATTTATACATCATCTATTTTATAAGTTTAATAAATAATCTTTCCATTGATGTATGGTTTGTTAGGATAGGACAATGTTTGGCCAAGATACAACTATTTGAAAATCTGGAATCCGATGGTGCAAAAAAATCAAAATATTGAGAAAATCGCCTTTAAAGTTGTCCAAATGAAGTTCTTGGCAATGCATACTAATCAAAAATTAAGGAAATTTACAAAATATCTTCATGCAACATGATCTTTACTTAATATCCGAATGATGATCATTTTGACCCTCACAATGTATTCTTAGCTATTGCTACAAATACTACAAATAGATTTTGTGGTCCAGGGTCACATTTGTGTCATTGAACTAATGCATGCATTTTAATGAAATAATCCGGTTAAATTTACCTATAGGTACCACAGAAAAAGTCATATTTATTTATATAGTGCTTTATACAATAAAGCATCTTCACAGTATTTAACAGGAAATTATCTGAATCAGTGATGCCATTAAATTATTAAACACACTCTTCTGTAAAGCAACTCTAAAAAGGCAATAGTGTGATTATTCAGCTCCAGTAAGCTCAGTGTCAATTCAGTTCCACTCAGTAACTCTAAAAGTCTATGGATGATACAGGAGTATAAATGTGAAGCTCTTTTTTTTGTCTTTAAAGATCAGGGTTTTGCATCTTTCAGGACTGAATTGAAAATGCCCTTTAAATTGCAAATAAATTTGAATTGAGGTAAACAAGATGTAGATGTAAAGAACTAAAATGAAAGGAAATTTTAAACCAACTGCATTTGAAAGGGATGTCATTGTAAATTTTGCCCAAAACTGGTAAAGTTG
Organism: Labeo rohita; assembly: GCF_022985175.1. Lineage (NCBI taxonomy): Eukaryota > Metazoa > Chordata > Actinopteri > Cypriniformes > Cyprinidae > Labeo > Labeo rohita. The sequence continues at coordinate 8,691,359 of NC_066882.1, forward strand.
ACTTAATTGTTCTTGTTGATATAGGACTACATTTCCCACAACACTTCAATATAAACATATCTTTACTGTTTCTTTTTTTTTTTTTTTTTGAGGGAATCAAAATCATGCTGTCAGATGCTATCAAACATAAAGGTAAAACCAAACCTGTATCACTTTCCTTCTTCTGTGGAACACAAAGAGGATATTTTGAAGTATTTGGTAGCCAAATAGTTCTGGTTACCACTGATTTCCATTTGACATTTCTCAATACATCTCTAAATATATCTTCTTTTATGTTACATCATATAAAGTCATAGAGGTTTGGAACAACATGACGGTGACTAAATGATGACAGAATTGTAATTTCTGAATGAACTATCCCTTTCAGTTACATTTCTCCCAGTTGTATTTCTCCCACAACATTGCTTTATATTCTTTAAAGGAATAGTTCACCCAAAAATGAAAATTACCCCATGATTTACTCACCCTTAAGCCATTCCAGGTGTATATGACTTTCTTCTATCAGACGAATACAATCAGAGTTAAATTTAAAAAATGTTCTGGCTCTTCCGAATGGGCAAATGGGTGTTGAGATTTTGAAGTTCAATAAAGTTCATCCATCCATCATAAAAAGTACTCCTCAAGCTCCAGAGGGTTAATAAAGGCCTTCTGAAGTGAATTGATGCATTTGTGTAAGAAAAATATCCATAGTTAAAACTTTATAAACTACAATCTCTAGCTTCTGCTAACTGTCGTACGTGTTCACGAGAGAGTGAAGTTCCAGCGGATGATGTAGGATATAGGCATAGCATAAGCTCTGGGAAGTGACAAATGCAGTAGTGCAAAGGAGATAGCAAAACAAATAACTGGTCGTAAATTAGAAGTACAAAATGAAGACTTGTAAAGAAAAATGATGGAGGATTTCGATATAAGCCACACTCTCGATAATGCATGTACAACAGTTAGTAGAAGCTAGAGATTACAGTTTATAAAGTTTCAAATACGAATATTTTTCTTCAACAAAATCATTAATTTGCTTCAGAAGGCCTTTATTAACCCCCCCGAGCCATGTGGAGTACACTGTATGATGGATAGATGCACTTTATTTGACTTCAAAATCTCAACAGCTATTCACTGCCAGGACATTTTTTAATATAACTCTGACTGTATTCGTCTGAAACAAGAAAGTCATATACACCTAGGATGGCTTGAGGGTGAGTAAATCATGGGGTAATTTTCATTTTTAGTTGAACTTCCTCTTTAATGTTCTCACACATCACTCACCACTGGCCATCGTTTTCCTCATGCTGTAGTTGTATGACATCGCCGCACTTAATGATGAAGTTATCTGTCCCATTTTTACGCCAGTCGACGAAGGCTTTGTATCTGCCTGCAACCTAAAACAGATGTACAATTAAAAATAAGTCACCCTATATAAGTTACCACAATTTGTATATGTGACTGAGTGTGGGAAATTCGTATCCCACCAGATGTGCGGCATCCTCCTCCTCAGTGTCAGACGGGTTAGAGAGGCTGTTTGCTCCACTCCAGTCCTCCAGACCTTCACAGATATCTACAGAATAAGGTGCGCCCGGCCAGCCTACCACAAACACATCACATGCATGTTTCAGTGTAAATCACTGCATTCTGATACATGAAATACATTTAATATACAGTGTCTGATGAACCTAACAGATGCTGACAGCCTGCGTGAGCTTCACAGATCATGTATGTGAGTGGAGAAATCACATGCTCTTTCATGTTTCATACTGCGTGTGTGGCTTTGAGCTTGTCCCTGAAGTTGGTGGTGACAGGAATAATGGTTTTACAGCTGAAACGTGTGTTGACTAGTGTAATTTTGAACAGCAAGCATTACACTTCAACTACACTGCTATGTATGTGTGCAATATGTGTTTATAAGTGTATCTAAGGCCCAAAACAGAGTATTTTGGCCCTATATCTCATATGTAGTTGCATTCTGAATTTAAAATCCAATGCATTTACATGTGTGGCAATACTATATATATATGATATATAATATATATCCAGTTGTTGGCGAGTGTGCACGGGATACAGAACAAAAACGAAACTATCACGAATGTTTTCCTATGCCTTTGATTACGCACAGGCGAGGACCCAAGAGCTGCAACGATCTATCACGCCACATTAAAGAGAGCCAAAACGGTATTTTTTTTACATTTTTTTTTACCCAGCGTATTTTGTTGTTTTTAAACACTATGGTGTCGTCCTGTAGGTTCATGATTAAAAATTAAAAAGTAAACAAAAATGAAAGCAATTAAACGTGTTATTCAAATTCAAATATGAAAATTAAAATGACAGGTAATAATAGATTATGACGGAATTTGTACTTTAAAGTGTAGCACAACCTCTGATATATATATCTTGTTTCATCATACTTATGTTCCTGCTCCCATGATACACCACAGCAAATGCATACATATATTTGAAGAGTCCATGTGTGGTCTTTTAACAGTTCAGCAAGTCCAGTTTAAGACAAACAAAAGTTGTTTATACTGCAAATAAACTGTTGGCCTAACACATTCTGCTTTTGCATACTTAAACAGAGATTAAGTGTGTATATGCAGGTGTTTGTGTGTGTAACACTCACTGCGTCTGTTGCGCTGGTGCTGGGTAGAGCAGCCGAACGGATCTGGACTGCTGTGGCCCGACTCAGTCCCCTCTGAGCTCACTGACGCTCTTTGCTGTTTGCTGTGGGACAAAAACAGAGCATGAAGTAAATAAACAATTATTCACACATACACCATCTTTTAGTCAGAAAACAGGAGCCAAACCAACCATCAGCTCAGCGCAAACCATGTAAGAAGCTGGCAGATATGGACAGATGGCGGAAATTTCAGGCCTGCAAGGCAAATGACTCTTTCATAACAGCATAGAGACGTGCTGATAAGGAAATGAAGTGAAAATAAGACGATACAGCCTTGATTTGTCAATAGGCTGAGCTGGTTACAACCACTGTATCATATTTGTCTTGATCTCAAAATAAGGGCTGTCTTCAAAGCGCTGCTGAACAGCCAATGGAGTCAAACCAAACTCTTTTGGTGTTTGCATGTCATGCAAAACAGATGCAGAGATGCTGGCAAAGCATCTGCCTGTTATGTGAATGATAAGGGTACTGCTGGTGGGATCAGAGGGGTGGGGTGGGGTGTGTATGGGACGGCGATGGTGGTTAAAGTGTGGCCGTAGCAGCCCTGTATGTGACGGAGCACAGATCGGAGCGGCCCCCCTCCTGCCTGATTTACCACTGAGCGTCACTGTCGCTGGGAGGGGCGAGTGAGGCGTGGGCTCCGAGTGCGAAGGCACACACACACGCCCCCCGACAGGGACACAAGGTCCAGACGGGGCAGGCAGCCCTTAAGAACGCCACCGGAAGGCCGCACGGCCCTGCGGGAGGACAGGCAACCACACACAGCGGCTTCATTCCCCTCATTATCATCAGATAATTTTTCATACAATTTTACTTAATGAAATACTTTTACTTAATTGATTTGTTAAAATGGGACATTCTGAATGTGTATGGGTTCAATTTATGTAAATACAAGAAGTGTGTTTTAAATATGGCTTATAGAGTTGAGGTCAAAAGTTTACATACACCTTGCAGTATCTGCAAAATGTTATTTGTTTTACCAAAATAAGAGGGATTATACAAAATGCATGCTATTTTTTTCTTTAGTATTGACCTGAACAAGTTATTCCACATAAAATATGTTTACATATAGTCCACAAGAGAAAATAATAGCTGAATTTATAAAAATGACCCTGTTCAAAAGTTTACATATGCTTGATTCGTAGCACTTTTTTGTTACCTGAATGATCCACAGCTGTGTTTTTTTGTTTGTTTGTTTAGTGATAGTTGTTTATGAGTCCCTTGTTTGTCCTGAACAGTTAAACGGCCTGCTGTTCTTCAGAAAAAACCTCTAGGTTGCGAAAAAAGTCTTTTTTTGTGTGTGTGTATTTGAACCATTTCCAATGACTATATGATTTTGAGATCCATCTTTTCACACTGAGGACAACTGAGGGATTTAAATGCAACTACTGCAACTATTACAGAAGTTTCAACCGCTCACTGATGCTCCAGAAGGAAAAACGATGCATTAAGAGCTGGGGGTGTAAACTTTTGAACAAAACCAAGATGTGTACATTTTTCTTATTTTGCCTATATATCATATTTTTTTCATTTAGTACTGCCCTTCAGAAGCTACATAACATACACTTATGTTTTCCAGAAGACAAAATAAGTTAAATTTACCCTGATCTTCAAATTCAAAAAGTTTTCACCCCCCAACTCTTAACGTTTGAACCTTTTGTAACAGTTGCATGTGAGTCCCTCAGTGTGAAAAGATGGATCTTAAAATCATACAGTCATTGCTGGAAAGGGTTCAAATACACAAAAATGCTGAAAAAATAAAGAAATTGTGGGACCTGAAGGATTTTTCTGAAGAACAGTGGCAGTTCATGACAAACAAGGGACTCATGAACAACTACACACACACATATACATATATACACACATATATATATATATATATATATATATATATATATAGATATATAGATAGATATACATACTTATATATAAATGTCTTTTTATGTGAAATATCTTATTCAGGTCAGTACTAAATAAAAAATAACATGCATTTTGTATGATTCCTCTTACTTCGGTAAAATAATTAACATTTTGGAGATTCTGCAAGGTGTATGTAATCATCAACAGTACATAGGTCCAAAATTAACACTCACTAAATAAAAGTAAAAATGACATTGGTGAGTAAATAATATAGTTAAAGCTACTCAGTAACTTTATTAGGAACTGCAACATTATATGCTTGAAGTAAAATTTTAGTAATTATAACCCATAAATTAAATAAATAAATTAACATTTATGCATTTATCTGAAACCTCTATGTATCTCTATGTATCTATATATATATAGTACATATGAATATAAAATGTAACATATAACATATGGTACTATATGGTAAATAGTACCATATCAATTAATATAATGTAACATAAATTGTACAAACATGAGAATGTATGCATATGTATGTTTTTATTTTTATTTTTATAGTACATCATATTTCTTACATAAGATGTGGTAATATTACACATACTTTACATATACTACTATGTTTATTTTTACAATAATGCACAATACAATTTCAAGACCTGTATATTTAGGACCAGTACATTTTTGCACTCAACAAAGCTGCATATACTTTAAAAAAAACGTTAATTTTGGACCATCCTTACACATCATATGAATTGCTAAAGCGGGGACTATAAAAGCAGGGAGAGGGTACTGAAGTTATTAGCGGGATTCTGGGAAGGAAGTGTCATGTGGGATATCTAACAGCTAAAAGCAGCAAAAAGCTGGTCTAAGCCAAAGGGTCAAGGAGAGAGAGAGAGTGATCGGGGAGTGCTGAATATGAGGGTTGCATCAGGGGTTAGAGAGGGACTCAATGACAGTGATCTGTACACTAGTGGATTCTTACCTCACTGAGAGAGGAGGAGACATTTGCATCTGCTCTGAGACTGCAGCAGAGTGACACAACTCCTCTGGACCAATGAGAAAAGAACACGCATTACTCAAAGTACTTGTGGAGGAATAATAGTGACATTTAATCATTGTAAATGTATTGAGACCTTTGAGTTGTTTCTGCTGGTTGGTCAGGATCTTTCTGATCTCGTTCAGCCAAGCGATCTTCACCTCCACTGTGGGTGCCTATGAAAAGTTTTTGCAAAACAATGATTAATGTAAATTGCCCATTCTAGTCCCACAACCAAAAAACAAGCATTTAAGTATTCAAATCTTAGTTGTTTACTAAGATCCTTCTATTATTTATCAAAACCCACAATAATATTTAAAATATTAGTAAGCCAAATATATAGAAAATCATAATTTATTGGGTACTTTTTAATTGAGATGTGGCTGTCCCGAACCCTAACCCCTAAATTTCAACTTATGAAAATGGTATTGAAATAATTTTTTCCCATTGTTGTTTTTAAAAGTATCTTTTTGCTTCTTTTAAAAAGTGAAGTTCAAAAAAACGTATTTATTTGTAAACTTGAATATGAAACTTCATGTAAAAAAATGTGTCCCGCTTTTTTCGTCAAGAACGAAACACTGTATGTTTTAGTCTATTGGCCAAAACTGATTTTAACTAAACCCATAAATTTATGACCAGGAAATATTCATATGTCTCTTATAGCTACAAGGTGTGAGTAGATAGGTCTCATCATTTTGAGGTAAATGTGTTCAAAAGTCTGAAAAATCTGTATGTAACCTTAACGAACGTCACTACTGAATACCTTTTTTTCTGCAATTAAGCACACTTTTTTGGGAGTTATTCCATAATGTTTAGTTATTATATGTGTACCACCGTTAGTTAGCACCAGAACTGTGCTAGCTAACCATGTGCTGATTAGCACTTTTGGGCTAGGTTCAAAAGTACCTAAAATTGTCACTACCGAATCAGTCATGACTGAAACTTTGGTGGAGTATTGGTAGTGATATATTTGTTTTTTGGGTGTTATCCCATAGAATTGTCACTACCGTAACAGTCATGGCCGAAATGTCATCATTGTCTCGGTAGTGACAAAAGGGAACACATAATCCTCATATTTGGGGGAAATAAACAAAAGTTTAGTACAGTTATGGAATTTTTTTGTATTTTAGTATGTTTAAGTAGTGTGATGTGGTCGCTACCAAAACATTACAATCACTACCGAAAATGTGCTGTCACTACTGAAACATGGGATGTTTTGTCAGAAATAAAGTATACTGAATTTGAATTATCAACTAAGATGTTATGATAGTTTTTGGTTCAATGTATATTCAAACTAATAAATCCTTAACTTTGAAATCAGTATGATCAACTTTTTGCCTTTTATGAAGAATTCAAAATACAACAAATCTCATAAATTACACTTGGAATTGTTAAAAATGTAACTGGTAGTGATTTATCTCTGAAAATGTAATAAAGTAGCAAAAAATATATATTTACAGTGTAGATGTAAGTAAAGTCTTAATAGGTCAATATAACTATTCTTATTAAATTATACATTACTGTGTTTCGATAGTGACAAATTTTGGGAGAGAACAAATATTCCAAAACTTTCTGAAAATACAACATGAGAATTAACTGCACAATTACTAGAAATGTATATTATGGATATTATACAATTTGCATACATACAATTTTTTTGGAAGAAGACATTTGTTTCAGGACGTGTCCAACTTTGACTTTGGACCAATTCTGTAGAATGGCCCATATATATTTGAGAAGCATCACTATTTTATTTATTTTTGGACAAACTCCCAAAAATAAAAAGTCTATCATTAATTACTCACCCTCATGTCATTCCAAACCTGTAAGATCTTCGTTCATTTACGGAACACAAATGAAGATATTTTTGTTTTCTGACCCTGTAAGGACAGCAACAAAATACTATGTTCAAGATCCAGAAAGGTAGTAAGGACATCGTTAAAACAGTCCATGTGACATCAGTGGTTCAACCTTAATTTTATGAAGCTGCAAGATACTTCCTGTGTGCAAAGAAAACAAAAATAATGACTTTATTCAACAATTTATACTCTTCCATGTCAGTCTTTGATGCGTGTTCACGGGAGTACTACAGCAAACATAAAGTATTCTTGTAGCTTTATTAAATAACGGTTGAACCACTGATGTCACATGGACTATTTTATCAATGTCCTTTCTGGGGCTTGAATGTGGTGATTGCACTGCTGTCTATGCAGAGTCAGAAAGCTCTCAGATTTCATTAATAATATCTTAATTTGTGTTCTAAAGATGAACAAATCTCTTACAGGTTTGGAACAAAACAAGGGTGAGTAATTAATGAACTAATTTTCATTTTTGGGTGAACTGTCCCTTTAAACCTTCTCACCTGTATCACATAGACTTCCTCTCTGCCACTGTACCAGATCTCAAACTTCTTCACATCTCCTTTGACGTTTTCCGTAATGCCGACTGCACTCATCTGCCGACACAAACAGCATTTTATATTCGCAGATGGAAAAAACATGCAATTCTGAAAACAGCTGTATAAACATGTCATATCCTGTCACATCTTGTGATGTAGCAGCACATTTTAAAAACAAGGAAGGAATGTTGTCATGAGTAAACAAGCTGACATATCCTGATGCATCCACATGCGATGCTGTCAGGGCTTTCTGAGATTGTATATGTGCTCCCAGCAGGAAGTATGCACCGTACCTTGAGACAGTGCTTGAAGCTGTAGGAGGGAGTTTTGTCAGCGTTCTCTCCGTGTTCCTCTCGACGCTTGCAGAAGAGGAGCGCATGCTCATGCAAGAACAGGTGTCGCTGCATGGGCTTGAAGCGGGCCAGTTCCTTCACGCGGGTCGGACCCTTCTTATGACTAATCCACACGCTGAAGGAGCCTTGCATTAGCACACGGCCCAGATTGCTGAGATCCCCCTGCAACATACAACATGTTAACTACGCATTCACACAAACAGAGACACTCGAACTCACACACACTTTAAGTTGGTAAAAATGTCACCTCATATCCGGTGATGGCAGTCTGGTGCATTGAGTCATTGACTGACTTCAGCAGATCCAGCATGGCGTCTAGCGCCCCCTGCAGCTCAGAAACTCTCTCACAGCCTGTGCTGTACTTCAGAAGCTCCTATTATCAAGCGCACATACAAATCCACTGATTTAATGGACAAAATTATTCCTACATCAGCTTATTTACAAAAATATAACTTTTTTCTCACAATTGCAAGTCTCTATCTCACAATCTTGTTTTTGATCCTTATAATTTTAAGTTTATATCATGCAATTCCAAGTTATGAACTCATAATTGCAAGTTTACACCTCTAAGACTTTTTTACAATTGCAAGTTTACATCCCACAATTCTGACTTTTTGACAACGCACATTTGTATTCAGCTAAAGCTTGCACCTTTAATAGGAGCTGGTATTTTGTAAGGCGCTGGACTGGTTTCAGCAGGTACGAGTCAAGAGCAAGTTTGTGTTCCAGCTTCTTTTGGCACTCCTGAAACACACAGGACACATTTCAGATCTCCTTCTAAATGCATGTCAGTGTGCTGCAAGTATTTTTTATAAATGGAGATGGTTTTTGATACCTGGAAGAACGGGCAGTCTGAGAACTGCCGCCATAAGGAATCAGATCGAGGTTTGTTCTGACAGTAACATTCATATAAATGGAAATGGTCTTTCTGAAAACAGATATTTTATGTTAGATATGTTTTGTGACATGAAAAAAGGAGAAAGACATGAACAGTAACCTCAAATTAGACTCATATGGTGGTTTAAACTTCCTCACCCTTTCCAGAAAGCATGCCCCTACTGCCTCAGGGCTTTCTAGACAGCTTTCCAAATCTTGTAGGAAGACACTGGAGAACAGAAGACACAAGTTACACACTTTGGCAGTAGTGCTGGGGAAGCTTTTTGATTGCCATAATTTAACGTAATTTTATGTTATACTCTACCAGTCATTTTTGGTTGTGGGACTTTCATTATTTTTTTAAATATTTAATTTGCAATTGCAAGTTACAATTTCCAATTTTGAGGATAAAAATACTGATATGTTCTCAGAATTATTTGCATTTATTACACTTATTAGAGTTTATATCTGACTATAATATCTGACTTAACTCGGAATTGCATGCTATAAAGTTTATATCAAGCAATTCTGACTTCATTTATCAGAACTGCGGGTCTCACAATTCTGAGAAAAAAGTCAGAATTGCGAGATGTAAACTCACAATTGTGAGAAAAAAAGTCTGAATTTTGAGATAAAAAGTTGCAATGTACAGTATGTAATACTCTACCAGTTGGAATATTTTTTAAATAACTGTTATTTATTATTTTATTTTATTTTAATTTCTTACAATTTTAAAATATTTTAAAATGTCACTTTTCCTCATGATGACAAAGCTGAATTTTCAGAAATCATTCTAATGCTCAAGAAACAGTTGTGCTACTTATTATATATTTTTGTGGAAATGTCATACATTTTTTGATGAACAGAAAGTTTAAAAGAACAGCATTTATTTTAAAAAACAAAACAAAGGTTCAACATATCTTTATGGTCACATTTGATCAATTTAATGCATCCTTATGCAGTATTAATTTCTTTAAAATATTACTTAATCTATTATCTCTTTTTCACAGAATAGTGAGATGTAAACTCACAATTGTGAGTTACAAAGTCCAATTTTAAGGGGGAAAAAAGACTGATATGTCCTCAGAATTATATTTATTATATTTATTACATTTATTAGAGTTTAAATTGTGAGTTTATATCACGCAATTCTGACTTCATTTATCAGAGGTTTTATTTTTGTGAGTTTATATGATGGAAATATTTTGTAATTAAATAATTTAATTTAATTTAAAATTAAATTAAATTAAATTAAATTAAATTTAAATTAATTTATTTGCTATTTTAAAATATTTTTAAATTTCACTTTTCCTTGTGATGGCAAAAATAAATAAACCACTCTAATGCTCAAGAAACATTTCTTTTATCAATGTTGAAAACAGTTGTGCTACCTATTATATATTTTTGTGGAAATGTCATACATTTTTTCAAGATTCTTTGATGAACAGAAGGTTTAAAAGAACAGCATTTACTTTAAAAAAATAAATAAATAAATTATTATATGCCTTTACGGCCTCATTTAATGCATCCTTGCTTAATAAAAGTATTAATTTCTTTTAAAAAATCTTACTGACCCTAAACTTTTGAACATATTTATATATTTTAGTTTTTATTACATAATCAACCACATTTTAACATCTTATTAGTCTGTTTTTCCTACTGCATTTATACAGCAAAACTACTTTCTTGTTTAAAGCATAAATTTAACAAAATTAAGAGATTTATTAATAATCAATATGTAATAAATCAAATTTTTGAGTGCAAATGTATACATATATAATGAGTTAAACATATATAAACATAGTATGCTGTACAAATCTAGTATGCAGTATATCCAGTATGTACTACGCATTAAATGCACATATACAACATCCAGTATGCACTACAAATAGTATGTATTAAATCTAATATGCACTATAAAAAAAGTAGTGTGCATTACTTTGTATGCACTACAATTGTGACCCTGGACCACAAAACCAGTCATACGTAGCAAAGGTATAATTTTCAATTAGTAATATGCATTGCTAAGAACTTCATTTGGACAACTTTAAATGCGATTTTCTCAATATTTACATTTTTTCACCCTCAGATTCCAGATTTTCAAATAGTTGTATCTAGACCAAATATTGTCCTATCCTAACCATTCGTCAATGGAAAGCTTATTTATTCAGCTTTCAGATGATGTATAAATCTCAATTTCAAAAACTTATGACTGGTTTTGTGGTCCAGGGCCACAAATGTACTGTAGTTTGCATTACACTTAATATGCACTACAAATGTAGTATGCACAATTAATTTCGCAGCTATTTCAGTTCCTTATTTCCCAGTTGTACTATGCCTTTTTCTGTCTGTGTACCAGATAAGACTGACTGACACTCAGCGAGAGGTCACACAGCTGTCTATCAGAACCCCCGCTCTGCTGACGCGCTCCCTTCCAGCTGAGCTCTCATTGGCTTAATCAAATCCTTATTTGACCAACAGCCATTTAGCTGTAATTAAAATGCTTTAATTGGCGTAACGGTTTCCTGCAGTCAACCAATTTGGCAATTTGCCTCACCCGGGGATGAAGACCCAGCAGGCAAGACAGGTTTCAAAGCCACTGACAAACACAGCTGCACAAACCGATAAGTTTTATTAAAATAAGACGTTTTAGAAGGTGTCTTGAAGTCAAAACTGTGAGTGTGCAGTGAGGATTTGCTGTTTTATCTCACAGGAAACAGAAGCATATTTCGGTCTGAAGCTATTGTTTACTTTTTGCTCCTGCCGTTAGAAGCGTTATGAAGTTCGCTGTGTGTGGCCTTGCCTGCTATGGAAGTTGTAGATATCAGGCAAGTTTCCAAACAGCACATCTCTCTTGTTGCGAAGGCTTGTTGGCAGGAGCGGAGCGAGAGACGGATTGTCCATTTCAGCCCTGTAGCCCTGCAAATCCAGACAAATAGAGTGAGAGAGATCATAAACAAATCCACAACATCAACACATCAGCTTTAAGCTCCATCTTCAGTGGCACATTCAGAAAAATGAAGGTCTTCTTACCAGGAGCACTGCCAGCAGCTCCTCCACATAGATCCTCTCGGTCTCGATCAGCTCTTTCATCACGTGTCTGGAGTCACACACGTTCACAGGGTCATCAGACACATCGGTGTGTCATTTAAACAGACAGTGTCAGACAGCAGACTCACCGTTTGAGCAGATCAGTGCCGTCTTCTCCATCTATACTGTATGGGAGAGAACTGGCCGTCTGATAGTCATGAATCACCTCGATCTGAATCACACAGAAAACAGAATCATTTCCTTTAGAAACCAGCACATGGTGTTAATTTAATCAACTCACGCACACTGCACTATTTCTTATGGAAGCCTGTTTCTGCTGATGAATAAAAATGTTTTAAAAGTAATTGCAACTTTTTTCATGCAATTCTGACTTTTTTTTTTCAGAATTGTGAGATATAAACTGGCAGTTGCGAAATACAGTCATAATTCTGACTTTTTTTCTTAGAATTGGGTGATATAAACTCAATTGTGAGAAACAGAGTCAGAATTGCGAGATAAAAACTTGCAATTCTGACTTTTTTTTTGCAATTCTGACTTTTTTTTTATCAGAATTCTGAAATATAAATTTGCAATTATGTTTTATAAAATCAGAATTATGAGATATAAACTGCCAATTGCGAAATAAAGTCACAATTCTGACTTTTTTTTTTCTTCTCAGAATTGAGTGATATAAAGTCCAATTTTAATGGAAAAAAGACTGATATGTTCTCAGAATTATATTTGTTCATAGCTCACAATTCTGACTATTCTCACAATTGCGTGCTATAGAAAAAAAGTCTGAATTATGAGTTTATATCATGTAATTCTGACTTCATTTATCAGAATTGTTTATATCTCACAAATCTGAGAAAAAAAGTCAGAATTGTGAAACAAAAAGTCGCAATTACTTTTTTTTTGTCTTTTCTGATCTTTATATATCTTTCAATATGAAATACAGTATATGGGTGTTTCTTCCACTTCAGGTAATTCAGGCAGTAAGTGGTTGATTTTATTTATTTATTTTTAAAAAATCTAAATGTGTAAGTTTTTGTCAAATTAATATCACATCTTGGAAACTCATGTATAAGGTAAAATCAAAATCAATTTACTGTATATTAAAGTGAATACACCGTAAAAAGATAAATCATTTTAATGTTTGTCACGTGTGATTTAATTGATTTTTAAATTCTATTTGGGATACAATCTATGGAATTGGGCCTTAAAAAGGCAAAAGGAGAAAGCTATTTTATTTTAAAATGTTCAAAATGTCATTTCCATCACCATATTTTCCACTACAAAGCCCTTGGAGTAAATTACAATATTACAATAAATAATTTTAGATGTGTTGGAAGTTACTTACATATTAGTCTGTGACTAGACAAGCAAAATGTTAACTAGTTAGAGAGTTTTTTCCCCTAAATGTCCAGAGGATCATAGTTGAGGAAACATCCTTTGGTAATAAATTAAGACCTTTGGTAGCAAAAGAATGCCCAAAATGTATTTATAAAAACCAGTGCCATTACCTTCCTGGAGTTTGGGCTTTTCCTTGATGTTCTTTTGCCTGGCAGTGGCAGGTCAAAGGTGAACTTTAAACTTGAATTAAAATCTGTTTTAAAAGAAGATCAGTTGGATACAACACAAAATTAATACAAATATGCATGAAAACATTCACAAGTGGAGCATTAGTAAGAGCTGTGAGAATAATTTTTGAAGTTGCATCTTTAAAAGTAGCGATTGCACACTAGAGATTGCAGCACAAAACACTAAAGGGACAGTTCACCCAAAAATGAAAATTACCCCATGAATTACTTAGCCCTCAAGCTTGGAAGAGCCAGGGCATTTTTACATGTATATATAACTCCAGTTGCATTTGTCTGAAAGAAGAAAGTTATATACACCTAGAATGGCATGAGGGGTAATAAATCATGGGGTAATTTTAATTTTTGGGTGAGCTATATCTTTAACATCCAGAGTCCTATGCACAATCAAATCACATCATCAAAGACATTCAGACAGCACTGGGCATAGCATAATATTAGTTTGATCTGACTTTAGAAGTCATTCAGAGGTCAATACCAGTTTATGACCTCTGCGAGTGAACAAAATCCTCCCTAAAGCCCCTGTTTCGGCTACAGATCCATCTTTACTTTGCTTTCCTGTCTGATCACTTTTGATGGGCTGTTATCCAGCTGTGCTGAAAATCATAGTATGTCAGGTGAGCTCTGCACGTCTCTGTGGCTTCCTCCCTTGATCTCTCCATCTTACAGTGCTTCAGCTCTCTCAAGAATACTAAATGCATGAAGACTGAATCTCTCTCCTTTATTATCTCCCATTATGTCACTCGAAATGAACATTTATAATCTTATTCTTTAATATATTATTCTCCAATTTACTTTTTTCTCTGTGCTAGTTTGCTAACAAATTTAGCAGTATTAGTTGCTCTCAGATATAGTGCAAAATCTTTTGAATAAGCAATGTGAGAACTCATGGATGAAAAATACTAAGGATAACTGGATCCAAAATTAATATTGCACTGCCACAAACCATGTTTGGGAGAGAAGAGCGGGGATTTTGCACGTGGTGGGTTTTCTGGACGAGGGGTCACCAGTTGGATTGGTCGGACATGTTTGTCTGCCAGTTTCCTCAGGCAATTCTGTCTGGACTGAATCAGAGCTTGCACAGAGCCATGCTTCTGAAATGTCTTCTCTATATGAGCCTGAAACACAGCACAGTAAGGAATTTCCATTTATATTTAACCTGTAATATAAGCAAACATCTAAGAAATAAGACTGAGAGGGTCCAATGACATCCATCAGAACCTACAGCTGAGGTCAAAAGTTTATATTCGACTTGCAGAATCTGCAAAATGGTAATTGTTTTACCAAAATAAGAAGCATCATACAAAATGCGTATTATTTTTTTTTTATTACTGACCTGAAGATATTTCACATAAAAGACATTTACATATAGTCCACACGAGAAAATAATAGTTGAATTTATAAAAATGACCCCGCTTACATACACTTGATTCTTAATACTGTGTTGTTACCTGAATGATCCACAGCTGTGTTTTTTATTTAATAATAGTTGTTTATGAGTCCCTTGTTTGTTCTGACCAGTTAAACTGCCTGCTGTTCTTCAGAAAAATCCTTCAGGTCTCACAAATTCTTTGGCTTTACAGCATTTTTGTGTATTTGAACCCTTTCCAACCTAATAATTTATGGGACCTGAAGAATTTTTTGTTTAACTGTTTAGGACTTAATGAATTTATTAGGCAAAGTTCTAATTTATCTACTAGAGGGAACTGTATAATACCACACAGAAGAAGCGCTTTTGGGCAGTCAGCATTTTCTTATAGAGCAGTACACACCTGGAATACTATACCTATAGAACTAAGAAATATTACATCTTTTGCTTCTTTCTCTGAATCGATAAATGGGTGGTTACTGGATAATCAGACATGTCTTCATAATTTGAAGTAGTGGTTTCTTGTTTGCCTGTATGTTCTGTATGTGTTTTTTGTGACTGTTTGCTGGAATATATGTTTTCTCTGTATTTGTGGACTTGTTTTTTTACATGTTCTGTTACCTTTTCAACCAGCCAGGGACTGCAGATGAAAATTAGCCTGAATGGCTAAATCTGGCACATTTACATACCCATTAGATACACAACAAAACAAAGGACTCATGAACAATTATCAACAACAACAACAAAAAAAACAGCTGTGGATCATTCAGGTAACAACACAGTATTAAGAATAAAGTGTTTGTAAACTTTTGAACGGGGTCATTTTTATAAATTCAACTATTATTTTCTCTTGTGGACTATATGTAAACATCTTCTATGTAAATATCTTATTCAGGTCAGTACTAAATAAAAAATAACATGCAGTTTGTATAATTCCTCTTATTTTAGTAAAATAATTAACATTTTGCAGATTCTGTGAGGTGTATGTAAACTTCTGACTTCAACTGTACATTTCTGAAATGAATTTACATCAAACAACTACTGATACTAAGTCTAGTCTAATTTCTGTAGTCTTTACCTGTAGATATGAAGTGAGCACAGATTCATACTCCAGAAAGAGCACATCCGCGCCTGCACCGAGGAGAGGTGGCGCCGCCTCCTGGAACTTTTCGATATCTCGAAGAGCTGCCTGTGCCCCCTCTTTACACTGGAATTTATCCACCTGCTGATTGGCCAAGAGATAAGCGCCATCATCACACCACCGCTGAGCCTGCAAAACAAAGAAAGATTTTTTGTTTTGAAAGAAATCAATTATTTTATTTGCCAAGGATGCATTAAACTGATCAAAAGAGACTGTACTTATACTTTATTCAGATGTATATTGCAAATAAATGCTGTTCTTTTGATCTTTCTATTCAGAAAGTAAAGCAGTGGATGTATTAGCCCACCTCTTCAAGGCGGCGCAGTAGGGTCTGTGCATGTGTCAGAGAGTTGCGTTTGGTATTGAGGGCAGAGGTCAGGGTGTCACACTGATGTCTGAGTTCATTACAACGCTGGATAATCAGAGCCATGGCATAGTGGTGTCCAGCAGCCAGCTGATGCCCATGCAGGATAAGAACCTGAGCCCGACTCATATCCTCCTGTACCACACAAGATGCTGTCAGAAATATCAGCATGTTTATTACTGACTGTACAAAATGAACAGGAAGGCACAATGCGGCTACCTGCGAACGTTTTTCCAGACTGTCCAGCTCTCTGACACTCTGCTCTGTTTGGGACAGGGATTCTCCTGTGATGCTTATCTTCCTTTCCTGTGCTCTTAATTTCTCTAAAGAGCACTCCATCTGACAAACAGAAAATGTTGACAAAACACCCAGCATATAAGAATCATTTCATGATCAGATGCAAGCACAGGTTTTGTATAAAGCATTTGTGAGCAAAGATTGCACGTCAGTATATGTTCATGCTTTAAACAATCAATGTTAGGGACAGAAAAGAAGTTCACCTCCTGAAAACTGTGCTCATATCTCAGCAGTTGTAAATACTGCTGCAGTTTGAGGTGGTGCTTATCAAAGAAGCCATCAAAAGCCATCTCCATATCTGTGAGCTGAGCCAGCAGCCTGTAGGACCACACACAGGTATGTTAGGACACGTTAGAAAACATGATTTCAAGTTCATTTGTGTATGCATGCACACCTCTGCATTGTATCCCAGTCTTGTGTCATGTCCCAGCGTGTGTCAGCGTCCCCTTCTTTCCTTGAAGTCTCCAGGTCTGAGAGCAGCTGTCGCCCCTCTCTCATCACAGATCTGATGGCATCCTTCACTCATGAATAACAACAAAAACATTTCGCACTGTGTTCCGCTGTCACTGACATCACAGAATCATGGAACAAAACAACAGCCAGAGCCCAGAGGGGCCAGAAAAACACAAGAAAAGACAAGACAGGAGCTAAAAGTGACTGCAGACTGGAGTGGAACACAGCTTTTGTAATCACATGCTCTGTGTACTCTAATTATAGTATATTCCCCTAGGCTTGGTACTTTTTTTAAAGGTTTTCTTGGCAAAAATAATTGGTATATACAAAGGATCTTAGTTAGGGTAGACGTCATGTTTAATCTGATTATGAGATTATGATTTCTGAGATTCAAAACTATTGCTGGTTATTTTATAGTTTTGCTAAACATTTTATGATTACTATGCATGCAGTTCCAGTTCTTAACTGAGAGACTGCTGTAAGATGTATATTTGTATATATATTTTCAGCACAGAACCCAATACCAGCCAAAAGTTTTTGAATAGTAAGATTTTTAATGTTTTTTTAAAAAGTCTCTTCTGCTCACCAAGCCTGCATTTATTTAATCCAAAGTAGAGCAAAACAGTAAAACTTTGAAATATTTTTACTGTTTAAAATAACTGTAATCATTCTGATTTGCTGATAATACTCTGATGATGATGATTATTATTATTATCATTATGTTAAAAACAGCTGAGTAGATTTTTTCAGGTTACTTTGATTAATAGCAAGTTTAGAAGAACAGCATTTATCTGAAACAGTTTTCTTTGTAACATTATAAATGTTTTTTTTATCATCACTTTTGATCAATTTAAAGCATTCTTGCTAAACAAAAGTATTAATTTCTATAATTTTTTTCTCAAAGAAGAAAAATTATAATGACTGCAAGCTTTTAAATGGTATAGTGCATAATGTTATAAAAGCATTTTATTTCATATAAATGCTGACCTTTGGATCTTTCTATTCTTCAAAGAATCTTAAAAAAATTACTCAAAGGTTTTTGATAATAATAATAATTATAATAAATGTTTCTTGAACAGCAAGCAGCATATTAGAATGATCATGTGACACTGAAGACTGGAGTAATGATGCAGAAAATGTAGCTTTGATCACAGGAATAAATTACACTTTAAAATATATTCAAATAGAAAACAGTTATTTTAAACTGTAAAAATATTTTACAATATTACTGTTATATTTCGGATCAAATAAATGCAGGCTTGCTGAGCAGAAAAGAAATCTTTAAAAAACTTTAAAAATCTTACTGTTTTGACTAGTAGTGTACTATAACCTAATGAACTAACTAACTAAATAAATAAGGTGAAAAATTAAAATAGTTAGAGGAGCTAAAACACTTTTCCTTGTTTGGGGTCAGTATGATTTTAGAAGTAAATTAACATTTATTCAGCAAGGATGCATTAAATTAATTAGTAAAGACATTTATAATGTCTTGATGTTCTTTTGCACTTCCTAGTCAACTTTGATAATACACAAGAAATGTTTCTTGAGCACCAGATCAGGATATCAGAAGGTTTTCTGAGGGTTCATGTGACACTGAAGACTGAAGTAATGGCTGCTGAAAATTCAGCTTTTTTTAAGTATTATAAAAAAAATGAATTTGTCATTTTAAATTGTAATAATATTTCACAATATTACTGTATTTCTGATAAAATAAATTCATCTTTGATGAGTATTCAAAAATATTTAAAAAATCCTACCAACCTCAAGTTTTTAAAAAGAGGTGTATATTCATATAACTGCAAAGCTGAAATTTTGATGTTGCTAAAACAGACCAGCAATAATCAATAAGGGAAAATTGGCACTGAGCTGTACCTTAAGTCTCCTGTATTTCTCTGTGTGGGACAGCAGGAGGAACTCAATAGCACTGCACTCCTCTGATAAGTGTGTCTCAGCCAGCTCTGTTCCAAACGCCTGCAGCATCTGAGCAATGTCCTTAACCATAACTGCAAAACTCTCAATGGCCTGTAAAAAACAAAAAGACCGTTTTGTTTAATGTGATATTACTTTATATTTCCTAAATGTATCTATACCATCATTTTTTACTGTTCTCAAGACGATCCAGTCGCTGTGGCAGTAGTCAAGAGTTCCCCCAAACTCTGAGGTCAGCTGGTTCTCATCAACGTACCGCAGCAGATCTGTGACAGAGCTGAGCATCACCACCTTAAAAACAGACACGCATGCAGGTCAGGGTGGTACTACTGACTTCACAAAATAAAGTACCGAATGAGTGCAATGAGTCATACAGGCATTTTAAGCATGAAGTCTTCTTGACTAAAGCGGAAGCCAAGATCCGTGACGGTGCGCTGGAAGAAGCTGGTCGGCCTCAGCACCAACACAAGGTGCAGGTTTCCAGGGAATGAGGCCTAAGACAGACAGAGAGAGAGAGATGATATCAGCCTGACAGACGCACAAAAAGAAGACATTAATAATCATTAAATCCTGTAGTAAATAAAGAAAAACTGAAAAGGATTTTTACATATTTAAAGGAACAGTTCACCTAAAAATAAAACTCTGTCATTTATTATTCACCTCATGTCGTTCCAAACCCGTTAGACCTTTGTTCATCTTCAGAACACAAATTAAGATATTACTGATGAAATTCACGACCTTTCTGACCCTGCATAGACAGCAACGTGACTATCACATTCAAGGCCCAGAAAGGTAGTAAGGACATAGATAAAATAGTCCATAGTCCCAAGAGAAGAAACTACTAAATAAAGTCATTATTTTTGTTTTCTTTGTGCACAAAAAGTATTCTCATATCTTTATAAAATTAAGGTTGAATCACTGATGTCACATGGACTATTTTTTTTGATGTCCTGACTACCTTTCTGGGCCTTGAATGCTGCTGTCTCTGCAGAGTCAGAAAGCTCTCAGATTTCACTAAAAATATCTTAATTTGTGTTCAGAGGATGAACAAAGGTTTCAAATGACATGACGATTAATGATTAATGACAGAAGTTTCATTTTTGGGTGAACTATCCCTTTAAGGAATGTTCTGGGTCCAATATAATGCTGCCTTGCATGAAAACGAAAAAAAAAAAAAAAGCTTTAAAACTGTTAAAATGTAATTTTCACCATTTGAAGTTTAAGCAAATATGTTCAGCATTTTTAAAGCACTTATTAATATTCTCTGTACAAATGAGTTCACATGATAAATGTCACAAATTGAATCATTTCTTTAGTCACTTAGAAATAGTGCAGAATCATATTGCTAAATCATTTTATGTCTCCTTGTTTCCATTTTCAAAGTTTTCTGTTTATTTCCAGGTTTAAATCCCAGATTTTGTGGTTTTGGTAACACTATACATTAATGTTCATTAGTTAAAATTAGTTAACTACATTAGTTAACATGAACTAAGTATGAGCAATACTTCTACAGCATTTATTAATCTTAGTTATTAATTTCATATATATATTATAATCAGTTATATATAATCATATATTATAATCAGTTAATGCACTGTGAACTAACATGAACCAACAATGAACAACTATATTTTATTACCAAGAATAATAACTAGTGTAACAACTGTATTGTTTATTCATGTTAGTCAATACATTAACTAATGTTAAGAAATTACACCTTGTTGTAAAATGTTACTGTAGTTTCAGATTTTTGGACTCCACTGTATATGGGATGTCGACAATGCATGCAACTCAATAAAAAAAGCAATAAATGTGTTCTGAAGTTTCAACATTATTCATGTACCCGAATCTATTCTGTTACTGTATGTCCTGTACTATCGGCACACATCTCCAT
The DNA here is from genome assembly GCF_022985175.1 of Labeo rohita. Taxonomy (NCBI): domain Eukaryota; kingdom Metazoa; phylum Chordata; class Actinopteri; order Cypriniformes; family Cyprinidae; genus Labeo; species Labeo rohita. The sequence goes on from NC_066882.1 coordinate 8,712,628, forward strand.
CAATCACACTGACAACTGACAATGAGTCTGCAGAGACAACAACGAGCTGTCAATCAACTTGATGAGACAAAGCTAAAACTAGTTAACATTTAACCACACATTGAGATAACAAGCCTGTTTCGATGACAGCTACTGTAAACCTAGTTTATTCATCATAGGAGCTAAATCACATTTAAATACATAGCCAAGTGTTCGTTAGCCAAGTAAACAAATCTGACTAGTCTCTTTTATTACTGTGACAAACATAAACAGGACATCAGCATTACAGTTCACCATAGTTCATCCTAGCACACAGTTCACGGTAAGGACACCACGCTTGACATTGACTCGTCCTTACGTATTTGTAAACAATAGCATCCTCTGTGACAGCATTCAGTCGGATGTCGCTCATATTCATGATAATATTTTTGTTTATAGGCTACGTTAATAAATAACGCCGTCGCTAGCATGTACCCAAGTCGGATGACTAAGCTAAAGCCGTCCGTCGCGCCGCAGTATACCGCTACGCGCTCGGGCTGCCGCATTGTGCTCATCCAAAAACTTCAGTCCAACTCTTTACCGAAACTACTCCAGACACATTACCGTAGAGCGGCGGATCCGCGGAAGTCCTCGCCTGTAGTTTCGCTCACTCATAGCGATCGATGTTTTATGAGGATGTTTTAAGACCTCGCCCATCCTGCTGTGACAGACCGGTGCCCGGTGCAGTGGACGGTCTGCAGGATTCATCGCCGCAGCGTCGGGAGGGTGGCAGCACCGTCTCTCCTGCGGTCTCTCCTCACCTCTCCCTCGCCCCAAGAGCGTCATCATGTAAAAACCTGCGCATGGTTTGTGCTAACTCATGCATTCCCGTTGCCTCGCAGTAAGCTCGGGTTTCACACAAGCTGGTTTTAAACGCAAACTTCAGTTAGAAGTGCCGCATTTAGTTATTTATTCAGGCTGGAGCTCAGAAAATTAGGCTGCGGGCACATACTGTACTGCAACCGCACTGATCCACTTCAGCACCGCGGACAGCGACAAGACCGGTCCAGCTCACAGTAAATACTGACGCGTGATGCATTCAATTCCCAAAGGACATTTAAGGGTCAGCAATGCTTAATGTTTTTCCTGGATCTATTAAGCTATTCAATAAAAAAATAAATTCACACAATAAATAACTAAAACTTCTTAGCTGCAGATGTTATCACCTTTTGAATTAAAAGCATTTATGTATGTCTGGCTTAAACTGAACTCGTCCTGATACTATTAAAAACCATTTAAAAAGATGAAATTCAGACTTTACGATCATTATGTTTTTTTAAGAATATCAAATATTTTGTTCAGTGTTTTGTTGGAGTCAACTGGAGTAACTCCAAAACACACTGATATTTTGTGAGTCAAAATACAGTTTTGAATTTATTTTCTTATAATGTTTGTATTTATTTTCTAGAAAACAGTATATATATATACATATATATATATATATATATATATATATATAATTTTTTTAAAATGTACTATGGATTTTTTATTAAACAATAATAAAAAATAATATTTGTTTATAGTTATAAAAATTAATTAATAAGTGAAATAATTAAAACAACAGTCAAAATTATTGTTATATAATGTTATTTGACATAAAACATTTTTGTTTACTTTTTTGTATGTTTATTTATTTTGTAGAATTTTTTTTTCTTAAATGATTTTTATTAAACAATATTAATTATTATTATTATATTTTTAAGTAAATGAATTACTTACAACAGCCAAAACAACAATCAAAACTTATGTTGTTTGTATAAATAAATAATTTCTTACATTTTAGTTTTTTTTGGTATATATAATTTATGTATTATTGTGAAAAAAAAAATTACTAGAAACTAGTATTTTTAAAAAAAAAAAAAAAATGTGTACATTTAATTTTTTTATAAAAGGGGCAAGTAAGTATTTCTAGGGTAATTTATATATATATATATATATATATATATATATATTTAATTAATTATTTAATTATCATTTATTTATTTATTTTAATATTTAATAATAATATTTATTTTAATAATAACAAGTTTAATAATAATAAATAAATAAAAAATGCATTTATTTAATTTATTATAATTGATTGATTAAAAATGTACTGATGATTTTTAATAAATAATAATTATTATTAATATAATTATTAGTTCTAATAATAAATTAAGAAGTATATAAATGGATTACTTAAAAGAACAGAACACTTGTCACACTTTTGCATTTATTCTAAATAAATAAATCATCAATAAAATATAATCTCTTACCGCAATCCGAGCCAGTGCCGTTTTGATCGAGGCCCAAGTATCCAATCTTCGGTCTAAAATTATGATAAATTTTACACCAGGTTGCCGTGTTCTGAAAACATGTGGAGTGCATCATGTATCACAGTAACTCCATTTGCTCTTGGTTAAGAATATGACATTATTAACACCCACAATATCTGAACATATGCATGTAAATGTACACTGGCATTTGCACTGTATGGAGGGATCAATATAATCTTTCATCCTAAACGATCCTGAGTGTATTGTGCCTAACCACAAAGATCTTTGCTTATTTAGCACACTAGCAATGCATTCATTTGAATAGCTCAATTTGTGTAGAAGCTGTTGCAAGGCTTTATGTGAAGAGAATACATAAGGGACTGTAGCTGTACTGCAATGCAGTGAGATGGAGAGACTTGTATATTTTAGACACAGACCTCGGGATCAGTGTGAGGTATGAAAGCACTTTGGCCAGAGCCTCTTCAGGAATGTCGCTGAAAGCAGAGCATTCTGGGAGAGTGATGATGACACTAGAGTCCTCACCACGACCCCCTGGAATTCAATAAACATCGAATCATCAGACAAATTCAGTGGCACTGCTCCAACATGTTTAGATAAGCCATTAATCCACATGTATACAGTTCCTCATACTTTCCAAAAACTATTAAACAGAAACTGGAAACCCCACCTGATAAATAGGCCACTTGTTTCTCTATGAAGCCGGCCACTTCCTGCATACTCACAGGGACCGTGACCTCTGAGGAGACAATGACGATGAGTCACATATAAATAACACAATAACAAACTTAATGTCATGTTTCTGACAGCTCATGTGTCAGTAATGTGCAATTTCAGAAACAGCACCACCTAGTGTTCACATATACACACTACAAGAAGCTGTAAATCACAGTGCTATATAAAACGAGTTATGATGTGTTAATGGACTCCTCAGTGAAACTGATAACATTAGTAGTTAGTAGCAATGAGTCTAATGCATTCATGTCTGCAGAACCATCAAGATGGACTGAAGCCAAAGACTGAAAACAAGAGGAGATGGTGGTCCGGTTTCCTGTGAGCCCTGTCTCATACTACAACACAGTGGAGGTTGACAATAGAGGATGTGTTCAAATTACACATGGACCAACACTGGTCTCCAGTGACTTCACCAGGAACTCACATCCTGTGTCTGCGGCAAACAAAAACAAATTAATTCTGCAACGAGAAATGCAATACTCCAAAGAGGAAATTGACCAGGCTTCTTTTTCCTACTATAAGGCTCCTTTACATGCTATACTATAACAATGTTTGATAAAAAAGACCTGCTTTTTTCCTAAATAAAGCAGAATGCTGACAAATATGTTGTAATATGCAAAAATTAAAATTAAAATTTAATGAGTTTCCAAGTGGTATAATGGTGCTAAGGCAGAGATGAATGTGAATGAAGTCACGACTGAATATTTAATAGCACTCAAGACAGTTTCATCAGTTTAAAATGTTAAATACTGTATATACACACTTTGAAAGCAAAATTAATGAGATTTATAATATGATGAGATATGGAGAGATAAATGCACTGTAAATTTGAAGAGATGAATTTAAACAAGATGGTCTACACTGGAAAGCAGCAATAAATATGTTTCAGCCTTCCACTAGTTTGCAAACCAATTTTGTAAAGGAGGCAAATGTGTGATTATGCACTAAACATAATATTTTCATCATAATAAAAATACAGTTTAAGGTCTGCACAAGGAATATTTGTGCGCAAATATATTGACAAATAATAACAGAATTATTCTAATAATACAAATGCGGCCCTGGACCACCAAAACCAGTCATAAACCACATGGGTATATTTGTAGCAATAGCCAAAAATACATTGCATGGGTCAAAATTATCGATTTTTCTTTTATGCCAAAAATCATTAGGATAATAAGTAAACATCATGTTGCATGGAGATATTTTGTAAATTTCCTACCGTAAATATATTAAAACTTTTTGATTAGGAATATGCAATGCTAAGAACTTCATTTGGACAACTTTAAAGGTGATTTTCTCAATATTTAGATTTTTTGCACCCTCAGATTCCAGATTTTCAAATAGTTGTATCTTGGCAAAATATTGTCCTATCCTAACAAACCATACATCAATGGAAAGCTTATTTAGCTTTCAGATGATTTATAAATCTCAATTTAAAAAAATTGATGAATGGTTTTGTGGTCCAGGGTCACAAATACAGCTTAGGGTCTGTGCAAAGAATATTTGTGCATGTGCAATATTTTAAACATTTCTATTAATTACATATAAACTTTAATTTCTAAATATAAATCAAAGAAAACACTCTTACCAAAAAAAAAAAAAAAAAAAAAAAAAAAAAGTGAGAATCTACTCAGAACAGATTCGGAGAAATTTGGCATTATGTCACTTGCTCAACTACAGATCCTCTGCGGTGAATGGGTGCCGTCAGAATGAGAGTTCAAACAAACAACTGATAAAAACATAAGCATGCAATCCACAAATAATGTAACCCACAAGCTGCATGTTTATAGTCTTTTGAGATGCTTTTCATTTCAAACTGTTCTTTCCGGCTAAAATACGAGTCCTCTATCCATAGTGTTGGTTTGTCCAGTGAAAAGCTTATTGTGATGAAGCTTATTAAAGATTATTGTGATGTTATTATCAGCTGTTTGGACTCTCATTCTGACGGCACCCATTTACTACAGAGGTGAATAAGTGATATAATGCTACATTTCTCCAAATATGATGAACAAACTCATCTTAACTGCACATATTGTTATTGTATATTGTTATATGTGTATTGTTACAAAATATTTCTATTTTAAATAAATGCTGTTCTTTTTAACGTTTCATTCATCAAAGAGTCCCAAAAATATTAAGCAGCACAACTGTTTCCAACATTAATAATAAATCAGCATATTAGAATGATTTCTGAAGGATCATTTGACTGGAAGACTGGAATAATGATGCTGAAAATTCAGCTTTTCTAAACATCACAATAATATAGAAACAGGAAATGTAACATTTATTATAAACTTGATTCACTCTGTGTGTTATTAATGGAAATGAACGTTAATACAAATATTTTGGAATTTGCATTCGCAGTGCTACCACATTTATACTGTACCAAACATACTGGCCACACTTAATAATTCATGATTCAAGTGGAATCTGTAAACCGATGGTACTTGAGCTTTTCTAACAAATACATTCACTGCCTCAACGTGTTTTTAAATCAATGTGCAATGTCATTATTTTCAGTGAAGTGAGTTTCAGTGAACATTTGAGAACCAATGCATTGGTCATAATGCAACATTTTGCGAAATGTTTTGCTTGAAAAAATTCCACTTGGGTTGATATGTGATGCATTAAAATTCATACAAGTGTAAGTGTAACTAATGCGTCTGAATACTTTTGGGCTTCATGTATCTAAAAACATGTTTATCTAAGCTAGTCACTGTCTGTGCTTTTATAAATTTAAAGTATAAAAGCCTAGGCAACTAATCCTCTTAACATTCAAGTCTATTTAGTTACAACATCTACTGTTCCAAATAGGACTATATTTGTGAAAACATTCAGAAATTATTATTGTTTGTAACAGCACATTTTGAATTAACAGCCTGCTTCAAAATGCATCATTAATGCATTTAACATTTAGCCTTTTAGAACAAATATAAACATGTCAATCAAAATGCAATTATACAACACTGAAACTGGCTTTTTATGTAATTTGTGATCCTGAACCACAAAACCAGTCTGAAGTAGCATGGGTATATTTATAGCAATAGCCAACAATACATTGTATGGGTCAAAATTATCGATTTTTCTTTTACGCCAAAAATCATTAGGGTAAAGATCATGTTCCATGAAGATATTCTGTAAATTTCCTACCGTAAATATAAAAACTAAATTTTTGATTAGTAATATGCATTGCTAAGATGTTCATTTGAAAAACCTCAAAAGGGGGTTTTCTCAATATTTTGATTTTTTATTTATTTATTTTTCCACTCTCAGATTCCAGATTTTCAAATAGTTGCATCTCAGCCAAACATTGTCCTAACTAACCATACATCAATTTATTCAGCTTTCAGATGATATCTCTGTTTCAAAACATTTACCCTTATGACTGGTTTTGTGGTCCAAGGTCATATCAGATTATTTGACAATAATTTTCACAACTCTGTTTTCTCAGAATCTTAGGAATAGTTCAGACATAGTTCAGTCATAGTCTATGTGTTGGTACTGAGCAGTACAGGTTCATTAAGTGAGCAACTTTCAGACTGAGTTAAGACATGTCCACATGGACAGCACCTGAATGTGTTTATTTTACACAGACGTGTTGATAGCTCCGGACACACCCTCGAAAGAGCATAAGGTGTGGTTTTCCATGTTCTGTGTTGTTTTAGAAGGGCGATGCTGCCTAAAGTTAACAGCGTCAAGCCAGTGCTGAGGTTTTTTATGAAGTCACATGGAAAAACAAACATGATGAGCAAACACACTTCAGTATTTGGTGACTTAGCAGACTCAAAATCAAAATGGAAAATAGGAAAATGTCTTAATGCATTAAGATAATTCACTGTATCACAGGAATAGTTCACCCATGCATGAAAATGTAATTCCCCTCAGGCGATCCAAGATGGACACTCCCATTTAAAAGTTTGGGATCAGTAAGACTTTTAATGTTTATTATGCTCATCAAGACTGCGTCTATTTGATTAAAGCCAGATCTAAATAGGAGCCAAGATTGACAGTGCTAAAGCATTTATGCTTACATGCATAAACATGCACATATGCAACGTGGTTGGAAGAATAAAAAGATCAGAGTTGGATTGAGGATTATCTACAGAGCATTCAAAAGGGCACCTCAGAAAGCGAACTGAGGTTTACATTTCATCATAATTATGTGAATTAAAATAAGAGTACATTCATATTTCTGTGTCAAATATACTAAGAAATACTAACATCTCTCTTTCTATGAGCAGATTCTGGCGTGCTGCATGTTATCTAAACCCAGACAGGTGTTCGCAATGGCTCCGTATCAGAATGTTGTTGTTGTGAACCTGGCTCGGCCTGAGAGGAACTGCTGTCTCGTATTACACTGCATCATTACAACGTAACAAACAAACACCTTTCCAAAGCATTACTTTAACAAAGACACATAACACCAACAACCCGAGCCAAAGCTAATCTCCTACAATCACTTTGAGTAAACCGAAGCATCATAATGTAAATATTACATAACACCCAGCAGAACGGAGTGATTCAGACATGTAAACCTTTAAATGCATTAAGACATGGTGGCTAAAATGCCATGATGCTGAGTCATGGTCTAAAGAGCATTCTTTGGATTTAAAGCCAAACTGAGAGCCAGAGAGCAGGGCAGGGGGTTAATAATCAGTACTCTACTTCCTGTGTCTTGGCGCCTGTTTGTAATACAGACAGTAGAACGTCTATTTTCATCCGTCAATCTCACTACTGGCCCAAATTCACATTACATGATTATAAACTGACAGCTTAGTGTATCTGTCCAACAAAATGCTCTTAATTTTAAGGTTTCTGGAAAAGATTAACACAGAAAAACTCAACAACAACATATTGTTCTGGAATTCCACTTCTTTTCAGTTTAATAAGACTAAGTCTGGTGCATTCATGCAGATTATCAAATATCAAATCTAGGTTATGGATAAAACTCCATCAAGTTATAAATAGCATACATAATCCTTGGAATACCACTGAACATCCTGGGAAACTGGTTTTAAAGACATATACTCACGCTGCAGCGTGTTCTCCAGCTCCGAGCCTGCCTGCAAAAGGTTGTAATAGCCCTCCATGTCTTTTTCGGGCTCCAGAGGAGAGGCCGAGCCCATGCCCTGGCTGTTCCCGGAGAGGAGTGACTTGACTCTGGGCCCGTCAGGCCCTCACATCCCACTCCACCCTGGATTCATCTCACCCAGCTGTCCCAGCTGAGACTTGGCTTTAGTTCCGTGCCGCCGCTCACGCCTCAACTCCCCAAGTCACCTTGAGCAGGAGCAAGTGCATCCAGAAAGACCCCACTGCCGGAGGAAACTGGATCCGGATATATCTATGGCAGACAGCCTGCTGCAGCCGATAGTGCCACTGCAATATCACATCTCGGCTTACAAAAACCACACACACTCACGTCAGGGAGGGGCATAGAGGATGAGGTCCTGTCCCAAAAGTGAATCGGATTAAAAGGGTTTCCTGTCCACAGTGCTGATGGTCTGTCTCCCTCGCACTCCCTCCAGCTGCAAACTCCTGTGAGTTCAAGTGCGTCAGATCTGCATCGCTCTGAGTCTACTGACACTCTGCCAACTCCCTCCCCATTGACTTTCTCCGCTGTGGAGTTCAGGCTCCGCCCCCTGCTGATCTCCACCCCCTTCATTGGTCAGTTTTCTCTCACAGGCAGTGGCTTAAATGATCAGTGCTGTAAGATCCCTGCAAGCTGTATTACACACATTCTCAGCCTTACTCGCTCTTACAAACACACACACACTGCTGTGAATATCACTATTGACAGCAAAACTATTTTTTCTTCCTAGACTGAGGAGTTTCATTGTTCAGAAGACAGAAAAGTATGACGCGTGGGAAAATTGCACAAAGACAAACATCTACATGAATAAGAGGCATTGTTTTTCAAAGGACACACTATTTATGCATCTACAACCGCATCTTATGTACATGAGACACTGCTGGTTTGAAATAACATATGGCATTACAGACTTTATTCATTACACACATCCTCTGCAATTGCCGGACAGAGACAGAGAAACTAACATTTGAAGATAAATTAAAGGGACAAAACTAGAAACACAACATTGGCAAGAACTCTATTTTCATCTCTTACTATTATCAATGTTGAAAACAGTTTAGCTCCTTTAATAAACAGAAAATTCAAAAGAAAAGCATTTATTTAAAATAATCTTTTGTTACATTATAATTGTCTTTACGGTCACTTTTGATCGATTTAATGTGATCTTTTCAATGGTAGTGTTTCACGGTTTACAGAAAAATATTAAGCACAGCTGTTTTCAACATTAATAATAATAATAATAATAATAATAAACATTTCTTGAACAGCAAATCAGCATGTTTGAATGATTTCTGAAAGATGTGACACTGAAGACTGGAGTAATGATGCTGAAAATTCAGTTTTGCATCACAGGAATAAATTACATTTGAACAAAATATTCAAATAGAAAACTGTTATCTAATATTGTAAAAATATTTCACAATATTAGTTTTTACTGTATTTGTCATCAAATAAATGCAGCCTCAGTAAGCATTTATTTTAAAATATTTTGGCTATTAATGTAAGTTTTGTTGTTGTTGTTATTATTATGAACTTCAATTTATAGACACATACACTACCAGTCAAAAGTTTTTGAACAGTAAGATTTACTTCTTTTAAATAAGTCTCTTCTGCTCCAAAGTACAGCAAAAACAGTAAAAATGTGAAATATTTTTACTATTTAAAATAACTGTTTTCTATCTGAATATATTTTAAAATGTAATTTATTCCTGTAATCAAAGTTAAATTTTCAGCATCATTACTCCAGTCTTCAGTGTCACATGATTCTTCATAAATCATTCTAATATGCTGATTTGCTGTTTGAGAAACATTTATCATCATCATCATCATCATCAATATTTAAAACTGTTGAGTACAGTTTTTTCAGAAACAAAACTAAAATTATTAAAACTATTTAGCAAAGATGATTTAAATTGATCAAAAGTGATGATTAAGACATTTATAATGTTACAAAAGAGTTCTATTTCAGATAAATGCTGTTCTTCTGAACTTTCTATTCATGAAAGAAACCTGAAAAAAAATTCTTCTTGGCTGTTTTCAACATAATAATAAATGTTTTTTGAGCAGCAACTCAGAATATTAAAATGATTTCTGAAGGATCATGTTACTGGAGTAATGATGCTAAAAATTCAGCTTTGAAATCACAAAAATAAATTACATTTTAAAATATATTCATATAGAAAACAGTTATTTTAAATAGCAAATAGCAAAAATATTTCAGAATTGTACTGTTTTTGCTGTACTTCGGATCAGATAAATGCAGGTTTGGTGAGCAGAAGAGTCTTCTTTAAAAAACATTAAAAATGTTACTGTTCAAAACTCTTTGACTGGTAGTGTATATATGTCATTTTTTTTAGCTTTTGTCCATTGACTAGTCCTATAGTGTGACAAATTCATAAACATACCAATATCATAATGCCATTTTACTGACTGGGCAGCCCTATAAAGTGCATACATAACATTTCTACATGAAATAGAAAAAAATAAAAAATAAAACTTCAGACACAAAAGACTTCTTTCAAAACAGCTTTTATTAAAGAAACATTTTGAAACAGACTGGTCTTGAGAGGTACATTCAGATCAGCTGGAGCCTGAGGGACATGATGGAGTAAGCAGGGCTGACCGTGCTAATGCCTGATTTATTTCACAGAAACACACCTCAGCCCTGCCTCACACTCCACAATCAGGCTGCCTTTCTCAGCTTTTTTTATTTGTTTGTTTTTTTTTGGATGTTTTTTTTTTTTTTATTACAAAAAGTGGCTCAAAAAGTTCCGTTAAAAATACAATCAAATATTTATATATATATATATATATATATATATATATATTCAGGCAACATGAGAATCCAAGAATTATTATAAGCTTTGAAAATAGCATCTCTGAAGTAATTTAAAGGTCTGTTTGGAAATTTCAAACATTGCAGGCAAGTTCTGTTTTCCCCTCCCAAACTGAGCTGAGCAAACACATGGATGTGTCTTCATCTTGGTGTGAGTGTGTATGTGCTCACCAGGGTTCAGTCCAGTGGTGGCATTAGTAGTCACACATGCACCGAGAACAAACATAAAACGGCCTCGCGCTGGACTAATGTTCACAATGAAACATCACACCAACTGGCCTCACCTGTTCAGCTGAAAGCAAATGTAAATAAAGCTCTGATATATTTTCTCTAGAAAGCTAATTCATGATGTAATCAGAAATGAAAAGAAGGCCTGGCGGTTATGCGGGGCTGTGATACAGCTGGATTAAGCCCGGCCCACGACTGGGAGCTGAGCTTAAGATGCTTAGCATCATGACACAGTCAGAGGTCTAACACACACCACTTTCCCTTGGATAACCCACACACACACTTGAAGATAGCTGAAGCAAGAATGGGGCATATTTGCTTTGGGAGAAATATAATGAAGAAATGCGCCCGATTAGAGAACATGCCAGCCAGTGGCTCTTTTAACACCCATTTTGGGCTACAAGCAGAATAAAGAACGGAATAGATCATTCATATTAAAGGGACACCGAGATTTCAGCTGCATTCACACCATATATTAAGGGGGGGATCTATAGGACTGATCTCTGATCAGAGAAAAAGCCCAGAGCTGCTGGTCTACAGGGTCTGCTCAGGCTTACAAGATACAGAAACCCAATCTGTTCAACAGCGGATTGCACTGGCAAATAAGTTGGCACAAGCTGATAATGATTAACAATTAAGAGAAAGAAATACCTCTGATAAAAATACAACATCTGTGAGAATAATTACAATAAATATGTCAAATCACATAGTCAAGAACAAAATAATTCAACTATAATCTAAAAAGTGATCGAAATGATGGCACGTAGAAATGGAATGTATTTAGAAGCAAAGAATAACATTACATGCCCTCCAAACCGCTAGAGGGCAGAGGTGACTTTCAATACGCGTCAGGCCGAAAGCGCCCGTTTCACCAATCTAAGCTCCCTAAAAGTGAAATACATGCATGTGGACGTAAAAGCATGTGTTTGAGCACTGGCCTGGTGGATAAAGCTGACACACTCAATCTATGTCATTAATGGCTCCACTGGATGCCTTAACTCTGACCTGACTCGCCAATCCAAACATGTGCCGTAATGTATAATCTATCTTTAAGGACAAACCAAAGAGACCCAGTCGTCCATTTAAATGGAATCTCTCTTTTTTGGCATCAAGCAACATTTGCAACATCCACTTTGCACTAGTACAATTTGTAACCCGACTGTAAACTGATCCCCGTTTCAACAAAGAGTAACATTGAAAGACTGACGGTACGTTATAAGAAATATCTGAAAGAAATGACTTTTGATTTCTCACACACACACACACGCACGCACACGTACACATACAGAGGCTCCATGGGATATCCCAGAACTCCATGTGGTCGAACAAACAGCGAGTTGTTGAAAGGCAGCTTTTATACCCATAGGGTCAGGGCCCGCAGTGCAGCATCTTAGAGAGAGCTCACATTTAGGGATCTCGAACAGCTACATATCATAAAACTCTAGACTACTATTTGGGATTGTGACCTGATCGCAAAAGGGGCCGACCGTCTGCCTACAAAGTAAAGAAAACCAGAAAGTATGGAAAGTTGGCTTTTTTGAGGGGGGCGATCATGCAAGACAACCAATAGGTGGAGCAGGGATGTTGGTACATTCTGTAGCAGTCGAGCGCTACTGACGACTCAGCCAGTGAAACATTCATCCCGTTAGGGTTGAATATGGGAGTTTGGCAGTAGGGCAAGGCGGTGAGAAAACACAGTTCTTGTGGAGTCGTGCTGGGTGTAACAGAAAAGCAGTTTAAGTTGGTTCCATTGTCATGTTTCATTTAAACAGGCAGGAGGAAGGGCAGCGACCCTGGCGGATGTGAGGGTCCCATCAGTATTCTTAACCCAAGGCTGTCCGTGCCCATCAGTAGCGCTCCTTCAGATGCTTGTAGGAGAGAGGTGTGACAGCAGCCATCTGCGGTGTAAAAAAACATCACCACACAAAACTCTTTAGCACACTGGAAAGATATGATTAGCAGCAGTGTTTTAGGTGCATTGCTTATTTGATTGATTCGTCAAAAATAACCAAACCACATATATAAACCCAGATCATTCTGTACACAACACCAACCCCAAACCAAATCAAACACACCAAAGATCCATCCTAATCAGAGGAGGATCTGGTTTCCAGGAATAATTCACTCATATTACGAGACCAAACAAACGCTGATGTGAAACCGGGTTTAAATGGAACCCTGGGTATTAAAAGAGAAGTTCACTTCCAGAACACAACAAAAATTTACAGATAATTTACTCACCCCCTTGTCATCCAAGATGTTCATGTCTTTCTCTCTCAAGTCGTAAAGAAACTATGTTTCTTGAGGAATTCTTCAGAGTTTTTCTCCATATAGTGGACATCTATGGTGCTTGTGAGTTTAAATTTCCAAAATACAATTTCAACGCAGCTTCAAACGATCCCAGATGAGGAATAAGGGTCTTATCTAGTGAAAAAAAAATAAAAATTTATATACTTTTTAACCTCAAACGCTCGCCTTGTGTATTCTTGTCGCACATGCGAACTCTGTAATTTGGGTCAATACAGTTAGGGTATATAGAAAAACTCCCATCTTATTTTCTCCTCCAACTTCAGAATTATTGTACATCACTGTTTTACCCTTTTTGTAAAGGGCATTTGATCTTCCTTGCATGTTCACTTTGTAAACACTGGGTCGGTACTTCGGTAACAACAAAGAATTTTGAAAGTGGAGGAGAAAATGAGATGGGAGATTACACAGAGTTTGTAGGCTGAGGTTAAAAAGTACATAAATAGTATTTTTTTTTTGTAGAAAATAACCAACCATTTCGCTAGATAAGACCCTTCTTCCTTGGCTGGGATCCCTTTGAAGCTGCATTTTGGAAGTTCAAACTCGAAAAATTCTGGAATGTTTTCCTAAAGAAACAACTTCTTTACGACTAAAGAAAGAAAGACACAAACATCATGGATGACAAGGAGGTGTTCTGAAAATGAACATCTCCTTTAAGACTTGTATGGCTTAATGTATAACGTAAATGATGTCTCTTACTAAAATATGTAGTAGAAAACCTATGAAAGATTTATGGTTATTTTAAAAATGCACACTGTTTTATACATTTTGGGCTATGGGGGCACCATGATTTTGATTACATAGAACGGTTGCACTCTGTGAGGCAATCAATAGCAATCTGTTGCTATTGTTACTGCAACACAACACAACGAATACACAACTTGGAAAATAAAATACAGATACAATGCCACGTTTTGTGACGTTTGGTTGTAATTTTCAGTTGAAGGGCAACAAGAGAATCAATGTAAGTCTTCACTGCTTTCCTAGTGATAAGAAGAGGAGAAAAGAATGGGAAGACACCTGTGGATGAATAAAACTTCCTAAAGACCCAGTCTTTGTTCTCTCCACTTTAGCTCTGATGCCTTCAAGGGTTTTAGCAGACCACAGCTACTGAAAGAGCTTACAAACAATGTAAACATGTTGACTTTTGTCATGACACTACAGCCACTGAACGAGTTTCTCAGCGTGGATATCCAGGTGCGTTTAGACTTTGTTGGGAAAAACCAAATGCTGTACTATTGATTTAAGTCTATGCATATGTACGTCACCACTTATAAGCTCTTTCAGTAGCTGTGGTCATTGTATCAGTATTTTATTTTCCGGGTTGTGCTGCGGTAAAAGCGTAGCTCAGTGCCAGTAGCTCACACAGTGCAACCATTCTATGTAATCAAAATAACAGCCGCCATATAATGGTGTGGATTTTTTAAACAAAGTAAATCTTTCATGGGTTTTCTACTACATATTTCAGTAAGAGACATCATTTATATTATATTAAGCCATACAAGTCTTAATACCCAGGGTTCCCTTTAAGAAATGTTCTGGATTTAAAACAAGTACTTGATGTCACAGATGCTGTTGATTACCAGGCATGAACCTTTAACAAACATAAACAAAAATGGTGCTACATGACTAGAGAAAACTCAGAAAAAAGGGACTGTGGAAACACCTATAATTGCCACCACTCGTCTATTGATCCGACTATCCATGGGTGAAAAAACAAAAAAAGCCCTGGAGCTGTCAAAAGTCAAAAGCGTGTCACTTTAAATCATTTGGCAGACCTCAGGTATATTTTGTAAAAAGAAGTTTACACATTGTTCATCAACATATACTACTGACATTATAACCAAACAAAGCTGGTTAAAAATTGATGAACTTCTCCTTAAATGTGGACTGGTCTCTATTTAAGAGAGAAAATTTACAATACAAAAATTCAATTGTAACACTTTACAATAACTTTCATTAATAAGACATTAACAAACATTATATAATGCTTAACAGATCACATAGCTTGAAATATGAGATGATGTGCTTGTTCATGTTTGCTAATGAACTTATTAAACTTTACCTAAAGATTAACAGATTATTTGATGTATTTGACTGAAATGCTTCCAAATGTCATTAAACTTTCAGTTCATATGATCATGCACTTTTTAAGTCTACAAATGAAACAAAATAAAAGAAATTATACTATGATTAAAAGCTTATTTTGCATTTCTGAATGCTTACAAATGTCATTAAACTTCAGTTCATATATTACCTAATGCAATAATTACATTTACAAATGTTGTGGAAAAAAGCTTAGTAATTTTAAGCACTTTACAAACTGTTGATGTTAACATATTAATTAACTCATAATCACAGTCTATAAAGATCACATTTTTTTTACTTTGTTTGTTGTGTAGATTTCTACTATTTACACATCTTAAATCATTTATTATTAAATTATGTTTTTGCAGTATCCAATCTAAAGTTGAGACTATTCATCATTTGTAATGTTCATAAACAATTACGAATCATTGGTACCTTTATGAGCAGTCATCCTGATGGCAGAAAGTGTCCCGAATGACCTGAATTCACCTTATTTACTCATCTTTATAAATCATTTATTAATCATTTGTTCATGTTTTTGAAGTACCCAATCTAAAGTTGAAACTACTCATTTGTAAATGTTCATAAACGTTTACTAATCATTTAGTACCTTTATGGGAATAGGGTTTTTAGCTACTGTAACATTTGTGTTAAGGGTAGTTAGTTAAGATGAGCTAAACACTTGCTAAAACATAGCACACATTATTATTTAAATGCAAAACTTTTTTTATTGAACCAACACTTATATTAGTATACTACTTTATATCATTAAACATAATATTCTTTGAATCATATATCAACAGGAGAAAACAAATCATTTTTTAGGAAAATACTTGTCCATTTAAACTCTGTAATATAAACAGATTGAACCGTTTTCTCTTACAGTTACACTTTTGACCCCTTAACCAATCCATAAACCTAACCTTACCCATATTACATCTCAATAGCAGCGAAAGTGTTTCACATTAACAAAAGCTTTTAATCTTTGTATATCATCTGTTATAATAATTTGTAGATTTTTCAAAAAGTGCATATATTAATGATCTGTTAATGAATCTGTTAATATAGCATTATATAATTAAGCATTATATAAGTTACTGTAAAGTAGAGGTCTAAAATGTATATCTTCCACACAAAAACAAATTGTCTGATGTACTTCTAGTTATGCATTACTGACGTAATTCCTTTAGGCGAATTTATCAGTACACGCAGATATTGAAGACCTAACTTGTGTTGAACCCAGAACATTCCTTTAAATCATATTGAGCACTTTACCTGTATGTGTCAGTCGGTGAATCCTCTGACAGCTGAGAAGAACAGAAGAGCAAGTTTAATGCTGGTGAGAACCTCCTATCAACAGCCTCACCAATAACTTATTACAACCATCACAAACTGACCCCAAAAGCTTTAGCCACAGGTACACATGCAATAGCAGCATGCAAAATTGCAAAGCATTACTGCAGGGGAACAATCACCGGAACCAAAATAATGTCATACGAAGGTTAGACGACCATTAGAGGGGGTTAAACACAACAACTACCACACCACACAAAATACCCAGCACAACAAAAGACTACAGTAAGACCAACATGACGCGGTTTCAATTACACAAAACAACCACACACTCATGTTGTCATTCACACACAAATAAAACCCGGATGGGATTACCCAGAACAACATGACAGAGGACTGGTTTAGTCAGTTAATGAGGACCCAATCACAGGTTACTTGAGGAGCACATGCATGGCACAATGAGTGGCGGAGCTTCCCCTGGCAGGCTGAAATGATCATTTCATATTCACTTATTCATTATTTTCCTTCAGCTTGTTTTTTGAGTTTTTACTGTCAGTAGGGCATTGTGGGGTATTATTTTAGTATTTAAATATTTTTTGTGTATAGGTCCAACAGCAGCATTACAGAAGAAAAATCCCATTAAAATGTCCATAGAGAAAGCATAATGTTAAAGGATTAGTTCACTTCCAGAATGAAAATTTCCTGATAATTTACTCACCCCATTGTCATCCAAGATGTTCATGTCTTTCTTTCTTCAGTCGAAAAGAAAGTAAGGTTTTTGAGGAAAACATTCCAGGATTTTTCTCCATATAGTGGACTTCAATGGGAGCCAACAGGTTGAAGGTCCAAACTGCAGGATCTACTCAATCCCAGCCAATTAAGGAATAAGGGTCTTATCTAGCAAAGCAATTGGTAATTTTCTAAAAAATAATGCTTTAACCACAAATGCTTGTCTTGCACTAGCTCAGATGGAGAACTAATTGCACGTGACTTTTCCAATGTGATTACGCAATGTGTGAAGACATGCAAGATGCATTTATGGTTTAAAAGTATACACATTTTAATTCTCTCTCTCTTTTTTTTTTTTTTTTTAAGAAAATGAGCGATCGTTTCACTAGATAAGTCCCTCACTCTTCGACTGGGATCATGTAGAGCCCTTTGAAGCTGCATTGAAACTGCAATTTAGATCTTCAACCTGTTGTCTCCCATAGAAGTCCACTATATGGAGAAAATTCATGGAATGTTTTCCTCAAAAACCTTAATTTCTTTTCAACTGAAGAAAGACAGACATGAACATCTTGGAAGACATAGCGGTGAGTAAATCATTAGGAAATTTTTATTCTGGAAGTAAACTAATTCTTTAATAAACTTCCAGACAGATTTTTCATTGCACAATTCTTGATAAAATATGATATTACACAATCATGAAGAGCAATTTAACAACCGTTTGTTTGTTGTTAAAGGAGAAGTCCACTTCCAAAACAAAGATTCACATATAATGTACTCACCCCATTGTCATCCAAGATGTTCATGTCTTTCTTCAGTCGAAAAGAAATTATGTTTTTTGAGGAAAACATTTCAGCATTTTCTTCATATAATGGACTGGTATGGTGCCCCGATTGTAAACGTTTTAATGTCAAACACTTGTCTTGTCTCACTCTGCCTAAACTGTTTTTGTTCTGGTTCATGACAGTTAGGGTATGTCGAAAAACTCCCATCTCATGTTCTCCCTCAACTTCAAAATCATCCTATATCGCCGTTTTACCCTTTTTGTTAAGGGTGTTTGATCTTCTTTGCATGTTCACTTTGCAAAGACTGGGTCGGTACTTCTGCAGCGATGCAGGATGATTCTGAAATGATTTTTAAAGTTGAGGGAAAATACGATTGGAGTTTTTCGACATACCCTAACTGTCTTGAACCAGAATACACAGAGTTCAACAAGAGCAAGGCAAGATGAGCGACTGAGATTAAAAAGTATTTAAATTGTATTTTGTTTATGAAAATAACCGATCGTTTCACTAGATAAGACTCTCCTTCCTTGGCTGGGATCGTTTACAACCACATTTGGGATCGCTTGAAGCCGCATTTAAACTGCATTTTAGAATTCCAAATTGGGGGCACCATATAGGTCTACTATATGAAGAAAAATGCTGTAATGTTTTCCTCAAAAAACTATTTTTTTACGACTGAGGAAAGAAAGACATGAACATCTTGGATGACAATGGGGTGAGTACATTTTATGTGAATCTTTGTTTTGGAAGTGGACTTCTTTAAGAAAAAAAAACTCTATTGAGAAAATTAATGGGAATATACTTCTGGAACACCAGCCACTTAAAAAGCAGGGGGCTGTTGAGCTGCAGCGTGTCTTTTTCATAAATATGTGACCCTGGACCACAAAATGAGTCATAAGAGTCCATTTTTTGAATGTAAGATGTATACATCATCTGAAAGTTGAATAATTAAGATTTCCATTGATGTACGGTTTGTTATGATAAGACATTAGTGTATTTGGCAGAGATACAATTATTTGAAAACCTAGAATCTGAGGGTGCAAAAAAAAAAAAAAAAAAAAAAAAAAAAAAAAAATTACAAAATCTAAATACTGAGAAAATCACTTTTAAAGTTGTTCAAATTAAGTTCTTAGTAATGCATATTAATCAAAAATTTTGAAAAAAAAAGTTTTGATATATTTAATGTAGGAAATTTACAAAATATCTTCATGGAACATGATCTTTACTTAATATCCTAATGATTTTTGGCATAAAAGTAAAATTGATAATTTTGACTCATACAATGTATTGTTAGCTTTTGCTACAAATATATCCGTGCTACTTAAGACTGGTTTTGTGGTCCAGGGTCACATATATCAGTCTAAATATCTTTTCAGCCAACCGGTGTGAGTTCATCCTGAGGTAGGGAGAATTTCCACAGTAGATTTCAGAGGAAATTAAAATCATCCCATAGAGGGGCCCAACTGAACCCAAGGGGAGGAACTGCACCGACTAGGAGGCAAATCCCTTAAGAATGACTAGGGTCAGGCACTCAATTGGGGCTCTGATTTGAAAGTCTGGGGTCTTGTACCTGTTCATATGACAGAATTGGACTCGTCTGAAAAGGTTCTCATGAGCAGGGGTCTGGCTGAAGACTGAGAGGACGGGTTGCCCCCCACATTCGACTGACCCGGCTTTTTCTGAAAGGGCGGGAGGGGGATGAAAGACACTTAGGACAGGATGGATCAGACACACACACATACACCCAAACACACAACTGCTATACAGTACATCCTTCTTCAAAAAGACAAAACACTGTGAAAGACGTTAAGGGATTTCATATTTGAGGGAACATGTTTATGCATGTTTTTAATTTCCCTATAGATTATCCTTCCTGGTAGAAATGATAATAGCTATTTTCTCAAACATAATCCTGCTCAGGATTCAGCCAACACTCAAACAATATAAACCCACAAAGACCAGGGATTTCACTGAATGATTCCAGTTTCTTAATGATTCCATTAACATTTTTTTTTAGTACTTTTGGAAAAAGTTCCAAATAATTGATCTGCACTGCACTACTGTTCCAAAGTCTGGCCTCAGTAATTATTTTCTTCAATACTTTTAATAAAAAATGACAGTAAATACATTTATAATGTCACTAAATATTTACATTTTAAATAAAAGCTGATTTTGAATATTTAAAAAATGCTTCTTGGCCTTTAAATCAGCATATCAGAATGATTTCTGAAGGATCATGTGACACTAAAGACTGGAATAATTTTTATCTGCTATCATCAAAGAAAAAAAAAAATCACATTTTAAAATATGTTAAAATGGAAAAATGTTTTTTAAACTTTAATAATATTTCAAAACATTACAGTTTTACTGTGTTTTTCATTAAATAAACGTCTTGGTGAGCAATAACACTGAAAAATCTTACCAAACCCAAAAATTTGAATGATACAGTATATGTAATTTTATATTTAATACAATATTTGGGTTAAATTGTAATTATAACCAAGAGTGTAAACTAATGATTGTAGGCTAATGACACTCAAAGCCATTTCATAGTTCTGTGTTTACACCCCAACTTAAAGAAAAAGAAAAAAGAAATAATAATAGGGCCCTATGTTATATTTTTTTCCCCCAAATTAAATTTTTTATGCCGTTTTAATTTTTCTGGATTATGTTCCCCCCCCCCATTTTTTTAGACTTTGTTTTTAATCAAAAAGCATGTCTAATGAATTAAAATCATGAAACTTACACAATTTAACAGCAATTTATTAAAATCTTAACAAAAAGTAAATTTTTAAAGCTCTATGAAATTTAATTTTTTTTTAAATAATTAAATTTGGTTTTATTTGAATTATTTGAATTGAATTTCAGTTTTAACTTGAATTGATTTATTTTTATTTTATTTATCAAATTCTGTGTTTTCCATTAATTTTCTGGATTCCATTTGAATGGTTTCATTCAATTTTAATAACCAAAAGCATCACTAATTAATTGATGTTATTTTAAAAAAATTACTGTTATTTTATTTAGGTATTTACTTATTTTCAAAAATATTGTTTTGTGCATTTACATTTTTCTGGTAAATAATTTCTGGTAAATATTCTTTAAAAATGTTTTAATAATAATAATGTTATTAATAAATTATGCATGTGTGTAGAAAATGAAATTTGGATTAAAAAAAAATTTGCAAATCCCACATTTGGAAAATTTGGAAAAAATAATGATTTCACTGTATTGTCTTTTAAATTGCATATCAAATTATTTACCAAACCTAAAAATTGTAGAAATGAAAAATGTATTTTGCAATCCCCAATTCTAACATGACAAACACTCTCTCTCACATACACACAAAATCTCATTCTGAATCAACCAGCAGTAATGCATCCAGAAAGTCACAGTGTTTGAGTGAGGAGCGGTGTAGTTTGGGCCGAGCACGCATGCAGGAAACCCTGTATGTTTGTGTGCCGCATTCTCCTGGCTGGGCATGCAGAGACAGCAGGCACCAGGAACAGGCAGCTGAAGGAATCCCCATCATACCCTGCAGCCCTTACAGACGCACACTGAGGACCACCCACCACCACCACGGCTCAACTCCTGGGAACAATTCTTGTGCAACGCCTCAAGACAAAAATTCACTCAAAAAAAAAAAAAAAAAAAAAAAAAAAGCCACCATGGTACACATTTTGACTGATAAATCAAACCCAGCACCCGTGACAAACACGAGCAGACCAGTACCAGAGCAGAACGACCTGAGAGCTAGCAAACACCACCTCACAAAGAAGGAGCAGAGACAAACAGGTGGAGAGACAGCAGGCAGGACATTGGAGATACAGACAGGCAACCCAAAGGAGGAGGGACAGTGAGACAAAAAGCAGAAAAGGAGCAGGCAGAGAGACCTCAGTCACTCCAGGAAAAGCTGTGAGTGCTAGCAGTCTGCGACAGCATGAAGATAGTAGAAGTCCCAGAGGAAGGAAGCCGTCGTTTCATCTACAACACACAGGTGAGCAAGGGACCAAAGAGGACAGGAAAATTAAAGGAAGAACAGGGGTAAGAAAAAGTGGGAATAAAGTTAAGGGAGAAGAGTAAATATTATAAAGATGCAGTAACAAGAACCCTTAGTATGTGCTGTCTGATTCAGTAGAAAGTTGACCAGCTCAGCTTTCTTTGAGTTACAAACTAACTAAATTTTCTAGTGGAAATTACTTGCCACACAAATCACATAAGATATTTATGGTCTGCAAACTAAATATTAAACTATCAGGAATTTAAACCAAAATTTTTTTAAAGTCTGCTTTTCTGCTCACCAAGCCTACATTTATTTGATCCAAAGTACAACAAAAACAGTGAAAAAAATTCAAAATTTTACTATTTAAAATAATGTTTCTATTTGAATATATTTTAAAATGTAATTTAAATCCTATTCAAATAGAAGCTACATTTTCAGCATCAATACTCCAGTCATTCAAATATGCTTATTTTGCTGTTCAAGAAACATTTTTCTTTATTAATATTATTATTATTATTATTATTATTATTATCATCATTTATCATCAATATTAAAAACACAGTACATTTTTTTTCAGGATTCTTTGATTAATAGAAAGATCCAAAGATCAGCATTTATCAGCATTAAGTTCTTCTAAACTTTCTATTGATCAAAAAACCCCTGAAATCCTGCTCAGCTGTTTTCAACATAATAACAACAACAATAATAATAATAATACATTTCTGAGTAGCAAATATGAATATTAGAATGATTTCTGAAGGATCATGTGACTGGTGTAATGATGCTAAAAATCTGCTTTGAAATCACAGGAATAAATTACATTTTAAAATAGATTCAAATAGAAAGCAGTTAGTTTAAATAGTAAAAATATTTCAGTTTTTGCTGTACTCTGGATCAAATAAATACAGGCTTGATGCACAGAAGAGACTTCTTTAAAAAAAAAAAAAAAAACATTAAAAATCTTACTGTTTCAACATTTTTGACTGGTAGTGTACCTGTAATAGAAACTGTGATATAACCTCTACAAACAAGATATCATTTTACATATTATAAGTTACACTGGTTAATAAAGTTCTAATTACTAGATCAAGTAATTAAGACATGACCCTGCATTCTATTTTCTCCCCATTGGTGGTTTTAATTGACATGCGGCATTCTTGGAAGGGCCGCAGCACCTACCTGTGAGAAGGCAGGGGGCAGATTAACGCCATATGCTCATCTCTGGCCTGAAAGGCTGCTTAACCAGTGTCACTAACAACAGAGACTGCCTACAGCGTGCGCTCACTTCCTCTGAATAATTCAAATGAATGGAGGGGTCTAATTATTGTTTATTGATTCTAACTGTGTTACATGTTAACTGGTTGGGTAGTCACTTACAGCAGCACAAAGTGATGGAAGTATTTGTGCATAAAGTGCATTTCAATCAGAGCGATACATAAGACAAAGAGCTACAGGGAGCAGGGAGAGAACATCGAAGAAGAGTGATAGTAACAATTAGACTGATTGACTTCCTGTCTGTTTGACCAATCCCAACAATCCAAACCATTCAGAGCCTTAAAGGAAAGATTTCTGTTAGGAAAAAGTCAATGGTGTAATTCATGACAGTGAGGGGGAAGAAAAGAGACACTGGAGAAGTGACAGAGAGTATTTGGGGAAAAAGGTAAAATAATGGATATACCAAAGCAGGGAGGTAATGCTGAGTTCAAAGAAAAACATGACTCTGTGTCCCAACCTGGTGTGACGGGATAAAGCTATCGCTCTTTCATGTAAATCACAGTTTTTATGCTAACCAGCCATGACCACACAGAGGCATTTTGCCTGCCCACACTGGTCCCAAAATCCTGCTTCACATAACTGTACATCAAATATCTTCTAATTGGCTGTGACTGCGTCACGTCACGCCTGCTTAGGACACGGTGTAAGATGAAAGAGGAACAGAAGAGTAGGTAAACCAGGGAGAATAACAGAGAATCGGATGAATATGGAAGAAGGAAGAATTCAAAGAGCAAGAGAGGAGAGAAAAAGGGAGGGAGAAGTATACCTGTCGTGAATGGGGGCCTCTGGGCTTGCGAAGGACCACCAGAAGGATCTCTGGCAGCAGACTGAGGAGGATGAGGATGATGATGACCAGCCAGGCAGACACTGAACTCAGCATGTTGGCGAACACAAAGTACAAACGCTGCTGCTTCAAAAACGGCCTTGGAAATAAGAGAAAGAAGGAAAAAGAATGCAATTCAATTTGACACTATACCAGTTTCATTTTACAATTAAAGCTGCAAGCGGCATCAAAAGGTCTCACCACCACCGGTGGCTTTAGGAAAGCAGCAAACGTTGAGCAATAAGTATTTGAAGTGGTAAATATAGGATCATTTTTATGTGCCAAACTTCCTGCTGCCAGCTGGTGGCGCTATGACCATTGAGAATATTGGTCTTTAGACGTCTTCAGGCCAGGACTCATCAAACGTGTGAGGTTTGGGGCAGATCAGACATTGCATGGCTAAGTTATAACAACTTCCTTTCACATGGTGAGACCAAATTTTGTCACGCCGCCACAGACACGCCCTTTAACGAAAACTCAAAATCTTCGCAATTTAACACTGCAAAGGCTTTTAGAGTAGACTGACCAAATATAATATCGATGTCATTAAATCTCTATGTGGAGTTTGGTAGAGCATAAAACATGCCACTTTCTGTTGCCAGTAGGTGGCGCTATGACTACAACTGAACATGGGTATGTGCATGTGTTCGGGACTCTTATCAAACATGTGAATTTTGGTGCAGATCGGACATTGTATGCCTGAATTATAACAACTTCCTGTTTCATGGCAAAACATCGAAATTTGTCAGGCCGCCACAGACACGCTCTTCATTGAAAACTCAAGATCTTCACAATTTAACATCACAAATGGCTTTAGATTAGACTGACAAAATTTGGTGTTGATCTGTTTAAATCTCCAGGAGGCGTTTGTTTACATACAATGCCTGAAAAATCGCAAAAACGGCATAAAACTTGCAGAGAACATTTTTCAGACTTCCTGTTGGGTTTCAGACTTCGAACCAAGAGACTTTTTGATAGGTATTTGTATGTTACATGTGTCTGCCGAATTTCATACATGTATGTGAAACATAGCTCGAGGGGCACTTCGTTGAACCTTTGGATTTTGCCACATCCACTTCCAAAACCCATATCAGATGTAAATTTTCACTACTTTTGGCACATATGTACGTTTCAGGAGATTTCAAACATGTTTAGGCCCTCAAATGTTATTCGTTTTGGAAAAGAAGAAGCACCTCGGTGCTCTGGCCCTAAGAAAAGCTGACTGGAAATGATCAATAGTAGAGCCTCAGTGCAAAAATCCCTAGTGGAAACTTTTGTTTCAAGCCAACTTTGATGTTTCCTCACCATATGATGCCTCCCCAGAAGAAACTGAAGAAAACATAGAAAGCCAAAGAGCCCCAGATCACAAAATGGTTGATCCACGTCCAGTGCCGTGTGTCCAGAGCCAGCTGAGAGAGGAAAAACAGTCAGTCTCTGACAAATGAAGATCTGAGTTACTTTTTATAGAGATGAAGCAACCAACCTTCAATGTAACAGTGAAAACAAGGACCGTAAAGACAATTGTTCCGTAAGACCAGTTTCCAAAAACCTGAAAAAGGAAGGAGTAAATCAAACGCAATTCCCAAGTTTTCCTTCACAGACTTATTTTATTAAAAACCAGCACTAACCTGCCCGTTATCCTGCAGGGCTGGATTGCTAAACAGGAATCGGACACCAAAGAAGAACAGGAGACCCTGAAAAATTCCTAATACTGTCCAGTAGAGGAAGGGGCGCCAGCGTAACATGGCATTATTGGCTATTTCTCTGTAAGAAGGATAAGAACGTGGTGTATCAAGAAACTGCATGGGATAAATTTAATAAGCTCAAGAGTTGCAGTGCAAACTGGTACCTGTAGAGGGCGGCGTGGTCCAGCAGAATCTCAATGGATATGTGCTGTTCCAGCAGGCTGTAGGCCAGAATGGGCATGGAGGTGAAGCAGATGTTGTACATCGTCAGATAGGCTGCGTCGTACAGGGGCTGGGAAGGGGAACGAGGGGAAGGACGGGGCACCGGGGAGGTTAATACCATGTTAAGGAGATCACACATATGCACACAACAAAGAAAGGGAAACTCTGACTGTGTGGCCACATGCAATGGTCTCTTGCTTGATATATATATACACACAAAACACATGCTGGAAAATGTGAGGTCGAGACCAAGTTATAGGGAATCACAAAGACTTTTGAGCAGTTAAGAGGTGATTTGGATATATTACAGGTTTGTTTTATTGATGGCAAAAGCAGTGACAGGACTCCACTAGAGGAGAAAGCAAGAAGGCCAGATTTGAACCCATATATGAGTTTCTGAAATTTTGCACAAACTTTTTGTGCTTGTTATATATATCAGATGAAAGAAGGGCAGAGAGAGAAATTCAGAGGAAAGCTGCAAAGGAAAGAGCAGAGGAGAGGGACCTGCTGGGATGTAGTCTTTTAAAAGGCCCTTTATTTGTACATACTGTACCTGCTGAGAGTATCCACAGAAAAACTGGTACAGGAACTGAGGTAAGATGAAGCAAAGATTCTGCAGGAGAAAAGAAGACAAGGTCTAAAACTTCAAATAGATTTACTAAAGCAACTACATTCATATTAACGGACTGAAACGCGGTCTGTTGGATGCCAGACGTACCTTATAAAAGAAGTACTGGACGAGATGCGCAATGCGCACATAGTAGAGATGCCCATGAGCCAGCAAAAGCTTCTTTAAGTGCTTGAGTTTAGGAATGGCGTAGTCGCTGTTTCTCACAGCTTGACGGCCCTCCTTACCTTTAATACCTGAACACACAATACCAACGTCACACTCCATCAATTCAATCATCAAAACTAGAGTAAAAACATTAATATTGTAAAATGTTTTTTTATTTTAATATGGTAGTGTACATGATGATGAGGTCTCACCAATGCCCACGTGTGCCTCAAGGATCATGCTAACATCATTGGCCCCATCGCCAATAGAGAGAGTGATTGGGGAACCTTTGGAGTTCTTCACCATCTTCACTATCTATAATTGGATAAAAGAGAATTTCAGCCAACTAATACATAAAGTTTAAGTGCATCTTATTATGAGCATCATAAAGAGCCGCCAAAGAGCCGGTCTGCAGGTGTGACCTGAGCTTTCTGCAGGGGGGCCATGCGGCAGCAGAGCACAGCAGTGCAGTTCTGGCAGATCTGCAGGAAGAGGTTCCTGTACAGACTGGCATCCGCATCACGCGGTGGGTTCATCAGTAACGACAACGTCGCCCCATCTATGATGAAGCCGTAATCCTGATTTGCAGTAGACCAGCTCCTGTAGGACAAAAATGAGAATAAATTAGAGGTCATTAAATATACTGCACAAGAAATGTACCATATATTAAAATTTAGGCCAATACGTGTTCAGATTATGACTGAGAGCTGATAAACGGTTGTAGGGCTGGGCGATTTTTCAGATTTTATTGATTAATTCAAATTTAATGTTTTGCCATGTTTTTATCTTTTAGAAATCGAGGAATCGCGATTTTGAAGAGAAATATTACCAAACATTAGAATTAGATGGTTTGACAATATGCCAATGGTAACAGTAACGAGAAAAGAACGATCCAACCGCATGTCAGCGCACATGACCAACCGCTCACAGAATACGCTTTTGTGTAGACGCGACGTGGGCAGTGGAATAGGAAAACCTTCGAGAAGATGGGAGTGAACCTGTTTTAACTTGAGCGCCACATTTTTATAATGCTGTTTCATGCATAAGATGCCACAAGAGACGCGAGCGCAACAGTCAAACGTATCAATGTTTACAGAAAAAACTATGGAGAAAAAACTGTGAAGAACTACTACTGTATGTCTGATATTTCATGTTTGCATCATGATGACAGGCTGAAAGCTGCTGTTCATTGTTTTTACAGAACATTTATAGTTAATATTAGTTACTAGTATTATATTATTAGATATAATATAGGTTAATAGTTGAATTGTTAACTGCTGAATTATTAGTTATTAGTTAATTATAACTTCAGTCATTTTAAATTACCTTGACTTTTTAAAGCATTTACCTCGGATTATTTCTGAATACATGTATAAGACAAGTTTGTACAAGATGTAGTTGTAGTTCATGCATCTTTTCTGCAAAGGTATTTAACAAGTGACTTGTTTAACTAGGGGGTTAATAAAGAAAAAGTTACTTGAATCATGTTGTAGTTACATTTTCAAGAAGAATACTTAAAAATCGTAAAAGAATTTGTTTTTTTTTTGGCCATATCGCCCAGCCCTAAATAGTTGCTATTAAAACTATTCAATTTTGTCATAAAACACTGAAATTTAAATTAATCATCTCAAATGCTACAAGTAAATTAAGACATGACTTTTATATAATTTAGAGTATAAAAAACAATAAAAATACATAATTTAAAGGAATGGTTGACCCAAAAATGAAAATTCTGTCATTAATTACTCACCCTCATGTCGTTCCAAACTCGTAAGACCTTCATTCATATTCAGAACACAAAATAAAATATATTTGATGAAATCTTATCACGTTTTCTCACCCTGCATTGACAGCAACGCAACCGACACATTTCATGGCCCAGAAAGGTAGTAAGGACATATACGTGTGGTGCTGCTGATGCAGGACGTAGACTGACGTAGAACGTCCATCTCTCTTTATTTTGTTTGTATATTCTCGTTCAAAAAAGTAAGGCTTGGCAAAAGTCATCCTCTCTAACAAAATCTTCAGACATGTTTACAAAGACTGTTTTATGTACAGTGTGTATCTTTTTCTGCGTTAGCAGCACCACATGCATATGTTGTGGTAGTCTTGTAAACGTGTGTCGTAGACTGATACGGAAAAGAAGAAATTGTTGAATGAAGTTGTTTTTGTTTTCTTTGCACTCCAAAATTATTCTTGTAGCTTCATAAAATTAAGGTTAAACCACTGATGTCACATGGACTATTTTAACAATGTCCCTACTACTTTGTGGGCCTTAAACGTGGTAGTTGCATTGCTGTCTATGCAGGGTCAGAAAGCTCTTAGATTTCATCAGAAAAATCCTTATTTGTGTCCTGAAGATGAACGAAGATCTTACGGATTTGGAACAACATGACGGTGAGTAATTAATGACTAAAATGTTCATTTTTGGGTAAATTATCCCTTTAACTTAGATGAGCGTTACCAAGCATTTATAACAAAGCCAGTACCAAGGTTAAGGGTCTGACCTGGTGACCCCAGCTTTGACAGGTGGGGCATCCTGCACTGCTTTTCTATGGTAGTCCCGTAACAACTCGAGAAGTTTCTCCTCACGCTTTGACCTCCCATCCTCCAGTGTCCGCACAGTCAGTTCCAGTAGCTCCGTACCCCGCTGGAACAAACGACAGGCATAGCAGGTAGATTTGGCCGTCTCCATTTTGTCCCCCGTCAGCACCCAAACCTTCATCCCAGCGCCCTGCAAGGCCTCCATTGTCTCTGCTGCCTCTTCCTGAAGCCTGGGACAAAAGATGTTAAGATGTTAAGCTATTCAGAGCATTCCTTCGAGAAAACATGGCAGTTTAAGTCACCAACCTGTCCTCCACAGCGGTCGCTCCAATCAAACTCATGCCTGTCTCTACCTGGTTATACATGGCCATGAGTTTCTCCTCTCGGTCCTGGAGAGCCAGTCTAGCCTCCCTCAGCCCAGTATCCGCCACAGCATATTCCTCAGCACTCAGCTGCTTATAGGCCACACACAGTGTACGGTAACCCTCCTGGAGAGCGAAAACACATGATTAGGCCAGAACTGACTGACCTTTTCAATATTTAATATCTCTACAGGACGTCTCTTTCAACACAGAGATATAATGAATGCTTTATGGTTATGGTTATGCTTTATTTCAGTATGAAAATCAAAACTGTCATATCATCCTTAGAAACTGAAGACATTATCACGCTGAAATCTATTGCATTACCGTTGCATTTCGCTCAACGTGCATGCGAATCCTATCCACCTCCTCTGGTTTGACTCTTGGGAAGATGGAAGAATCAGCTCCCTTACAAAAAAGCAACGTCTCCCCTAAATACAGTAGAAGGTAGAGGTGAGAGACATTCAGAGTCATCATCTGCAAAACTTATAACGCTAAGATGTTCAGGGGGGTTGCTAAGTGGTTGCTGAGCGGTTAGTGACTGTTTTCATAAATTATTCATTTTTCCACTTAGAAGCTATTCATTCTGAAGTAAAAAATCATGTAGCATTTTAACCTTAAGAGAGAGACCCACCCAAAAATATGACTGTCAAAACATAGAAATTTAAATAAGAATAAAAAAAAATTTAATCTGCACTTGGGTTCCTGCTTCAATGCCCACTTTATTCACTTTATCCATAAGTCTAATTGCTAAAAAGGTCATCCCTCCTCACACAGTTTAAATTATCATTCACGTCACCAGGAGAAATGGTGCGGGACGTGTTATTTGTACATTCAAATCTATAATCCTGAGTATGAGTAATAGCCAAAGTCACAGCAAGCACCCGTAATGATCTGTAGCTCACCTGATTTGGTCTGCACGATGACGCTCATTCTTCTTCGAACTGGGTCAAAGTTTAGGACATGGAGCAACTTGTACCTGAAACAATATATAGACCCATATAACTCATTTTATATAACTCAAAAACACCTGAAGGTGTATGTACTAATGCAGGATACTAGCAATAACGTTCTTAATGAGTCTCTAATTTCAACGGTCGTAACTTACTCCTCTATATCATTTTGCCTGTTCCTTATCTTCATGCTCTTGCTTTCCAAACCAAGGAAGGTGAAGCCGTATCTAAACAGGAGAGAAGTTATGGCAGTAAGTGGCAGTATGGGTTTTTATCAGATTGAAGAAGAAACACGTCATTATCTTACTTCATGGCTCCTTTGACCAGTGCGATCTCATCAGGAGAGGATGCAATGAAGCCTCTTTCTTCCTCCGGCTGGTGAATCATCCCGTCGATCCCATCAACTTGGTCTGTAACTACTTCAGATCCAGCCTCCTTCACCTGCACCGTGTGACACAGACACAAGGCCCGCAGGAACAACTCCTCTTTCTCCTGATAGACAGACAGAAATAAAGAGGTAAACAAAATGACACATGCTTCTTACGAACACATCCATATTTGTGAGTGTCAGTGTTGTTAATGCTAACAAAAACTAAAAAAAATATTAAATGAAAATATATATATATAAAAAAAAAAAAATTACTTAAAGTTTAACATTAAATTGACAAATTACTCAAACTAAAATAAAAATTAACAAAAACTAAATAGAAATATTACATAAAAACAAACTCGCAAAAAGAACAAAATTACTCAAAGTTTAAAGTTAAAATAACTTAATTATAGTGCTGAAATGAAATACCAACATCAGCTAAAAACTATTAAACTAAAAAACTAAATTGAAAAGTTTAGGATAAAGTACTAAAATGACTCAAACTAAAATAAAACTACACAAAAACTAAATAAAAATATTAAATGAAAACAAAAACCCCTTACAACAAAATTATTTTAACATTAAAATGACAAC
The DNA here is from genome assembly GCF_022985175.1 of Labeo rohita. NCBI lineage: Eukaryota > Metazoa > Chordata > Actinopteri > Cypriniformes > Cyprinidae > Labeo > Labeo rohita. Next base: position 8,744,615 of record NC_066882.1, read on the forward strand.
TTAAATAATTATAGTGCTGTTCAATCGATTAATCGTGTTTAATCGTACTGAAATAAAATATAAATATTAGCTAAAAACTATTAAAGTAAACAAAAACTGAACTGAAAATAAGTTTAGGATGAAGTACTAAAATTACTCAAATTTAAAAACTCACAAAAACTAAATAGAAATATTAAATGAAAACAAAACTGACAAAAACAACAAAATTACTCAACTTTAAAATTAAAATGACAACTTAAATAATTATAGTGCTGTCAAATTGATTAATCGTGAATTCAGTCACACTGAAACAAAATACCAATATCAGCTAGAAACTATTAAACTAAACAAAAATTGAACTGAAAAATAAGTTTAGGTTGAAGTACTAAAATTAATCAAACTAAAATAAAAAAATGTACAAAAACTACATAGAAATATTACATGAAAACACAAAACTCAGAAACAAAATTACTCAAACTTTAAAATTAAAACGGCAACTTAAATAATTATAGTGCTGTTAAATCAATTAATTGCACTGAAATAAAATAAAAATATTAGCTTAAAAATATTAAACTAAACAAAAACTGAACTGAAAATAAATGTAGAATGAAGTACTAAAACTACTCAAACTAAAAAAAATTCACAAACACTAAAAACAAATATTAAATAAAAACACAAAATGTAAAAATAAAAACAAAACTACTCAAACTTAAAATGAAAATGACAATTTAAATAATTATTGTGCTGTCAAACTGATTAATCACGATTAATCGCATCCAAAGTACATATATTGCATATTATATATTGGATAAGTACATACATGCATATATATATTGATTTAACAGCACTAAAATAACTATAACAAAAACTTAAAACTTACTCAAAATATTAAGACTATAACAGTATATTAATAATAATAAAACAACACTGGTGCATATTAGTGACTTGAATAAAAAACTGATGCTCAACTGAAAAATATTTGAAGATTACACTAAGATTACATTTTGTTATTGCGACAAGCCTAGTATAGAGATCATGTGCACTATACACTGACAAGGGCACTCACAAAAGATGTGCTCTCAAAGGACTGCCTGTTTATAATGAATATGAGTGTGCTAAAAAAAGGAGTTAATACACATAACTTTAGTCCTTCATAGCCTGCCAACATAAACATTAGAGGTTTACTACCTTTGTGTTTATATCGCAGCCTCCGAGGATTTATAATTCAATAGGTCTGCAGTCGGTTTACATATTGAGGTGTACACATCCAACAACACAATCCGTAAATGTAAAATCAATCCCATTTGAGGTCCTCTGGGTCTCAGAATGAGAGTAACTCACCCTTCCAGCCTTCTGCTGCAGTTTATTCACAGGCCCGTCCGTCACAGTGAAGCCATCCAGCTCGCTCCGGTTGTCTCTGTGTTTGTACTGGAAGCCGTCTATACAGCACTCGATGAACTCCATGTTGTTCTGGGTCAGCGTGCCCGTCTTGTCTGTGAATACATATTCCACCTGCAGGCACAGACAGGCAATAAAGCACGTTCCCAAATTAACAGAGTCTGAGGATAAGGACGGACAATTAATTTGTGACAAAACCAGTCTGCTTGCATAAATCAGTTTAACGAAGCATGGTCTGTAATTTAGAGTAATCATCTGCATAACCAGCCAAGGGTGATCTATGACCTCACTGCCCATGGAAGAGCAAGGGACAGCTCAGATTATATTCACGTTATTTCTGACTTCTGAATGAAATGGATAAAAAGTCATATTTAAGCCGAGAAATGTCTAACCTGGCCGAGTTCCTCATTGAGGTCTGAAGTGTTGACAAGCGCGCCTTCTTGGATCTCCGGGTCAACGAAGTCTTTATCCCAAGTGATAAAGAAAGAGCCCAGGAATTTTTGCATCTCCACAGTTACGTACATGGACACGGGGATTATAAAGTTGAAGAGGACCATGAAGGAGAGGAAGTCTGTAAACATCTTCAAATACTGAAACAAAGACAGGAACACCTGCATTCAGTTTCTTCAAAACCACAATGTCAGCAAGGAAACATGGAGGTTAAACATAAAGCTAATCCCTAATTATGATTTATTAAGTATGATCCTTGTAAGCGCTGACCACAGCCACCTGAGACCAGATTAGCTCATTAGCTACATTAATTGAGAATTAAGAATGACTGATGATATAGAGGGAGTTGCTAATTGATTCATGTAATCGTGTTCAAATCGGTCAGATGTGAAATCGACAGACTGCTCACCATATTAGTGTCTTTCTCCTTCTGGGTTTTCTGGTTGTACCAAGGCTCATCCTGACCTTCTTTGCTTTGCCATACGTACTTTAGCGTAGTACACACAATAGCTTTACTGATGAGGATACATAGATACACCAACAGAAAGGCATTGATGGATCTGCAGGGAAGACAAAACATACACGTGATCATATGTACTTAATCATGTTAAACATGCCAAAATAACATGCTAAAAAAATTGTAGTGCAAGTTTCCCTAATTCACTCATTACTTTGAATGTAATAATAATAATAATAATAATAATAATAATAATAATTATTATTATTATTATTATTATTAAAATAGAATAAAGTGTAGTAGTAGTAATAATAATAATAATAATAATAATAATAAATAAATAAATAAATAAATAAATAAATAAAAACATTTAATACATTTAAAAATTCCACATAAAAATAAGAAAAAATTAAAAGTACAATAATAAAAATTAAAATAGAATAAAGTGTAGTAATATTAATACTAACACTAAATAAATACATAAATAAAATTTCCACATAAAAATAATAAAAAAATGTAAAAAATGAAATAAAATAAAATAAAAAAAAAAGTGTAATAATAGTAATAATAATAGAGAGAGAGAGAGAGAGATAGACAGATATACGGATAGAAAGATAGATAGATATAAATAAATAAATAAATAAATAAATACATACAATTTCCACACAAAAATAATAAAAAATAATTAAAAAATAAAGAGTAAAATAATCATAATAAAATAGAAGCATAATAATAATAATAATAATAATAATAATAATAATAATAATAATAATAATATTTTTAATTAAAAAATATTATTTTCTTACACTATTTTACATTTTATTTTTTAAATAAAATAAACCGATTTTATTCTATTTTATTACTGATCATTTTACTTTTTTATTTTTATTATGTATAGTTTGTCAATGTTATGGATGGATTGATAGATGGATGGAACTATATAAATGAATAAATGAATGAATGAATGAATGAATGAATGAATGAATGAATGAATAAATAATTTCCACATAAACATAATAATAAAAAATAGAAAGTAAAATAATAAAAGTTGGAACGCAATAAAGTGTAGTAATAATAAAACTAATACTAAATAAATTTATATAAATCAATTTAAATAAATAGTAATGATCATTATATTTTTATTATGTATAGTTTGTCAATATTATAAAGATAGAGATAGATAGATAACTAATTATATGTATATGTATATATATATCAAAATTAAATAAAGAATAAAGTGTAACAACAATACCAAAATTAAATAAATAACATTTTCACATAAAAATTAAATAATAATTAAAAATAAAAAAGTAAAATTATCAAAATAAAATAGAATAAAGTGTAATAATAATAATAATAATAATTATTATTATTATTATTATTATTATTATTATTACTCCTACACTTTATTTAAAATTTCATATTTAGATTTTCTATTTTACTTTTATTTATTTTTATTATGTATAGTTTGTCAGTGTTATGGATGGATGGATAGATGGATGGAATTATTATTATTATTTTTACACCATTTTAAATTTTATTTTTATTTTTTATTCTATTTTTATTATGATTATTTAACTTTTTTATTTCTATTTTTATCTATAGTTTGTCAATATTATTATGTATAGACAGACACTGGTAGACATTATTTAATTTAATTCTAATTAATATCAAATTGATTCACTTGATTTGATATTGCTTCAAGAATATTAATGTGGAGACACAATATTTTTACAACAACCAAAAAACACACAAATCAATCTTGGTATTTGCAATCAACATTGAATCATTCAAATGAACATTGCTAATAATCCAAAAATCAATATTTCAACCAGACTGCACACTAGGGTATAATGCCGCTCTCGTCACTCGCTTACTTTTCAACAGCTGATCGCTTCTGAGATTTGCCCTGGTAGTTAAGCGCCATCTTCGTCTCCATGCCCGTGTATAATGCGACACCTTTAAAAGGAAAATCAACAAAGAGTGATTCGGGTGAATGTAACTCCTCATCATCAAAAAATTCCCCTAATTAAAAGCTGCCAGGTCCTACCATAAATCTTCTTGGTGTTTTTCAACGTAGCACCTTTTAGGAGAAGGTTCTCTGGGCCCAAAGATCTAAATTAAACCATAAAAACAAACAATTATGTCAATAAAGACACATCCTGGCATGCAAACCCACGTTAAAGTGGCTCCTAATGAGCAGCACTGCTGGAAATATGTAGGCCGGATTTGGCCAGGCCCGCTCTCGTGAAGGACACGGCGTAGAGGCTCATAAAAACATTTCAAACGGTCTAGTGACAAATGGAAGAGCGTGCAGGGCTTGAGAAGCTGCCAGGCCGGCTTTACTTTAATGCTGCTATGGCGTTACGGGTCGATGGAATAATGATCAGAGGCTAATGCAAAGGGAAAAGACAGAGCTGAAGTGACTAGGAGGTACTGTGGGACATAGTGGGCCCGTGGGAACGGACCAAAGACGCTCTCACCTTACTGCTGGCTCCTGCTCCGGCTTGTAAATGTGCATTCGACCCACAAACCTGCAACAGAGCAAACAAGCTCCAGTCAAGCACGTACACCCTCATATACGTTCTCTCAACCACAAACTCGAATTAATGCACAGACGTCCCATGAATGTAATCAGTGCGCTTGATGAGGTCAACCTGAAAACATTCAGCAGAGGCAAAGAACTAATGCACATGCATTAGCGTTGCATTCGTTTAATATCTCCTTCCCCATTGAAGAGGCTTGATGATAATATCTGTATTCCAGTACAGTACACTATGCAAATGAGCCTTGTACGAAATGAACCAATTACAAGGAAGATGCTCATTGGTGATGACCCAACAGTCTGGCATATTGGCAACAGCCCTTTGAAGTTTTTTTTTATAGACTAAATTTTAGCAGGCGACATCTGGTGCTCTAGAAATCAGAAATGCAAATGTTCTCCCGCCTAAGCAGGCTTTAACGAGATGTGCTTAACAATAGGGGGCGCTGGTGAGTTAACCTGCTATTACAGTTGGAGGCCGGCCTGAAGGACTGCCTCTCTAAACTTGCAAATTGTGTTTGTTTCAAGGTCTGTTTGTTCTTATTACTCAAGCGCAGAGGCGTGGAAAGTATCTCACTCTTCTGTGGAATCACACCGTTAGCTGCTGATACGAACTCGGAGCTCAAACCGGACCCAACATATAACGAAAAATGCTTTTTCTTCAAGAATGCATGCAACGCATCAGCAAGGCAGTGAATGGGACTTCGGTTAAGGGTGCTTTAGTGCTAGTAGTTCGTACTTGTAGAGGTCAGGCTGGGGTTGTTCACACTCGATGGCGGCAGTGAGAGCCTGCAGGTCCTTCTCGGTGTCTGGCACCGTGTAGTGTGTCTGCAGGAAAAGACAGGCAAATTAGTATTCCAGGTCGCGTCGTACACACAAATACAGACGGATGGAAGTGGGAGAATGACGAGGAGCAGAAGGATGATTGTGGCAAGATCTGGGCCACCTATTTAAAGAGTTTGGCTAAAGGAGAGTAAAGGAATGGTGTATGAATCCATATCTCATATTCTGTTTAGACTTAAACAGAAATCACTCAAGGTGATTCTTATTTACAAGTGCACAGAAAGCAAAAACGATATCTATATTATATCAAGACAATTATATTTGTGCCTAAGTGGTTCTGAACATATAACATCGGTTTTATTTTTTTCCAAATTCCAAATTCCATTTTAATTTTACTGGATTCCATCGTTTCTCAACTCCTTTTTAATGGTTAAATTAAATTTGACTAAAAATGACATGTTTAGGGCCCTACGAAATGTTTTATTTTTTTCTCACCATATGTTTTATTCTGTGTTTTAGCATGTATTTGATTGCGTAAAAACAACTGAATTTATTCAAATTTATTCTTAAAAAAGCTGTATGAATTTTTTTTTTTCCCTCAAAAATTCTGTGTTGTGTATTTAATTTTTTTGGTTATCAAATGAAGACATAAAACATTAATTTAATGTATCATTTAATTATAGAAAATTAAACAAATTTTTTGGCAAGCAAAGGGGGTTTATTATTAAAAGAAAAACATGGAAGAAATGTTGCGTGATTACTTCTTAAAAAAAATAAAGTTTTAATAATTTTATTTTGATGGGTTGCCGTGAATACATTTAAATTTATGACCCTAGTTTTTCCTCAAATCAAACAGTAAAAAATGCTCATGAAGTAAACGAAACCACGCGTCTGTGCTATTCATTCACACAGAACATGCAGGATTCGTATATGTGACCCTGGACCACAAAACCAGTCTTAAGTCGCTGGGGTATATTTGTGGCAATAGCCAAAAATACATTGTATGGGTCAAAATTACTGATTTTTGTTTTATGCCAAAAATTATTAGGATAAGAAGTAAAGATCATGTAAATATAAAAAAAAAAAACTTAATTTTTGATTAGTCATATGCAATGTTAAGGACTTTAATTGGATAACTTTAAAGGTGATTTTCTCAATATTTTGATTTTTTGCACCCTCAGATTCGAGATTTTCAAATAGTTGTATCTCGGCCAAATATTGTTCTATCATAGCATACATCAATGGAAAGCTTATTTATTCATCTTTCAGGTGATGTATAAATCTCAATTTGGAAAAATTGACCCTTATGATGGTTTTGTGGTCCAGGGTCACAAATAAATAAGTCTTATTGTAGCTCAATATTTACATATACTAGTCCATATCGCATTTTAATTTAAGTGTAATGACCTACTTTTGACTAATTCATTCAAAATTTTACAAATTTCATGACATTCCGTGTTATACAGTGAATCCATTTTCATTTCCATGCACTGCAGAAATCATAGGGCCCTACAAACAAAGACAGAAGAAATAATGGAAGATTGAACAGAAGCTCACTTTGTGGTTGGATTCTCCATCCAAGCTGGCTGTGGTGACAAAACAAGTGCCATCTTCTCGACTGGACTGCAACAGAATCAGGTCACAGGGAAAGGTCTCGTCCTCCACCACTTCAACCACATCGCCCACCTGACAGAAACACATTGACTCAGTCTTATACACGACCACAAATCAGTGCTTCTTAACTGCTGAGTAACAGGTCTCTTTTGATTACAACACTAATTGCAAATATGTAAATAAAAAAATTAATTTAAAAGTAAAACCGAATGGAAATGCTAAAGACTTGAGACAATGAATGAAGTTACATCCACATGCGTCTCGTTTTAAACAGCTACTTCTGTTTTTACAAAACTGTCACTTTTTCTTTAAAAAAATCATATTAATAAGCTTGCATAATCCAGAGCCTATGTAGCTAATGTAAAGGTAAAAATGTTTTAGAAACCAGACTGTTAATTTAGGTTTTAAACTACTCTTTAAGGTCAGAACACAACAAACACCACATTTTTTTTTAATTCATTACACTTTCCAGTAATTTTTCCAAAATAAAAATAATTTATGTCAAAAACATGATGAAATGTAATTATTCTGACTGTTTGAGTGTTCTTAAAAGTAACCACTGGTCCTCCATAGTAGCATATATTACATACATTTAGTATAAATGCACAAACGCTTTTTTTAAATGACATTCCATTACTCCTTTTATACATTTCATACATGTTGACCTTTGATATCTATCTCATTTCTGCCACAATACCATGATGCACAGCTAGTGTTACTACAGTAAATCCATGGTAAATAATGGCAATTTGTAGATTGAAAAGCTTTCTGAACATTTACTGAACTCTTCTTTTTTTTAATTTTAGAGGAAAATTTTATTGATTACATTACATTACAGGATTTTATTGAGGAAAATTACATTGCGATAATTATCGTTATATGGCCAAGCTCTATTAGTAATATTTTAAAATAGAATTTTAATGAATATTTCTGTTCTTGCTAGGTCAGAGTGTTTGGGTATGTGACTGCAAACTGTAACACCTACTGTAAAATATGAAAATATACAGTTGAGGTCAAAAGTTTACATACACCTTGCAGAAGCTGCAAAATGTTAATTATTTTACAGAGATAAGAGGGATCAAACAAAATACATGTTATTTTTTATTTAGTACTGACCTGAATAAGATATTTTACATAAAAGACGTTTACATATAGTCCACAAGAGAAAACAATGGCTAAATTTATAAAAATGATTCTTAATACTGTACTACCTGAATGAACCACAGATGTGGTTTTTGATTAGTGATATTGTTCATGAGTCCCTTGTTGGTCCTGAACTGCCTGCTGTTCTTCAGAAAAATTTTTCAGGTCCCACAAATTCTATGGCTTTTCAGCATTTTTGTGTATTTGAACCTTTTTCAGCAATGACTGAATGATTTTGAGATCCACCTTTTCACACCGAAGACAACTGAGGGACTCATATGCAACTATTACAGAAGGTTCAAACACTCACTGATGCTGCAGAAGGAATAACGATGCATTAAGAGCCAAGGGTGTAAACTTTTGAAAAGAATGAAGATGTGTTTATTTTTCTTATATTGCCTAAATTTTTTCAGTAGCTACAGAAGATGCTTACATGTTTTCCCAGAAGACAAAATAACTTAAATACCCTGATCTTCGAATTAAAAAACCTTCTGAACCTGCTGTAATAGGTGCAGTCCCTTAGTTGTCCTCAGTGTGAAAAGATGGTTCTCACAATCATACAGTCATTGATAAAAAGAGTTGATAAAAAGAGTTGATAAAAACAGTCAAAAGAAAAAAAAAAAAAACTAAGAATTTTGGGGCCCAAGAAAGGATTTTTCTGAAGAACAGCGGGCAGTTTAACTGTTCAGGACAAACAAGGGACTAATGAACAACTAAAAAAAACAGCTGTGGATCATTCAGGAAAGAACACAGAATTAAGAATCAAGTGCATGCAAACTTTTGAACTGAGTCATTTCTTATGAATTCAGCTATTATTTTCTCTTGGTCGTCTTTTATGTGAAATATTTTATTCAGGTCAATACTAAATAAAAAATAACATGCATTTTGCCTTTTTTTCTGTAAAAAAAATTAACCTTTTGCAGATTATCTTTTGCATTTATCTGATCAAAAATACAGTAAAACAGTAATATTATGAAATAGTATTACAATATATAATAACTTTTCTTAAAATATATTAAAGTCTAATTGCTATAATGCAAAGCTGAATTTTCAGGAGAATTACTCTAGTTTTTAGCATCTTATGATCCTTCAGAAATCATTCTGATATGCTGACTTGCTGCTCAAGTAACTTTTCTTATTATTATTGAAGTTAAAAAAAAGTTGTGCTGCTTAATATTTTCGTGGAAAATATTAAGTTTTTTTTTTTTTTTTTCAGGATTCTCTGATGATTATAAAGTTCAAAGGAACTTGCATCCTTGCTAAAAATAATAATTATTTAATAATAAATCTCACACACCCTAACTTTTGAACAGTAGTGTATGGATACAAAAGTGGGTATTAGCTAAAACACAAATAATTGACATCCAGCTAGCTGTATTGGCAAACTCTTCCAAACATCTGTGGCCCTAACGGTTTCATAGTGTACGACACGTTTGTTCCATTCCATATACAGCAAGAAAACACTCCCAGCTGTGAACGCCCCTAGTGGGCATATTTCTTGTCCACATGTGCCGCACCCTGCTCCCACGGTGCCTGTAAAAAGAGACTTGGCGAGGGTGCAGAAACTACAAGGTACCTTGATCTTCTCACTCTCCTTCTTCACCGACCGGCCGTCCTCTAACACCGTCACCGGGTACTTATTCACCTCATTGTCTGCTTTATGCCGCAGCCAGTCCTCATAACCCTAAGGAGAGACACAGAGAATGTGAGAACAGCATAGCGGTGTGTGTGAAAACTGCAGAAGGTCAAACGAGGACTGAGACAGTCTAATGCACCTACTTAATACACTCACATGGAAAAATAAAACAATTCTGAGAATTTCACACGTAATGGTTTCCATCGCGTACAGCAGGCCTGTATTAATAATGGAAACTGTGTGAATGAGCTGAATGAGTTGAGTTATTTGAAGTCAAAGTGGGCTGGGGTCACACGGTTCCCTGGGCTCTTATTTCAAAGCCCAATTAAGACCTGAGCCCCTCTCAGCGTGCGGCCACAGATATCTGGAAGGAAGTCCACCTTCCATTGTGCTTTTCTAAAAACCTCGCAGCAGGCCGGTGGAAAAAGTTGATCCTAAAACAATACATCTAAAGCTGTGAGAGGACCACTGTGTTGTGACAAGCCCCCGGATCATTTGTTTTGTGTGTGAGAGATGGACTCCGGGGTCAGCCGAACTCTCGGCTGGGGTCGGCATTATTTAAACAGTGACACATGGCTATGAAACATCAAGTGATAGCTAAGAGACAACTAACCTGTTTGATGGCCGTCACTGTGATGACAAAAAACAGAGGTAAACCACTAGTCACGGGGCTGGTCGGGGTATCAACAATCACCTATAAGCAGAGACACATATGTATTATTAACAAAGGTGAATTACAGAATCATTTTCAAAAAAAAAAAAAAAAAAAAAAAAAAGAGGGTCCAAAAATGTATCTGAAATTGCATTTATTGGAGATTCTGAGAGTGCACTCATCAGTGATGCTAACCTTTTAAAACCGGACAGAATTCTAGTACCAGTTTACCTACTATTGCTGTGGGTGTACTTGTCTCAAAACAAAATGTTGTTGATGGTTGCATCATGTTCCTTCCTGTTGAGTATCATGCAAAAACATTACTGGTTTTACATGCTCATGACAGGAGCTCATTAGCACAGCTGCACTTTGGCAGACAGGTGAGTGTGTCAGACTATTCTCACGCAACACTGCCATTCAAAAGTATGGGATCAGGACTGTTTTGAAGCAATTAATTATTTCATTCACCAAGAATGCATTATATTTATCAAAAGTAACAGTAAAGGGTTTTCCGTTTTGTACAAAAAAAATATACACTGCCGTTCAAAAGTTTGGGATCCGTACAATTTTTAATGTTTTTTTTTAAAGAAGCCTCTTAGTTCATTAAAGTTCCATTTATTTGATTTAAAATAAATGAAAAATAAGTTTTCTATCTCTTTAATATACTTTAAAATGTAATTAATTTCTGTGATGCAAAGCTGATTTTTTTTTTTTTTTTTTAATCAGACATTACTCCAGTCTTCAGTGTCACGTGATTCTTCAGAAATCACTCTGATACGCTGATTTATTATTAATGTTGGAAACAGTTGTGCTGCAAAAGATTTTTTTGGAAACCTGTGATACTTTTTTCAGGATTCTTAGATAGCATTTATTAAAAATAGAAATCTTTTCTAACAATATAAGTCTTTACTACGACTTTTTATACAACTGAACACATCCTTGCTGAATAAAAGTGTTAATTTCTTTCAAACAAAGAAAAAAGACAACATTTACTGACCCAAGTTTTGAACGGTAGTGTATATTTTTACAAAAGATTTCTATTTTAAATAAACACTGTTGTTTTTAAAGTTTTATTCATCAAAGAATCCTGAAAAAAAGTATCACAGGTTCCAAAAATAAAAATAAAAATAAAAATAAAAAATTAAGCAGCAAACCTGTTTTCAACAGAACAATAAATCAGCATATTAGAATTATTTCTGAAGGAGTAATAATCCTGAAAATTTAGCTTTGCATCACAGGAATAAATTCTATTTTAAAGTATATTAAAACAGAAATCCACTATTTTAAATTGCAAAAATATTCCACAATATTACTAATCAAATAAGTGTAGCCTTGATGAACAGAAAATACTTTGTTTAAAAAAAAACCATTCAAAATCTTACTGATCCCAAACTTTTGAACGGCAGTGTATGTTAAATTAACGCTGCTTTTGGAGTTTCTATTCATTAAAGAATCTGAAAAAAATGAGTTAATTAAATTAAGAACATTCAAACAATACCGATTCTAGACAATACATATAAGTCTAGGGCTGCCTCCTAATAGTCGACTAACCGTTAGTCAACGAGAAATGCTGGTTGACCAACATTTTATTAGTTGCAGAAAAAAAAAAATCCACAGGACGTGATGGACAGATCGTTAATGGCTAGTCTGTGGTAATATGGTACATTGGGCAGGACATCCAAACACTCACCTATCATTCACTGACCTCAAATATAGCTTATCAACCAAAAATATATAAGTAGTAGCAACTTTACATTGCCACTCAATCTAATGTTAACCTTCACATTCTATTATTTTGTATAAATTAATTAATGTACAGCATCAAAAACGGGTATTCATTTTGAGAGGGTAACCCAAACCCAAAGAGGTTAACTTGAATTGAACTCAAACAAACCTTTGTTTAGGTAAAATAAGTAAAATTGCACACACTTTACAATGATGGCATTAAAGCCCAATTCAGACTACATGATTTTAGCCCAATTTTGGCATGATCTGCTTGACGTAGGGTGTCGTGGGAATTAATAAATGACAATGTACTCATGTAGTGTGTGTCATAGTGGACAACAACCGATGCCACCACTGTGACGCTTCACGTCACCACAGAAAGTCTTGCATGTTTCATTTTTTTCCGTTGTTGTCCACAATGAGTTCCATTACATCTGTGACACTGCCCAATAGAAGCACAGAAGCGGCTTTGTACACTTTTACCGCAGTTCTCTTTGACAGTCCATACTGTACTCTTCATGCAATCCAGGTTTGTCTGGTTTTCCTTCTTTCTAGTCATTGTTTACACTTACAACAACTGTCTAATGCCACGCTATTGATAAGAGCACGTACGCCGTTAAAGATGGCAAGAGATGAACGTGTAGTCTGACACAAGAAGATTTAAGGACTCAAAACTGCATAATCTGACATAGGGTTGTCACTAATGATTATTTTGGTAATCGAGTAATCTGTGGATTACTCCGATGTTTAATCGAGTAATCGGATAATTATAATACAATTTTTTGTAGTAACAAAAAATAGACCTAAGTGAACAACAGCCTTTAAAATGACTTAAAATACATATATAATAGCAATGAGGGAATAATAATTAGTTCAAATAAAGTATCAAAAGTAAGTAATCATATGGTTTTACCAGGGAAATTTACCACTTAATTTAGATTACAATATCCACTAGTGGCTGTGAATACTGAAACGCAAAAAGACGGTTTAAATATGAATCCTGCATGTTCCGTTTACCTCTGCATGAATGAATGGCAGAGATGCGGGTTTGTTTACTACTTAAATACTGAATCACCCGCGATGCTCGCGTTTCATTTGAGAAAATTGGCATCATATCACGTGTTTACAAACAGAAACTAAGCGGCGACCCGTCAAAATAAAAGTACAATTTGACATGTAGCAGAAATATATAAGTCTTATATTACTTTTGTACAGTAAAATGTAGGTCTTTATATATTCCTACATCTGCCAAATTTAAATAAAACCATTAAATGATAAAAATAAATATTACTACAAGATTAACCACCAAAAAAATGATTATTAAAATTTTTTAAACTGAATATTCACACTTTTTCTTCCATGTATTAATTTTAACAGTAAAGCTCTGTTTGTTTGGCAAAAAAATAAATAAACAGGTTTAATTTTCATTTGATTAAAAAAAAATTGTTTAATGCCTTCATTTGATTATTAGAAAAATTAAAACACATGAATTTCTGGGGGAAAAAAAGAAAAAGATTGTAGGGCCCTTTTGTTTAAAATGTTAAAATTGAGAATTTTGGGACTTTGTTTTTTTTCCCAGAAATAAATGTTTTTGTTATTACACAGAGAGTACAGTACAGAATAAAGTACCCCCACCCTTACAAATTTGATGAAATAGCTCACATTGTGTTCCCAGATTAATGTTATACTAAACACAAACTCGCAGCAACATGCAGAGGTGGAGTTTAAGACGCACCACACAAGTAAATGATAACATTTGTGTAGCAGCATTTACTGTGAACAGAGCTGCTCTGATACATCTGCATGTAAATAATTAAAGCGCATATATTAAACCTGCATCGCATATAGTTATTTAACTGAATCATAGCGTTTGTTTATTCTTAATAGCATTATGCTTTATTATTGCGGAGTGAACCACTTCCAGTATTTTGCTGATTACATGGGCAAATTGCAATCCAGGATTTTTAAAAATAGAATACTCGAATAGAATCGAGAAATCGTTGCAGCCCTAATCTGACACAGTGACTGTCGTAACTGACAAAAACATAAAAAAAAAACAAACATATGAATTCAGAAAAATCAACCAATTTTCAAAATAGCAATCATGAAAAATTACGGACCTCTTTTTTTTTTAAACAATCAGAGCAGATGGAAGCAAGTTACCGTTGTTATTTTAATAATGCAGCTGGACATAACAAACATGTCACGTCATAACCACAATAGCTTGACTTTAAACATCAAGGATCCAATTGCTGCGCACAGTAAACACCAGCCTATCTTTACCATGAGCGGTTTGTCACGCAGTAGAGTGTACAAACCATTACTCTTTCAGGAAACAACAAAAGGTCACAACCACTTGGTGTTATTAATACTTGCTCTATGTTGGTGTATACGTGTAAGAGAAAAAAAAATAGAGGGTAAGCTCTGAAGTTGAGATCACAGAGGTGTGAACATTTTATTTGTCCTATGAGCTACAACACGAACCCACCGCATCTTCCTCTCACACCCTGCGGGGCCTGGCTGAAAGCGGGCAACGCAAAAACCACACACCACAGTGAGAAAAGGCATCTTCGCTGCAGAAAACGGCTCAAACACAAAGATGCCGTGTGTGCTGTGTCGGTGCCAAAATTCCTGTAGGGAGACACTGTAAAGCCGGCGGGACTTCAGAAGGTGAAAGCCCATCTCAGACCAGCAGCGCTCCAGCTCAGAGCTAATAATCCCCATCATCCTGATCACACACACACTCGACACACAAACACCAAGAAGTGCTTTCAGCCCTTACTCAGTCTAAGTCCAAATAATCCCAAACAACCCATTTGAAACATCCATACACACACACACTTCACTTTTGGCCACTGAACGTCATCTAAACCGCTTTGTGATCTGGCCAATCATGAAACCTCCTCCTCCTCATGCCACACGCAAGCCGTTACTTAACAGCCACAAGTTACAGCTTGCAGACCAACCCAAATGCACTCAGGCATCTATAAATTCTGCCCCACGGCTTATGCTAAAACAACATGCGGCACCGAGAGAAACGAGCGGCGTATGTGCACACGTGTGTTCAGAGGAGCACAGATCTTTCAGTAGTGGCCCATCATGCGTTATACACCTCTCAGTTGCCAGATGTTTGCTGACAGCTGTTTAGTGGCACCACCATCAGAAACGGAAAGGAGGATGAAAAGAGGGCTTTTCTTGCTAATTTGCTACACCTTTAGGAGAAAGCAACATTAAGGGGATAGTTCACTCATGAATGGAAATTCTGTCACTGTTTTCTCACCCTCATGTCATGCAAAAACCTGTATGACTTTATGTAGAACACAAAAGAAGACATTTGAGAAATGCCTCAGTGATTTTCTGTCCATACAATGAAAGTGATCTCCTTTTTTACTTCCTCAAAAAAAACCTGTGCTATTTTCTTTTTTTTTTTTTTTAAGTAACAAAATTGTTTTTATTTCAGTTACGGTTCAGTTCACAGTCTTGCTAAAATCTACTTACAGCACAGACTGTTGACAAATGAAAGTTTTATTTCTTGTCCACTTTGTTTTTTTATGTTTTATATTGTGATGCTCTAAGTCTTAGTTATTTGCAGCTTTTATTTACAGAGCTATTTTATGGAAGCAACATTTAAAGTAAAAACTATGGTATAAATACACATTTTTGTTTTCAGCAACCATTTACAGATTACAGAAAACACAATCTTGCCTTAATCTCTTTTACAGCACAGACTGTTGATGAATGAAAATTTTATTTCTTGTGAGTCTTTAGTTATTTGCAGCTTTTATTTAGCTATTTTATTGAAGCAACAATTGAAGTTTTACGCATTTAACTAAAATTCAGTAAAAAAAAAACAACTATGGTAAAAACAATGTTTTTGCAAAAAACAATGTTTTCAGTAACTAGGAAAGAACGGTCTTGCTATGATGTTTACAGCACAGACTGTTGATTAATGAAGTTTTATTTTTTGTGAGTCTTTAGTTATTTGCAGCTTTTATTTACAGAGTTATTTTATGGTCGCAACATATGAAGTTTTACAGATTTAACTTAAATTTTCATCTTAATGTTTTTTTTTTTTTTTGCAAGTAACAAAAATGTTTTCAGTAACTATTTACAGATTGTCGGAAAAGACAATCTTGCCATAATCTCCTAAACAACACAGACTGTTGATAATTTTAAAAGTTAATGTGCCAATACTACTAAAATCTGTTTTGCACATTTACAATATACTGACAACCACAAAAGCCCGGGTGGTAAAGAGGAAATGACATGAACTTTATTACAAGCTGTTTTTCCACAACCTGAGGTAAATATTAATATAATATAGAGAAGGTGCATTGTACCATATGCACAAATGAGCAACTAATTATTAATAGTAAGAATTGTTCCCTGTACCAAAGTGTTACCACAAAAACAAAAAAACCTAAAGAGTACAACTTACAGAAATTCATATCCTGTCTCATGTAATCGCTAAATTAGTGTCTCAACCACAGAAAGAAGTCAACATAAAAGGCTATAAACAATAAGTCACATAACGTCACATTTACCTCAGGAAAAAAAACATTTGGTGACCATAACTCATTAGTCAGGTAGAAAAATTAATTCTAGAGAGGAGCATTGTACTATATATCATATGCATCATATAACATTCATTATAATTTTGACTGTTCTTCAATATTTAATGTCTGAATAAATCTGTCAAGTTTTAATTACAGACACCGTCATTCAATTGAAATCAGAATCAAATTGGAAGCTTATGAATAGAAACTGAATTGAATCATGACATGTGTGTCAATACCCAGCCCTAACATTTAACCCGTATATTACTGCAAGTAAAAATGGACATGAAATGTCCTATTAGATTTTTCTTATTGCATACTAATTTAACCAATCAACAGGTTTTTACTGCAGCATTTTCAGGCTTGGAAGAACAGGTGTGAAAGATCCCTTTAAACTCAGCAGTCCAGAAAGGCTTTTTTTTATTTTATTTTTTTTTTTAAATGAAAGCATGAAAAACACCAAAGAAAGCACCTGACCCCTGTGAATCCCACCCCTGGTTTCCCTAGTGGTAGGTGTGTTTCTCCTCTCTTTCTTCTTTCTCTCTGAGACCGTCCGTTCTCCACAGGAGCCAGGGCTGAGTCTGGGATTCGGTCAGCAGAAAGCGCTCTAATGCGCTCGTGGCTCCTGCAAGTGATGGATGTTGTGGGGGCCAGCGGCCCTGCACATAGTTTTTTTGATTTAATAAATTGATAAAGGCCCATCTGGATAGAACCCACTGCGGCTTCCCACTCGATTAAAAATATTAAGAGAGATGCGGCCCAAAGTGCTGAGGACAGTTCGTCCTACAGTATGCTCTCTTTGCTTTCTGTTTTTAATGCACACACACGTGCGATGGGAGTTTATTCCCCTGGATCGCTCAGTAACAGACAGCGCCACTGATACAGTTCATCAGTGACTGTAATGAAATAGTCACTTCTCTGATGAAGTGCTGCCCCTTCGTCATTTGTTCGCTCACACAAAACACCCCCACCCATCACTGCCAGACCCACCTCGCTAGTTCCACCACGTAGACGCAAAACACCATCCATTTAACCGCCGCCTCAAGGGAGCCAATTCCCAAAGCTAATGCTGAACACATCAGTTACCACCGAAACACCTCCCAGAGGCAGACGCACAACGTGCGAGTTACTAAATACCAACACAGACCTTAGTGAGAGTAGACGCCGCAATTTAATTGGTCACATGTGAAAATGAGGCTGTGAGGAACCACAATACAGTCTGTTCAATATGACACACTGTCTTAAAATAACATACTGTCTTCTCAACCGGGGATCGGGACTGACTGGGGAGCCTCAGTAACCTTTAAAGGGAGCCACAGAGAGAATTAACCAACTTAATCAAAATGCTTAAAATAAAATTCAAATTAGGAGTTGGTAATATGACTAAAATCTTATATCATGATAACAGTAATTTTATTTAACGGTAATGATATATCACAATATAGTCATTTTTGCTTTAAATACGGTCTTAATAATTTTTGACACCTAATTCTAGCTTGAATTAAAAAATAAAAAAACAACCCTCAAGCTCACTGAAGACAAGTAAACAGTGAGCAATTAAGTAAGAATAAGAAACTAATTTCAAGCAATATTCCAAAAGAAACTACAGTAGAACAAATAAATAAGAAATGCTACATTGTATCAAATGTATCAAGTAATCAAATGTATAAAAACACTGCATATTCTTGACCATGTAAATTAAATATGTATATTATGTATACATTTTTCTTATTAAACTTACAAAAGTCATTTAGTCAAGAGCAATGAGAGATTTTCTCTCTTTTGTTGTTGTCTGATTAACTTGAATGACAGAGTATTACACTGCTGTCACTTTAAGAGCTGTCTGGATCCAAAAATACTGTTACAGTGTTTCCTTTCTCAGCTGTTTGTCTTCAATAACCCTAAGACCTAAATTACTGTGTTTATAAGGATACTTGCAAAAACGGGTATTTTGACACATACACGGAGTGTATTTACATTTCAAGGTCTATAAAGCGGCAAAAATAACTAGGGTCGACTAACCAGTCAACGAGAAGAGGCTTGGTCGACCAAAATTTTATTAGTCGCTTTGCATGCAGTCCATTATAGACAGATCATTAATGGTTGGTCTATGTGGTAAAATAGTACATCGACCTCAAATATGGCTATTCATCTGAAATACGCAAGTAGTAGCAACTGTACATGGTAGGCTTGGAGCTTACACGGTGCTTACTGCATGACAGAAGGAGGCGCCGGCGGAGGCGCCTCTTGCTCTTAAAATACTCATTTTTAGTCATACAGATAAAAGTAATACATCTTTCGAAACTGTAAAGACTCAATATTTGTTGATCACTAGAAACATGTAGATGCAAACTGAAAACAAAGAAAGCACTAGTTTATCAGTAAATTATAAAAATGTTAATGCAGTCTCTCTGCTGTTTTTCCCTGAAACATTCATAATTATTATATCTGCCGTTGCGCTGTGGCAAGCTTTTTTTTGTGTGCGCTTGAGCGCTCACTAGCCTACACAGGCAATTAAGGGCCCATTATTATAATTTATTTGTTTTATTAAACATGCAACTAATAGTCGACTAATTCTTAAAATGAATGACTACTAGTCAACCAGAAAAATCTTTAGTGAAGGGCAGCCCTAAAAATAACTGTGCTTCACATGCTTTTCTGACAACACTTAGTACAAGCATTTAGCAAAATGAGTTCTCTTTCGCTGCTGATTGCGCTTTAATAGCTTAAAATCACTAGCTTAAAAAATGCATGCAAACAATATATTTTTGTGACCACGTAGCATAATGTCACGCAAGCGTGTAACCATGATAGAGACGACAGTCAAAAATCTCCCGGCTGACAAATTTCTACTGATTAATTATGTCTACCAGTCTATCGCCCACCTCACATATTTTTTATCCCCTCAGTAACTGTTTTTATATTGGAAAAATATGCATAATATTTTAGAATAAAAAAAATGAATTGTGGTTAATTAATTTAAACTGAGGAAATTTTTCACAAGTTAAAGTGACCTGTTGCCAAATTCAGCATAAACAGTCTGCGTACAAGCTGTACTAAAATGTGTCTGCTCTCATCTGCCAACAGAAATATGATTCTACACCAATGCATCAGAGCGACATTCAACTCTGCTGTCAATCAGTAAAAATCTTGCCATAAAACACTGTGCATAAAAATTAACGACTTCTGAGCGTGACAAACTGTGTCCCATGACTGCTAAATATATAGTTCATGGAATTCATAACGTCGGTTGGGCGCTTTGTTTAAGGCATTGTAAAAAAACGTTTATTGAGACTTTCTGCCCTTGGCTGTAAAAAATATCTGCAGGCTTCCACCTGCGTGTTTGCACAGTGCAAACCTATGTTTCCTCAACTGGTGGGTCACAGATCTGTTCTGGTTTCAAACAGCAGGGAAACCTCTAAACGCAAATAATAAAACGAAACTATATTGTGCAATAATACAAGTCATATGTGCTTTAAAGACATTTATGTACGGTAAAAGGTCTTGGTGCTGTATTGGGTCACCAATTTAAGTCTATTGTAAAATCTGAGTCTTGCAGCAAAACCAGTGTTGTGGTACAAATGCCAATGCAGATGTTTCTCTGTTCCGCTTTTTGAAGCACTGCAGTCTGAAACGGCATTTATGTGTCGTGTTTTGCCATGTACATGCTTTTAAATAACTAGAATTATTAACTCATTTAAAATTAACATTCTGAGTAGTTTAATAGTTTAAAGATTCAGCTAATCAAAGTGTACATGCTGTACATCCTGTACACACAAAAAAGCATACTCTTATTTCACTCTTTCTGTAGCATTTACTCAAGATTATGTGCTAATTTCCTCTTTATGGTTACACACACTTCCACTCGGCTGAACACTGACTGCTTGTTAGCACAATCCCTCATCCAATCACACACACACACACACACACACACACACAGGTATTTAGAACATTCCAGCAGAATGTGTGTCAAAATGTGCGTGTGAGAGACAGAGATCCCCCTCGACTCCTCCCCTCCTTCTGTTCTCCTCTCCTCCCTCCTCCCATCTCTCTTTTCCCATCAGGACCCCGGCGAAGGCACGCAGCGCTATTTTTAGCGTACTGGTGCTTTTTTATCAGTCAGTGTCTATTTGTGGCTCAAAAGAACTACAGAGGGCTTCCTGGCTGCTGACGTCAGCAGTGCTGTGCTGCAGAGGCGTACAGGGAAAGGGAGAAAGAGAGAGAGAAGGGGGGAGAACAAAGAAATGAGGAAAAAAGAGAGGGGGTGAGGAGCGGAAATATGGCAGGATGAAGACGTGGGAAGACAGAAATGGGCGTAAGACTATGGTGTGTTCGCAACGGGCCTCAGGAGAATCGTGCAGATGTATTTGGAGGCTGGTGATTTAAGCGCAGTTCTTGTGTGACAGGCGAGCGTATGTGTCTCCCTCGTGCTGTTATAATAGTGGGCTGCGTGGGGAGAGCTAGTCAGAGAGGATAAGGAGCCCCTCCAGAGAAAAGCAGGATTAGTAGAGGCACGCCAGACGCATGCCAGAACCGGGCAAACACCTGGGGATCTCTCTCTCTCTCACACACACACACAGATCACGTCACAACATGGATGTACGTAAGATTTACTGTGAGATGCACACATATTAATTACTCACCCTCATGTCATTCCAAATTTGTAAGACCTTTCTTCATCTTCAGAACAGAAATTAAGATATTTTTGATGAAATCCGAGAGCTTTCTGACCTTGCATGGACAGTAACACAACTGAAATGTTCAAGGCCCAAAAACACAGTTAGGATATCGTTAAAATAGTCCAGTGGTTCAACATCTTGGATTTCATTAAAAATATCTTAATTTGTGTTCTGAAGATGAATGTAGATCGTATGGGGTTTGGGTGGACTAAGTCTTGAACTTAACTTGTTTAGTTGGTCAATGATTAAAGCTTTTTAGTAAGAAGGCATCTTTTTAGAACCATAATGTCAGATTAAGCACCATAATGTCACATCTGTATGATCTATTACATATTATTCACATAATATAAACTACCAGTCAAAAGTTTTTGAACAGTAAGATTTTTAATGTTTTAAAGAAGTCTCTTCTGCTCACCAAGCCTGCATTTATTTGATACAAAGTACAGCAAAAACAGTAAAAATGTTGAAATATTTTTACTAGGGAGCAGAGACCTCTTTCAAGAACTACAAAAATTGTACCGAGCCTAAACCTTTAAACAGTACTGCCCTGATGCTGCCTTACCACCATATACAATACTGAGAATGCAGCATTTGCAGGTTTCGGACATAGTCATAACCAGATAAATCATTAGCCTCAAGCTCACACATTTAAAACAAGCTGCTTAGTCAGGTGTCAAATTGTGCGTTTCATTCCTCACTCCTCATGTACTTGACAGCAACAAGACCATATGCTCCTCAGCAATCCACCATTACCCTTTATTAAATACACACACTTGACTAAATGGCATCAGCTGTTTACGTGGTTCCACTCTCTGGTTTAACTAAGGTTGTCTTCATGTGCTTTTATGGAGCGGAGCAAAGGCTTTCCCGTCTCGCTGTCTCTTTCTGCCATTATCACAGGTCCAATGACATCAGATCAGCATGGGGCAGAACCAGCCAGGCTATGAGTCACACACATAAACACACTTTATCCTCTCTCTCTCTCTCTCTCACACACACACACACACACACACACACACACACACACACACACACACACACACAGAGTTTGTCTCTCTGGGGATGGCAAGCACTTATGACTGATCAATGCACTCACTTACCTGCACCAAGAATATGATGAGGAAGTAAAAATTAGCAATTCTTCTAAACTGCTCGAATAGGTTCTTTGGCAGGAAGTTCCACACTGTGTACTGAGGAAGTGAGAAAACAGAACAACAACAACATAAAAAAAGTGTTAAACGTTCCTAACAAGTTAAAAAAACAACAAGCTGTCAATTTCTTTATTTAAAGCTGTAAAAAAGATTTAAAAGGACAGTTCATACAAAAATAAAAAACGTTTTTTATACTCTCTTCACACAAGCAATTATATAGCTTCAGAAGACTTCACAAGTTATGTGAATTCATTTTCTGGTGCTTTTGTGTCATTTTTGAAGCTTATCAGTTGCAGTTCCGATTCATTTTCATTATATTCCGGACCTCATTTTTAGGTGAACTATTCCTTTACAGCAATGTGAGTGTAAACCCACATCCTGATGAAAAGCTGGCGGAAGGATTAAATGCATTCAATATTCATCAGCTCCTGTGTTTGTGCTTTTCTGGGAGAGGGAGCTGAGACTACTTCAATAGCTCCGGAGCTCTCTGATGTGTGTGACCGGGCGGCAGCTCTCTGGGCCAGCAGGTATTACATTGATTTGGATTAGCGACTTATCGCCTTCGTTCGGTGAATGGGGAGAAAGGGGAACCTGCCACATGATCCGTTTGGCAGCGGCTCGCTATTTATTCACCTCTCTTTTAGAAAATGAACACAACAGCGGAAGCACACTACCTCACGACTAACAGTTAACATCAAAACTTAAAGGGACAGTTAACCCAAAAATTAAAATTCTATCATTAATTACTCACCCTCCTGTCATTCCAAACCCGTAAGACCTTTGTTTATTTTCAGAACACAAATTAAGATATTTTTGATGAAATCGGAGCGCTTTCTGACCCTGCATAGACAGCAACGTAACTGATACATTCAAGGCCCAGAAAGGTAGCAAGGACATCGTGGGGCACTATGACTTCCGCGATGCGGAAAACGCGGATGGAATTACGGAATCCAGACTTAAAAATGGAATTTACTGTATAACGCGGAATATCACAGAATTTGTCAAACTTTCAAAAGAATTAATTAAAAGTTGGTCTTTACACCTAAATTAAATTGCGATATGGACTAGTATCTGTGAACATTAAGCTGCAAAAATGCCATTTAAATATGAATCAGCATCTGTCGTCTCATTAAATTAGGACATAAATACATGAACAACATCTTCGGAACTGCTCTGAGAGTCACTTCATAATTATTTTACCGTTTCATTTGAGCAAAACTAGCATTATATCATATCAACAAAGACGTTTAAAAGGTATTCACAGCAACCCGTCAAAATAAAAGTTTGGTTTAACTTGAAGACATTCTAAATGAAATATATTACTAGTATTAGGTATATACTACTACTACTACTACTAAAATTCTTAACATTTTATTTAAGGAATAATCTCATTTTTTCTGTTTTCATCTTAATAGTAAACCACCTTTGTTTGCATCTTTGTTTGATTGCAAAAATAAAGCTTTTTTTAATTTTCACAAATTAAAAGATAAATGAAATTAATTTTTTGCCTTCATTTAATAATCAGAAAAAAAATTAAACAACAGAATTTCAGAGAAAAAAAAAACTTTTAAGAATACATTTTAATAAATTAATTTTTTAATGCATTCAAATGCATGCTAAAACACAGAATTAGGTAACAATCAAAAATATGGTGAGAAAAAAAAAAAAACATTTCATAAAGACATAAACGTAATTTTTGTTAAACTTTTAATAAATTAATGTGAAATTGTATATGTTTCATAATTTTAATTAATTAGACATGCTTTTTGATTAAAACAATTTCATTTAACCATTAAAGAGGAGTCCAGAAAAATTTAAATGGAAAAAAAAAACGGAATTAAAAAATGAATTTGGAAAAAAATAAAATGGAATTTGGGAAAAAATAAAATGGATTTCATAGGGCCCTAACATCGTTAAAATAGTCCATGTGACATCAGTGGCTCAACCATAATTTTATGAAGCTATGAGAATACTATTTGTTTTCAAAAGTATCTTGGTTTGTGTTCTGAAAATTAATGAAGGTCTTGCGGGTTTGGACATGAGGGTGAGGTTTTTTATTTCTAGGTATATATGTGTATGTTTAATATATAATATACTCTATTATACATTTACATTTAACAGAAATACGTGTATAAAGTAGTATGACAAATTTAAAAAGTAAGCTGTATCAAAAAATTCACTTATTGGGCAGAAGTATACATCGCTGTCACTGCCTGAATTTCAAATACCCAATAAGCCAAATACTCAGCAATATGACTGAAAATAAATGCAAATACTGACTGGATAGTGTGGGAGGGGAGATAGAGAGAGAAAAAGAGACAAAAAAATAACTGGAATGTGGACAGCTATTGCCACGTAATATAACCATCACTGCTAAATAATGGATCACCATGGGTGAGGAAAGTGAGAAAGGGCAGTTTGGGGCACCTGCAATAAGATAAAAGTGAATACATCAACATTTCTAACAGGGCAGATGTGATACTGAGGTGAACTTGAGAAGCCGTGGCAGGTCTGGACCTCTTTTAAAGGAAAAACGGGACCCAAGGGATAGCCTGGAGAAAAGGTTATGGCGAGTTTGATGCAAAGCAGATACATAAAGAAGCGTAAACATCTCAGCGCAGGTAATTAAAGTGTGTTTAGACCCTCGTGCCAGAGAGGAATTGATCACCGGATACCACAGGTCTGATAAATCTATTATTTCTTACTCCCTTGTTTCTTCCTTTCGTATCTTAAAACACTCCTCATCTATCGACCAAATGAGGAGATTCAGGAAGTCCCACAAGATTAAGGGGGGCAGAGTCAACCACCCCGAACACTTGAGCGTTAATTGCAACTATGTATTTATCAGCCGGATCTCAAGCACTGCTCTGACAGGCAAATTAGGGAGTTTCATGGGGTGGAAAGGGGGTGGTAAGATGTACTGCAGTTTGCGAAGCACAAATTATAAAAGCGCAGAGGGAAAAAAGAAGAATTTCCAAGTTCAAACGCAGTAGGTGGGTCCCAACAGTCTTTTTACACCTGGAGGAACAGGTGGCTGAACACCAGGGCTTGAGAGAAGCATGGTGCAGCCGTACTCTCCACATGCTGCTAACGCGCATCTCTTATGTGTTAACGCTGCGGTGCAGTTGCCATGGCATTAAACAACACTTGCTAATTACCAGCTAAAGAAAATTACAAACAGGCTCTTGTAGAGAGCTAGCAAACCTCTAATGCTGTTATCATGTAAAAATCCGATTATACTGCAGCGAGGTTAAACAACGGCTCGGCTTGTGCTTTCAGATTCGTGACGAGGTGAAGTGTAACAAATGCCAGAAGTTACCTTGGAGGACACGATCCTGTTGTCACAGAATTTAGAGGGGATGAAGGCTTCGGTGTCCGGACATGGCCGATGTCCTACATAGATTGTCCTGCTGTCCACTCGCTTCTCGTCTCCTCCACACTACAGGGACACAGGAAGAAGGAGAGAGAGATCATTCACATGAACAGTTCAAAGTGACACAGCAACATCAGCTGAATCAGTGGACTAAATCTGACAAACATCAGTCAAACAGGAGAACTAGTAACGTGTTTGAAAAAAGTCAGTATTTTTGCTTTTTCACTTGGTCATTGTATTGTTGTGAAATCTTTTTATTAAAGGAGTTCAA
Source organism: Labeo rohita (assembly GCF_022985175.1). Taxonomy (NCBI): domain Eukaryota; kingdom Metazoa; phylum Chordata; class Actinopteri; order Cypriniformes; family Cyprinidae; genus Labeo; species Labeo rohita. The sequence goes on from NC_066882.1 coordinate 8,771,024, forward strand.
TTCCAGAACAAAACATTTACAGATAATTTACTCACTGGTCATTCAAGATGTTCAAGTCTTTCTTTCTTCAATTGTAAAGAAATTATGTTGTTTTGAGGAAAACATTTCAGGATTTCTCTCCATATAGTGGACTTCTATGGTGCCCACGAGTTTGAACGTCCAAAACGCAGTTTAAATGCAGCTTCAAAGGGCTCTAAATGATCCCAGTCTAAGAAGAGTCTTATCCAGCAAAATAGCGAAATAAAAATTTACAATTTATATACTTTTTAACCTCAAATGCTCATCTTCTCTAGCTCTGCGTAAACTCTGTGCATTCCGGTTCAAGACAGTTAGGGTATGTCAAAAAACGCCCTTTACAAAAAAAGGAAAAGCAGTGATGTAGGATGATTTTGAAGTTGAAGAAAATAAGATGGGAGTTTTGACACACCCTAACTGTCATGAACCAGAATACAGAATCATTTAGAAAATAACCGATTGTTTCACTATATAAAAACATTATTCCTCAGTTGGAATCGTTTAGAGCCAATTGAAGCTGCATTGAAACTGCATTTTGGAAGTTTAAACTCAATATTAGTAACTTAACGATACATACACTGCCCTCCAAAAGTTTGGAAACACCCCTGGCAAAGTGTGGTTTTGGACGATATCAGCATAAATCCTTATAATTTTTTGGTGTAAATACATTAAAATAACTTGACATTATCATTGAAGACCAGCAATAATAATTTTCATTTTGATTACATAATAATGACAATATATACATGTCAAAGTCAGACATGCCCCTTTGCCAGCTGTGATGCCTGGTTACTGGTTCAAACTTGGCCCAGGTTTTTAAAAGATTTTTGGGTCAGCACACCTTAATAGCTTCAATAATTGACTGAAGTTTCGAATACAATGAATTTAGGGCCAGATTGCAGATATGCAGTGCTGTAATAGCTGCTAGTGGTGGATGTTTTGATGAATCGAAAATTTAAGTTTTTTTCTATGTATAAACTGTTTATGTAATAAAATATGTTTTCGTAGTTTGTGTTGTTGCTTATCAGTGCAAAATTATCACAAATTAAAAAGGATTCATGCCAATATTGTCCACTTTTCTAGGGCATTTCCAAACTTTTGGAGGGCAGTGTACCTAAAGTGTACATAAATGGTATATGCTTGTACCTTTGGAAAAGGTGACAACACTTATTGTACCTTTAATTCTGAAAATTTACATGCACTGGATGTCACCGTCTTACCAAAAAAACAAAAACAAAACATGAATTTATTGCTTTCACTGTTTTATTGTTTTAATGACTTTTTGCAATTTTAATAAATACATAAATCAATAAAAATTATATATATATTTTGATGCACATAAAAATGTTTTTGAGGCAGGGCCGATTAAATATTGGTAAAATATTGAAGAAAAAAAATAAACACAACCCCTTAAATAAAACAACAAACTAAAGGTCTGAGGTGTTTACTTTGAGCTTTGCAGCACGTGCTTTAGCACAGCTCCAAATTTACAGAGAGACGCAGCCAAGTATAACAAAGGTCAGGTGGGTCAATCCCACAAGCTGAAGTGTGATCAAGCTCCTGAGACTGGACAAGCTTGTTATTTGACAGCTGTAAGATCTCACTCTGAAGTGAATGCAATCACATGATTTATTTATTAATATTTTTACTAGATGGCAACATGGGGGATCAGAGAACGTGTGGTCATTCTCACACAGCACTGGGAGCATTTGGGTATTGATGTGAGAAAAACAGGCAGGCTGGGGTGAACATTCAGAAATATATTCACTGAACAGAACACAGTGTTTCCCACACTGCAACTCAGCAGAGACACTGCAAAGATGCTGAATCTACAACGCTGCTGTGAAAGAAATCATTTTTTACCTGAGTTGGGAGATTATCTGAGCTGCATGTGATGAGATAAAAGAGTGGCTACCACAACATAATAAAAAGATGATAAACAGACAACATGCCTTGCTTCTTGCATCATCCTTTTCGGTTTTCTTTGCGCACAAAAAGTATTCTCGTAGCTTCATAAAATTAAGGTTGAAGCACTTATGTCACATGGACTATTTTAACAATGTCCTTACTACCTTTCTGGGTCTTAAATGTGGAAGTGACATTGCTGTCTATGCAGGGTGAGAAAGCTTTTGAATTCCATAAAAGAAAAATCTTAATTTGTGTTTTAAAGATGAACAAAGGTCTTGCAGGTTTGGAACAACATGAGGGTGAGTATTTAATAACAAAATTCTCATTTTTTGGTTAACTATCCCTTTAAGACCAACTGTGTGTGGCAGAGGGTTTGCAGTTGCTCGCCCACTGTATAAAAATTCCCAAACATTGGAACTGGTCTGTGTGTTTTCCCTGTGGTCAAGTTCGTGACCCGGGACATTTCTGTAGCGTGAAAAGGGCAACAACTTGACTCGGAGCTGTGTAAGCATGGAATTGCCGGAGGAAATGTTGGCACAGAAAACACACACGGTGATGGACAGCCAGGAAGCCAGATCTCTGCAAGCTTTTCCTGTTGTGGCCTACGGTCAACATTGGCTTGATTACGGTTTGTCACAGGAGTGGGTGTTCCTACGTGTATTCGTTTCACGTCTCCCTCAAGAACAAAAGATAAAACGGTGGCAGTTATGATTACTCCCCAGCAGAGCTGAAGATGCCACATTAAAACTGTACAATGCTACTCTTTCATTTACAACAGTTAAACTACAAATCAAGCTCCTCTTCTAAAAAAGATACAAGTACAACCACTTCTAAAAAAGCTAAAGTACAAGGTACTAAAAAAAGTAGCTACTCAGATTTAAGCCACTCATTTTCTTCGTTCTCTCATCAGAACCCTCTGTTTGAATAGGCGTTGTGCTATGCTGTGACTGGCTAACAGTTGTGTATGTTTGACAGCTTACATCCTTCATGGATGGACACAAATATTCAGTACATATCAAACGATCTTGGATAACAGACAAAGCATTAGTGACCACATAATAAAAACAGTCACTCATGCTTGTGTGATCCTATACAGTTGGCACAGCATCGTCTTTTATTTTCAATCATTCTGAAAATCATGTGTCAAATTCAGGCTTGTTTGTAAATGAACCTGCGGTAAACAAACTAAACAAAGGAACAAGATCTTACTGACATGGTCTGGAACGAACTTAAAAATAAACTTCATCCACACTTTCCTAATGTTAGGAACAGAAGAAAGGCAATGCAAAGACGTTTGGTTTCTGTGTTTGCCTCTCTTGTCACTTATTTAATGTGCGAATCAGTGGGCGGGTTTATTTTGGGTCGCGGGTCGTTTTGGCAGATCGGCTTTAATATAGACTGTTTCATCGGATGCGCGTGCCTGGCCCGAAGCTAATTTCCGGTCTGCGTTTGTTTTTTGGTCTAGTTAGTTAACGGGGGGAAGCCGCTCCAAAAGCACCTCCTGCTGGCAGAGAATGAATTTGCATTTTCAGTCATCCTGTCTGATTTATGTAGCAAACAAAGCCAGGCAAGACATAGGTTTAACTTGCTAGCTAATGTAACTTACTTGTTAAATATTTCGCTTGTTATTAGAAATAATCTACTCTAGAGGGACTCCGTTGTTATTGATTCTAAGTTTACCAGAAGTTAAGTTTAGGCCACAAAAGCATGCATGCGCAGTAACGTTTGTTTAAATTGTTGCCATTGTTGGTCTGATTTTAGACTAACAAGACACTTTTGAGTATATAGTACAATGACCTCTAACAATGTCAAAAGTAGGGATGCACAATATCATCGGACAGATATCGGAATTGGCAGATAACGGCTTTAAATGTAAATATCGGGGGTATGGCCCGATATGAAAAATTATGCCTCATTTAATCAGAGAATGAGCATACAAAATTACGCGTTTGGTGTGTGACAGCATAAACAGTAATGGCACACGCAGTGGCAGCAGCGGCAGCCTCCCAGGGTCCTAATGCCGGTAAGGAGTTTTAATCTGTAGAGGCGCTGTTGGCCTACTTCTAATAAAATTAAAGTAAAATGCACAAATAACATTTAGAATGTGTTTTTGATTAAATAAAGCAGTAATTGATGTCATAAAATCATGAGTATGTTTTGATTTAAAGGTCAGAAGCTACAGCTTACATGAATTTAAAAAAAAAAAAAAAAAAAAATTCACAAACATGACACGTGTAATTTAAATTTTATACATACTGATTTATTCATTAATGTGTAATGTTTTATTTAAATAAATTATGAGCTCTAAAAGATTTTCAGAATCATTCGCTTTCAGAAACGTTTGCTTTAGACCATCTACAAACGTTAAATTTTTAAATAAAAAGCAACGACTGATATATAGACTATAGTTACTATTAAAGACATGTACTGTCATTATGAAAGAACTTCATAATTGTTAATTTAATTGTAACAAATAAGTTCTTGTTAAAAACTAACCAAAATTTTAAATAATTTGCTTGTAATTTTTGCAGAGACTTGGCGTTGTATCCAAACAAAAGGAAATATATCGGCATCGACTATCGGCCAAAATGAATTGAAAAATATAGGCCGATAGCCTTGTGGTTAGTGCGCCAACATATACAGCGCAACTGCGCTCACGGCGACCCGAGTTCGATTCCAGTCTCGAGGTCCTTTGCCAATCTCGCTCCCCTCTTTCTACCTAATACTTTCCTGTCATCTTACCACTATCCTATCTGAATAATGAAGTAATGAAGTATCAAACCCCCCTCCTTTTGCAGATATCTGCAAAAATCCAATATAGTGCATCCCTAGTCAAAAGAAACCAAGGAAATTTGGATTTCTCAGTTCATGACCCCTTTAAATCTTTTTACACACATAACTGAGGAGATGATGTAATTTCAAATTTAAATCAGCAGCAAATCTTCCTGGCACATAAAGGAAGAGTTTTTGAATACACCCTAATTTCTAAAACCGAGCAAACTGTTTTCTGAATCACAAATTTAATTCACATTATTTATCTTTCATTATTTAAAACAAAGTATCTCACTTGAATTTGACTTTCCACGGCAGCATATAAAAGAAACAACCATTTAACACAACTTGATTCACTAGAATGAATCCATACTTTGCAGAGTTACACAAAAAAATAGAAGTCCATTTAGGACAACATGATTCTCTAGAATAAAGCAGGAAATTGCAGTGTCACATATGAGAGAGAGAGGACTGTTCAAAACAACTTTGCTCACTACAGTGAACCAAGATTTTCCAGTGTTAGAAATGAGAGAGATCATTTCGGACAAAATGAGTCACTAGAATGAATTGAGACATTCTGGGTGCTACAGATGACAGTGAACTCTTTAACAACACCAGAAATAAACAAAACTTTAAAGTCAGCAAACAGCAAATTAATAACCTTATAACATCCAGCATAATTTCATGGGAACTCAAAAAGGCTTAACATTTTAGCAATATTATTCAATGTAAAATTCTTTGTTCAGACAACTGTGACTAGTTGGGACAACATCTGTTGCTTAACGTGGGTTTTTATGTAGGGAAATATGCGGTATTTAACATTTCCTTCTATTTGAGACACTGAAAGTCCCTGTAAAATTACAATGGAAAAAATGTAGATGCTTTTTTTAAACAGTGTATTATAATGCAACTGCTGGAACTTAAAAATGCCACTTTTAGTTAGTCACTCGCCGACACCGCCATTTCTCAGTCTCCAAGGGTCTAGATGAAGACAACATACGCTGTCATCACGTCTCAGCAGGCTTTCAGCATCACACTTCAACTCCACCTACCGCCCACTCTTTCTCGCCCCCCTCCCCCTTCAGTGTTTCCCGGGACAGTGCGAGCGGCAGTAGCATAACTGCTGGTGTGAATAATTCAGAATGCATTGAGAGAAAGAATCTGAGGGTTTAATGCGGCCAAGGGCTGAGTGTGCGTGTGTGTGTGTAAGTGTGTGGAGCCCCCCACCATCGGGGATTTCGGGTCATCTGTTCCCCATCAGGTAGGCATCATGCCACAGGCTAAGTGCTGTCATAACCTGTCCGGCAATGTTCAGCTCCTTGCCGACAGGACTTGAGGCGCGTATCAGATAACACGCTGATCCCGTGCGCTTGGGTATCTGCCCGAATCGCTCGGATCAGTGTATTCATCACCTGAAAACTCAATCACAGCGCATCAGTATGCGTCAGTGGTGAGCGATAACTCACGTCCCTCACTCGGGCCCTCGAGGAACAAGAGGCTTGCGCGTATCTACTGCAAACTAGATGCAAATCTTCAGCATACAAGTCGCTCTCATCCACATCCGCACTCTGAGTCAGAGGAGACAGCTATTTAAAACAGTCAACGACTGTTTCTCCCCCTTTCATCTGCATCATCTTCTCGTCTCCCACTGGATCTGCCCTCGATTCGGCTTCTTTTGAAAACGTACGTGGCGGCGCAATCGGTATATTCTGGTTGGGAAGAGCCTGGGATTACGTAAGTTTCTGTGAAGCGTGACGGCTCTTCACACATCAGCGTGGCATGCGGTGCGTTCCCAGTCCCGGATGAAACAGGCTGGTCTAAACGGAGAGGGGAGGGGCAGGTGTGAGAGGAGAGGAAATGGCACAGGTTCCAGAGCTCAGGGGATTGAATCCACCTCCAAATGCCACCCGGTGTAAAGGAACACAGCTCCGGGCCGTGGAAAACAAAGCAAACGGACGCCGACCTGTGTTGCGTCTAAACTGAATTATAAGGGTATCAGAGCTGTGACGACGCTTGTGTGTGAGGGCTGCAGTTTCAGCGTTTCACAAAAAGGTCAAAATGCTATGTAAAGAGTGAATGATTCAGTGAGGCCCTTTGCTCAGATACGGTCTCTTCATTTCATTAGTTATACATCAACTACAGTCTGGCGAAGGGTTAGAAACAGGCCTTTGGGAGGGAATCCACCATGAATGACTCCACCGATGATGATTTTTTTCTGTGCTGTCTGTTGTTTAGCACCTGAAGGAATTTTGCAAACGGTAATGGCATATTTCAGAAAAACTGAGTCATAAAAATGTGAACAGATAATAGCTAAAAGAGAGAGCAAGGAAAGATCTTAAATTAAAGGGGAAAAAAGTCTTTTCAGTTTTTCAAGCAACAATTAGCCACTGGCATGATCACAGGAAAATGTACGCAAACATAACTTTTCAATAAGCCCTCAATTACTAGAAATTAACAATTCTGGTTCAGATTCTTATTAAATACTGTATGACTATTTTAGCACCCTCATGATTCAAATAATTAGTGGTGCTTGTTTATTATTATTCTTTCATACAGATTTCGGTGGGTAACTTGTCCCTCACCGTTTGTCACAGACCCATATGCAATGACTTTTATAAGTGATCGGGCATACAATGTTTGCACAGCGGGTGAAAAATCAGCCGAAAAATCCCATAAACTTGGACAGGTCGTAGCCAGGGTTGCCAGGTTTTCACAACAAAACCCACCCACAATTGCTATTCAAAACGCTGATTACGAGGGGGTCCTCCGCATTCGGCAGGGTAAAATACACGTTTTTTTTGGGGGGGTTGCTTCAACCCACGGAAACAGTGTAAAAGTAGCCCAATGCACGGAAAAAACTGTGGACTTGGCAACACTGGCAACCCTGGCTACGGCCTGTCAAAGTTTATGGAATTTTTCGGCTGATTTTTCTCCCGCTGTGCGAACGTTGTACACCCGACACTGGAAGTGGCGCCAAGCAATTTTGTAGAAATGTGGGTCACCAAATCTAAAAAGGCTGTCAAGCTGTGTGAGAACACACCACGCAATGGGGTATAAGTTGTACCCCTAGGGTGTAAGAGCTCCCCAAAGTTGCCCCTTAGATTTTGGTAAGGGACGGCCCATGAAACAGCATCTGAACTCACGTTTTTCCTACTATGATAACTTACATAGGAATTTTGCACTGAAGATAACTCTGCATCACAATGTCAAAGAGACATGGGGGTAGGGATGGGTGATATGTCATTGTTTGCGATATACTCGTAAAATGTTTCCCCACGATAAGAATTAGTCTTCCCGCGATAATAAAGATAAAGTCTAGTTGTTGACATATTTCCGTGTTTTCCGTGTTGCTAAAGGTGGGCATTAAACTAGTAACTTATATCGCTAAATGAGGAGCTCCAATCTGAAACTGGTTTGGTCAAAACTGCAGTGCGACGGTCTGAGCCTTGAGTAACGTTAACTGTACTAGTAGCAAGTGTGCGATGCAGTTTCGCGTGTGTTTGAGCCTGTTTACAAACCTGTTGTCCAACAAATATAATTTATTGACATGCTTTTTCTGCAAATTAACTTCATAACATAGTCAAGTGTTTGAAATTACCTTTTGCGATCAGACGTGGCTTCATATCACAGAATGAGGCAGAAATCATACTATTTTATAGTATTACAAAGGCTATGTAGATTAGCATTGCATTATAAATATACTTTATCCTTATAAAAATACCCAAGATTGCTTGAACACAGACAATCGTACGTTTATTGTCTTCAAGTTTCCCCAGTTAAAATTCCTCTGTCTGCGTTTTATTCAGCTACAGCGATAACTGGATTAGAGATTCCTGAAGCGTCGTCAGTACTATTACTTCTACTATAAAGCATAAGTGAAGTTTCTACAGTCATTACATTATGTGTGTACTCAGTACTGCTCACATCACCCTATTTTGGGTAAAAATAGGAAAGATAATACTTTTCTCTAAAGAAACAGGATTTCCCTGAATTATTGTCAATTATTGATATCGTTATCACAATAAAGACCAGAATTATCGTGATGAATTTTTAGGCCCATATCGCCCATCCCTACATGGAGGTGGGCTCGTTTTACTCAGACAACCAATTAGACTGTCAGAATTACTGTGAAGCTATCAAGCCACACCCTAGCAACTGATCCCATAGACTGTCATTATAAAAGGCCCAAATGAATATCTTGTTTGCTTTTTTTGACTAGAGGCAGCAAATCAATCATGAATCACCTTCACCACTTCCTAGCCACAACCACTATCGAGCACCCTAGTAACCCAAATTCAATGAGGCACATCTTCAAATCTGAATATCATAGAGGCAAGGGGGTTGGTTTATATCATTCGTACTGGCAAGCAGCCTTTGGAGTACCATCACTGGCAGCCAAACCAAACAAAGTACCCTAGCAACTGTCTAACAAGACCTATCTCTCTACATCAGAAAACTGTAGAGACAGGAGTTGATTCTTTTGACTCATGTTACACATGCTAGCAGGGAATAGCTACATGCAAATAGTAATTAGCTAAGTGTTAAAACATGCAAAAAATTATAATTGCTAAAACATGATTAACATACATCAAAATGTGCTAGCATCATGTTAACATTGTGCTATAAAATGTTAGCATCAACAAGCTAAAATGTGCTAATAGCATGCTAATAACACATCAAACATATTAGCATAATGGTAAACATATTAGCATCTTGCTAAAAACATGCTAATATTATGTTAACTAGTTATTCATGTTAACGTCATCCTAACAACATGGTAATCATGTTAGCATCTTGCTAGCATCATGCAACTTGCATCATGTTAACATCATGCTAATTTCATGTTAACAACATATTATTTGTTTTAAAATGTTGTTAGCATAATGCTAAGAAAATTAGCATGCTATTAACATGATGCTAACGCAGTTAGGTTACTATTAATGCCTAGCCTTGAGCTGCACCACGGCAAGCACCACTTACATCTTCACATATCTAGTGTTTTGATTAACATTTTAATTATGAAGTTTTTTTTTTATTAATAACTCTTGTGAGCTTCAGTTTATATTAACTGATTTTTTTTAACAAATGAATAAAAACAATCAGTTCCCTAAAAAAAAAAAAAAAAAGAATCAAACTTTAGCCTTTTTTTTTTTTTTTTTTTTTTTTTTAGATTTCACGTTTCTCTGTTGCCATGAAAAAAAAAAAATAATAATAAAAATAAATAAATAAATATCACCGAATTCAGTATTTAGGCACAAATAACTTTTTCAATTTTATTTATTTTTCATTTTTTACTTTTTATTTTTCCAAGGCAAAACTGGCAAATGTGATATTACAAATCTGCACTTCTATATTCTATATACTCATGATTAGATTAATGTAGAGCTGGGCAATATGGCAAAAAAATAATTTATGTCAAATCTTTATTTCTTTCTATTATTTTTATAAGTTTAAAGGCAGATTTTGGCTCGTAAGTGAAAGTTGTAGAAACCAGACCATTAATTGTGGTGACAGCACTGCTGTTAGAACTTCGAGCCGAGTGGATAAATGTTATCTTTATTCAAGGAAAATTATATTGCGATAATTATCGCTATTGATTTATTGTCTAGTTCTAGATTAATGTTACAATAATTTTGAAAAAAAAAAAAGCAACCCAGCCTCCCTTAAAAGCATACATTTACATAAATAACAAATGCGTTTGAGACCATTCTTAAATTTGAATGACGTTGATTTCACGTCATTCTCTTTCATCACTCAATGTAAGAATCATTAATGAAAAACATTCATTTCAACAGTCAGCAAACATAACTGCCTTGTATCCAAGCAAATGGTTACAAATGCTGACATTATGAATCTGCACTTCCGTATTCTTTACAATTCTATAATGAGCCTCATTTGCACACAAAGGAGGTGTGTTTCCCAGGAAAGAACAACAAAAACTTTTGAAATATTCATGGAGCAGCACTACAACATCACATATGGTATGTGAGGACGACACTGGGCTTTGACACAGACTGGTGAGTGAACCGGCTCTTCAGCATCTCATGACAAGTCATGCAACAAGGCCTAAAACTAGTGTCACCAACATAAAATTCATTTCAAACCTATCACAACACTAAAGACACACCCATTTATTCTGAAAAGTGAAAACAGTTTTCAAGAAACCAAGTACAGAGGAATCCATTGACTGATTACAGTGCAAAATGCAATGAATCAGTGTAAAAGTTCAGTTCTGATAGTGATCGATTACTCTGCAAAGGTTAAGAGTGCAGGTCAGTGAACTTGTGTTTTTAACCGAACCTTGCTTATTTTCTCCTGTGTGTCTTTCTCATTGGGAGTCATTAACCACAAGATCAACGTTACAGCGCTGTCTCAAGGTTACCCGCTAAGCAAACACTGACAGGCCTCTGTATAAATCTTAGTTACTCAACAACAGACAAAACGCAAGAGCAGCATCATTTTGGAACACTGTCAGAACAGACACGGATAGTAAAGAGAATACAAATCACAGGAGGGAAAGAAAAAACAAAGAGCACAAGAAGTAAAAAGCCTGGGGACAGGATAGATAAGAAACGTGCCATTGAACTGGGATCGATTTTGAAGGGAGTTCAGTGTTAAACAAAATGAGGGTCAGAATATAGGGCCCCGTTTCATTTTCGAAGTGCTAAACGCTGGCGATACTCTTTTCAAAACCAGTTATTCAAGGCCAAACAATGGAGGCGCTAATATAAGGAAAAGGGAAAATGATGGAATTATCTTTACCATGGTGTCAAGTGTGACCTCGGATGGACCGCAAAGAGCTACTACTAAGTGCTGAGCAAGAACGCATTAGCCTATAAGGAAGAGTGAGGAGTCTTAAGGGAGTCTAGCGAAACATACACAATTTTTATTTATTTTTTTTTTTTTATTTTTTTTTTTTTTTTCACACAACCACTTATTATCATATACAGCTGTCTGTATCCCAAAATCACTTGACTGACTAGTAGGTACTGCATTTGGATTGATACTTACTGCATGACAATTAAAGGGATCATTCACCCAAAAATGAAAATTCTGTCATTAACTATGTACCTTCATGCCGTTCCAATCCCGTAAGACTTGGGTACATTTTCGTAACGCAAATGAAGATATTTTTGATGAAATCTGAGAGCTTCCTGACCCTGCATAGACAGCAACACAACTACCATGTTCAAGGCCCAAAAATGTAGTAAGGATATTGTTAAAACAGTCCATGCGACATCCATGGTTCAACTGTAATGTTCTGAAGCTACAAGAATATTTTTTGTGCACAAAGAAAATAAAAATAACAACTTTATTAAAAATTCCTTCTTAATTTCTTACAAGAATACCACAACACACACACATAAAGTAAATTATTTATCATAATTTTTTTAATCTAGGGCTGCAATGATTCCTCGATTCTATTCGAGTATTCGATTTTTAAAAATCCTTGATCGCATTTTGCCTATGTCGAGTAATCAGCAAAATACCGGAAGTGGCACATTCCACATATTAAACCCATTTTACATAATAAAGTATCATGCTGTTGGGAAATTCACAAATGCTATGATTCAATTAAATAAATACATGTGATGCAGGTTTAATATATGCGCTTTGTTTATATGCGTGTAGGTTACATACGGCTCCATTCACAGTAAAGGCTGCTCCATACAGTTATCATTTACATGTGTGGAGCGTCTCAAACTCCATCTCTGCATGTTGTTGTGAGTTTGGGTTTATTACAACGTTCATCTGGAAACACAACGGGTGCTATTTCGTCAGATTTGTAAGGTAAATAACTTATAAACCTACACTAACACAGGAGAATACATCAATATCTTTCTCAATATGCTAACTGCACTCGGAGTTTACACGTTTTGATGTCAACAAATTAAAGAAATTACAGTGGCTGAAGCTTTTCTATCATAAAGAAATGGCTAAATATAAATGATTAAGTGGTCATTTGAATTAAATGTTAGTTGGATCAATATTAAAGTAGATTGCTTAGTAAAGAGTAAAAACAATCGTCAGTCTGTTGGCGCCCTCTGCAGGCATTTGCAATTAGCTCTATTGTTTATAATACGTATTTTATGTATTTTAACAGTTTTGTTCAATAAAACCATATGATTATTGCTTTTGATACTTTATTTGAACTAATTATTATTGTCTTATTGCTATTATATATGTATTTTAACTAATTTTAAAGGCTATTGTTCACTTACATCTATTATCCGATTAATCGTGAGAATAATTGTCAGATTACTCTATTACCAAAATAATGTTAGTGACAGCCCTAATTAAAAACTCCTCCCCCCCAAATAGTTCACTGCGAGCATGCCAGTGGCTCAACCAACAGTCCAACGTTGAACTTTGCATCCAAAAGCAGGAAACACTATTACCCTGTTCTTGTCCACAACAATTTTCATTAAAGTATCTCAGGGATTCTCGGTTCTCCTTGACTAGAGGTCAAATCAATAAAACGTGGCACAGCTTACCCCACTCTCCGCTACTGTCTAAAGCAGTGGAGGATCAATAACACAAACATTGTTTGCTCAATCGAGACCCGACGCAGCTGCCACAGAATAAACATGACGTTAGGGAATTGAGTAAAGCGTATCATTACTATATCAAATTAGACTTTAAAGACATCATGTTTACACGGTTTCAAATAAATGCGCAAGCACAGCAGTGGTTTTCCAGGCCTCAGCACGCTGTGATTTCAATGGAAACATAAAGCAGCATTCAGCCTGTGCCAGCGTTACAGCTGCCGACCACTTACTCAGATGCAGACGGCTCACCACGTGTTTGAGTCCGACACTCACATCAGAAGAAAGCAGAAGCGTGCCATGAATGCAGACAAATGCCTAGTTCACCTTATTAGAGGAGCAGTTCCTTAAAAAACTGGGTTAATATTTAAACTAGTTCATGTCACTTCAAATTCGTTTGTTGCCATTTTTCACTTGAAAACACAAGCTTCCATGTTCACCAAAAGTAATGTGCTCTATGCATGTGTGTTGATTGTTTAATTACATCTAAATTACATCTTTTTAACTCTTTAATTCAGATGGATTCATTCTACAATGCCTTTATAATCTTTTTCAATCTTTAAAGAGTTAGTTACCTGGACTTTCAATAAAGGGACAGAAAGCTCATTACAAAGTCTTAAAATGTGTTTTGAATAGTGCTGTCAAATCGATTAATCGTGATTAATTGCATCCAAAATAAATGTTTGTGTTTACATGTCTGCGTACTGTGTTTATTCATATGTATGTGTATGTATATGCATATATATATATATTATGTAAAGACAAACTTTTATTTATTTTCAATGTGATTAACTGCAATTAATCGCAATTAATCTATTTGACAGCCCTAGTTTTGAAGATTATCCCAAGTCCTATGGATTTGGAACAACATGAGGGTTAGCAAACATCAAATTTTAAATGTTTTTTTTTAACTATGCTTTTAAATCTAAGGCGGTAAGATCATTCGGTTGACCAAACAAAAATGTATTTAAACAATTATTAACAATTAACAACTAACTTAAGAGAAAGATTAACATATAGGTATGTGTTAAAAGGCTGACAAATGGCGTTTGCTAAGCCCACCACTTTGTCGCAATAAAATTTACAAGAACACCCTGTTTTTCGTTGTTTTTTTTTTTTTTTTTTTTTTTTTTTTTTTTTAATAGTCTGCGTTTTTACAAAGCTACCTTTGATAAATGGACAAACCACAGATTGCACAGTCATGGCTCATGATTTCCATGCCTATTTTTGCTTTTAAGGCTTTATATTTTATATTTCCAGGTAAAATAAATGAGGCTTCCTGACAAAATTGCCAAACTGAGCTGCTCCTGCCGCCCAGGCACCTGGAACTGTAATGAATATTCTGATGAAACGTTTTAAAGTTGCAGAAAAACACAGAGTCAGCTTCTGATGGAGTAACTCTCTCAGCAAATGATTTATTGCATCGCCGTTGAGCAATGGGATGGGAAATGGTCTGTGATATATCACTTATAAATACGCTTCCTGAACCCTAAGCTGTTGCATCTCACGTTTGGTGTTTCTCAGCAGTAAATAAAGAGTGGATTGAAAGATGAAAGAGTGATAGCGTGACCTCTATCCACCACACTGCTGTGCATGCAATAACAGCTGAATTAACAATTGATTGCTGTAAATCATATCATTTCTCTCTGCGTTTGGCAGGATGGCATGCTGCAGTTATAATTAGCAGAGCTTGCTAAGGCAAGCATCACTATTACGACTGCTAACACTTAGGGATTTGAACTCCTAAGTATTTAAGTCTGGCAAATACTACAGACATGAATAATACTTCAAAACGCACGACCGTTATATTACTTATCTAAGCAACATGATTTTTGCCTGGTGGATATTAAAAGGTGCAGTATTATAATATTGACAGCCAGCGGTTGTACTGCAGTACATTTTTTCCCACCTCCTGCTCCTTAGACTCTCACACGGGTTGCCAGATTGAAGACACACAACAGAAACGAGTGCAATTGACAATGGAAAACGACTGGTCATTTGCCTATTTTTATATGGATGTCGAGACTTTGTAGGTCGGAAGAATCTGCAATCTCCGAGCCAGTTCGGTCGCTGCCTTCCGTGGCTTCAATACGCTGGGTTTTTCACAAACTGGCAACCTGGGGTTTCAAAACATTATTGATTAAACGGTCAGTGGGCGGGATCACACAAACCAAAACAAAAACAGACATTCCAAAATGGAATGCACATTTTCCAAGTAGAATAACTGGCTGTAGCATTGTTCTTCAGAGAAACAAGTTACATAAATTACACACAGCACCTTTAAAACGATAAAGTTGTCATATCTAGGCTCCAGAACGAGGGGGAAAAAAATGAGAGAATTTGGAAGTGGGCTCTGATTTACTTGGGCCAGTAAGCAACCACCTAGCAACCATCCAGAACATCCTCAGAACTGCATGGCAACCTTTTAACCTTTCACTCCCTAGACCTTTGTAACCACCCACAACAACACAGCATTGTGGCAGAATCTTGTGCATAGGAAAGCAACACTCACATGTTCAGAGAAAATGCAAAAATGCAGTTTTGAATCTTTGTACTTGAACAAGTAGGTTGATACAAAAACACCAAAATTGTTTCTCTGCAATATACAGTAGCGTAAAAAAGGTTTGGGTGAGTAATATTTACCTTTGGAAAGAAATTAAAGGGGTCATCGGATGCAAAATTCACTTTTACATTGAACATAAATGTGTGTTGGCAGTGCGTGTACACATCCACCCTATAATAATAAAAATCTACCCAGTGGTTTTTATTTAATCCCTAAAAATAATATCCCCTTTATCAAATCAGGCCATCTCAGCTTCTTTCCTGTGCGGACCAAAGCCGCTCCCACGATAGTTGATTGACATGGCCGTCTTACCTGACAGGCCCTGAGTGAGCTGAGTGAGCTGTAACAGTCCAACTGCCATTGTTTCGACGCCAGAGCAGGGACGTAGACAGGAATGGCTCCTAAGCGATTGAGGTGTTTTGTTGTTGGACGTAATAATGAACATAGTAGTCATCATTTACCCCCGACATCTGAGCCACTGAAGACGCAGTGGATTACGTTTGTTTTTGAAGGGAATGCACCTTCCGATCTACCAAAATGAGTCTATGTTTTCACAACAAAACCCGCCCAACTGCTACTCAAAACTAGCCTAAAAGTAGCCCAACTGCATTTTGAGGGGGATACCCCATAAAAAAAATTAAAAAAAATTCCATTCCGGGGGGTAAAATACTTTTTTGGGTGGGTTTCCCCTGGTAAAATAAGCATTCCAGCAGCTAAATATTACCTTATTGGGATCCCCATCAAGCCGCGGACATGAAAAAAATATGTGGATTTGCCAACACTGTCATCACCCCCACAGAAGAGAGGGGTGGGGTAAGCAGAGCTCATTTGCATTCAAAGCAGCATGCATCAAAACAGGATGATTTTGACAAGGTAAAAAGGGTTTTGTTTTACACTACCATTGAGAAATTTTATCCAAAGAGACTTTTCATTAAGACCCTAAAGAGTCATATCAGCTTGTGGAAAATGGGCATCCGATGACCCCTTTAAAACTTTTGTTCAGCAAGGATGCACTGAATTGGTGAACTGTACAACTGCACTTTAGAGGTGATATGGAACTGTAAATCAATAATAAAGATGTTTATAATTTTACAAAATTATTACTGATTTCTGAAGGATCACGTGACTGGAGTAATGATGCTGAAAATACATTAAAATAGAAATCATCATAGAAAAGTAATAATATTTCACAATGCTACTGATTTTACTGTATTTTTTTTATCAAGTCAAAGCAGCCTTTGTGAATAAGGGACTTCAAAAACATTTTTAAAAAAAAAAATCATACAGATCCCTAAACTTTTGAATGATAGTGTAGAAAAAACATTGCGTTTTCAATCATTACTTCACCTCTGTATATAATATATTCAACACCTTTGACACGTTTTGATAAACAACAGGGTGAAGTTAAAGTTGAAGTCCAAAAGAGCATGTTTCTGAGAGACCAAACTTTCATCTCAGTTAGACTAAAACAAACAAATTCAGTCACATTTCCAACTTCAACTGTGAAACACTTGCATCCACCTTATTTTTCCCGTAAGAACGGGTGCAGCCATTTGTAAATTTTATGGGTCAGGCTTCTGGTCTCATCACGTCCAGCTATGAATCGGAACAATCGGAACAATGAATCGGAAGTCTCGCCATAGGCTTACTTCCGTATTGAAGAATAAGGTGAAGAGCACTTTGCATAACACACATTCTCATGTGTTTTTACTACAAACCAGAATCACAGAGGACAAAGAAAGATCGGATGAAGTGGATGACACCTGTGAAGAGAACGTCCTCTTGAGATTTAGCTTAATGTGACAGATAAACTCAGAATTTCATATAATTTCACAATAGCGGGCCAAAATCTGTTCTATTTTTAAAACATCCTCCAGGCCGCGTCGGAACAGGCGGAGAGCCGCAGTTTGGACACCCTCTGAGTTAAATTAATAATTAAGTAATGGAAAGAGTACAGCACAGCTGTAAATCTACCACAGGCAGAGCGTCCTCGAAAAGTGGTAGTGCAAGAAACCGAAAGACAGAGTTAAAAGCTTCAGTTAGGAGATAAAACTGCTGCGCAGACACATCAACAGTCACATCATGTGATGCCTCACCTACAGTCTGGGATATCGTGCGGGAGATCTGAAACTAGATGAAAGAAGTCTCTACGGTCTGATAACCACAACCGAGCTGTTTGGCCACCAGATTAAACAATGCACAGGGATGGCAGGGATGCTTCTCTCATCAGAAGGCCACGGAGAGCTTGTGAATACTTTGTGTAGGCACTGGAAATGCTAAAAAAGACATCTAATTTTGTGTGCTACAGAAGGTGACAAGGCAAGAATTTGGTTCACCGAGAAGGGGATTTCCATACAATGCACTTCCTCATTCACTTGCCTGAGTGGATGTATGTTTTGCATTTCAAATGGGCTCCGAGGCTATGCAGAAATGCAGAGCCCTCAGTCATCCATCAATGCCCAGGTTCTTCACCTTTTCTGAAAACCTATCCGAACCAGATTGCCTGCATTACACAAAGACAAGATGGTGACAAACAAAGTGGTTTATTCACAGTCATATTCCACCAGTGACATTCAGAACAGCAGGCAATCTATACTAAGAAAATAGGGCAAGAAGGCAGAATATCAAAGTGACAGTTACAGCCCGAAAGCAGAAGAACAGGCTCAAGTTGAGTGTGAATGACTGAGTGAACAATGAGTTTCTAAATACTCCTGAAAGTGGATGTCAGCGGGAATCTCGTGGCGCAGGGCTGATGAGACGCTCCACGTGACTGGCTCACTCCTGTAGTAACAACCACAAACAAATGGCAAAACAAATGGTCTACTACTGACTTTGCATATTAATTTGAATACTCGAAAATGCAAGGACGCTTCGTCTGAACGGCCGAACGCTGACAGACGGAGACACTGGTTGCCAGAGGAACAAGACTCTGTTGCTACACTGAAAAAGGACCTAGTAATTAAAAGCACTGATGGGGAAAAAAAAAAAAGGACCGGACGCTTAAAATAACTGCTCGGATTTAGACTTGGAGTAAAGTGTAAGGGGCTTTGTGAAGGCTGTATTGAAACATACAACACCCACTCACTGCTCGCAGCTCATAACCTGATGCTTACAGCAGGGCGAAGTTGAGAGTGTCCAAAAGGGCATGTTTTTAGAGATCCAAACACGCTCACTGGGCACAACGGACTTTGTCAACTCTAAAAACCTACAGAATCAGTTTTAAGGATCAATAATAGCTTTGCAATTATAATTTCTAACACTCTTCATAATACTTAGTTCAAAATAGCTGCACAGAAAAACATTTAAATTGAGTTTACATTTATATTATTTATTTTAAATCTATAATTTTACATTTATCACTTAATATATATTTTAAAAATACTTAAAACACTTCTTTATTAAAAATTACAAATAATTTTTCAGCAATTGTGAAGATTTATTTACAAAAGACAATAGCTGGAAGGTAAACTGTTAATATAAAATATGTTATATTATTTTATATTATATATATTATATTATATTATATTATATATTAGCTATTCTTAATTGTTTAATTCTATTTTGTTTGTAATGTTTAAGTGTAATTCAGTTCTACTGAATTTTAATACTAAAAATAATACATTTAGCATCATACAAAAGTATTTTTTGTACGAACTGCACTGAAATTTTATAATATAATACAATATAATACAACATAATACAACATAATACAATATAATAATATAATATAATATAATATAATATAACGTAATATAACATAATATTTTCTAATTTGTATTCAGCGGTCTTTAGATCTGCTATTCTTAATTGTTTAACTCTTTTTTTAACGTTTTAGTGTCATTTGTTTCTGAGTTGCACTAAAATGTAATAAAAAATGCATATAATATAATATAATTTCTCATTAGTATTAAGTACTTCATAGATTTGGTATTAATGTTTCATTTTGTTTTTAATGTTTTAGTGTCATTTGTTTCTGAGTTGCACTGAAATTTATTAATATAAAATAATAATTTTAATATAACATAAAAATACATAATATAATATAATATAACAATTTTTCTCATTTGTATTCAATGGACTTTAAATTTGCCATTATTGTTTAATTTCTTTATTTTAATGTTTTAACATAATTTGTTTTTGAATTGCACTAAAATGTAATAATATAAAAGAATTTTGATATAATAATTTCTCATTTGTATAAAGTACTTCATAGATTTGCTATTCTTAATGTTAAATTTTTTAATGTTTTAGTGTAACTTGTTTTGGAGTTGCACTGAAAGTTAATATAAAATAATTTGAATATAATAAATATATAATAGAATATAATATAATATAATATAATTTGATTAATATAATATACTATAATAATAATATATTCTCATTTGTATTTAGCAGTCTTTAGATTTGCTATTCTTAATCGTTTATTTATTTTTTTGTTTGTTTTAGTGTAATTTGTTTCTGAGATGCACTGATAATTTAATAATATAAAACAATTCTAATATAATATAACATAATATAATTAAATATAAAATAATAGGCAAATTATGACATAACACATGACAAAACTATGAGTCATTCTTAAAATTTTTATATTTCTTAATTTCAAAGAAGCTCACAGAAGCAGAATTTACTATGAAATTTACCAGTGCACTACACAACAGTCACACACTTCTTTTGTATCAAAAGGTGTGTATAAACCTGTCTAATAATGCTTCATGATTCTCTGAACTGTTATGAATAATGTGGGCCGCACTCACTGTGCCGGTTCTGTGCTTTGCGATAATGGTGAAACGCTCAACAAGCTTAAAGCCAAATAAAACAAGCCATCTGGCTACAGTTTCAACGTAGTTATGCAAGGGAGAGCAGAGTTCCCACAAATCACAACATAACCCACATTATTTCGACATCAAGTCTACATTTACACAACTAAATTAAATTATCAATTTGTCTGGCACAGAACATCATTTAAATCTGATTTAGATTGAGCTTTCACAGACAAAAAAATGAAATACATCAAGCAATATCAACATCATCAGCCTTACATTAGGACTTCAGCTGCGGCTTCTGCACGTTCTGCGCATTACCTGATAATAAACCTGAATAAAAGGCTTAACCACCTTCATTCATCACATTTTATACTGGTAGTAGTCGCCACGGAGTACACCAGATCCCACAATGCCTAGACTCCCAAGTCTTTTATTCTCCATCATGTGCAGAATACAGGGTGGCACCGGGAGGATATTAATAGCACCACGACATGGTGAAGTGAAGACTGGTAGTGAGAGAAGTCTGAGCAGCGGTGCAGCAGTAGACACTCTGTACCGTGGCCTGGCCTATATTAACACGGCCTCACTGACAGAGAGACGAAAAAAAGGACAGATGCAGAAAAAAGAAAGTAACTAAACTGCGGACTGGGGATTCTGAGTGTCGCAAGCTCAAATGATGTGTGAGATGAGTTTCCACTGATGGCTTTCGGCAAGTGATGACAATGCTGATGGCCTTTTGTTTTTCAACAAATTATATTGAGATGGGTTCCCAAACGCTTGCAGAAGACAAGCCTGTTCTTGCTCTGAACCGCAAATGAAAATGCAACTGGTCTGTGTTGCTTGGCTCAAGCCCAGTTCTCAGACAGAGTCTGCAGAGACATGTGAGATTACGGAGAGATGTGAGAGAGGTGAAAGTTTTAGGAAAAGCTGAGAAAGAGAAAACAACAGGAAGCCACTGTGCTGTCTGCACAAAGAGAGAGTGACTTGCGATGACAGATTGCTGTCAGTGAGGCTGGGAACTTGTTTATGAACAATACTGAGATAACAGTCATCATTACAGACAATATTACACTTCAAAGATAACCGGAAAGCAAATTTTATGACTGTTTATTTCTTTATGTCCCTTAGTTTATCAGATCCCACAGGTGGGGAAAATGTGATAAACCAGCATTACTAATCTGTTTCAAATATTTAAATCTGATTGGTCAATCATTGCATTTGAGTGAAATATTTAATGGCTGTTTCAGTTCATTGTCCCGTACAGCTGATGTTAGTTTCATTCTATGTATCGCTATACACATCCTTCCTTCTCACATAATTGAGAAGTCAAATCTCATTTACAAATCTATTTTTGTAGTCATGTAATAAGCAGTGAAAATGTACAATCAGCCAATCATTAACACAAATAAACCCTGACAGTGTGCATTATCCCATACATGTATCAGCATATCCATACTGATCTCATCAAAAGTCCTGTTCTACACCATTTCCCTTGGAACATTCTCAGAAGGTAAAGAAGCTTTGAATGTGGTTTCATGTTGCCTTACACTTGCAAAACATGCTTTTCAACTTTCAACAGACTCCTGGACTTTAAAGCCACTGTTAAAGGAATTATTCACACCGTTACTCACCGTCATGTCGTTCAAAACCCATAAGACCTTTGGTTATCTTCAAAACACAAATTAAGATATTTTTGATGAAATCTAAAAGCTTTCTGACCCTACATAGAGAGCAAAGCAACTGCCACATTCAAAGCCCAGAGAGGTAGTAAGGACATTGTTAAAACAGTCCATGTGACAGTGTTCAACCATAATTTTACAAAGCTACGAGAATACTTTTTGTACGCAAAGAAAACAAGTGGTACTCTCATGAACGCATGGTGGAGACTGACATGGAAGAGATGTAATTGTTTAATAAAATCGTTATTTTTGTTTTCTTTGCGGACAAAACGTATTCTCATCTCTTTAGAAAATTAAGGTTGCACCACTGATGTCACACAGACGATTTTAAAGGAGAAGTTCACTGCGGAACAAAAATTTACAGGTAATTTTCTTACCCCTTTGTCATTCAAGATGTTCATGTCTTTCTTTCTTCAGTCGTAAAGCACTAATTTTAGTCAGTTATACACCGTTATCAGCACATGTTGAATTAGATTCATCTCATCGTCTCTGAGAGAATATGCGCCATTAATACAGCATTAGAAATCTTCGGCAGTTTTCTTATTTTCCACTTTCTGTATAGTGAATTGACTGAAGTTAAGACCTTCACTGGCATAACTACTGCGCAAAGTTTGGACGTTGCTTGTGTGATATTCAATGGCTCACCTTCGTGGTTTAAAACAGAAATATTTCCAATATTGTGACGTAACCCCCAAGCGTAGCTATGTATCTTAAACGTAGGGAGACGTGAAAGAGGAATCAACTCGGTATGCCCCGCTGTCTGAAAAACGTCTCTATGCTTGTGCGCGCTTCGGGTGTGTGTATGAACAGCGCGCAAGTAACGAATTGAGTTCTGTTTCGTTTCTTCTTCTTGTGGTTTTAAATGGCTTGAATGTGTAAATTGGCATCATGTCTATACAAATTTTCCCCAGAACAATCTCGCGACCTGGTAGAAATTCTGCCACAGCCCGATAGTGGGTCACATCCCGGTGGTTGGGGACCTCTGAGTTAGAGTATGTCTCATTTTCTCCTTCAACTTCAAACTCGTTCTACATCACTGCAGAAGTACCGACCCAGTGTTTACAAAGTCAAAGTGCAAAGAAGATCAAAAAAAAAAAAAAAAAAAAAAAAAAAAAAAAAAAAAGTAAAAAGGTCAAAAAGGTAAAATATAGATGACGATTTTGACGTTGACGGAGAAAATGAGATGGGAGTTTTTCGGGATACCCTAACTGTCTTAAACCGGGATATACAGAGTACACACAGAGCTAGACAAGATGACCATGAGGTTAAAAAGTATATAAATAAATAAATAAATAAATAATAAAAAATAATAATAACAATAACTGATTGTTTTGCCATATAAGACCCTTCTTCTTCGGCTGGGATCATTTAGAGCCCTTTGAAAATGCATTTAAACTACATTTTGAAAGTTCAAACTTGTGGGGACCATAGAAGTCCACTATATGGAGAACCTTTACTGAAATGTTTTCCTCAAAAAAAAATTTTTTTATAACTGAAGAAAGAAAGACATGAACATCTTGGATGACAAGGAGGTGAGTAAATAATCTGTAAATTTTTGTTCTGAAAGTGAACTACTTCTTTAACGATGTTCTTACTATTTTTCTAGGCCTTGAACGTGGTAGTTGCGTTGCTGTCTATGCAGGGTCAGAAAGCTCTCTGATTTCATCAAAAATATCTTGATTTGTGCTCCGAAGATGATCGAAGGTCTTACGGGTTTGGAACGACATGACGGTGAGCAATTAGGCATTTTCGCACCACGTAGTTTTAGGAACTATGTTCTAGGAACTAGCCAGCATGGTGGTTCCTACAGAACCAATTTCTCCCTCAAGCCATTGTTCTGGTTACATTCTTGCCAGCAGCAGGAACTCTGAAATGGTCAACAGCCACATCTTCATGCAAACATTTAATTTACAAACGTCAACAACCCGTGAATGACGCCGTGATCAGAGCTATTTTATTATGTGTTGTGGGTTTCGTGACAATGGAGATGGAATGTATGTGAACAAACAATTTGTAGTTTCTATAGAACTGTTTTAGAACCTACTCAAAAGTAGGAGCTAAATTAGTTCCCCCCAAGCAGAGTTTCTAGAACTAAAATCGTTCCTAGTTCCTGTGGACTTCTGCCAATAGTTCTAGGAACTGTGAAACCTATGAAAAGGTTCCTCCAGTGCGAAAGCCCCTGTTGACAGAATTTTTATTTTTGGGTGAACTATCCCTTTAATCTTTTAAACAAAATTCATGACAAAAAACAGTAATAAAGGCAAGACAAAGTTATGATATTAAACTACTTAAATCAAAGTTGATGAAAATACAATGGAAAAAACTTATGCTGTACACTACTGCACAAAAAAAAATCAATTGCAGTATATTGGAAATTGACCCATTTCAGCTTTAAGAGCTGAACACTAATAAACTGAACTGCTTTGCCAGCTGGTTATTTAACTCAGTCAAACCCATTCTAATATATATATATATATATATATATATATATATATATATATATATAGTAATTTGAACAAAATAATGTGCCAACATAAATATTCACTTTGTAACTATATAAGAATGATCATTGTTTAAAGCCACAGAAGGCTTTCGGAAAAGTGTTTCAAAACAGAAATATGCCAAAATGCGCCATTTTTGTATTTGTCCCTTTAAATGCAAATGAGCTGGTGCTCCCGGCCCCCCTTTTCAGAAGAGGGCGGAGCTCCAAGAGCCAGCAAAACAAAAACAGGACAATAGCTGGTCTCACGGTGCCTTCGCATGCTATCTTTGTGAGTTCCACTTTTGATCACCCCTTGTAGGTTTAGATAGCACGAATAGTGTACCTTGTAGTTTTACATTTAGAAAAGCGAGCGCAGCGCAACTGTTCACACACTGCGCATATAACAGACTGTCATCGGATTCCTCTTCTCTAGTAACTTCGGCATTCGATCCTTCATCTCTGGATGTGAAATAGTCCATTATAACACCGTTTTGGGCACTGACATCACCAAGATTTTTTTTTTTTGAGACGAGTAAGATCATTCGAAGTGAGCAGCTACAGTACTTCAGACTGCGTTGTTGCGCTCCACCATCTCACGATATTAAAAAATAAATAAATAAAATGATGGGTTTTTTTTTTTTTAGAGATGATACACACGATTGTATATTATAACTTATTGAAAACCTAATTTTAACAAAAAAAAAAAAAAATTACATTCAACCTATTTTTCGAATTTCCTGAAAATGTCCCAGCGCGTCACCCGTCAGGTTTTCCCAGTGCTTCTTACTCAGATCATCACAAATGGGCAGGACTTTTTCCCTACAATGAGTTCAGTGTAGGGAGAAACCTGAATTTGCGTGTTCAGAGAGACAATGATGATTTATTGGAATTATAAAAAAATTATTGGGTGGATTTTTACCATTATAGCCAGGTTGTTTTACACACTGCAGCCACACAACTGTGTTCAAACACCTTATAAAACTGATTTTTCTTTTAATAATAGGTCCTCTTTAAAGTCTATAGTGCATACAAGCAATAGAGAATTCTCTTCAGCTAGCATGTCAGAGGGACAATAGCACCACGGCTTTAATTTAGGTACTATCACGTCTCCTCCTTTGCACGGTGCGTCTTTGGATAAACTAATCAGTTTGACTGCACTGTGGCTTTCATCCCAGAGAGAGAAAAAGAGGGGGAGGGGCAGAGGAAGGAGTGATGGGAAAGAGGGAGTCGTTCAAGCTACCGTTCAACATTGGATATTTGCATCTAAATGCTGACGTGCCGAAAAAAATCTGCATCTCAGCTCTTGTGGCTCTGATGCCATTATCTTTTAGTATACATTTAGCATCACTGACTGTAATTACCGTTCAATTAATTACAGCAAATTGTGTTTGAAAGGGACAGAGAAAAAGCTAGCTCTGTCAGAAGACCGTAACAGCAAAAGGAAACTAATGTGCGCCCGGGCTGCTGAGGCGGCAAGCGGTTTGAGCTGCAGGGCCACGGCTGCGCTCGCAGGCGCCGATGAGCTGAGTAAAGATTCATTTCTTTTCCTGCAGCGGACTGATGGGAAAGCTCCAGCGCGGGCTCATCGAAGTCCGTTATTTAAGGGGGAACTCCGAGTGTGTGCGTGTGTGCACCAAGGCCGGGGTCCTTTTGCTTGTGCTGGTGTAAGTGGAAAAGGTCTCATTTTTTTGCCTACAGAAGCAAAAGTACCAAGAAACACTAACTCACACTTTCTGTTTCCCTTTCACACACTTACACTTTTCATTATTCTCTTCACACTGTGGCGCAAGCGCTCTTGGGGTATTGCCGGCAGCTAGGGCACAACACAGGGAATCTCAGGATGAGGCTTTATAAATATATGGATGACAGGAATGCATTTCAAGTCCACAAGCCCTGGTGACGATATACAGCGGGGAAGGGAGGAACGCTGTGAGGAGAATTTTAAAAACGAGCCACGTAAATTATTTAAAATGACAAACTGAGAATTCAGCCTTGCTTTTAGAGATAGACCCGGACGCTCCTTGATCTCCGACGCCCTCGCTGTGGCAATCAGCCGCTGAAAGCCTGGCTATTATATATGGAAGGTAACGGAGGGATACAACAGGTAGATCCACATGCACTTCCATTGCCTTGTCTGCTTTTTCCACCGTTTTCTCTCACCCATCCTGACTCTGATGGGATGTAGGCTTCAGCCTTGTGCGGCTGGCTGCGTTTTCATTATGGGGAGCCGGAGTGCAATGAGAGAGAGAGCAAGAGAAAGAGAGAGAGGGGAAGAAGTAGTAGTAGTCAGCATAAGCATTTCTGTCTGCCAGCCAGTTCAGGAGGGACAAGACAAATGGCAGCAAAACGGAGCAGGACTCTAATCAATATGTGGCTCTCCTGATGAAACAAGGCCAATAAATCACTGGCCCAGGCAGGCCAATGTGGGCCCCTCACCCTCCGCCACTTACTCCAAAAAGCCTATCGCACCATCAACGTGGTTATCATCGGTATAACTACCCCTGCAACAGGTGGTCAGCGACGATTAGGGGCTGTTTGTGATGGTCAGGTGGTTGATCTGAGACTGAGATTAAAATTCAAGCTGAGGAGCATTTCTAGGCGGTCAAAATGGAGCCAGATCTTCAGCCTGTAATGCTACAAGCTGTTACAAGCTTTCTGAGATGGTGAAGGTACATGGTCACTGGGTTTGCACAAAGAACAGCTTACAGAAAATACCAGGGACACGGCTAGTGCTAATCTGTTTTGAATAGACAGTGAACTGTATTGTCAAAGCATGAGCTGTGCTGTAAAAGAATAAAAACCCAAAGAATTGTTGGTAATTGTTAAGCACTTCCCATTATTATATACAGCGAGGCTGGACTTATAAGGGTTTGAGGCATAAGCTTCACTGGGTACCAGTTGTCGCTAAAATTTTAACTGGTGCCAATTCCTGTGAATATTCACAGTTCTCAAAACCAACTGTAGCAGCAAAACCAATGTGTGACTGAATAATAACTTTAAAATGTATATTTTAATACATTAGCAAATTTTAAATAAAGACATGAAAAAATTCCAAGTTGTGCAAAAATCTAACACTATAAAATATTCCACTTAACATTTTGGGTTATTAAATATGAAATACAAATGCTTAACGGGTTAGCTTACCCAAAAATTTAAAAAAAAAATTGTCATTAATTACTCACTACGGCCCTATGAAAAGTTTTAATTTTTTCCCAAATTCCATTTCTAACTAAATTCTGTTTTAATTTTCCTGGATTCCGTTTTTTCCATTTTAATTTTCCTGGACTCTTTTTTTTAATGGTTAAATTCAGTTTTATGAATAAATAAAGAAAGTCTAATTAATTAAAATTATGAAACTATATACAATTTAACAAAAATTACATGTTTAGGGCCCTATAAAAGTTTATTTTTACAATATGTAAATTTTTCTGGTTATCAGATAAAGGCATAAAATATTCATTTAATTTATCTTTTATTCAAATGAAAATTAAACTATTTTTTAAGTTACTATTAAAATTAAAACATGAAAGAAATATTGTGTGATTATTCCTTAAAAAAATAAAGTTTTAACAATTTTAGTAATGATAGTAGGAGTAGTATTACGTACATTCTATTAAACAATAGTAATATATGTCTTAAGTTAAACCGAACTTTTATTTTGACGGGTTGCTGTGAATACCTTTACATTTCTGTGTGTATATGATATGACAATAGTTTCTCTCAAAATAAACTGTAAAATGCTCATGAAGAAACTTCAGAGCAGTTCTAGAAATGTTGTTTTTGTATTTATGTCCTCATTTAGTAAAACTGCAGACACTGAAATCACTGCGAGCGTCACACTTGCCTCAGTATATGTGTAGCAAATGAAACACGAAAAACGCTCCCAACAAAACGTGCATCTGCACCATTCACACACACGGAGACACACAGAACATGAACGGTTTATATTTAAATAGTCTCTTTGCTTAATATTTAGAGATCCTAGTCTATATCGCGATCTGATTTAACTGTAATGACCTACTTTTGCTTAATTCATCCAAACTTTGACAAATTCTGTGACATTCAGCAACAGTACATTCCGTTTTTATGACTGGATTCCGCGATTCTATCCGCGTTTTCCGCATCGTGAAAATCATAGGGCCCTAACTCGGCCTCATGTTGTTCCAAACCCACAAGACCTTTGATCACCTTTTGAATACAAATTAAGATATTTTTGAAATCCGTGAGCTTTCTGACCTTGAGAGCAGACAGTCTCAAGACAGCAACACAACTACCATGTTTAAGGCCCATAAAAGTAGTAAGAACATTGTTAAACTAGTCCATGTGAAGCTACGAGAATATTTTTTGTGCACAAAGAAGAAATTCTTGAATAAGATTACTATTTTTGTCTTTTTCGTGCACAAAGTATTCTCACAGCTTTGTAAATTTGTGGTTGAACCACTGATGTCACATGGACTATTTTAACAAAGTCCTTACTACCTTTCTGGGCCTTAAACCTGTCAGTTGCATTGCTGTCTATGCAAGGTCAGAAAGCTATCGGATTTCATCAAAAATATCTTAATCTGTGTTCTGAAGATGAACAAAGGTCTTATGGGTTGGGAACAACATGAGGGTAATTAATAATTAATTACGTAAGTAATTAATGACTGAATTTTCATTTTTGCATCATTTGCCTTTACTGCATGATTATTTAATGTAATTAATTCTATCTTCAAAAATCTATATACCGATTCAGTGCTGTCTGCGGTTGGACTAAAAAGCAGACTTGTTACAATAAATCAGCCATTTTTTTTAGGCCATGGCTTGTTTCACAACCTTACATTTGTGGCAAGAAAGCTGCATATATTCTTTTAGGTGCACATATTGACAGTTTGCAGCATTCATACTGTGCACGTAAGCAGTGCTTCACAGCAGAAATAGCTTCAGCGCTGAGTGTAATTCTGCAGCATATAATATTCTGCAATACAGGCTTCTATGAAGCAATGTAAAACAAAGAAGTGAACTACTTATGTACACTACTATTCAAAAGTTTTAGGCACATAAGATGGAAGTCTCAGATGTTGTTTTTTTCCATTACAGTGTACACACACACTCTAGATGAACACGTGTAAAACAGAATCTAAGGAGCTTATTAAAGTTATCATAAAGAGCTGTGACGATCCCACTTTATAGCTAACATGGTTGTTAATTTCCGCATAACTTACAGTATCTTAAAGGGTTAGTTCACTTCAAAAATACAAATTTCCTGATAATCTTCGGTTGAAAAGAAATTAAGGTTAAGGAAAACATTCCAGGATTTTTCTCCATATAGTGGTCTTCAATGGGGATCAGCGAGTTGAAGGTCCAAACTGCAGTTTAAATGCAGCTTCAAAGGGCTCTACACGATCCCAGTCAAAAAATAAGGTTCTTATCTAGCGAAACTATTGGTCATTTTATATAAAAAAAAAAAGACCATTTCTATACTTTTTAACCACAAATGCTCATCTTGCACCAGCTCTACGTTGCACACGTGCGTCTTGGCATCACGTTGGAAAAATCACGCGTGGTTAGTTCTTCATCTGTGTGTGTTGTTCAAAAAAAAAAAAAAAATGACAAACTCATCTTATTCTCACTTCTAACTTCAAAATCATCCAACATTGTTGTTTTACCTGATTTGTAAAGGGTGTTTGACTTTCTTTTACACATTTGCTTTGTAAACACTGGGTCGGTACTTCCGCCTACATCACATGTGCATGATTATGTGATGTGTGAGTTCAAACTAGTGCAAGACAAGCACTGTGGTTAAAAAGTATGTACATTTATTTCTATTTTTTTTTAATTACCAATCGTTTTGCTTCATAAGACCCTTATTCCACGGCTGGGATCGTGTAGAGCTTTTTGAAGCTGCATTGAAACTGCAAGAAACTCGTTGGCCACTATATGGAGAAAAATCCTGGAATGTTTTCCCTCAAAAAGCTTAATTTCTTTTCGACTGAAGGAAGAAAGGCATGAACATCTTGGATGACATAAGGGTGAGTAAACTATCAAGAAATTTTTATTCTGGAAGTGAACCAATCCATTAAGCTACATTCGAAAACGCTATCTGATTTCTACCTGTTTACATTGACTTGAGACATAACCGACTGGCTTTACGTCTACATCCCATAAAGATGGGCATTTGACAGATCAAACACACACAGCCGCATTGCCTGGTGATTGAGCGCTCCTCACAGAGCGCATGCACACACACGTACAAGTGTTGGGTAAGCTGTCTGACAGCGGTTGCTTTCCAACAAACCTGCACACCGGGTTCTCTGAGGCCAGCAGCTTCTGTTTATGATGCGCTCCTGCACCAACAGGACACCCAAAAACATCCTTTGTAGGCACAGCCAGACGGCCGACTGATTAGCAGCTAGGACACACCACAGTGGAGGAAGCGGAGTGGAGCAGGACTGAGCGGCCCTTGCGTGACAGTACGCCTGACTACTCGGACAAAGTACAGACAAGACAGCCAATCACGAGGGGTACTGAAAGCCCTTGCTAGGTTCAAATCTCAGCACTGCTGAAAAAACAATGCCATAGAAACTCATGGAAATTATTGATAGAATGTCCTTAAAATTTGAGGTACTCTAAACTGCTGGCTTGCAAACAAAGGAAAAAGCCTTTCTTACAAGCTCACATTTATTTAAAGGAATAGTTCACCCAAAATGAAAATTCTGTTATTAAGTACTTACCCTGACGTCGTTCCATACCCATAAGACTTTCATTTATCTTTGGCACACAAATTAAGATATTTACTTTCTTTACACAGAAAATGCATTCTCATAGCTTCATAAAATTAAGGTTGAACCACATCACATGGAATATTATAATAATGTCCTTACTACCTTTCTAGGCTTTGAACCTGGCAGCTTTCATCAAAAAAATATCTTAATTCGTGTTCAGATGATGAACAAAGGTCTTACAGGTTTGGAACGAGTAATTGAGGGAGAGTAATTACCGATCTCAAAATCCAATCAACCAATGGACAGAACCAATTCCTCAACCTATATTTTTTCTTTTTTGATAATCAGTTTCACTCAGATCAGATGTACATCACAATAGTGCAGAAAACATCTGTCACTATTTCCGTTTCTCTGCAACTTTAATCTGAAGGAAAACAGCACTACAATGCTATTAGGAAAAAGACGCAGACTGATGGGTCACTAAACTTTGAATCGGGGTTCCGGTTGTTTCCTAATTTCCCTGTGTAGCACACATCCTCCCACCCACCCTTTTCATGTCGTTTCCTGTTGTCGCCGCCACAAAAAAGCCCAATAAAATGAAAAAGACAGAAGGAGGGAAAGACAAACATCCCACAGATGTTTCACAATATTGTGAAATTTATTAAAAAATGATTACAGATGGTGAAAATCTACAGAGGAGAGAAAAAGGACTCTTGCACATCAAACATTTGCAGTGTTTTTTGGGTAAGCCATGGTTAATAACATCCACACAGCTCCATCTTCAGATCTCCTCGGGGGTTTGCTTCAAAGAGGCAAAGTCTTTCCTAAGAGAGCGTCATACGCACCAAAGGAAGCTCTGACTTCACCTTTAACTGGTGAAGAGGAAGGACCTCCGATAAATTCTCAGAGAGAAGTGATAGTGCAACAAAGAGAAATCCAGTCAAGACAGGGCCTAGCGTAAAGTCTTTCAACAACTGAAGCAAACTGTTTGTTCAGAGAACATCTGTAAATAACACGGTGTAATCAGTTTAATCAAGATCACAATTCCTGCTTCTTAAGATTACACAATAACGGCCAACCAGTCAAGGTAAGTCACTAGTAAACAACACATGAGCAAAACAACCAAAGCAACTCAGTGCTCACCTACAAAAACAAGAAGCATGGAAGCAGAAAACTATGCCTTTAATACCCACCCATATTGTTTTCCCGTCTTCACGAAAGAGATTCAAAACTGAATGCTATCACACTTCCTCCACACCATCAGCCAAGACACAACAGGCCACTGTCTTCAAGGACTGAGAGAACATCAAAGGACCAAGATTTCACATTCCTGTCAGAGAACTACAACCAAAGGTGCATTGCTGTAGCAGCTAAGACTATTTTAATGACTTTACCAAGAATACAGAGCTAGCAGCACATCCAAACAGAAGAATCCTGCCTTTACAGCTTAAACAGACCTTGAATTTCCAGTAAAAGGTTGTCCATGCTATTTGACAAAAATGTCTTCTAATGAGATGCTGTAATAACAATACTATCTGCATCAGTGACAACAGGTATGGTGGCCAGCTGGCCACGCAAACGTTATTTATGATCCATACGAAAGATAGCAAATCCCATAGCTGGGAAAGAGAATATGCTGACTTGAGTAACATTACAAGACCTGCGGGAATATCAGAGCATGGTATCATTATATTGGTCTATTACTGCTGGTATCTATAGCACTCAGACTGCCAGCAGCACGATTTAGCCTAATGGCACCAACAGGTTATTGGAGTTACACTATAAAAAGAGACAAGGTAGTAAAGCAGCTCAGAATAAAAGAGGAACCATAAGTCAGTGCCACTAGAACTTAGTGACCAAGAGAGACGTGCATAAGTTTCAAAATCAGGTAGCCAACTAATTGGTGTTAAACAGGACATCGGATGTCAATTTTCAAGTTGATTCTTTAGGCAGGGCTCTACGCTTACTTTTCTTTTTAGGAGCACAGTCAAAATTTCAGGGGAACCTTCTAATTAATAATCAAAAAAAATTGATAAAAAAAAAAATTAGCCTTCCCATTACAATTTTGTTAATTGTTAATTTTGTTTTTACCTTCGTAATGGCATTTTCTTAACTTTATTAAAAGTATGTCATTTTTTAATGTTAAATTTAAAAAAAGATTATATTTTATAAGCTTTTTAAAATTTCTAATTAAAACAACAGAATAATAACAAGTAAAATAAGTTACCAATCAAATGAAATCAGTATTAACAAAATTAATTTGTACTACAGAGATGGCACAGAAAAACACAAAAGTGGCTTGTAGTTGGCATGAGTGCAATCAAATTCATAAATTCATATTGAGATATAACATTTTGAATACAGAAATATTAAATTATTTAAATAACTGAAAAGATACTTTAAAAATGAAACTAAAACTGCCAGTATGTGGCAGCAGGTCATTGATTTAATTACTGAATCATTCATTCATTTGATTCGCTCAAATGGCTTATACATTTAGGTATAAAGCAAGTGACTATGTCTATATTAATGGGAAATTTAATCATAGACTAATTAGAATATTTTTAAACGCAGATTCACTCATAAACTAAACACCGCTGTGTTTGAATGGTGATGTGCAGCAGCTCAGTTGTGACTTGTTTCAAATTATTTTTGACGATAAAATCAGGCAAATTGGCAGGACACATCTGAACGAGCTGCCTAAAACAATTATCGTCTCTACAGCAGAGGCGTCGCCAGCATCTCAAACCCTAGGTAGCCAACTCAAGAGCTTCAAACAAGCATCAACTTCAGAAGATAATATTTTAACGGCTGCTAAAGCCAATAAAGTCCTGTTCCGAATCGCTAATGGGCGTGGTAAGACTCGCTTAGAATGGTGATGCGCAGCAGCTCAGTTGTGACTTGTTTCAAACTATTTTTGACAATGAAATCAGGCAATAGTGTTATAGTTAGACAATGTAAGTCACTTAATATTAACTTCTTGTTTATTTAACTGTTGTATTAAATCAATATCACATTTACAAACTCCCTTACAAATCATTAAAACTTAGCTGTTAAGAGTCTACATGAAACATCTGCAACACACTTTGGTTACAATTCCTCAGTGGTCAGCGACCCGTTTGGGTGCATGTCTCTTTAAATGATAATGAGCTACTGCTCACTCCACCCCTCTCTTACCTTTTTTTTTGTATTCAGTGGTGCATTACCATCAAAAACAAAACAAATCTACTGCATCCTCAGCGGCTCAGAAGAAAATTATGACTCTTATGTTCACTTTTGCATTCAAATACAAAACACCTGCATTGCTTGCAAGACGTTGTCACTACAGCTGCTCGAGTGCAGAGAAAATAGCAGACGGCGTACAAGTGGCTGAGGGTTGAAATATGCTAATAAGGGGCAGCCACGTACACACTGCAAGTTTTAGGAGTGACAACTGCATTTAAATGCGGGAGTGAATTATCGTTCCGTGTGTATAGAACAGCAGTCACTCCCGCATTCATTTGGAGTGAATAAGAATTTTTTGGCTAAAGACTCTTTTTGTACATCGATTTTAACTACTGCTGATAGACGTGCTGTGTTTTGTTTATGTTTAAGTGCTTTGTTTATGCTCAGGAGGCTGCTTTAGAGAGTGCTGTCTTGCAGTGTTGCCATGTCTTCATATTTACAAGCACTTTTAGGCATGTTGTTTGATCTTAGCTCATAAAGCTAGGCACGTTTTGAAGTTAATAAAGTGGTCTGTTATATGAGATATATGATCTTCTTGGTGTTATAAAACATAAAGCATTTGGGTGTTTTGGTGTTTTTTGTTGTTGTTTTTTTTCTATGAAGATCTGGCAACACTGACACTTTACCGCAGGGTGCTAGAGCACTGGTGCAACTAGCCCTGTGTCAAAATGTGCTAAGATTAAGACTTCTTTCACTGTTATTTTCTTGGATCTCACATACAAAGACATTTCTGATGCACATTTAAATACGTCATCAACAACTAGCTGTTCAATTCAGTTCTGTACACACTGCATAGAATTTCTGTAAATGCGGTTGTCAAATGCAGTTGTCACTCCAGTTTTACTGAACTATGTGTGTACAGAACACAATTAAAGAGTACACGGTGAACTGACAACCAAATGTATTTACAGTGTATACGTGGCCTGGGCAGTGTGATGTCATAATGCTCAGAAAATTAAAACAGCTTAATAATTGACACTATTTAGGTTTTTTGGGGATAAAAAAAGGAGTGATGAATATTTATTATTGGTTGTGTCCATTGCAGGTCATTGCAAATTTTCTACAAATTTTTGCATGTAAAAAAATAAATACGACCTCACGTTGTGTTAATCACGTTTACACACTGCCTGAAACTTTCGTCTGTCAAAAAATAAAAAAAATAAAAAAAATCGGTTTCTGTGCTTTCACATCCGTAGCAAGCATTTTGATAGGAAAGGATGACGAATACAGTAAAAAAAAACGCATATGAAAATATCGGAGTGTGCAATGGCCTTTAGACACATTTATATGAAAACATCATGTAAAACTGAATATTGCATCTGATATGATTAGGTGAACACATACACACATACATACATATACATACATACATATATATATATATATATATATATATATATATGCATACATACATACACATACATACATATACATACATACATATATATATACACATATATATATACATACACACACATATATATATATATATATATATATGATGGAGACTTCTATCCATCAGTTGTTGATGTGGGCGATGCAGTTAAGAATAGAGGAAGATGAATGTGAGCTTGCAGGGACTAAAGAATGACTAAAGAAGTCTAGCATACGTCACCAGAGAGTTGTTTTCGCCGCAAGATCCAGTCATGATATATTTATAAAAAAATTACAATGTAAAAAAACAAAAAATTAAACATCATATTGGAGGAATTTTTCACAATAAGATCCATAACATGCATTTTGAAAATAGAGCGACTTTTCATTTCATCCCGACTTTATGCAGCAATTCACAACGAATGCACTTGCATTACAGAAATGAATGGGGGGGAAAATGCAAGACCTAAGAACAACCGCCTTTGAACCTGACTGCGAGAATCTGCAAAAGATGCATGGCTTGAACAGAACAAGCACATAAGTTTGGCAACAGCGCAGTGGAATGCAACAATTTAAAGACGCAGCTTCTCAGAAAGGGGTCTGCTGAATAAAGGGGTAAATTGTTGTACAGCTAGTTGATTAGTCACAACTGTGATCCATCCTTACCGCAAAGGCCTCCTCCCTTCAAACAAACTACTAACAATTTCAGCTACATATACCTTACAGCCAGGAATTAAGAGGTGAACCTTGACCAAGGTCTGGTTTATGCAAACAGTCCAAAACTATGCAAGTGAGAACGTGATTTGCCCACACTGACCCAGAAATAATAAAATAGTAAGAGTAATATAACATTAAGCAAACCGAGAGGCTTCATTTCACACAATAAACACATTAGAATACATTACAAGATGATCGGTTCTGATCTCGCACCATATTAAAAACACAGTGGTGTAATGATATAATCTCCCTGATGTTATTCCAAACGTGAACTGAATTTTCTTCTCCCATAGAAACTTTCACTGCTTTTTTTTTTTCTTCATGCAATGAAAGAGAATAACAACTGATGCCATCTCCTTTAGCATACCATGGAAGAAGGTCAGTCATGCAGGTTCACACCGCAATGAGGGTGAAAAAATAAATGTTTATTTTAGGTTGTACTATCTCTCTAAGGATACGGAAAGCGTAGTGAATTCATTTGCAAGGGCGAATTACAACAATAATTGAAGTACAAACGGAGAAATTTGATTACAAGTATTCCCACCAGTCTAAAAGAGCTAAGACTAAAAACAGGCTTCATCTTAAACCTGACATTAAACTTAAAGGGCTCCTCCGGCACTGCCCAGATGCTCTGCAATTATGTGGTAAAGGCAGAATTACTGCATCACATGCCCAAATAAAGTTTGCATCTAAAAGGTTGCGACAGCAACGAAGGGCATTAGGAAATTAATTATTGGATTCAAGTACAACACTTGAAGGGCTTAGCTTGCAAGACCGAGCAGTATTATTTGATTAGCGCTATCAGGAATGCAGCTCAACTTTAAAAAAATTGGCAGGACACAACTGAACGAGCTGCCTAAAACGAAAATCTTCATCACAGCAGAGGCGTCGCCAGTGTCTCAAACCCTAGGTAGCCAACTCAAGAGCTTCAAACAAGCCTCAACTTCGCAAGATAATATTTTAACGGCTGCTGAAGCCCATAAAGTCCTGTTCTGAATCGCTAATGTGCGTGGCAAGACTCGCTTAGCAACAGCTGGCCAGTGTTAACAGGAAGTTGCCTGCATACCTCAACTAATTACAGCTTTGGCGGTGTTGAGAAACTCAAGAGCTTTCTGCAGGGTGGCTCCCTAGTTTTTAAATAAACGCTCCACTTATGCAGCATTTGAGATGTTTCGTCGACATGCGCCAGGCTGATCTGTAGTAACAGACTCGATTACATCTTCTCGAGCTGGCTTTAAAGTAACACGCAGAGTGCCATACATACCAATCGGTTGAGCCTCCTCCGTAACATCTTCAATTCTTCTTGTCTTCTTTGGTATCTGAAGACACTGTCGAGCAGCTGTTCCTTTTGTTGCAGCCAACTACAGGCTAGTTGAGCTTGATGATGAGTAAGTTTGCATGTATGACGGCAAAATGCGCCCTATTTAGCTATCTACTTTCTAACCTGTTTCCCCGAGCTATATGCAATGCGGCGGTGAAGCTACATCGTTTCCATATTAATTGAATCCTGTCCTCTCTAACCATTCGCATTCTCCTTTTTGGATACTTTGCGCGGCGCTAGTCGCGGGAGCTCCCCGAGCGCGGCGGGGCTGATACACTCAGCGGCATCCTGTACTCTGTGTGCCCTGTTGCTGAGCCTCCAAATAATTCACCGCATTCGCCTCCGCGCGGTTAACGGACTGCACGCGACTGAAGATTGACGAGGGGGAAAAAAAGTGATGGCGATCTCTTGAAGGTGCGGATTTCCACTCGTGTGCCGCCGCCCCCTCCTCTCGTTCAGATTCCTGTCAAACACATTTTACTCTCATAACGCAAGAGCCGCTACGACAAAAAGCCCCGCCCCTCGGTGGCGTCACGACGCAATGTTTCTGGGAAACGTAGTTTTAAAACTTGACATTAACGTTCGTTACAGTCCTGACCATAATTTATTGGTAATGTTCACGCTTAGTCATTGTCATTAAAAATCAATACTCTTTTTTTTTTTGGTCCTTATTTGGCAGTACATCTTGGGATGAAAAAAAAAGCATTGAAAATCCAGAATACCTTTTATATAAATAACAAGGTCAAAGTCAAAACAGTTACTAAATATTTAAATTCAATATATTATGATATAATATTAATAATATAATAATTATGTTTAAAAAAAACAAAAAAACAAAACAGCGCTTGGCATCGCGATTAATCACATCCAAAATAAAAGTCACATTTGCATGTATATATTTAAGAAAAAAATGATGTTTATATAATTAAATATATTTAAATTTTTAAATATATTTTACAGTTTTAATTTATATATAATATAAATTATATGTATATAATTATATACATGTAAATATTTTTACAAATATATCATGTATGTATGTCTTTATATATACAAAATAAATATACACAGTACACACATATATATTATGTATACAAAAACATTTATTTTTAACACATATATGTATCCATAGTTTATTGATCCTCTCTAATTTCTCTTTTTTATCTTTTAAATGTTCCTTTCTAAAAAAAAAAAAAAAACATACAAGTTTTGTGGACATTCACACAAAGACCAGTCACTAGTCAGGTGGCTCCACAGCATTTGACCACTGGATTTACAAAAATCATTTCAGGTACTGATGAACACATTCATTTTTATTTTTATTTATTTTTTATTTATTTTCAGTGGGTTATGTAACCATGCATTAATATGTCTTTGGAAGGCTTTTGCCTTTCAATGCACATATTCACATATTTTCTTATTTACATGTAATGCAGGGATTCCCAAACTTTTTTTTTTGTCATCTAAACCTTTTTCAACCTCATATATTTTGTTGAAATACCCCTAAGATTTACAAATAAATGTCTTAATTATCGCATTTGCATGTTCATGCTTCTCTGATGTTGGTTAATGGTCACATGACATGCAGGTAAACATAAAATATGTAAACTTTTGATTATTATTTTTTAATTATTTATTTTTATGATTTAATTAATTGTTAGCTTTTCATTTAAAAAAAACCTTTGTAGTTCCTTTTCGAACCCCAGTTCGGAAAACCTTAATATAATAGAATGTTTAATGCACTTCATGTTATTAGTTACAACAAATGGAATATATTTTCTTCCCCTTTGTATTTTTTATATCAATGTGGTTCAAGATTATCCTTTTTAAATCAATGTGATAAACGAAATTGGGTCAAAAGTAGTCTAAAAGTAATCCAAAAGTAGTCTGATTACATGACCTAAAATGTTTAATGCAATGGATCACATTACTAACTACAATTTTTGTCATGTAATTTGGAATCAGTAACGGATTACAATTTGCAAGCACCCAGCTTTGTGTACAGTGTAGTATTATGAACTTCATATAAACTAAATAAATGCATGTAACATAGACTGTATCACATTCATTTATCTCATTATTACATGCATTAACAACACCTCTATTCAACGTATCAGGCTGACGATGTGAATCACCGTGTCAGTGCCATAAATCATAACAGACAGCCAGTCGCATTGTAAATACATAGACTACATGAACCATCAATAATATTGCGTGGTCGTGTCTGGGATGAGATAAAATGCATTTTACCACAAGTACTGAATAATGGACGTCCTCTCTCACCCCTTTACTCACGCTGTCAGCCTGTTGATAGATTTTGTTATAGCCCCATCATGTGGTTGATGTTTAGATCGCAAGCACGTTA
This sequence comes from Labeo rohita, assembly GCF_022985175.1. Taxonomy (NCBI): domain Eukaryota; kingdom Metazoa; phylum Chordata; class Actinopteri; order Cypriniformes; family Cyprinidae; genus Labeo; species Labeo rohita. The sequence continues at coordinate 8,811,461 of NC_066882.1, forward strand.
TATATTTACGCAACAAAGAGACTGATCCACAGTCAAGCAACTGCTAAATGAATTTATATGCAGATAGATTATGCATAAACATGTCCAGTCACAAAACAACAGCAATAAAACATTAAAGCTATCCCATGATTTTTTATTACTTTTTTCCTTTTAAGGGCTCACAAGGAATCATGCTACTTTGTGCCTTCATAAAGATAAGAGAAATATTGTCACTCTAAACTCATTTGTGTATTTCTACCCCCACATTGTCACACCCAATAACGTCATCATCTGCGAAGAGAAATTGTCACTCAGAATGCACACATATTAATGGACTTAACAGCATCATAGAGGATTGTGAAATATTTCACTGGAACTTGACTGCATGGTCTTCATTGCATTTTTGTGTATTCAACTAATAGCTGTACTTACAGTACTGTCTTTTTTGCTACAATTTCCCATGTCGATAAAAAAGAAAAGGACCCAAATGATATTTGCTATTTTGATAGCTTGCTATTTTATAATGATAGCTTGCTATTTTTTGAATACAAAACCTTAGGCTAGAAATTATAAGACCTGGTACATACAGAGGTGAAAACACCATTAACAAATAATAAATAAATTAAAAAAAAAAAAAAAAAAAAAAAAAAAAAAATATTGATGAAAATAACCTGTTATTAATTTTTTTTTTTTTTGAAACCTTTATATTTAGCACCAAAAGGGCCCTATATTGTTATAAGCTGTAGAACCTTTTTCTGATACAATATAGAACCATTTCTTTTAAGGGTGAAGCAACCGCCTAGCAACTAGAAGTCATGCTACATCACAAACATTTAATAATTTATGCAGGCATTACATGTGTCTCCAAGTCATGTACTTATACAAACCTGTCTTTATTGTGACCTTTAACAGGCTGATTGTCCAAAAAAACATGCACGCACATTCATCCATTAATGACAGATGATAATGCATAAAAAGTAAATAATTCATCTTTTAATTGTTTTTTAATTATTTAAATAATTTTCATTTCACTTCTATTATTTGCTACTTTATCATCAGAGGAAAATGATAGTAGGGCAGTGATTCTCAGTCTTTGTAAGTCTAAGGTCCTTCATTGTCAAATTCTTTATTCAAAGGCCTTCCACATATTGTATATTTCCTTATGTATATAGGAAATGTTTAAAAAAAATAAAAATAAAAAAGCAGTTCATAAATTTTTCTCCAGAACAAGGAATATGTTGCACGTACTGGTTATCCGAGGATACGCGGTTTGGGGAATGGATGGATGTTACGTGATGCATGGATGTTCCTTAAAAGTTTACTGAGGCCCCCTAGTGGGCCACAGCATACTGTACAGTTGACAAACAATGACGACCTCATTCTGAAAAGCATTTTACTGGACAGAAATCTGTGTAATGCAGGTTGAGTCGAAAATATCATTAATATCCTCATTTGATGTCGCTTTAAATAAAGGTCTCTCTACTTTAATTAATAAATGTAAATGTATTATTATTTGCCTGTATTATAAAACCGAATGTTGTACATTTCCTTTTCTAGCTGTTAATACTTTCTTGATGTGAGGTTATTAAAAAAAAGCCATTAAAAATGTATAATATATAAACAATGCACCATTTACCATATGAAACTGTGTTATTTTGGTACCACTGAGATAGGCCTTATAGTTATTAATATTTTGAGTTATATATATATATATATATATACATATACATATACATATATATATATATATATATATATATATATATATATATGACAGCTGAAAATGTTATTACAATATAAAATAATGGTTTTTATTATAATACACTTTACAATGTAATTTATTCCTGTGATGCAAAGCGAAATTAAATGTCACATGATCCTTCAGAAATCACTCTATTATGCTGATTTATTATTAGAATTATCAATGTTGGGAACGGCTGTGCTCCAAACTATTTTTTCAGAACGTGTTTTTTTTTTTTTTTTCAGGATTCATGTATGAATAACAAGTTAAAAAGAACAGCATTTATTTAAAATATAAATCTTTTCTAACAACTTAAAGCTATGCTATTTATTTTTTTATTAATTTAACACATCTTTGGTAAATAAAAGTATTACTTTTAAAAAAGAAAGAATAAAAATGTACTGACTTTTGAACAGTAGTATTGTTAGAAAACCTTTCTATTTTAAATAAATGCTGTTTTTTTTTTTAAACCTTTTATTGATCAAAGAATCCTGAAAAAAAGTATCACAGGTCCAAAAAAAAATATTAAGCAACACAACTGTTTCCAGCACTGATAATAAATCAACATATTAGAATGATTTTCGAAGGATCATGTGACACTGAAGACTAAGATAATGATTCTGAAAATTCAACTTTAATTACAGATATAAATTAAATTTTAATGTATATTAATATAGAAAAACATTGTTTTACATTGTAATAATATTTCACAATATTACATTTTGTTCTGTATTTTGATCAAATGAACACACGATGGTGCTCTGTACATTACATCATGGTGTACATCTATATAGTTTTATTATTTTTATTTAAGATGTATTTATTTTTAGCGATTTAAGTTAATTCACGTAATTAAGTTAGTTCAAGTAAATAAGAATGTGAAATGTGGCAACTAGCTAAAACAGCTAACATGTTTACGTTTTATTATTATTATTATTAATATTATTATCAGTGTTGTTATTTTTATCTCAGTTAAGTATCTCAGTGTATGTTTCTGAATCTGACACACTCAGTTCAGTTCATGGATCTTCTCCTAACGAGCTGATGATTTGAATCAGGTGTGTTAAATGAGGGAAACATACAAAATGTGCAAAGCAGTGGGCCCCGAGGACTGGACTTGAGAACCACTGTTTTAGATAACTATAATAACCCTGGCATGATGATATTTTAGGTTTCCCCGATGACGTTTCATTAAGAGTATCTTGTGCTTAGAAAATGAATCTGCAATATGTAATAAACCCACACGATGGTGCTCTAATGCAGTAAGTGTTGGTTCGGTTGCTCACACACATTCTTTGATTGTAGGTTCAAACTTCATTCAAGAAGCACTTTACATCCTTAAGGCTTTTACACACTTATTTTGCTGGCAGAAAGCATAAATATTCAGGACTGCAGAAGAGTGTAGAAATTACAGTGAGCATTTTGTATACAAAATGTGTAATTGAACCATTTTTGTACTTAAAAACCTGTTTGAATTGTGATCCTAAATAGGGTAATTTTCCAAAAACATGCACACTTTATTCATTCGTTAATGATGTCTGAGAGTAATTAATGACAGGTAACTAATTCAGTTTAATGGTTTTTTAATTATTTTTTCACTTCATTACCATGGTGGCTCAATGTTATTGTTTTGTTTTCACAATTTAGTAATAGTAGTAACTTCTAATTTGTTTGATTCATTTAAGAATACTATTTTTTTTTTTTTTGCGCATTTACATCTGGCATTTCATCACTATCTCTTCCTGTAGTGACACTGAACTCTAGTCACTCTAACAAGCTGTTATTCTCTGTGGACAGGACTTCCTAAAAGTTGCGAGACTTCCTCAGACATCAATTTTAAGGGAGCCCCCTCACTTTCACTCCCTGTACGCATCTCTCATTCCCACACTGGGTCTTTGTCAGCAGTTCCTGTCCCTGGACGAGGCGTGGCGAGCCGTGGGTCTAGGGCAACCGTAGCTGCTTTCATAGACACCTGCAAATCGGACAAAGGACCGAGGGTGCCAACGCCGAAGACAGATTGATGCTTTGTGCGGGGCAGAGGCAAGCGAGGGAGAGAGAGCGCGACTTGCTCGCACACGTGCGTGTGTGTGCGCGTTGGTGGAAGGGGTGGGATTAGGGGGTTTATTGGAAAGAGCGAGGGTGGGAAGGGGGCCGCAGAGGTTGTCACTCCAGTCTGTGTGAGTCCGGGCTTTAGAGGCCTCGGAGAGATGGACAGCTTTTGTGGGTTGCGTCGGTGCACAATAGTGGCACTTTAATGGGCGGTGAAGCTGGAGCAGGCTTTGGCCCGGGATCGAGGGGAGCTCGGTGGCTCTAGGGCCGGGGGGCAGGGGGGCTGTTTTACTGCTTCTCTTAGAAGGGACTAATTCACGGGCATTGAGTCCGTCACTCGTTATTCATTGAATGCGCCCAGTGCAGGAATGCAGCGGCATCAATTAGAATGTGTTAGCAGATAGCAAGGCGAAGAAGAAAAAGCCTGCTCTCCCTTTTGCTCGCGGGACAACACAGGCCCACTATAGGAGGTGTCAGAACCACAAAGCCTTTTTGTGATTCTCTCTCCATTACATTACCAGTGCAATATGTAAGGTGGGGATTCTTTTGATTCAAATTAAGTGGAAAAAACACTAAATCCTATTTTTATTCAGCAAGGATAATGGTGTTATACTCTATAAAGGTCTTTAACTACTTATCTGTGGCTTAAAATCTCCCTGGCTCCCTTTCTCTCGTTCGCTCTCTCGCTCCCTGCATTATATTTATTCAGTGGCAGTGGGTCAAAGACAGACTGTTAAACAGAGTTGCTTGTAGCATTAACTGCCGCATCACTCTTAATTGTATATCAGTGGGTCAACGGTTTGTTGTGCTGTCCCCCTTTTTTAAAAAGAGGGTATGAATTAAAACAGACTCTTGTAGGCCATTGTCGGCTGTGTGCTTGCGCCGCCACTTCAGATACTTTGGCTCTTTTGAACGACGAGACCCTCTCTAACTTGCGCCGTTCGAAACAAAAGAGCGGAAAGGCTAGAGCATACTTTGATGGTGGTGGAACGTCTGGGTGATATAATTCCATTTCGTTTTACGACCGAAGGGGAAACGTCTGCGCTCGCGCTAATTGGGACGCGGCGATGGCAAAATACAATCGCCTTTGATTCGCTTCTTAAGCGGAATCTAAACTCGACGGATGGAATCGGTTTTTACTTCTTTAATTGGCATTTAGGAACGTACAGGGAAGTTTGGAGACGGCGGCTGCTGAATTAAAAGTGCTAGCAGGATGTTTAATGCTCAATGTGCTCAATTGCATCATCCATTTCCTCATCATTCCCCCAAACAGAATGATCCAGCTGGCACGTGTGCGCAAATGGATTTTGGGATTTTTTCTTTTTTTTTTTCATTCTCCTCAGATTTAATATGAACTAACTAGGAAGAACCTCTCATAGCAAGGTGTTTGCTTGAATATGAGCAATTATGCTTCATTTGGAGCCAAATGAGGGGAATTTGCATCCACTGAAAGGAGCGCTAGTCTTAACTGTGCAGAAAGTGCAGTAAATTGGTGCAAACTGAGCAACATGCAGACATGCATCTTCAGTATAATTGTATAATTGTGGAATGACTTTAAATGCAGCCTTCCAATTAAACTTGCTTCTTCGGTGAGGCGAAAGGCAAAGGCACTGAGCCTTGATGGAAATCTGAGAATTGCCACATTGTAAAAATTGCTTCCTTTAAGGAGGATCATTTGCACCAAAATGGGAGATTTGGAATATGGACAGATGTCTTCACACATGCGGCGGAGTGAATTGGCGAAGCTGGCATTCGGTGAGAGGGAGGGAGAGAAATACGTCGAGAGAGAGCGAGAACTTCCTGCCTTTTCTGGCCCCGCAAAAACACGCACCAACGACTTCCGACCGGAAAATGAGACGGATGCTCGTGCCTGAGTGTAATCTGTCACATAAATGTAATCGAATTACTTCGGACGATTCCGGCTCGCTTTAAGATCACCTTTACATCGGCGCGCAAAAGAATATAGCTGTCATCGCCGGAAAGCCGAGAGCGCTGTCGTCGATGACAAATGAGCAAATGAGAGTGCGAGGGAATGAGAATTTGTGCAGTGCCAGTGGATGTGAGCGTACAATGGTCCGACCGCTGCTGTCTGCGGGGATCCAAACAGCCAGGCCTCTGTCTGGATTAAACCCTGCTTCAAACAAAAGGGGGCTCAAGTAAACGGTTCATGAATGCTGATTAATTGATGCCATTTTTCTGCAGTGTGCCATGGAGATTTAGTTGGTGCCTCATCTGGGGGGTGGGGATGGTGGATAAAGAAGTGGGTCAACTTCTAAAACGATAACCCATTTCTTGGTTCAGCCTGGCTAGTTTTATCACCTGAAAAAGTTTGAGACTAACATTTTGCTTCGCGGTTTTTTATACTAACGCCTCTAAATTGGTCTCAGCCCCCAGCCGATTTAGGTAACAAGGTTCGCCGCCGAGGGTTCCCACGCCGGCGGTAGGTGGGCACAGGTGTCCTGGAACAACGTGAGGGTGGCCCAGGGCCCGAGGGGCGAAGCGCTGGCCCGTGGCCCGCCTCAATGTGGGGCTCCCAGGGGCCGGCTCAATAGGCTGGGTTCCACTTGATGGCGAGAGAAAGGGCCGTTTCAGCCACTGCCCAGCAGGAAGGATCTGCTTGTGGAAGACCTCTTTCAGGAGCCTCTGTTTGTCTGAAGGCTGTCACAGCAGATGAGTACTCAGCAAACAGCGTGAACAAGGATTTGAACCAGAAAACCAACAGAGCCTTGACAATATTGTGATTGGGGCTTGTCTCCTTAGAGGGGGCTGAATGGCCAATCGAGAGTAGGAACAAGTGTGCATTCAGAACGGGACGTGGATTCCTCATAGTCGCTTTTCAGGACAGGGCGAGAAATCATGGCAGGAAACAGAGGACTGTGTGTGCTTAGGAGAGTCAAAATCCAACAACATGTCTAATCGACAAAGAATCAAGCTAAGCCTAGATGATCCTCTGAGCGCTTCTCTGTGTGTGCGTGTCATAGCTACGGTTTAAACATATGGCCATAAATGAACATAAAAGAGATGATTTCGCTGAATTGTAGGGCAACCGCTTACTTTAAAGATGCTTGCTGCTAAGATACTCTTCCATCTTCTGAATATAAAAAAACTTGTCGGTAAAGAAATATTGCAAGTTCAATACAAGTTCAGTCAACAACATTGGTAGCATACTGTTGATTATCACAGAAATGATACAGACCTTTTTACCACTTACATTAATTATTCTGTTAAACTTAGTGAAGCTGTTCATAATTTTATTCACTAATTTAAGGGTTTATGGCATTGTGTTATCATAAACCCTAAAATCATATCTGAGTCATTCAATGAAATCAGTGCCTTCTCCACTTCGAAAAATTGAAAAATAAAACAAGTTTAATCAATATTTTTTAAATATCCATGAAATGTAGACACCTTAAAATTGCAAGAAATTGTATTGTGCCATGTCATTGACCATTTTTCTACCTCATGTTTTGGTATTTTATTCACATCTGTTACCGAAATTAACGTTACTAGATACTATAGTTTAATTAGAACTCATATGCCACTGAATGATACAGGCATAGCTCAATAATATATCGAGGGTAAAATATAGAATTTTACACAGACAATCTTTAAAAACAGGGTTGAAACTAATCAAATGTCATCCCTGTTACCCACATGTCAAAACCTGTAACAGGTTTGAAGATTTCAAACAAATTTGCTAATTGCTAGCTAATAGTTGTTTACCAAAGCACATAGTGTACTTTTTGAAAGGATTTTACTTGTAGATATGGATTATATTAAATGTACAAAAAAATAACAGTTTAAATTTATATTTTAAAAATGGTAACAGGATTGACATTGCATAATGTTCTCATAAATAATCAAAAATAGAAATAGAACAAAAAAATGCATACTTATGGCAAAAACATTGTTTAACAATAAGACTATATTTACAACAATATACAAATGTGATTTGTATATCATTTTGCAAATTAAAAGTTCGGCTGAAACAGAAAATTCACAGTGAGGGACAGGCCAAAAACCTTAACAGCATAATTGATATTTAAATAATTTTAAATAATATTTAATTAACTTTTTATGTAATATTGGTGAAAGCAAAAGGCACGATTTCGTGAAATGACCCACCTACTTTTACACTGATTTACACAATTTACAGTTTTCTAACTGTAAATATTGTTTAACCTTGTGACTACTAACTGAAACAGCGAACATTTCAGTGTTTACATATTGCCCCATTCACTTCAACCCAGTAACCCTATACATTTTTTAACATTCTCATCTGCGGAAGCCTATGGATGTAACTGATTAAACAAACACAGGACGGTCTGTTTAAATAACTTGCATCATCTGAACTTATGTTTTATACTAAAATAGGATTACTACATAATAACTGTAAGAATAAAACTGCATTTTTCTCACTCAGTGCATCTTCCATCACAGTTTTTGACTGACATCTTGGTTTATTTTCTCCTCACGCTGACCAAAATACGGCACATTGAACGTTCTATGACACAAAACGCGCATGAATATTTAATTAATCAAGCTCCGTTCGGTTAATGATTGGCTGTTTGATGCTAGACGACCGGCTGTGTATTATTTAGTTTAAGTATTGTGCTGGGCAAATGTTATTTATTTATTTAGTTCATATGGAAGGCTATTTCTCTTCTAATTAACCAACTTAACCTAAACCGGATGTCACTGTGTGCAGGAGTTCACAGCTAACAGGTCGTGGGAAGCTTAGTTTCACTCTACAGCACTTCCCTACACAAGCCCAAGCCCAGTAGCCATGACCTCTCTCCAGCCAGGTTAATTCTGATACCATAATCCCCTGTGAACAAGCCCAGCGCCGGTTTTCTGAATCCTCACACCTGTGCGCTGCTGTCACCTGGCCGCCGTACAGCCGAGCAGAGGAATTCCAGGGGCTTGGCCTCTTGTTATTACATGCAGCTTAAAGGATGCTGTTTTGCACAAGTGTGATTGAGGGTTAGGGTTTCTCTTAATGAATCCAGGGTATTAGATTGTGAAAGGAACGATATCGTATTTCTCCAGAGGATGTATAATTTCTGCGTTTGGGAAATGCTGATTTGCAATGGACCGAAAGGATTTGTTTAAACATGCTTAAAAAGCCAAATGTATATCCCGACAGAAACTGTCCTGAGAGATTTTCAAAGCATCATCAGCTGTTGCAGACAGGCCTGGAAAATCAGCTGACGGTTGTCGTCTATTTAGTTGTCTTTTTAAAAATTCATCATGCGCTTATTGACCGATTCATCCGCTTGATGGCCGGGCAGAGAGGTTGACAAAGAGGAATGTTGTCTGCTGGAAGAGTTGCGCTAAGTTTGAGGGGTGCTGAAGAGAGATGGTTGTGATGGAATGGGCAGGGAAGGGCTGTGACTCCTCCATTGAGTGTGTAGGGGCACGCTGAATTGGGCTGATTTGCCTGTGAATGGAGCCTTTCCATTATTCTTGTTAGGGAGCTGTCACATCCAATAGAGAAAGTGAAAACCTCCTTTTATCAACCTTTTCCAAGTGAAACAGAACAGGCAATCAATAACCGAATTCAAAACCGGGGGGAAAGTCAAGCAGAATGATATGGGGATGTTAAAAAAGGGGGCATTTGTCAAATCGCTAATGAAGAAAAAAGCTAATAAGTGATGTAATTTCAGCTCAAATAGGATGATTAGAATAACAGGAAAGATAAATGTAACATAAAACATTGGGCAACAAAATACGCTAACATAAAAATAAAGTATACTAATTATTTAGTGAGTCTGCGAGCATAGGAAATACTAGAATTACAGATGTTGTTTTTATTCCATTCCTGCTTTTTATTTTGTATGGAGGCATACAAAAACATAAAGAATGAAGCTTGTGCGATTCAACAAACAGCAATTTATATTGCATTTATAATGAAATTACATTACCAAGTTGGTTACAAAAGTAACTTCAGAAACATAAACTCTAAATTTGTCTGTATAGAAAACAGAAGCACATCAAATTGCAACAAATTGCTCTATCATCTAAATACTTTTGTATTCATTGTAACAAAACGTAATGCACTGGTGCATGATTCATTTTTGTAGCCTAACCATTCCCTTTGAATGCAGTGTACAAGATATAATGTACTGCTAAAGTGGAAAAGAATATTTTTATTTCAGAACTTAAAGGATGAGTTTAATTCTGAAGGTTTGAGTAGGACTGCATGAAAAAATTAAGATATTATCTTGGTATAATATAATATTATACAGACTATTATACAGACAGTTTTAAGAAATAAACTAAGCACAAACAATCTACAGCAATAGCAAACATATTTTTAGAGCCATATAAATTAGTATAATTTGTAAAATATAGATTTTAATTCTAAAACTGAATCATAAAATGTGTTCAAGAATCTAATTTAGATTTTAGATTTTAAAATGGGAAATTTCAGTTTTTCACACTGAATAATATGTCTTATATTTTTAAAAAGCAGTTAAAAGGAATAAAAAAAACCCTATGTATTTGCATGACTGTCTTATCGAGGCAAGATGGACTGAATATAACATTCATCAACTAATTTTCACATACTGCGGCTTCTAGTGTTTTTCCGCCGAATGGAGAAAATGAATCGCATCATTTAGCCCCATCAATCAACCTGGTAATTGATGTCTTAATTGATGGCTGGGTTATACAGTTAATTGAGCACCTTCATTGTGGACTGTCATTGTTCACTCTTTTCAAACACACTGTGCCCAGCAAACGGGCACAGGATAGAGCAACTCAACAAAGAGACACTAAACCAATACATGTGTTGCTTATTTATTCCAGAGGAAGTAGACAAGATCTCATTTTTGGGATCTGAATAGAAAAGACAGATATCAGATTAATTAAATTATTTCCTTCTATATGAAAAGACAAATGTGTGACAAAATAGTATAAGATAGATAATAGCCATTTTTTTACAAATAGGTTACAAAATAAGACCTGAAATGCTTTAAATGTCTTTTTTTTTCTTTTTGAATAGAAAGGAGTTTAACTTTGAGAAAATGTTGTTTGCCCACTTTAGGATGTCAAAGTAGAGTTTTTATTTTATTTTATTTTTGTAAATTCATTTTAAATGAGATTTGAAATTTTGCAACATATTCCAAAAGAAAGGGTAAATAAAGTTTAAAACCTTACAGTTTTTTTCCCCAATAAAATAAACACACACACACTAATTAATTAATTCAATATAGATTATAAAACGTTACATCAAAATAAACACTAAATAAGCATAAAAAATTACATTTTAGCCTAAATAACTTATCAAATCCCCATTTTGATGGCAAGCGTATATTTGATGCTTTTAAAATCAATTACATGATGTTAAATGATGACTTTAAAATTTTTAAAGTTTTTTAATGTTTTTAAAGAGTCTCTTCTGCTCACCAAGCCTGCATTTATTTGATCCAAAGTACAGCAAAAAACAGTACAATTTTGAAATATTTTTACTATTTAAAATAACTGTTTTGTATTTGAATATATTTTAAAATGTAATATATTCCTGTGAATTCAATGCTGAATTTTTTAGCATCATTACTCCAGTCACATGATTCTTAGGAAATCATTATAATATTCTGATTTGCTGCTCAATAAATATTTATTATTATTATTATTATTATTATTATTATTATTATGTTGAAAACAGGTAAATAGAATTTTTTCAGGTTTCCTTGATGAAGTGTCCTTGAAGAACAGCATTTATCTGAAATAGAAATATTCTGTAACATTATAAATGCCTTTATCATCACTTTTGATGATTTTAAAGCATTTATTTCCTAAAAAAAAAAATAAAATAAAATTACTGACTCTTTTGAATGGCATAGTGTATAATGTTGCAAAAGCTTTTTATTTCAGATAAACGCTGATCTTTGGATTTTTCTATTAAGAAAAGAATCCTGAAAAAATTACTGTTTTAATACTGATAATAAGAAGAATAATAATAGAAGTTTCTTGAACAGCAAATCAGCATATTAGAATGATTTCTGATGGATCTTGTGACACTGAAGACTGGAGTAATGATGCTGAAAATTTAGATTTGATCACAGGAATAAATTACATTTTGAAATATATTCAGATAGAAAACAGTTATTTTAAATAGTGAAAATATTTCACAATATTACAGCTTTTGCTGTATTTGCTGTAGCTCAAATGCAGACTTGGTGAGCAGAAGAGACTTCTTTACAAAAACATTAAAAATCTTTTGACTGGTAGTATATGTTTGTAATACTTTAAAAAACATAGACCCCAACGTAATGGGACTGTATTCATGAAAAGTGCCAACTGCATTTATCAGTTTGTGATTTACACTTCTAAAACTTATCTACCCTCTTTTCTACAATATTTTTTTTCTCAGGTTGTGGGCTTTCACCATTCCCGGTTTCACTGCTTGTCTCTGCGGTGACTGAGTACTGAATCGCTGTGACCGATGGGACTGTCACCCATCCATCTTCACTGGGCTGGCTGCAGATTAAAGCAGAAGGATGTATAAATCAGAGCGCTAATGAATAGCTCTACTCAGCGGAGGAGAGAGGCTCACCTATTTTTCTCTGCCCACTCACTGATCTCTTCCAGCAATCCTTCCTCCCTAAAACTCTCTAGCCAAAGCAGAAGGGCTGTCAAACACTGTCTTTACTTGACAAGTTAGTTGTTAAACACCCCCCTAACTAAACTAGTCTTTAAACACTGTGGGCAGCAGAAGGTATCAGTGGGAGAAAGGCCGGGTGAAGCGTCCGCCTCTCTGAGTGCGTAATCCTGGCCTGCTGATGGTGCTGGGGGGCAGTTTGCTTAATTGGGTTACAGAATACTTTAATTACTTCACTTTCCCACATTCTTGCTCTGCGCACAGACACAATGGTGGCACGGTGAGAAACTGCAGCCCAGGGCCCTGGAGTGCAGCTGCAGGGTAATTATCATTACGAGCTCCATGCATCTGTATACAAACAAGCCCACAGCTGCTAACTCTCTGACACTGACGATACATGGCTCATGAGAGTGGCATTGATGGCAGCGTGCCTGCGTATTCATCCATACATGGTTAGTTGACACTAAATACTTATGGGAAGTTGATGTTCTATGGCGTGGTGTGATGTCAAACTATTTCAAACATTTTACTGATTCTTTCATAATATTATTTGATTATGTGTGCAGCTTTAATGAGCTCGTTAAGAGTGAAAGACTACATGGAATAATTGTATTTTATTTGTCAGTAGTCACTAAAAATGACACTAAAGAAGGACAAAATGTATGGAAGACTCAATTAATTTTTCAATAAAAAGTCACACTGTAAGATATAAAAATCACAATTAGACAACATAAAAGCACAATTATGAGACATATTTTTTTCTTCTGAACCAGAAACATGTAAAAAGATTTATGTATGTGAATAAATTTATGTATGTATGTATGTATGTATGATGTATGTATTATAAACTACCTTTCAAAGTTTGGGGGTAGGTTATTTATTTATTTGTTTGTTTATACAATACCTTTCAGAGCTTGGGGGTATTTATTTATTTAATTTATTTATTATACCCTACCTTCCAAAGTATGGGGATAGGCTATTTATTTATTTATTTATTTATTTATTCTTTCTTTCATTCATTCATCCTACACTATCTTTCAAAGATTGGGGTAGGTTATTTATTTATTAGAAAACATAAAGGCACAATTGTGAGACATATTTTTTTAATCTGGACCAGAAACAATTAAAAAGATGATTAAATGTAGTAAATATATGTATGTATGTATGTATGTATGTATGAATGTATGTATGTATGTATGTTTTTATTATACACTACCTATACCAAAGTTTGGGGGTAGGTTATTTATTTGTTTGTTTGTTTGTTTATACAATACCTTTCAGAGTTTGGGGGTATTTATTTATTTGTTTGTTTGTTTCTTATACCCTACCATTCAAAGTATGGGAATAGGCTATTTATTTATTTATTTATTTATTTATTTATTTATACATGCATTCATTCATTCATTCATTCATTCATTCATTCATTCATTATACACTATATTTCAAAGTTTGGGGTAGGTTATTTATTTATTTATTTGTTTATTTATTTATTATCCCCCACCTTTCAAAGTTTGGGGATAGGTTATTTATTTATTATACAATACATTTCAAAGATTGAGTAGGTTATGTATTTATTTATTTATTTATTTATTTATTTATTAACCCCGACCTTTAAAAGTTTGGAGATAGGTTATTTATTAATTTATTATTCACTACATGTCAAAGATTGGTTATTTATTTATTTATTTATTTATTTATTTATTTATTTATTTGTTTATTTATTATCCCCCACCTTTCATAGTTTGGGGATAGGTTATTTATTTATTTATTATACACTACATTTCAAAGTTTGGGGTAGGTTATTTGTTTGTTTGTTTGTTTATTATATACACTACTTTTCAAAGTTTGGGGGTAGGTTATTTACTTATTTATTTTTTATAATACACTACCTTTCAAATTTGGGGGTTATTTATTTATTTATTTATTATACACTACTTTTCAAAGTTTAGGGGTAAGTTATTTATTTATTTAGTTAGTTAGCTGGTTAGTAACTTAGCTACAAAATATATATTTTAAATAAATGCAGTGGTTCTAAACTTTCTATTCATCAAAGAATGGATCATAGTTTGCACAAATGAAATATTAAGCAGCATAACTGTTTTTAACACTGATGATAATAATAAGAAATGTTTTTTGAGCAGCAAATTAGCATGAGCTGATATCTCATGTAATACTAAAGACTGGATTATGTCTGCTCAAAATTCAGCTTTGTATCACAGGAATATACATTTTATTAATTTTAAAATACATTGATATGAAAAACTGTTATTTTAAATTGTTGTATTTCACAATATTACAGTTTTAATTGATAATATAATGAAAATGAAAGTATAAAACCTTTATTTAGCATTATAGAAATACACAAATACAACTGAATAAATTAAATTAGTGGTCCCTAATGGGCAGCATGACTTTATGGACACTGGGGTTTGAAGTAAACACCTTAAACAGCCCACAGGGAATTAGCTCATCTAAGGGTGAACTGTAAAAGGAGCATTTTTAGACTTTTTGTCATGAATTAGCCAATAAAAGGTGGTGTGGGAAAGGGCAGGATGGCAGAGGAACAGGGTGTATGTGTGTGTGTGGAGGAAGCAGGAGGTGTGAAGAATAGTGTGTGATCAGTAGTGTGGATGCAGTGTGGGAGAGGGGGCTGCCCTGGCTGTCAGAACTCGGGCCCACAGTGGCCCAGCGGGAGCCCTGGCTGTGCTCCCATGATGCCCTGTTGCCGTGGCTGAGCCCTGGAATGCAGCAGCACACAATGGAAGAGCGGGGCTGAGAAGGCCCTCCATCCTGATAACCACATTAAAGGCCCACCAACATCTGTTGAGGCACAGGAGAAAGGCCCTATCTCTGGGCTTTAACCCCCAAAAGCACTAATCATTAACCCCCAGCCCTGAGAAGGAGCCCAATAACAGCACCTTATTTGTCAGGCACCCTGCGGAGGGACCGAGGGGACTAACATTGTACCGCAAACAGCGTGAGAAGAGCTGGATGAGTACTCTTAGAGGTCTAAAGTGACGATACGTAATGCACATCTTGAGTTTCTGAAGTATTACTGATCTCATGAGAAAACGTAGCTATTTTACGAAATGTCGACTTTGCATTTGCGCAATGTGATTCCTTTGAAAACTTGAGCATGAAGGTTCACCCCTAAACATAAGCAGATCGTACAAAAATGAACAAATGAGACTGTATAAATTCATATGAGTATTGGCCCATTCGCAGCAGTAACGATAAGTATAAAGATAATAACTATAACGATAACTATATTAGCATCCACACCAACAGCCCATAACGAAAATGAACGAATGAGATGTTATGAATTCCTACGAATAAAGGCCCATTCACACCGGTAACAATAAGTATAAAGATAACTATAACGTTAACTATATTAGCATCCACAGCAATGGCCGATAACGAAAACAAACTGATGAATTCATTCGAATAAAGGGCAGTTCACACCAGCAATGACAAGTATAAAGATAACTATAATGATAACAATGTTAGCATCCACACCAACGGCCAAAAAAGAAAATGAATGAATGAAATAATAAGAATTAATACAAATAAAGGCCTGTTCACACCAGCAATGACAAGTATAAAGACAACTATAACGATAGCTATATTAGCATCCACACCAATGGCCGATAACGAAAACAAACAAGTGAGATGATATGAATTCATATGAATAAAAGCCCATTTACACTAATAACAATAATTATAAAGACAACTATAAAGATAATTATATTAGCATCCACACCAACAGATGATAACAAAATGAACAAACAAATTAAATTATATGAATTCAGACTAATAAAGGCCTATTCATTCCAGTAACAATAAGTATAAAGATAACTATAACGATAACTATATTAGCATACACCAAAACGGCCAAAAAAAAACCCAACACCGTATGAATGAGATTATATGAAGTCATACGAATAAAAGTCTGTTCATACTAGTAACGATAAGTATAAAGATAACTATAACATTAACTATATAAGCATCCACACCAACAGCCAAAAAACTAAAACAAATAAATTAAATAATATGAATTAATACGAATGAAGGCCCATTCATTCCAGTAAAAGTAAGTATAAAGACAATAACTATAACGATAACTATATTAGCATCCATACCTATGGCCAATAACAAAATCAAACGAATGAGATGATATGAACTCATAAGAATAAAGGCCTATGCATACCAGTAACGATAAGTATAAAGATAACTATAACAATAACTGTTCAATAATGCCCGTTTAACAATGAAAGCGAACAAATGAGATGATATGAATTCATATGAATAAAGGCCCGTTCATACCAATAATGATAAGTACTAAAGATAACTATAATGATATTAGCATGCACACCGACGGCAGATAACGAAAACGAACAAATGAGATGAAATAAATTTATATGAATAAAGGCCCGTTCACATCAGTAATGATAAGTATGAAGATAAACTGTAACGACAACTGTAGCATGCACACCAATGGCAGATAACAAAAACGAACACATGAGATGATATTAATGAATACGAATAAAGGCCCATTCATACCAGTAACAATAAGTATAAAGACAACTTTAACAATAACATCCATACCAATTGCTGTTAACGAAAACAAATGAATGAGATGATATGAATTCATATGAATAAAGGCCCGTTCATACAAGTAACGGTAAGTATAAAGATAACTTTAACTATTAATATATTAGCATCCACACCAACAGACGATAAAGAAACGAACTAACGAATAGAACAATATGAATTCATACAAAGGCAGATCATTCCAGTAACGTTAAGTATAAAAACAACTACAACGATAACTATATTAGCATCCACACCAATGGCCGATAATGAAAACAAACGAATGAGATGATATGAATTCACATGAATAAAGGCCCGTTCACACCAGTAACGATAAGTATAAAGACAGTAACTAGCACCCACACCAACGGCCGATAATAAAAATGAACGAATCAGATTATATGAATTCATTTGAATAAAGGCCACTAATGATAACTAAGACAATTGTAATAACTATATTAGCATCCACAACAACAGATGATAACAAACAAAAACAAAACAAAAAGATGAAAACAAACAAATGAGAAGATAGAATTCATATGAATAAAGGCCTGTTCATACCAGTAACAACAAGTATAAAGATAACTATAGCAATAACTATATTAGCATCCATAACAATGGCCAATAATGAAAACAAACAAATGAGATTATATGAAATCATGAGAATAAAGGTCCGTTTACACCAGTAACGATAACTATATTAGCATCCACACCAATGGTCGATAATGAAAACGAACTAATGAGATCATTGAATTTATACAAATAAATTCCTGTTCACACCAGTGACTAACAATAACTGTATTAATATCCAGACCAACGGATGATAACGTTCTGTTTGCACTTTAAATTCTCAAGCTCCTTAAAGTTGATTCAGATTTTTTAACGATTTTTAAAACTTAAGCGTTAGTTTTATCATTACAGTTATTATCCACCAATTCGCCAAAATGTAAACTTTTCAGAACACATTTCACAATTTCAAATATTTTAAATCAGCATAATACTGGAGATTTTCAAAGGCACGTGATGTTTGATCCGGATGATTTTTGCAGCAAACGAGCACGTAATTGTCTGCGTGCAGGTGTTCTGCATCCTCAAGCACAGAAAGACAAGATATGAGCCAGAAACAGGTGTCCTGTCACAAGAAAACTTCTCACACTCCAGGATCCTCATCTGCCTTGAAGGGCCTTTAAGGCTGCCTCGCTTCCACAGGTTTCAAAGCCCTGCCAATTTCACCAGCATGAAGCTGGAGACAAAGCAGAGGGGCTGGAGGTGGGGGCGAACGCAAACAAGAACGATGCAGAGGAGAGGTGAGTGTCTTTCTCTCTGGCGTTTCATACGCGGCTCTCTCTGTATACGGGCTCTGAGATTAGGAGCTGCAGGAGGTACCCCTAATGCACGGGCTCCTCAAGTACCTCCACACAAGTAAGCCCATTCAACAGTAGCTCATTACACGGGCAATTAAGTGTTGTGGGGGGAGGGGGCCGAGGGGCCAAAACGAGGCCCGCCAGCCATCGTGAGGAGCCCCTTCCCCCCTCGCCCACTCCTCCCAGCGTCTTCACCTGGGCAGGCCAGAGGACACCTGCCTCTTCTAATGAAGATCCATGGCCTCATTTCCATTTCTGGAGTCGTATCAGAGACAGCGGCGCACAAAACCATGCCTGTGTCCTCTGGTCCGGAGAGCCAGATAGAATGACATGGCTAAGTGCTCTTGCAGAGCCGGGGCAGCTGTGGGGCCTGAAAATGGGGTTTCGGGAGGTTTGAAGTGGGGTGCTGCGGTGCCTACGATGCTGCTCTCCTGCGTACTGGAGGGTGCTTCAGGTTCCGATCGGCCACAATGGCCGCCGCGCGCTACCTTTGCTCTTCGCTTATAATGAGCGGATCTGCAGAAGGGAGGAGAGCCCGAAGAGGACAAGTGCTCGCAAACAATTCTCACCTCTGTCCAATTCAGCTCAACTTATTCATAACTTGTGCTCTTGTGATTGTTCTAAGCACTAGCAGAAAGCATCTGTAAATATGATGAGGCATTTTGAGCTAATATATTCTCACACCTGTTGAGGGCAGCTGTAAGTGTCATAAAAGTAAAATTATTTCATTTATAACACCTAGGCTTAATATACAAGTCCATATATGATTGAAATGTCCAATAATAATAATACAAATACGTCAAAAAGGACAATTTCTCTACATATTTTTTGGTGCATGTTTTGGTAAATGTAGTATTGTTATATAGAATTATTATGTAATGCAATTAAGATAAAAATGTGCATCATATAAATAAATGTTGCTCATTAGGATATTAAGTAAAGATCATGTTCCATGATATTTTGTAAATTTCCTACTGTAAATATATCAAAACGTATTTTTTTATTATAAATATGCATTGCTAAGAACTTCATTTGGACGACTTCAAAGGCAATTTCTCAATATTTAAAAATTAAAAAAATTTTTTTTTTGCATCCTCAGATTCCATTTTCAAATAGTTGTAGATAAATAAATAGTTGTATTTCGGCCAAATATTTCCCAACAAACCATACATCATTAAAAGCTTATTTATTCCGCTTTCAGGTAATGTATAAATCTCAATTTCAAAAATTGACCTTTATGACTGGTTTTGTAATTCAGGGTCACATATGTGTTGTGTGTTTAACGTTTATAAAATAAATAACAATAAATAAAAAATTATTAATAAATAAATAAATGTTAAATTATATTATATATTTTTTAAATAAATGAAGTTAATGGCTTAAAATATTTACATATTTATTTATTTATTTATTAAAAATAGGACTGAATTAGTTTGGTTTCATGGTTTCTTTAAAATATTTTTATCTATAAAATGATAAAATGTTGAAATATATTACCTCAACTTTAGATTAAGATAAATCACTTGAGTTGAACAACTGCAGGAACCCTCTTTTCTATCTATTTATCTATCTATCTATCTCTCTCTCTCTCTCTCTCTCTATATATATATACATACATATATTCAATGTCCTTCCTTCAGCCTCTCAAATGTATTCCATAAAATACAAAATCATTTTAAGTTAAACAATATCTAAAATGTGCAATCTAGGACATGTTATATCACTTTCCAAGCTGTTTTAAACACACAAAATAAGACAGTTCTGGAAAATGAGGGAGCTCTGTTCACATTTACAATAAATGTTCTGCATAGAAAATTAGCATAAATATGTACTTGTAGTCCAGACACGGGATATTATAAATAGCTATTTAATTACGTATATGTCCATTAGGGTTTATTCAGATCATTCATTACCAATTAAAGAAATGGGCCGTGACCAGATGGGGATGTACAGCAAACGCATAAAAACTGCACTGTCTAATCATTTGCTGCTCATTAATGTCACTCTTAATTTTTAGGGCAGTAAAAAGAAAGGGTTGTCTTGTGGTCTGTTCCACACTCCTCGCTGAAAGCTCCATTCAGCGGTGCAGCATGTCTCTCAATACGATTGTGGGATCCTCCCTTGTTAACATGTTCAGGCTCACCGCCTCCTCTCAGCACCTGAGGGCAAGTGGAGCACCCAGAGCTCAGGTAATGGAGGAAGAGGAAGGGCAGAGTGAAAATAAACAAGCTCAGTCTCCATCCATCCGTTGTGCCTCACCTGCTCTGCTCCATTTCAAACTCTGACACGGGCCACATTAGGGGTCTGTGGGTGGGATTACCTATTGCAGAGTGCTGTGTTTAGACATATTGTCATATCAATGAATAACTTGCATTTTTGTGGGAATTTTATGACTTGTTTGGTCACAAAGCCCTGGCATGTACACTACATATATAGTTCCAATTCCAACCCTCAAAGCATTATTTATTATTAAGGCTAGTATTATTTTTTAAAAACCTACGACCAAAAAGAAGCTAAAAAAATATTGGCAATAATATAATTTATTATTTATTCAGAGCCAAATTTGCACATAAACAAAAAATTAATTCAAACACAACAAGGTTGGTTGACTTTACAGAGACCAGAATCACTTTTTGGTGAAACTGTTCATTTACATGAACAGTCTGAATGAACCGATTCACTAAAATGAATCAGACTTTCCAGCAGGACAGATAAGAATGAACTGAATCACGACTGAATCGGTCTATCCAACGCTACATAAGAAAGACAGAGGACCGTATAGGATTAATGGAATCATTAAAATGATTCGGACTATAACAACGGATTGTCCAACGCTACATATGAAAGAGAAAGGACTGTTTAGGATTAATCAAATCACTAGAATGATTCGAACTATACAACGCAGCATAAGAAATAGAGAGAAGTGTTTTAGGCTGAATCGGACTATCCAAAGCTACATTAGATACAGAGAGGACCGTTTAGGATGAATCGAACAGGCTGCTTTATAGTGAAATTGTTCATTTATATGAACCATTCGAACGAACCGATTCACTGGAATGAATCAGACTTAAATCTAACTATCCAAAGCTAAGTAAGAAATATAGAGGATCGTTTAGGATTAATCGAATCACTAGAATGATTCGGACCATACAATGCTGCATTAGAAAAAGAGAGGAGCGTTTTAGAATGAATCAGACTATCCAAGGCTACGTCAGAAATAGACCATTTAGGATGAATCGACTAGGTCACTTTACAGTGAAACTGTTAATTTATATGAAACATCCGATTGAACCGAATCATTAAATTGAATCAGACTTTCCAACAGGACAGTTTAGGTTGAATCTAATCACTAGAATGATTCGGACTATGAACACTACATAAGAAAGCAAGAGGACCGCTTAGGATGAATCGAATCATTATAATGATTCGCACTACACAATGCTGCATAAGAATTAGAGAGGAGTGTTTGGGATGAATCGGACTAGGATTAGAATGAGCCAAGTAGGTTGCTTTATAGTGAAACGGTTCATTTACATGAATGAACCGATTCACTAGAATGAATTGGACTATCCAGTGCTATATAAGAAAGAAGGCTGTTTGGGATGAATTGAATCATTAGAATGATTCAGACTACACAATAATCCAGAGGACTGTTTAGGATGAATCGGACTATCCAACGCTACATAAGAAAGAGAGAGAACCGTTTAGGATGAATCGAATCACTAGAATGATTCGGACTATCGAAGCTACATAAGAAAGCGAGACAACTGCTTAGGATGAATCGAATCACTATAATGATTTGCACTACAAAAGACTGCATTAGAAATAGAGAGGAGTGTTCAGAATGAATCCGACTATTCAAAGCTACATCAGAAATAGAGAACTGAGTAGGTCGCTTTATAGTGAAACTGTTCATTTACATGAACCGTCTGAACTAACCGATTCACTAGAAGTAATTGGACTATCCAATGCTACATAAGAAAGAGGGCCGTGATGAATCGAATCATTAGAACGATTCAGACTACATAACAATCCAGAGGACTGTTTAGGATAAAATCAAACTATCCCACACTACATAAGAGAGAGAGAACCGTTTAGGATGAATCGAATTATTAGAATGATTCGAACCATATAGAAATAGAGAGAAATTCAATCATCCCAAGTCATCAGAATGAATCAGACTTCCAGTGCTACATATGAAAGAGTAAGGACTGCTGATGTGAGTATGTTTAGTTGTGCTACATCGTGACTAGTTGAATAGAGTTACTCACTGCAAAACACTATTATGAAAATAGCTGAAATATTGTCACGCTATTAAAAATGCAGTTAAGCTAGTAGCATCACAATATTAGTTAGTTACTCCTCATCTAGGTGTGCTCTGTGCCCCAGGCATGGTTACACAACAAGTTTGTGTGTCAGAGTTTGCACTTCTAAGCAGCAGATCTGGCTTCCCCAGCTCTCTCTCTCTCTCTCTCTCTCTCTCTCTCTCTCTCACCCTGTGACGGAGCACTTCCCCTGGCCGGCTCTTATCAGCCCATAGAGGAAATACCTGCCACAGGTAAACAGGACCTCGTGACCCCCAGGCTTTGCACTCATGCTCAAGCAGACAAGATGTTGTTCTTTCTGCCCTGCCATGAGCATCCCTGCCCCCACCTGCCCAAACTATCTCCCACCCCCTCTCAAATTTAATCTTATCTAAATATCAGCAGGTGTAAGGCAAGAGCCTGCTTATCATGATAGATTCAGTACGCACAAAGTTGATCAACAGTGCTTCAGCACAAATGCATTTCTGACTGCCTGTAATGATGCTGGTAGCACTTGAAAATCACAAGTATATATTGAGGAATCCGCATATCAAATCAACACTTAAAAACTTGTTTACTTGCATGGCCCTACTTTTTTTCTGCTTACATCTGCCATCCATTCAGATTTTTAAATGTATATTTTAAAAATCTTCATTACTTCATTATATTTACATTAATTACTAAACCTTTGTGTTCATAGTTTTAGATAGTAATATTTATAAATATTAATATTTTCACCTAATATACAAGCATCAAGCTGAGTTGTTTTTTACAGAACATAAATGCCAGATTAGTTAATGTCACTATTACTGAATAATTGTATATTATATTATATTATATTATTAATTTTTACAGCATTTAAGTAAATCATATGGGTCTGATTTATTATAATATATATATAATAAGAAGTCTCTTCTGCTCACCAAGCCTGTATTTATTTGATCCAAAAAAATATATATATTATAATTTAATATATTATATTATATTATATTATATTATATTATATTATATTATATTATATTACATTATATTATATTATATTATATTATATTATATTATATTATATTATATTATATTATATTACTAATAATATTTTGAAACATTTTTACTACTTAAAATAACTGTTTTCCTTTTAAATATATTTTTATAATATTTCTAAATATATTATTTTTATTATTATTATAATGAAAACAGATGTTACAATGTTATATGTTATAATGTTATAATGTTACAAAAGTGTTTTTATTTCAGATAAATGCAGATATTTGCATCTTTCTATTCAACAAAGAATCCTAAAAAAATTTACTTAATTGTTTTAAATATTGATAATAATAATAAAAAAAATGTTTCTTGAACAGCAAATCAGCATATTAGAATGATTTCTGTGACACTGAAGACTGGAGTAATGATTTTTAGCTTTGATCACAGGAATACATTACATTTTAAAATATATTAAAATAGAAAGCCTTTATTTTAAATAGTAAAAAATATTTCACAAAATCACTGCTTTTGCTGTATTTTGGATCAAATAAATGCAGGCTTGGTGAGCAGAAGAGACTTCTTTAAAAATATTAAAAAATCTTACTGTCCAAAAACTTGACTGGTAGTGTACGTACAAGAAATACAGAATTAAATTGTAAATTATTTCCATGGCATTAATTGCCATGGAAATAATTTACAATTTAATTATGGGAGAGAGTAAACAGCAATTTACAATTTAATTCTATTATTATCAGCACATAACAGTACAAAGTACCTTTGCTCAAATTAAAAAATAACTGTACTTGTCCAATCACCAAATAAAACTGTTCTTCTCTCAGAGGCAGGGATGTGAACTGCTTTATAGTAAGCAAACAATAGTATGTGCACTAAAATAATAAATTATGTTAGGGAATTCCTATAGCATGCAACATGTTCCCTCTGCCTCTGGGACCATGTATGAGGGTGGAAGTGTCCCTCCGGGACTAGTGACCCTATTGAGGGAGCACATTCTCACAGGTCTAGAAGCAATGCACCCCGCACCCATACACAGAGAGCGAGGGGGCAGACCTCCAGGACAGCAGCTCACCTCAAAAGACACCTCAGGGTCAGGGTTACTCTCTCTCTCTTACCCCTGGACAGCATTGCTCTGCCCTTCCCTACCATGTTACCTGAGCCACATGAAATGCTGCCCTGTATTTGATGGATGCGGTTTCTCACAATGACACTGATGGGTGGTGAGAGCCCCTGCAACCCCTTCCTGCTAAACACAGTGATTGATAAAGAAATCTGATCCCCTGATTATGTTCAGAAATAATCTCAACTCTTAAAAAAATCCCTTGCAGTATCTTCTAACAAGCAGCCTACATCCCGACCTATTTCAACCTGGACTTGGATAATTGAGCATCAACACCAGTATGTTGATCTACTAATTAGGGCCAGTACTTCCCTGCAGTTTCTGAATGAGGCAGTAGCACTTGTCTTTGTCTTATTATCAGTGGTCATCCATCCCCCTTGCCCACTCCTCAATAGCCCCTGGCCCAGCAGATAGGCCGGGATAGAGATAAGTCGAACAATGGGTCAGGCAGCAGACCAGGCCCACTGCAGTCTTCTATCTCTGTCCCCATCTCACTGCCTGCCTGGGTGTCTGCACAGAGGATGTTGTTAAAGCAAGAGCAAACACTCAAACATCCTGCGCCAGCTCTATCACTTCCCCCTAATCTCCCTCTCTCTCTCTTTCTCTTTCTCTCTCTCTCTCTCTCTCTCTCTCAGTGCTATTTTCCCTTGTAAGATGGTTGTGTGGATTCTTCACAGGGATTTTCACAAGCGAGTACTGTGGCCTTCACTGGGTATGGGAAAAGGGGGGTTGATTTAACAAACTAATCTGACTGGATGGACCAAAAGATTTCTGTTATATAGAGTCAGTTACTTATCAGATCACAGTTTTTACAATTATGTAAGGCATTATGTACAGTCATACAACTGATATAGCACCATGTTGAGGTTTATTTTATGATTATGTTGAGCCCACTGCCACTTTACTGTACACATTACCCTGCTTATTAAAATAAAATAAAATAAAATAAAATAAAATAAAATAAAATAAAATAAAGTTCGGTAGGAACTAACCAAGCAGAAATACTCCACAAAGCTATGTAATAAAAAGATAAAATATATTTCTGCATAAAAAACGTAGATAAATAAAATAAAATTAAATTAAATTAAATAAATTAAATAATAAAGTTTTGTCAGGAATTGACTAATCAGTAATAATCCACAGAGCCATGTAATAAAAAGATAAAATACAATTCTGCACAAAATAAAATAAAATACTAAAATAAAATGCAGTTTTATAGGAACTGACCAAACAAAAATAATAATAAAAAATAAATAAATAAATAAATAAAATAAAATCAATAAAATAAATAGTTTTGTAGGAACTGACCAATCAGAAATACTCCACAGTGCCATGTAATAAAAAATAAAATACATTTCTGCGTAATGTAAAATAAAATAAAATAAATGTAAACTAAAATAATAAAGCAAAATAAAATAAAATAAAATAATAAAATAAAATAAAATACAGTTTTGTAGGAACTGACCAATCATTAATACAGAGCCATGTAATTAAAAATAAAATACATTTCTGCGTAACGTAAAATAAAATAAAATAAATGTAAACTAAAGTGATAAAATAAAATAAAATAAAATACACAGTTTTCTAGGAATTGATCAATCAGAAATACTCCACAGAGCCATGTAATAAGAAATAAAATACGTTTCTGTGTAACGTAAAATAAAATAATAAAATAAAATAAAATAAATGTAAACTAAACTAAACTAAACTAAACTAAAATAAAATAAAATAAAAAAAATAAAATAAAATAAAATAAAATAAAATAAAATAAAATAAAATAAAGAAAAAATAAAATAAAATAAAATGCACAGTTTTGTAGAAACTGACCAATCAGATAGAGTCATGTAATAAAAAAAAATAAATAAATAAAATCTTTTAATATGTGATTTTATGTAAAACAGCCTTTGGAAGACACTGGTAAGACAGAAGTCTGAAATTTAAATAAATAATAAAAGTTTATGGCATTTGGCTAGTTTTACAAAAATGTTTACAATATAAATAATACATTATATATTATATGCAATATATTTATAGAATAAATATAATGTTTTTAAAGAAGGCTTCTTTGATCACCAGTTGCAACTGTAATATTGTAAAATATATATATATATATAATATATATATATATATATATATATATATATATACACACGTGAAACAATATTACAATTTAAAATAACTGTCTCTTTCAATATATTTTAAAATGTAATTAATTCCTGTGATGCCAAAGTTACATTTTCAACATCATTACTCGAGTCTTCAGTGTCACATGATCCTTCAGAAATCATTCTAATATCCTGATTTTAAACCAGCTGTGCTGCTTTATATTTTTGCTGTACATGTTGATCTCCATTCATATTTTACTATTTCAGCATTGTTAGTTCAAAGGTAAACCAAAAGTGAATTAACAAGTGTTCTGCATGTCCTACAGCCCAGAAATTGTTAAGGTGATGAGAGGAGAGAGAGAGTGTTGAAGAGAGAGATTTTGCCCTCCTCCCACCGCTATCCCTCTCTCTCTTTCACTCTCTGTTCTCTCTGGAGACTTGACAATATGCACGTGCACTGTTTCAGGACCGGGGAACCCTGGCAGAGGCAGGTTAATATCAGGAGCACTTGACAACAATGGAATGTTATAAAAAGGTGCAGCTGTAATAAGTTCTTTGTTGGGACCTTCCATTTCCACCACGTCACATCATTACTCATCCTGCTAACCAATTTACCGGTTGCCACGGCAACCACAGCGGGCCAAAGCCAAGAGGGGCAAGAGTGGAATCTCAATGGCTGAGAGGAAATAAAAAGTAGTGGACAGACAGAAGTGTACAAACTCCTCTGTAAAATGTACCACTTTTCACATTCGTTTCTAAATTACGTTGTTTTTCCTTTCAAAAATATGGATCAAAACTTAATCAGATAATCAGATAGTCTATTTTTGTTGTTGACATTGTTTTGGACAGCATCACTTCCATGCATCCACGTGGCTACGCGGGGCATGCTGGGATACACGTAACCGCGTCCGCCTGTGGAGGTATGCGGGGCCGGGCCGGTGGGCGTGTGGTGAAATCCAGTTCGCCTAAGCGCACAGGTCAGCGCTGGCCGGTCAGCAGCTGCTGCCTGGCCGCGGTCCCACGCTTCCCAGGCTGGGGGGAGGATTGACAGGTCAGTAATAAAATCAGGCGCCCTGGCTGAGCTCAGAGCTGCCCATTGTTCGAGGGCCAGGCCCGCTGCTGCTGTTTACTCTCTCCCATATGCATTATTCAACGGCCCAGGAGCTCCCAGAGAAAGGGGCCCCATTCAGGGAGCCTCTTGCCCATGTTTTGTTTTGCTAATTTTCAATTAAAATAAACCATGGCGCTAAGGGGGGAGTAAGAGGGCGCAAGGGAGAGATAGTCCCAGTACTATTTACCCTGTGACGTCTAAAGGGATTAGGCTGATCACATAAATGACAATAAAACACTACTTATTGAGTATTATGTCAGTGACATATCTGTTATTTTAAATCAGGGGTAGACTGTGGGACAATGAGGTGTGATGCTGTTTCAGTTTCTGCAGGAATGTCTGAATCACTTTTGCACGCTAATAAGCCTGAGAGCCCAAACTCTCTGTATTATGTGCTGTCCTTTTATAATAATCAGGAAATGGCATCTTTTCATTCATCTATTGCTTGAGATAATCAGAAATCAATATATTGTCATTTAAAACTTATACAGTTCAATATATATACTCTACCAGTAATACGTTTTTGAACAGCAAGATTTTTAATGTTTTTAAAAAAGTCTCTTTTGCTCACCAAGCCTGCATTTATTTGATCCAAAATACAGCAAAAACAGTAAAAAATGTAAATATTTTTACTATTTAGAATAACTGTTTTTTATTTGAATATATTTTAAAATGTAATTTATTTCTTTGATTTCAAAGCTGATTTTTTAGCATCATTACTCCAGTCACATGATCCATCAGAAATCATTCTAATATTCTGATTTGCTGCTCAAAAACATTTATTATTATTATGTTGAAAACAGCTGAGTAGAATTTGCTCAGGTTTCTTTGATGAGTAGAAAGTTCAGCAGAACAGTATTTTTTAGGGCTGTCAAATGATTAATCGCAATTAATCGCGTACAAATAAAAGGTCTGAGTTTGCCTAATATATGTGTATATGTACTTATTTTAATTTTTATATAATTTATAATATCAAATCAAATTTTTATTTCAATTTTTTTTTCGATTAATCACGATCAATCGTTTGACAGCCCTATTAGAAATCTTTTGTAATATTATGTCTTTATCATCACTTCAAATCAATTTAAAGCATCCTTGCTAAATAAAAGTATTAATTTCTATAATTTCTTTCCCAAAAAAAAAAAAAAAAAAAAAATTATACTGACTCCAGGCTTTTGAATAATATAGTGTAAAATGTTGCAAAAGTTTTTTTTTTTTTTTCTTCAGATAAATGCTGATCTTGCATCTTTCTTTTCATCAGTGAATCCTGAAAAAAAGTACTCAACTGATTTAAATATTGATAATAAAAATAATAATAAAAAAATGTTTCTTGAATAGCAAATCGCCATATAAGAATGATTTCTGAAGGATCATGTGACACTAAAGACTGGAGTAATGATGCTGAAAATTTAGTTTTGATCACATGAATAAATTACATTTTAAAATATATTCAAATAGAAAGCAACCAAATACAGTCTAATATAAAACAGCTGATTTACCAGATCATCAACTATAGTACAGATCTGAAGTTTTGATAACAGATTGGGTTGATACGCACTGATTTCTGATTGAACGCTTTAACTTAATGAACGTTTTAACCTGCAGAAAGACGGCATGACCTGCAGATCATTAAATACCAGCATCCCTGACACCGTGGGCTAATCAATAAGTGCACTGATAGGTTTTTATTGTTGGCTTTTTTCACACAGGAGGGGGCTACACTAACCCAGAGAGGCTGTGGACAGATGCAGTGACAGTGGGGAGTGAGGAAAGTTAAAGATTCACCACACATCTGTTACTTTGCCACAGAGCGGACTCTGAGGCACCTACCCCCGCTGTCTGCCGGCTTGCCCGCCTGCCTGGGTATGTCTGTCTGTCTGTCTGTCTTCCTGCCTGCCTGCACCCCTTAATATGTGACTCTGTGCTGTCCACCTGTCTCTCTGAGTTTGATTGACTTGCTGTTAACCTGCATGTGTCTTTTCCCGGCGTGCTCACCACACTGTCAGCCTAACTGACCAACTGCTTCCTGTTGCGTACATGTGTCCTCTTCCCGCTTAATGAGCCGAGCGCATCTTCAAGCCACGCAGCAACTTCAATCACCCGCCTAACGAACCCCGTATTTTGGTAACCGTCTCCTGCCAACAGTCAGACAAACATTTATGTTATATTCAGTTTCAATTATAGCTAAAAAGACCTAATTTAATCAGGAGTGTAGTATAATTAACTCCGACAGTCATTTAGCCAGTCTTCACAATTGTGACCCTGGATCACCAAACCAATTTTGTCAATTTTTTTAAAATTGAGATTTATACAAAATCTGAAAGCTGAATAAATAAGATTTCCATTGATGTATGGTTTGTTAGGATAGGATAATATTTGGCCGAGATACAGCTATATGAAAATTTGAAATCTGAGGGTGCAAAAAAACAATCAAAATATTGAGGAAATCACCTTTAAAGTTGTCCTAATGAAGTTCTTAGCAATGCATATTACTAATCAAAAATTAAGGTTTGATATATTTACAGTAGGAAATTTATAAAATATCTTCATGAAACATGATCTTTATTTAATATCCTAATGATTTTTGGCATAAAAGAAATATCATACATTTTGTCACATACAACGTATTTATGGCTATTGCTACAAATATGCTACTTAAGACTGGTTGTAAGGTCCAGGGTCACAACTGTTTTGTGGGGGTTGGGGGGCTCAAACTGGGCAAAAAAAAAAAAGTGTAATTTGGTGCATTTGCTAATATTTATATGTAAGATGAAATTATTATAGAGGGTTTACACTTATGTCACGGTTTGGTCAGTTACCAACAACAGCATGGATTACACGATTAATGTACTACTGAATATGTTGTTCTGCTAATTTATGCTGTCTAAACCACAAAAAAATGTGTGGAAGCTGCTAAATCATATAGAGAATGACTTAGTAAGCAGGAAAGGGTGCAATATTTTGACAAACTAAAGTTAACAGGTGGTAAAGATACATACGAGCAGTATTAATTAAGATATTAGCCCAATTTTTCACCTACCTGACCGGAAATGATAAGAATAAACACGAACATTGTCAAGATTCTTGCCCTGGAAATCCTGGTTCAGTTTGGCCACAAACGTCTTTGTTCCTCAGACAGTTTTTTGCACTCTTCTCCTTAATTTGTTATAACTTTTGGCATAGCACTCCAAATGTTTTTCCCGGTTTGACCGATTAGTGCAGACCAAAACATGACAATAACTGCCATTTTCAGCAGCAATAATCAGCAAAATTTGCGAGTTCCGTTCGGTTCATTGGCATTGTTTACGTTCAGTGCCGCCATTATGACGATTGATGACATGTCCTGAAAACACCCTATAGGTTGTAATGTAAATCAATCAGATTTTTTTTATAACAGTACAGGTTTACTTACATAATATGTACAAATTTCAGCTGTCATTATGTATCTCAATAATATCTTATAAGATGGTATTAAATGCTTAATAGTATGATTAAAGGACTGATATGGTGCTCCGATTTTGAACTTCCCAAAATGCAGTTTAAATGCAGCTTCAAACGATCCCAAATGCGGTTATAAACGACCCCAGCCGAGGGAGAAGGGTCTTATCTAGTGTAACGATCTGTTATTTTAATAAAAATAATACAATTTATATACTTTTTAATGCCAAACGCTCTTCTTGTCTTACTCTGCCTGGACTGTTTTTGTTCCGGGTCATGACAGTTAGGGTATGTCGAAAAACTCCCATCTCATGTTCTCCCTCATGTTCAAAATCATCCTATATCGCTGTTTTACCTTTTTTGTTAAGGGTGTTTGATCTTCTTTGCATGTTCACTTTGTAAAGACTGGGTCGGAACTTTTGCAATTATGTAGGATGATTTTTAAATGATTTTTGAATTTGAGGAAGAAAATACGGTCGGAATTCAAGGACTGCAAGGCAAGATGAGCGTTTGAGATTAAAAAGTATTTAAATTGTATTATTTTAATGTAAATAACCGATTGTTTCGCTAGATTAGACCCTTCTTCCTCGGCTGGGATCGTTTAAAACCGCATTTGGAATCGTTTGAAGCTGCATTTAAACTGCCTTTTGGGAAGTTCAAAATCGGAGCACCATAGCAGTCCATTATGTGAAGAAAAATGCAGAAATGTTTTCCTCAAAAAACATAATTTCTTTACGACTGAAGGAAGAAAGACATGAACATTTTGGATGACAAGGGGGTGAGTACATTATACGTGAATCTTGGTTTTGGAAGTGGACTTCTCCTTTAATAGATTCAAGGTTAGATGTTTGTCAGTGGTGCTCGGGATCTGCAAATCATTCGCCATCGTCCTATCAGTCATCTCTCCTTACTCTGTTTATGTGGTAAATGAAATTCTATGTACTGTAATGTAACAGGCTAGCGCTAGCAAGCGGCTAACAACGTCCCTTTAGTGACACCGTAGAACGCGTTATTCATTTTCCTGTCTTTCCAAATATTGATTCACTATTCGGTCACATATCTAATGATAGTTGTGTAGCTTTTATTGTGGGGGGCAATACAGTAATGCAATGCAATACAATGTTGTTTTAAAGTGTACAAATAAACGTTTCTCAAAAGCCTAATGTATTATTTCGCAGGCTGCAAACAATAGCTAATTTCTCTTTACAATATATACAATATATAGGTTTTAAATTGTTCCTGTGTCTTAAACCAGCAACACTAAAATCCCTGATTTGATTCCGAGGAATGCATAAATGTATAATTTGTATATTTTGAATGTCACTTATAAGAGTCGGACAAATGCATAAAAAAATTAAAACAAAGCTGTTTGAGAGCATTTAGAGTTGTTCCACCTGTCTTATAAACAACAGCATGAATCACATGTCTATTGTTTTCTTCAGACTGTAATCCTGAGTCCTCTCATCTCCTCGGGACCCTTTGTGTGGCAGCGACTTCTTTGCAGATAAGATGTAGATAACTACAAAAAGTGAGGACCTTCAGATGGGGAACGGAGAAGTTCAGGAGCGGGGAAGAGCGAGCATGTCCTCTTGGGTGTGCTGAATGGGCTTCATCCCCCGCTGGGTGCAGGTGAGCACTCGAGGCAGGCTCGCACCTGCCCTCTTTGTTCCTGACTGATGGGTTTACAGCGAGAGGGATCTGTCTGCCTCGTAAAGCCAGCGGGCCGAGGGGCAGTAAAGCCTAACTGCTGTCAGAGCTTTGTGTGAGGGTGTGAAAGTGTGTGTGAGGCCCTGAGAGACAGGACAGATCATCAGGGAGCATCTCACAATACAGACAGACTGACAAAAACAATTACACTCCTGTAGAGGATTCCCAGACTAAACACAGTCATTAAAGCCAAACAAATAAAAGCAACTTTGAACTGCTTTATATAAAGAGAGGTTTAACGTTTAGAGAGTGGGGTCAGCAGGGCTGACCTCTAGCTAAGAGAAATAAAATGTGTAATGATTATGTCTAATTATATTTAACAATGTCTAATATTAACAGAATTGCAAGGAAAGTGGCTATACCATAAGGATAGAGATGCCAGTGGCACAGTTTACCCCACATTAGGGTAATCTGTCATATCATAAGTTAAATTAAATTGAAACGTGCATTAGTACTTTTTTACAGAATTTTTTTCTTTAAAATTGTTTTGATTTAGAATGTAAATGGCTCAATAATATTTCATTTAATCAAACTAAACTAAATATTATGAGGAAAGAATTTTAAACAATAAAATCTGTAAAACCAAAATTTATTAATGCAGGTTCCACTTCTTTTTTTCTTTTCTTTTCTTTTTTTTTTTTTTTTTACAGATATTTGTAGTGTAGTTAAACATTTTTCAACATTTTGTAATAGGTTAAATGTCAAAGTTTTTTTTTATCATTACTTAAGCCTTAACATATGATTTTAACAAACACAACTTGTGATTTTAATAATGCATTAGTAAATGCTGAAATTAACATTAATTATTAATAGATAGATAGACAGATAGATAAACAGACAGACAGATAGATATAGGTATAGATGTAGATATATATTAATAATAAACGTTATTGTAAAAACAAATTTTTTTTTTTTACCACATTGGAAAATATTTTTCCTAGTTGTAAGCAAAATCTTTTCATTTTTCTATTTTTATAATTATTAATATATATATATATATATATATATATATATAAATGTATTTATATTTATATTGAAAAACAAAACAAGAAAATAATTTTTGCAATATATAGATCTTTTTTTCACATAAATCTAATTGCACCTCTTTATTCCGCCACTGAATAAATATATATATATATATATATATATATATATGTAATATTTGCGAGTTTTTATCTCACAATTCTGACTTGGTTTTTTTTTTGAGAATTGTGTAATACAAACTTGTAATTCTGACTTTTTTCTTGCAAATGCAAGTTTGTATCTTGCAATTAACTTTTTGTTCCTCAGAACTGTGAGATATAAACTCGCAATTGTGAGTTTAAAAGTCCAGTTCTGAGGGGGAAAAAGACTAATATGGTCTCAGAATTGCATGTTTATATCTCATATTTCTGAGAAAAATTCAGAAATTGTGACTTAATTATTGACTTTAATTATTAAATTTTATTTCTCAGAATTGTAAGTTTATATCTCACATTTCTGACTTTATAACACGCAAATGCAAGTTTATTGCTCACAATTCTGAGAAAAGAATTGTGCCATAGATATTGATTTTATTTTTCAAAATTGTAAAATTATTTCTTGGAATTGTGAGTTTATATCTCTCAGTTCTGACTTTCTTTATAACTTTATTACTTTGTAACTCGCAGTTGTGAGAAAAAAAGTCAGAATTGCGAGATGTAAACTCGCAATTGCTAGAAAAATGTCTGAATTGTGAGATAAAAAGTCGCAATTAAATTTTTTAAAAAAATTATTCAGTGGCAGAAACGGGCTTCCATGTAGAACATTTCTGACATGCAAAAAAAACGATTTTGCCATAAAAACTGTTACTTTTTTTCAATCACAGAGAGCTATATGACGTGTTCTTTCTAGTTGTATTGGTCATGTGACAAAGACATATACAATGAAGGTAGACCTGTATCTTTCCTACTGACACATCTTACCCTAATCTCACCTACATGCGAAAGCACATTTTAAGGAACTGTGAAAGTTTATTTTCCTAGCTGTCTCTTCGACCAGCACCCAGCCTAGTGTTCAGTACACAGAGAACTGTGCTCGACGCCCTTCCTGCTACTGTCAGTGTCTGATTTCACACCGCTAATGACTGTGCACTGTTTACAGTGCCTCCTTTATTCTTTGCAGAGTCACATTACTACTGCCTCAAAGCAAGCACACACACACAAACACACACACAGACAGGCCACCGATATAAAATAGTTTCTTGGCTTCTATAATTCATTGACAGTGTCTTAAAATTAAAGCACATGAGGATTTTGTCGCTCAGCGGTTTCTAACACGAAGGCCCCTGACAGACCAGATCACACCTCTGGACATGAAAATGACAGTACAAAAATAAGCACCCACACTAATGTTTAATTTATACGATTCTCTCAGGATATCATATCTCGCTGATAAGAAGCAAATTACGTGAGTGAAAGGAAGGCTAAGAGTAGCTTCACGATTCAAAATCTCGGCTTTTTTTTGGCAAGGGCATCTTAGAAACCAATTACCACACAAGAAATAGATCATTATTTCTTCTAAGCAGAGAGGCTTGGGGGGTGGGGGGCAAAGGTGGCTGCTAAAAGGATGGGTAGGGTTTTTTTTAGATTGAGAGCAGCACAATAAAGACATAATCATCTCCCCCTCAACTTTTCCTATCCAACTTTCAGATTTTAATTTGCCGTCTGTGAAGTGGTACCTAATTTACTTTCGCCTCGTCCCTTCAATGCGCCATTGTTACGCCGGCAGAGACTCAGAGTTTCCTCTCTTAGCTCACCTCGGCGTGAAATTGGTTTAATGAAGCTGAAAGGTATGAAGCTCTCACAACACTGCGGATTCCAGCGACACTGCTTCATCACCCCCTCACGCCCCCCAAACTCACATTACGCCCACAAGTTATAAAGCAGCGCATAAAAGATCGCTATCTCTCACATTACATCAGTGGATATTGCCGTCCCTTTCAGAGTGCCAGCGCTCTAGGCCGTCGGCTCAGGGACACGGCCTGGGTGCTTCAGATTCATTTGAAGAATCGCATCGCTCTGAATCAAACTCGGGAATCAAACGCTCTGAGATATCGATCAGTGTGTGTTTTCCACCTCGGAGCGTCCCGTCGCTTCCATGCATGCGGTGACCCTGTGAAACACGTTCTCACGTTACCATTCTGACTGGGTGTGACTCTTGTGGGAATGCAACGGAAGTACTAGGAGATTATTTTGAGTGTGTCTGTGTGTGTTTGTTTGTGTGTGTGTGTGTTATTTTAATATGATCTCCTCATGGCGTATCTTTTACAGCTTCTTGCCCCCCTTTTGGACAATTGCATGAAAACGCATCCGTAACTGAATATTCAGGTCTGTTCTGGTTTCAGTCCCGTTTCAGGACCTGCAGGGAATTGGACATGAGAAAAAAAAGATTAACAAATACCAGAGGACTCCATAGATTTGTGAGTTTTGCAGTCTGTTTTATAAAACAAAGGAAAAAATGTATAATTAAAAGAAAACAAGGTATAATTAAGGAAGAAAGTATAATTAACATAGGAAATGTGAAAAGGAAGTACACGCTTTATAAAATGTTGGGTGTTAAAACAGAGGCCCCCTGAAAAAAAGAAGAATACTATAGGGATTTGCAAAAAGATTCTTTTGCAAAAAATCTTTCTTAAATAGTATTTTGGTCTTATTTTTCAACAAAAAATATCTAATCATCCTTAAAACAATATACATATATACATTTACCTGGGAAGCAAAACTGTGTCTGTAATTATATAACCTCACTACATTTTTATACATTTTGTTGATTAAAAGAAAAAAATGGTGAGAATATGTATATCTATCTATCTATCTATCTATCTATCTATATATATATATATATATACACACACACACAGACAGAAAGAGTAAAATATAGTATAATAGCATAATAATGAAACAGCAATATTGTATTATTGTATTACAGTTTAAAAGAACTAATTTCTATTAAAGTGGAAAAAATGAGAAAAAAATTAATTTATTTCTGTGGTGGTAATTCTTGATTTATTATAATTTATTTATTACATTATACATAAATGTAGTACAGTTTTCAACAAATTGCCAGTTGGAGTAAGTAAACAATATTTCACAATTTAAATAAACCTTTAATTGGAAAAACAATTGAAAAAATGGGGAAAAAATAGAATTTATTCCTGTGATGGTATCTCAATTTATTATTATTTATTTATTATATGATACATAAATTTCACAAAATCTAGTTAATTTTTCAACAAATTGCCAGTTGCAATAAGTAAACAATATTTCAGAATTTAAATAAACCTTTAATAAAGATCAATTCTGAATTAAGTAATCATGTTTTAAGGATATTCACATATTTTTTTTCTCAAAAACAAGACAACAATATTATTATTTATTTATTATATTTTACATAGATCTGTCAAAATTTAGTACATTTGCAACAAATTGCCAATTGGATAAAATGGGGAAAAATTTATTCCTGTGATAGTAAATCAAGATGTATTATTATTTATTTATTACATTATGCATAAATCTATCAACATTTAGTAAATTTGCAACAAATTGGAAAATAAATTGAAAAAATATAATTTATTACTGTGATGGTGTATTTCGATTTATTATTATTTATTATGTTATATTATACAAGAATCTATCAAAATTTAGTTAATTTTTTAACAAATTGCCAGTTAACAATATTTAACAATTTAAAGAAATCTTTAAAAAAGATAAATTCTGAATTAACTAATCATGTTTTAAGGATGTTCACATATTTTTTTCTCAAAAACAAGACAATAATACTATTATTTATTTATTATATTATACATAGATCTATCAAAATTGCCAGTTGCAGTAAGTAAACAATATTTAACAATTTAAATTAATTTTTAATATAGATGAATTCTCAATTAACTGAACTATCTTGTTTTAAGGATGTTCGCATATTTTTTCTCAAAAAACAAAAAAAAAAAACAAAAAAACAACTGAACTTGTATTTATTTATTATAGTATAAATAAATCTATCAAAATGTAGTAAATTTGCAACAAATTGCCAACTGGAAAAAAATGAAAAAATTGGGGGGGAAATGGAATTTATTCCTGTAATGGTATATCTTGATTTATTATTCCATCTTATATTATACATAAATCTATCAGAATGTAGAAAATTTGTACAAAATTGCCAATTGGAGTAAGTAAATTCTGAATTAGCTGATCTTGTTTTACGGATGTTCACATACATTATTAAAAATAAAGATTCTTTATTGGCATCAATGGTTCTATGAAGAACCTTGAACATCCATGGAAACTTTTAAATACAGAAAAGGTTCTTTATAGTCGAAAAAGGTTCTTTGAATTTTAAAATGTTCTTTAAAATGGTTCTTTTAGGAACTGTTCACTGAAAGGTTCTTTGGGGAACAAAAAATGTTTCTTCTATTGCATCACTGCCAAAACACCCTTTTGGAACTTTTATTTTTAAAAGTGTATTTGTTTTTCTCCAAAACAAGACAGTAATAATTAAGAAAATTGTGTCATTGTCATTTCAAAACAAATGCCCACTATGGTCATTTTCAG
Organism: Labeo rohita; assembly: GCF_022985175.1. Lineage (NCBI taxonomy): Eukaryota > Metazoa > Chordata > Actinopteri > Cypriniformes > Cyprinidae > Labeo > Labeo rohita. The sequence continues at coordinate 8,850,140 of NC_066882.1, forward strand.
TTTATGTGACTCCCAAAAACATTTAAAAGAACACAGACTTTATCATCAGCTATAAATCATTTGAATACAATCAGCTTTTCACCAAGAAAGTGAAACTGTTTTCACTAGGAGAGTTTACTGCATTTACTTGGACTTCACAACCACTTTGCTGACATTCCTAGCCTCTTCCAGAGAAAAGGACTGAAGAAAAAAAAAAAAGATTCCCTAAATTGTCACCATTATCATCTTATCATCTGTAAGCCATCACGCAAAACAGCCTTTAAGAAAAGGAAATTGTTCAAAACACTGTTCCCTGTGTCTACCTTCATTTGATGCAGGCAGAAATGAGAGCGATCATTCAAACACACATGCACACACTAAATTGTGCAGCTAAACTGAGCATTTAGCCTCTAACTGAGCTAAACGCTGTTCTGCGGGGAAGGCCAGCCGGTGAGATTAGCAGTGTTTCCCGGCAGGAGTGCTATCTTATACAGGTAATTACTCAATTATCAGCAAACACGCAGATGTCTGACAATACAGACTGAGAAAAAGACAGAATACGGCTGAAAAGATGGTCTAAAAAAAAAAAAATCACACCTTACAGACACACACTTATATGAGCACTTCATGTGGACTGATTGGGTCCACTAAGGGAAGAATGAGTCTTCTGTTACAGTAAATGCACTTCCCTAATATTACAGGAGTGTCCAGGTATTACAGCTTGAGTACAAATGTGTCATGTAAAGATCAAACCTATTAAAAAATGAAACATATCAATTATGAGAACTATTTTCTCTGATTTTACAGAGGAAGGTACTAAGTAAAAAAAACACGCAGAAACGCATTTTAACAGCTCCTGCTGTCGGCAGCTCAGCTCAAATCTCTCCAGCGATGTATTTCTACATCGCCACTGGTTGGCGCTAAAGAGAGCAGAACTGGTACAGAGGATCATCTTGCCTGATGATTCAAACTCATAGTTGTAAACAAAAACACCAAGGCCCAGTTTCACAGACAGAGCTTACTTAGCTTAAGCAGGACTAGGCGTTAGTTAAATTAGGATATTTAAGTAGCTTTTATTAAAATGCCTTAAAAATAAACATCACTGCTGTGCATCTTTAGACAAAACAATGGCAGCGAAATATTTTAACATGGTTATTTTCAGTTGAGACAGCTAAAATATGCATTTTAGTCTGGGACTAGGGTTACCCTGGGGTTAAACTATATTGTAATGCTAACCATTTGCATACAAAAAAAAAATTGTTTGGATTTTCAGCAGGGAGTCTGTGACCTCTAGTGATGCCAATTATTATTTGATCATATTTTTTGTGAAAAAATGAAATATTTGTTAAACAAAAACACAAAATTAAGCTAATTAACAAACAATGCCCAGGTTTAGCACATCAGGTAAAATCTGAATGTACAAAAATATGACTATATGATCATTCACATTTTGGGAACACTTTACAATAAGTTTTCATGTTTTTTTAAGGAAACTGATGTTAATTTCAATGTTTAGTAATACTTTATTAAAATCAGATATCTGTTAATGGGCCTGGCATAAACTAACAATGAACAGTTGTGTTTATTAACTAATGTTATTAATAAATAATGATTAATAAATAAAAATGCTGGGTGAAATATCGGCAAACCCAGTGATTGGGTTGCTTTGACCTAGTGGTTGGGTTAAACTCAACTATTGCTTAAAAATGACTATTTTTGCTTAAAATTAACCCAAAATAAGCTGTAAATAAACATTTATTGACATGTTCAATAAACAAAAATGTATTAATACGTTGACTAAATTATAATGAAATAATACACATTTATTCATTTCTTTTTAATAAATGTTCACCTTTTGATTATTGCTGACGCCTCTAGTAATTATGTGTCTGATTTTTAATTTCCAACCTATTTTGGGTTCATTTTAAGCAGGAAATATAGTCATTTTAAGCAATAGTTGGGTTAAACAAAACTACCCAGAAGACTGGGTTAAACATTTAACCCAACCACTGGGTCAAAACAACCCAATTATTGGGTTTGTCCATATTTTTTCATATTAGCTGATGTACTAAAGTGTTACCCAATATTTTTTTTTTTTCAATGTAAGCCTCAGAATACATACATACATACATACATACATGCATAATGTTACTACACTCTAAAAAGAAAAATGCTGGGTTAAAAACAACCCAGCGCTGGTTAAAATATGGACAAACCCAGTAACTGGGTTGTTTTGACCCAGTGGTTGGGTTAAATGTTTAACCCAGCCTTCTGGGTAGTTTTATTTAACTCAATTATTGCTTAAAAATTACTACATTTCTTGGTTAAAAATGAACCCAAAATAGGTTGGAATGCTGGGTTAAACATTTGACCCAGCCGCTGGGTCAAAACAACCCAGTTGCTGGGTTTGTCAATATTTTACTCAGCACTGGGCTGTATTCAACCCAGCTTTTTTTAGAGTGTAACAGTGTAATTGATGTTAATTTCTACATTTAGTAATACTTTATTAAAATCAAATGAAGTATATGTTAATATTATTTAATAGAGCTGACTTGAACTAACAATGAACAGTTGTTTTATTTACTAATGTTAACAGATTAGATTAATATATATTGTAACAAAACTATATAAAACTATATAAAAAATATTTAAAAAAAAAACCCAGTGCTGTTGTTTTTTTTTAACTAAACTATTGTTTAAAAATGTCTATATATCTTGCTTAAAATGAATTGATTGGAAATTAACATTTATTAATGCAATTTATGTAATAATATTACTTTTTTTCAAGTAACTAGTAAAGTAACGCATTACTTTTGAAGTTGTAATGCCTCGAAATAAGTAATGCCAGTTACTTTTTTCCCCATTTATTGATTGACAAGTCTCCTGTCTGGAAATTGGGAGTAAACATGATGTTACTGTATTCTAGACCAAATGTGAACATGCATTAATTAATCTCACTCACAAAAAACAGATTCAGTATTCCTCAAAATGAAGAAAAACAGTGAAATGTAAACTCATAATATGACGCAACCCTGCAATAATTAAAAATGTTAAATAAAACAAATATCCTTTATGTATTTAATCCCATTTTATTAACCAGTGTCTTTGCTGCTGACCTTCAATGATGCAATTCAACCATACTAATAAGCAAAAATTACTTTAGATAAACTAACATTTGTGCTTAATTTCTTTATAGCTGGAGAGTGATCTTCTCCTGCATAAATGTACTCTTCTTTCAGCCTGAGGTGAATTCATTACACTTTTGATGTAAAAGGGCTTTTACATTACAATTGTTTTATACAAAAAAAAAACAAAGAAGCAAGCCCTGCCCAGATTTAAAAAGTAACGCAAAAGTAACGCAACGCATTACTTTCCATAAATAGTAACTAAGTATAGTAATTAGTTACTTTTTCAGGGAGTAATGCAAAATTGTAATGCATTACTTTTAAAAGTAACTTTCCCCAACACCGTCTATTAATATGTTCAATAAATGAACATTTATTCATAAGTTGAATAAATTATAATTAAATAATAAACATTTAACAAATGTTTACCTTTTGATTATTGCTGGTGGCACTAGTAAATATGTGTCTGTTTTTCAAATTTCCAACCTATTTTGGGTTCATTTTAAGACAGCCATAAAGTTTTAAACAATAGTTGAGTTAAATAAAACCACCAAGAAGGTTGGGTTAAACATTTAACCCAACCGCTGGGTCAAAACAACCTTTTTTTTTTTCTTTTTTTTTTAGAGTGAAATGCACTGCTTGTTGTAATGTTAGCTAATATTAGTTAATGCAACAAATAATATTAATTAATGAGATTAAAATGTTACCCAGTTTTTTTTTTTTTTTTGTTTGTTTGTTTTTTAATGTAAGCATCACAATAAACACATACATACATAATTATGTTACTACACTTTTCAAAAATGCTGGGTTAATCACAACCCAGCGCTGGGTGAAACATGGACAAACACAGCTAAAGGGTTGTTTTGACCCAGCCTTCTGGATAGTTTTATCTAACTCAACTATTGCTTTAAAATTACTATATTTTTTGTCTAAATGAACCCAAAATAGGCTGGAAATGAACATTTATTAATATGTTTAATAAATGAACATTTATAAATAAGTTGATAAGTTGAACTTAATTACTTATTAATAAATGTTCACCTTTTGATTATTGCTGATGGTTCTAGTAATTATGTGTCTGATTTTTAATTTCCAGCCTATTTTGGGTTCATTTTAAGACAGCCATGTAGTAATTATAAACAATAGTTGAGGTAAATTAACCTACCCAGAAGACTAAGATAAACATTTAACCCAACCCCTGGGTCAAAACAACCTAATTGCTGGATCTGCCCATATTTTACCCATCATTTTTTAGAGTGAAATGCATTGCTCGTTGTTTATGTTAGTTAATGCATCAATTTTTTTCCAATGTAATTTTTTCATACATAAATATGCAGCAGTACAGTCAGGCATAAAAAGAACATGTTATACAATATAAACCAGAGGGTCCTTTTCTTCAGGCCCTCAGGTTGGAAGATTAATTTCATGTACAAAAATTAAGTACCTGTAAGATTTGAGTAAATTTCTCTGTGAATTGGGTGCAGTGGGCAGGACGCAGCTCGTTCACCAGGCAGACAGATGATCCCGGTAAGAGGGGGGCTTAGTGTCCCTGACAAAAGCAAACAGGAACAGAAACCCTTTACACACCAGACAAACAGAATAATATCAAATGAACACTGAATATACAAGTCTGGCTCACCTGTTTTGCTGTGCTCAGTGCATTTAAATATAGAGGTGGACCAGTAACTGTGCCATCATGGTGGTATGAGACCTGTAAAACACTTTTGTTTTTATTAAAAAAGCACACTTTCAAATAACTGCTTTGTTTCAAAAGTTCTCTACAAAGCAAAAAAGTATCACACAAGGCTTTGACCACCTTATACCATGATTGTACCACAGTGGTTTTTTGTGAGGGTTAATGGCATAAGAACGTCCCAGAGGAGTGTTTAAATAGGCTATAATACACTGACAGTCTCTTAGCAGAGGAGAACATCCCAAACTGTGATCTAGTTAACGCGCCGCTGTGCCGACCCACCCAATGAGCTCGTTTAAGCACTTCCTCCCCCTCACACAAGCACCTGCCAGCGGACACACACCTGGCTCACAGCAGTCTCCCACAGAGAGGCCCTGTGGTTCTCCACGTTCAGACCGCATGGGCTCAAACTAACACACACCCGGACACACAGTCACACAGGCAGCGCAAATCCCCCTGAGACAGCCTGCCGTGAGCTAATGAGGAATTAGAGAGGACTAGGACAGCTTTACTGGGGTTTACCTCATGAGAATGACTCACAGGAAGACCCAGAGGCCACAAAATGCATACACACTCAAACACAACACACATATGCACGCTCACACGCACAGATGCATGCTCAGGCAAAAATACAGATACATGCACTCTTACCCACCCATGGAATCAAATCTTATTGCTTATAGACATAACTTTGTTCGTACCGCAGCTATGCACACCAAAACAAACATGCAGGACTGCATGCACGTACGTGCAGTTTTATCCAGAAATTAGTTTTGAACCAAATGCAAACAAATTTAACTGACTCACTTTGGGTGTACACCGCATACTGGGCCATTTTGCTAAAATATGTGTGATGAAGAATCACAGCATCTTCAATCAAAAATAATTACTAGAAAAATGAGCATACATGTGTTGTGGCTGAAGGTGGACCACAAGAGGTTTCAACATGTATGGGCAAATATATTAGCATTGATGTTTTCACTGTTCTGTAAAATTATTATTATTACTAAATGCACTTTCTTATTTTACAGTGAAATATTTTTGTTATTACAGTAAATCTCTGTGTTTAATTCTTACAAATAATATTTAAATTAAAAAATATATACAAATAAAAATATACTAATGTTTTCGAACCATGGCTGCATTTATCTAATCAAAATATAACTAAATATAAATATAAATTAACTGCTTTTTATTTTAATATTTTTTAAAATAATATATCTTTCTTCTTTAGTGTGACATGATCCATCAGAAATCATTCTAATATGCTGATTTGCTGCTCAAATATTATTATTGGTGCTCAATTTGTAATAATGGTACTTATTATCAATGTTAATATATATATATATATATATAATATATATAATATGTAATTTTTGTTATATATATATATATATATATATATTTGCTGCTTAATATTTAAGTGGAAGGTTTTTTTGCTATTCTTTAATGAATAGAATGTTCAAAAAAACAGCATTATTTAAAATAGAAATAAATAAACATTTGAAAATATATTTAAATAGAAAATCTTTTAAGTTGTAAAAGATTATTCTAGTACATTCTAAAATAAATAAATAAATAGTAAAAACATTATGGGAGACAGGGAGTGTTGTAACAGGGTTTGTTGTAACACTGTCAGTTTGACAAATCAGAAAGGAGCTGTGGTGATTTCATCATTATCATACAATCCATTCGCATTTTAATGATACAGGAGAAGTGGCATGTAAATGTGAGCAACATTGTAGATTTTATGACAGAAAAACTGATTTTCAGGAAAGAAAGTAATTTTTTTCGTTAAGATTTTTTTTTGCTCAGCAATCATTGTGTTGTAGATACAATTATTTGACTTACATAACCTAAAGCTAACCTCATGCTAACCTAAAACCCACATGCTAAAACAGTTTGCTATGTTATGGCTGTTTAGGGTGGGGATAGTTGTAACAGTTCATTAAAAATGTTACAACCAACTCCTTATGATGATTCCAATGAGTTTAGTTATCCAATCACATCCTCCATTGAGGCAAAGTCATGTGAGGTTTGTGTTGCACATCAAGAAATTTATGTAAAATGTGTTTCCATCATAGTTTATGCACATCTTCTTATTGGATAAAAACACTATCCGGCTCAAATGAGCACATACGTTTTTTTTTTTTTTGGTGCGCGTTTTGAATTTAGGCACATCTTGACATTTCCATCCAGCATTTTTTATGTGATATCTCAAAATTCACATAAAAAAGGTAGATGGCAACACAGCTAGTGAACACAGTACACATTGTACATGGTTCACTTTATTTAAAAAAACTGATTATTCTTTGTTCTTCAATCAAGTTTTTGCATAAATTTGAAGTGTGGATCTTATTTCTGCAAATTACTTCACACTGTTACATCTAAGTTTTTGACAAATCCTAACTGTCATGAACTGGAAAAAACAGAGTTCAGGCAGAGTAAGACAAGACGAACGTTTAACATTAAAAAGTATATAAATTGTATTATGTTTATGAAAATAACTGATTGTTTTGCTAGGTAAGACCCTTCTTCCTTGGATCGTTTAAAGCCGCATTTAAACTGCATTTTGGAAGTTCAAACTCAGGCAGTCCATTATATGGAGAAAAATTTTTGTTCTGGAAGTGGACTTATTTAATATAAAAACATTAAAAACATTAGTCAATATGTTAACTAACATGACCTAACAATGAACAATACAATAGTGTTATTACACTATTTATTAATCTTTGTTAATGTTAGTTAATAACAATACTGTTTTTCCGGTTCATGACAGTTAGGGAATGTCGAAAAACTCCCATCTCATTTTCTCCTCCAACATTAAAATCATCCTACATCGCTGCAGAAGTACCGGCCCAGTGTTTACAAAGTGAACATGCAAAGAAGATCAAAGACCCTTTACAAAAAAAGGTAAAACAGCGATGGAGAAAATGAGATGGGAGTTTTTCGACATACCCTAACTGTCACGAACCGGAAAAAACTGAGTTCAGGCAGATGAGACAAGACGAGCATTTGAGGTTAAAAAAGTTTTTATTAGAAAATAACAGATCGTTTCGCTAGATAATACCCTTATTCCTCGGCTGGGATCATTTAGAGCCCTTTGAAGCCGCATTTAAACTGCATTTTGGACGTTCAAAATCAGGGGCACCATTGAAGTCCAGTATATGGAGAAAAATCCTGATATGTTTTTCTCAAAAAACATAATTTCTTTACGACTGAGGAAAGAAAGACAGGAACATCTTAGATGCCAAGAGGGTGAGTACATTATCTGTACATTTTTGTTCTGGAAGTGAACTTCTTTAATGTAAACAAACTCAATTTGTGATTTTAATAATGCATTAGTACATGCTGAAAATAACATTAACTAAGATTAATAAATGCTGCAGAAGTATTGTTCATTGCTAGTTCATGTTAACTAATGTTAACTAATGAACCTTATTGTAAAGTGTTACCCATATTATTATAGTAAACACGAGATGGAAAGTCACTCTCAATAAAGCAAGAGGAATAACACTCAGCACTGTTAGCACAGCTTTCCCTTTACACGCTCTCTCTGAGAACACCCTGAACAGGTATGTAACATGCAATTACAACACAGGCTCTCCTCACGCACTGCTCATTACACGCTGTGACGTATGAGGGCGGAGGGTGAAATGTGTTGACAGAGTGATTTCTAAAATCAGGATTCTGATAGGAACATGTAAGCTGTCATTCATCTTTCATACATGTCCGGGGTGGGGGAAAGGGGGCTGAGTAAGGTGTTTTGTGTAATAGGGTGTGTGCACGCGTAAGAGAGACGGCGAGAGTAGGAGTTTAAAAATAGTTACCTAACACTACGTATTACGTTTGGGTATCTGCATTCTTGTCTGATGTATTTAATGCACAAACAGGTCTGTGTGAGATCATGAGTGACAGTCTGGGAATCATGGGAGGTAGTTGACATATAATGTGATTGACAGGCTGGCAATCATGCGTGCTTCAGTAGCCTGTGTAGCTGAGAAAGTATTTGTGTTTGTGGCACGGGTGCGTGATTGAGCAGTTTTAAAGATGAGGTTGAAATAAGTATGCATGTGTAATTCTGCACAAGTGTGTGTGTGTGTGTGTGTGTGTGTTTTTGAGTATTAAGCCATGTCTGCAGGCTGAGGCGGAGGACAATTGGCAGCAGGACTGGCACGTCTGTCAGGCCTCCACCTGCAGAAAGATCAGGAAATGACCCACACCCAAGCAGAGAGTTGGCCTTTGAGCGTCCAAACACAAAACTGCAGATTCACAGGCTACATTCTGTGGAAACCATTCTGTTTGTACTATGTTTATTTTGTTGAATGAAGTAATGTATACCATGAATGAACTGTTAAAAAACAAGAAGAATAAATCAAAACTAACCGTGCTGACCAAATCCAATTTAACTCTTTCTATGCCATTTAGCTTGTATTTCAGTGGCGACTCAAATCTTGTTCCTATTTTTGGCTGATGACAGACAGACATATAGACAGATAGTTAGATAGACAGATAGATATTTGACAATATTGTATTTTTACAGCTGTGCCAATAAAGCAATTTTGAATTGAACTGAATTGAATTAGACAGACAGACAGACAGACAGATCGATAGATAGATAGATAGATAGATAGATAGATAGGTAGATAGATAGATAGATAGAAGAATGATAGATAGATAGATCGATAGACAGACAGACGAATGACAGATAGATAGACAGATAGATAGATAGACAGACAAACAGACTAATTAATGATAGACAGATAGATAGATAGACAAATGAGTAAATGATAAATACATAGATAGATAAATGGATAGACAGATATACAGATAGATATAGATAGATAGATACTTTCAAAATCCTTTGCTCTCTCTTTAAGAGAAAAAGATAAAAGAAAGGTATTAAACTAAAAAAGCAATAATCCTCTCGTGAATAGATGGTGATCCTAAACTTCCTTAACTTCCCAGCTAACCATACAATACTTCAAAGCAGTATGATGTCAATCTGGCCTTCCATTAATGGCGTGTTTACATCAGCCATACACGGGCCTTTCATGTGAACCAGATGCAGAAGCTCTGTGTTTGTCCTGCTTCATGTATTCTAGGTGAAGACTAACAAAGACAGAAAACCATCAGCATTCAGGGTCTATTATTTTCCCATAATGGGTCTGGTACATTCCTCCTCCTACTCCTTCCTCAAACAGACAGCCGAGAGAAAGTGTGGATTAAAAAAGAAAACACAAGATGTTGTTGTGGTGGCCCAGGTTTGCTCAGCTGTGTGGCATTTTAGCCCCACCCAGTAGCCCAAACCCAACACGACCTCTTCATCTCTCTCTCTCTCACTCCAGCGCATTACAGTTGATATTGCCAATGAACGAGACCTGAAAGTCAGGTTTGTCCAGTGTGGGACGAACGCAACAGTTAAGTACGGCAGTACGCTGGGGAACTGAGGATTACGAAAGAGAGAGAGTGTGAGGTTCACTGACTCTGAGGAGGAAGAATAGTGAGGGAAGTGGACAGAGGGACGGACCAACAAAGAAACACGCAACAGAGAGGACGGTGAGAGCGAAGCTGAGGGAAAGAGAAGTGGCTGGGAAATGAAGGGGTGAATGGAGAAGGAGAATAGAGGGGTCAGAAGAGAGAGACGGGAGAGGAAAAACGGAGGGGGCGAGAGGAAGCGAGGGAGACAGGGTGTGGCCTGCAGTGGCAAGAGGCTGCAGGTTGTGCACTCAGGGCCAAAAGTTCATGGAGGAGGTAGAGCAGGTGAGCAGGTAAGCCAAGCCTGCATGTGCCTGAGTCTCACGTGGATCTCCTTTTGTCTCCACAGCTTCACAGTGGCCTCAGGTTTCTCCCCCCCTTAAACACACACTCCCTCACACAGCCAGCCTAATGCCCCCAGCCCCCCGGCCCAAACATACAAACACACACACAGAAACAGAGAGATCTTTCCACCCACTTTCATGAGCATATGAAAGATGAAAGACGGAAGCGTTACAAAGATGTATACATAATCCTTATAATAATGTACAGACCCTCTTTCTTTGAAGCAGTTCTTTGTCGTTTGTTCTTTTTGTGGTAACACCCTGTCCTGTGGCGTATATACTTGAAGAAATATGCAGATAATTACATTTCAGCAGAATTATAAGACTGGGTTGACTGAATATGAAACTAAGTCACAGGAGGCTGTTTTGAAACATACATATATGTATATATTACTGTATATAGGGTTCACATGTCTGAGACCAATAGTGAAAATGCTTTAAATCTGGGTGAAAAGTGATAATGAATTGCAAAACGTCTTTGTTTTTTTGTGCATACGTTAAAGCATTAGTTCACTTCCAGAATTAAAAATCCCGAAAACGTTACTCACCCCAATGTCATCCAAGATGTTAATGTCTTTCTTTCTTTAAAAAGAATTTAAGGTTTGTTTGTGGAAAACATTCCAGGATTTTTCTCCATATAGTGGACTTCAATGGTGGCCAATGTGCTGGAGGTCCATATTGCCGTTTCAATGCAGCTTCAAAGGGCTCTACACAATCCCAGCTGAGGAATAAGGGTCTTATGAAGTGAAATGGTCTATCATTTAAAAAAAAAAAAATGTATATACTTCTTAACCACAAATACTTATCTTGGACTAGCTTTGCGATGCATGTCCGCGATTTTACACATTGCGTAATCATGTCAGAAAAGTCATGCACGGTTAGTTCTTTGTCTGTGTACTTCGGTTCAAAAAGGTAGGGCAAAAATATGAGCATAGGGCATTTTGAATATGATATGATAACATTTTGAATCATCGTTTTTTGTTAAGGGCATCTGACTTCCTTTGCACGTTCGCTTTGTAAACACTGGGTTGGTATTTCCACCTACACTGGTGTGTGACCTTTCCAACATGACTACTACATGTGTGAAGTCAAGCTAGTGCAAGATGAGCATTTGTGGTTAAAAAGTATATCAGTTTTTTATTTATTTATTTATTTTTTTTTAAAAAATGACCAGTCGTTTTGCTAGATAAGACCCTTATTCCTGAACTGGGATCATGTAGAGCCCTTTGAAACTGCAATTTGGACCTTCAACCTGTTGATCCCCATCGAAGTCCACTATATGGAGAAAAATCCTGGAATGTTTTCCTCAAAAACCTTAACTTTCTGTTCGACTGAAGAAAAAAGACATGAACTTCTTGGATGACAAGGGGGTGAGTAAATTATCAGGAAATTTTCATTCTGGAACTAATCCTTTCTAATCTGATGTTGAAAAACCTAAACTTGTTAGCCACTAACCTAACAGTCCACCAATGTGTATGTCTATTACAACTCAGGTATTTTGAGCATGCTTTCTTAAAAATTCAGGGGAGGCACTGTTTCTTAAAGGATTAGTTCACTTCCAGACAAAAATTTACAAATAATTTACTCACCCCTTTGGTATCCAAGATGTTCATGTCTTTCCTTCTTCAGTCATAAAGAAATTATGTTAGGAAAAACATTTCAGGAATATTCTCCTTATAGTGGACTTCAGTGGTGCCCCAAGTTTGAACTTTCAAAACGCAGTTTAAATGCAGCTTCAAATGGCTCTAAATGATCCCAGCCAAGGAAGAAGGGTCTTATCTAGTGAAGCGATCGGTCATTTTCAAATGCTTGTCTTATCTCGTCTCCGCGATGTGCATGCTTAGTCTGTGTAATCCGAGTCGGAAAACCTCCCATCTCGTCTTCTTCATCAACTTCAAAATCGCCCTATTTTACCTGTTTTTGTAAAGGCCGTTTGATCATCTTTGCATGTTCACTTTGTAAACACTGGGTCGGTACTTCTGCAGCAATGTAGGATGATTTTGAAGTTGGGAAAGAAAATGAGATGGGAGTTTTTCGACATACCCAACTGTATTGAACCGGAAAAAGTTCATGCAGAGCTAGACAAGACGAGCATTTGAGGTTAAAAAGTATATAAACTGTCAATGTGTTTTGATAGATAAGACACTTCTTCCTTGGCTGGGATCGTTTAGAGTCCTTCAAAGCGGTATTTAAACTGCATTTTGGAAGTTCAAACTTGGGGGCACCATAGAAGTCCAATATATGGAGAAAAATCAAGAAACAATTTCTTATTGACTGAAGAAAGAAGGACATGAACATCTTGGACGACAAGGGGGTGAGTAAATTATCTGTAAATTTTTGTTTTGGAAGTGAACTACTCCCTTAAGAAAGACCTTGAGAGGATTGATATGTTTAATTTGAACCCTTTTTGTCAAAAACTTTTTGACATCTAGAACAGCACAGTATATCTCAAAAACAGTGTTTTGGAAGATAAAATAACCTAAATAGTGTTTGAATGATACTGTTGTCAGTCTATCATGAATACTGGAATCAAAATTCATTCAGTTTACCAATATAGAAGAGAAAATCAACATGGAGAAATGCACTCATGAGTGGCATTGAAAATGCATTTTCTCATGTTTAGGTCTAAAGTGGTAAACGGCAATACAAAAAGGCTTGACCACTGGAACTTGTAAAAGCTAATTTGCAAGTCACGTCTCCTCTAGCATCAATGCCAAATAATCTCACTAACAATGTTCCAACTATTTCTTGATCATTTCATTCTCCACTTGCGGAGTTGATGAATCTAGCCTTAACCCCGACCAACTTGGCTACAATTTCCTGTTCAAGAAATCATAGTTTGCCATTTCAAGGGCTCATTCAAAATCATTAGAATGAAAGCTCGCCTGTGCTTTTCCTGTTACTCTTATCAAGCGCAGAGAGAGCGACCTCGGAGCACATCCTCGCATCCCGGCCTCACACACGCTGCCTCCACCCTGCAAGCGAATGCTAACAACAGCTCAATCTATGTGCCATAAAGAAAACAATGCAGGGTAATCGTTCCTCAGACAGGAGTCCAGTTAGGCCAATCAGCAGGGGAATCATCTGGAGAGCAGGGGGCTTCAGACACACTGATTGCGAGGTGATTTACCTGGAGGGATAATGACTCCACGGGTCAGGCCTGCCGGGAGAACGCTAGGCTGACGAGCGACATTCAGGCTCACCTCTGGCCCGGCGCACATACACACCTTTGGGTGGTGGCATCTTTCTCTCTGTCGTACGCCGTATTGGGCACCTGAATTGTCACCCTGAGGGTCTTACTGCAGCAAATTCAAACCTCCCCTTTCATTTCACATCACAAAAGATGGGGAAAGTCACCCGGCGAGCCACTTCCTACAGCAAAGGGACAAACAGAGGGCAAGGAGACCAGTAGATAGCCAAACAGATGGGACGGGTGATTCATTTTTAGCTTTTTTCAAATGTAAAGTGTATGCGCTGAGAGGTGTATGTGTGCGTAAGGGGAGGCGGGCAGTGTGAGTGTGTGTTTGGGGGTTAATAGCATCAAGTGGACTCTGTATGGAGCCTCTCTTTGATGTGCTGAGGTTACCTTGCATCTGAGAGGGCAGAGGAAGGGCAGAACGAGGAAGAGCGTTCATCAAAGACCAGCCCCTGGCTTTGTGAACTTCCAGCCCACAGGGCAGAATCAGAGCTCTCTGTGACTGCAGGCCATTCAGATGTTAACTTGAACATCATCATTGAGAAAGACTTGGGTACACTTGAGGTCTCAGACTTGAAGTCAAATCAGATGTTATTCTTAATTAAATAATTCTTAATCAGACACCTTCAACATTTCTCACATTAGCTCACAGTTCACAGTACTCAGCATTTGAAGTGGATCAAAACCTTTCATCCAAGTTGTCCTAAAACCAAAACAATACCAATTCTTGTCTTAGGACAACTTTGATGAACTTTATTGATCCACTTCAAATGTTGACTATTGTAGTTTAGAAAATGGTAATAAAACATAACAAGAACTCAGAGTTAAACAAATTATTCTTGATAATGCCATCATTCTGATATACTGTCTCACAAATGAATTAAGTTAAATAGCTTTCAGCAGTCAGCTGTTAAAATTAAGTACACAATTAGATAACACCAATTTAGTCAACCAATTACCAAGCAACGCTTAATTTTGTTCAGTCTGTGGTGTAAAAATTAGCATAAGCAATTAAAGAAAAAACACGTAAGCAAAACATAGTCAGGTCAAAGTGTCTGAATACTTTTTGGTCCCAAAAATTAATGTACAAAGAATTTATAATATGTCAAAGTTTATTTTGCTATCCTCACTTACATAAATGAGCTATAGTGTCCTGCAAGCACTAATAATAAAAATGATCAAAACATTATATCTGGTGTCTACATAATTTTTGTTTTGACCGTATGTACATGGCAAAGTAAAACTGCATTTGCTACAAAAAAAAAAGTACTTTGAACTTTAAGACAGTAAATACAACTGTTAAATGTAAGTACACAATTAGATAATAACAATGTAGGTCAACCAATTACAAAACAATGCTTAATTTTGTTCAGTATGTGGTGCAAAATTGTCGCATTAGCAATTAAAGAAAAAAGACTTAAACGAAATAGTCAGTTCAAAGTGTATGAATAAAATTTGGTCCCAAATCAGTTTTAGTGGTAGTCCACTGCATGAAAAATTGTTGGGTATAATATGTCACAGTTTACTTTATTTTGCTATTCTCACTTACATAAATGAGCTATAGTGTCCTGCACCCACTAGTAAAAAAAAAATATCAAAAATTATATCTGGTGTCTGAATAATTTTTAGTTTGACTGTATGTACATGGCAAAGTAAAACTGTATTTGCTACAAAAAAAATACTTTGAACTTTAAAACAGTAACTACAGCTGTTAAATTTAAGTACACAATTAGATAATAGCAATTTAGGTCAACAGATTACCAAACAATGCTTAATTTTGTTCAGTCTGTGGTGTAAAAATGTCGCATTAGCAATTAAAGAAAAAACACTTAAGCAAAACACAGTCAGGTCAAAGTGTATGAATAATTTTGGTCTCAAATTTTTATCAGTTTTAGTGGTAGTACCCTTTTTTAAAGAAGTCTTTTGCTCAGTAAAAATAGTCATAATGTGAAATAATATTACAAAAAAAGAATTGCTGTTTTCTATTGTAATATATTTTAAAATGTAATTTATTCCTGTGATTGCAAAGCTGAATTTTCAGCATCATTACTTCAGTCACATGATCTTTCAGAAAACATTCTAATATGCTGATTTGCTCCTCAAGAAACATTTCTTATTATTATCAGTATTCAAAAGAGCTGTGCTGGTTTTTTTAAACATGCTAAAAAATCTGGATTCTTTGATGTATTCATTAGCATTTATTTGAAAGAAAAATCTTTTGCAATATTATACATTTTACTGTCAATTTTGATCAGTTTTTGAGTCCTTGCTGAGTAAAAGTATTAATTCTTTTTTCTTTAAAATAAGGTCTCATTTGTTAACATTAATGTTTTAACTAACATAAGCTAACAATGAACAATATATTTACAGCATTTATTAATTTCTGTTAATGTTAGTTAATAAAAAATATTCATGTTCATATTCGTTTTAAATTTCAATAATGTATTAGTAAGTTTGAACTTAATATCAACTAAGATTAAT
Source organism: Labeo rohita (assembly GCF_022985175.1). Taxonomy (NCBI): domain Eukaryota; kingdom Metazoa; phylum Chordata; class Actinopteri; order Cypriniformes; family Cyprinidae; genus Labeo; species Labeo rohita. The sequence continues at coordinate 8,866,436 of NC_066882.1, forward strand.
AAATGCAATATAAATATTGTTCTTGTTAACTAATATAATGTTAACAAATTAAATCTTATTGTAAAGTGTGACCAAAAGGTCTTAATGACACCAAACCTTTGAACAGCAGTATATCACTATCAGTCAAGTTTCTGAACAGTATGATTTTTAAAGTTTTTAAAAAAGTCTCTTCTGCCCACTAAGCCTGCATTTATCTGATTCAAAGTACAGTAAAATTTTACAGTAATATTTGTACTATTTAAAATAACAGTTTTCTATTTGAACATATTTTAAAATGCTAATTATAATATAAAATGATATAAATGAATACTTTTATTTAGCAAGGATACTTAAATTAATCAAAAGTGTGATGATAAAGACATTTATAATGTTACAAAAGATTTCTATTTCAGAACAATGCTGTTCTTCTGAACTTTCTATTCATGAAAGAAACCTGAAAAAAATTCTGCTCAGCTGTTTTTAACATAATAATAATGAATGTTTTTTTGAGCAGAAAATCAGAATATTATGTGACTAATGATGCTAAAAAAATCAGCTTTGAAATCAGAGGAATAAATGACATTTTAAAATATATTAAAATAGAAAACTGTTATTTTAAATAGTAAAAATATTTCAAAATTGTACTGTTTTTGCTGTACTTTGGATCAAATAAATGCAAACTTGAGGAGCAGAAGAGACTTCATTAAAAAACATTAAAAACTGTTCCAAAACTTTTGACTGATAGTGTATGAAGTTGCAATACTTGTAAACAAAACCAACACTGCTTTAAATTTCACATGCAAAATTTTTGATGCATTTCAAACTACTTGCATTACCAAATTTTACTGTTCAACAGCTCTGCCCGTATAGCGGGCACCCATTTCTCCAAAGGGTTTGGGACGGGAAAGAGGGGTGTGCGCTGTTCCGAGGTGGGGACAGAGGTTATGGATGGGGTTTGGGGGGGCTGAGTGGGTCTATTTAGCCCACAGCGGCAGAACGCCCCCGCTCTCCCCCCACCATCCCTTCCCTCCCCCGGGCTTTGTATGCCCTGAGCCCCACTCCTCCCTCTTTTGTCACCCGGCCATTCCGCTTTGCTTAGCATACACAATGGGAGCTCAGTGCTCAGGCTCCTGACGCTGCATTCTGCCTGCGCGCTGGGGAGCGAACACGGCCGAGCTGGGGGGGGGGGTGATACTGGGGGCCAGGAACACTGTTTGACTAAATGCCACCCTATCCCCCCCCCCACCACCACCCTCACCAGCCTCCTGATGCTTACCAAACACATACGCACACATACACAGATGGAGCGCACAAAACAAGTGCCATCCGACCAGACCATGGCACTCGGCAGAAAAACAACCCTAAACAAACAAGTGTTCCCATCATGCCGGCTGTATCTCTCTGTGCTGCGATGGCTCAACTGGAGCGTGACTGAGCCTGGCTACATATGTGTTCTCTTTATCTCTCCAGCGGGCCGCCGGGCACCGGGCCCATGCGGAATTTTAAGACCTGGCCCTCGGAGACTTCGGTCAGAAAATTAATCCACAATGCAGGGGCGCGAGCGTGTTCATTTGAAACAATTAAACTATTTCACGCCCCCTTGACAAATCAATCCAAAGAGACATGTGTTTGTGTTATGTAAAATTAACGGTGAGTTACCGATTCCAAACGTCCATAAAAAGCATCTTTCGAACTTAAACATTGGCTTTACCAGCAACAACAAACACATTTTACTCAAATGAGGGTCTGCCCCATACTAATAGTACATATTTAGTATAAACACTTAATACATAACTGCAAACCAGTGGTTCTCAACCATGGGTCTGGGACCCACTAGGGGGCTTTAACATAATTTTAAGGGAGGCCTCAAGATAGTTTAAAGGTATTTAAATGAATAAATTGTTGTTGAAACAGTAAAAAAAAAAAAGTAAATCATGAGCACCATTTACTAATTCGTTCTTTTATTAAATAGTGCGAACAATTTTCTAATTCGTTCCCTCATTTTATTAAATAGTACACATGATTTACTAATTCGCTCCATTGGTTTATTAAATAGTGCAAATGATTTACTAATTCATTTCCTCGGTTTATTAAATAGCGTGAACGATTTACTAATTTGTTCCCGCAGTTTATTAAATAGTGCAAATGATTTACTAATTCGTTTCCTCGGTTTATTAAATAGCGTGAACGATTTACTAGTTCAGTCCCTTGGTTTAATAAATAGTACGCATGATTTACTAATTTGCTCCATTGGTTTAATAAATAGTGCAAACGGTTTACTAATTTGTTCGCGCAGTTTATTAAATAGTGCGAATTATTTACTGGTTCATTCCTTTGGTTTATTAAATAGTGCAATTTACTAATCCTTTCCCTCAGTTTATGATAGTGCGAACGATTTACTAATTCGTTCCCTCGGTTTATTAAATAGGGCAAACGATTTACTAATTCGTTTTCTCATTTTAAGTAAATCGTATGCATTAAATAATCATTCATTCTACTCCCTGTCCGCATTCTCATAAACCTGTTGCTGTTGTTAAGTTACGTTATGTTACCTTACGTTACATTGTGTTACGTTACATGTTATGGACAAAGACACTTTAATTGGATTTTTTTTTTGAGTTGGGAATGAGTTAGAGACATTATTAAAAGCCTTGCGGCACTGCATTGAATCATTTTAAATGAGAGGCATCACTGGTTGATGAGAATGTGGACAGGACGGTTTTTTCCTGCATGTCACGTGCTCCATAAAAAAAAAAAAAAAAAAAAAAAAAAATAATAAATAAATAAAATAAAAACTATATGTGACCCTGGACCACAAAACCAGTCATAATGGTACATTTTTTTGAAATTTAGATTTATACAAAGCTGAAAAAATAAGCTTTGTCACGGTCATTGATATATGGTTTGTTAGGTTAGGACAAAATTTGGCTGTTTGAAAATCTGGAATCTGAGGGTGCAAAAAAATCGAAATATTGAGAAAATCCCTTTCAAAGTTGTTCAAAAAAAGTTCTTAGCAATGCATATTACTAATCAAAAATTAAGTTTTAATATATTTACGGTAGGAAATTTACCAAATATCTTCATGGAACACAATCTTTAATCTTTGATTTTTGGCATAAAAGAAAAATCGATAATTCTGAACCACACAATGAATTGTTAGCTATTGCTACAAATATACCCATGCAATACATATGACTGGTTTTGTGGTCCAGAAACTAAAACTAAAATAAAAAATGAAAATAGGAAATATAAAATAAAAATAAAATAAAATAAAAACAAAAATTGCAAGCATATTTATTTTAAGAAAGTAAAATAAATATTTATTTAAAATATTAATATTTATTTCATCCAAAGTATAGCAAAAACCAAGAATTTTTAAAATATTTTTGCTATTTAAAACAACTGCTTTCTCTTTGAATACATTTTAAAATGTAATTTATTCCTGTGATTTCAAAGCTGAATTTTTGGCATCATTACTCCAGTCCTTAGTGTTACATGACTGTGATGTTAAAAACAGCTAAGTAGAATTTCTTCAGGTTTCTTTGATTAATAGAATAGTTTAGAAAAATAGCATGTATTTGAAATATAAATCTTTTGTAACATTATAAATGTTTTATCATCACTTTTGATAAATTTATAGCATCCTTTTTTCCTCTCAATACTCTGGAAAAAAAGTTGATGTAGGATTTACTTTAAAATAAATTGAATTCAGAAATGTATAGTAAATTTTACAAATAATTACAAAGAAAGAAGTAACATGTTAAATGAAACGTGAAATTTTGAAGTAGAAAGACTGAAACGTCTTTTTGTAAAACATGCCAATAAGCTTTGCTTTATTTACAACTGCAAAGAATCATTTTTACTATTAACTATTGTTTTTATAACTAACTGAGTTACACATTTTTAAATACTGGTACTTCTTTTAATGAAAAAAAAACTTGAAAACAAGCAGATTTGTCATCATTACAGCAGAAATATAAAAAATATATTGTGCTGGATAATGGGGGATGTTTAAGTCAAAATAATTAACTCTTTTTTTCTTTTCCCATAGAATAAAAGCCAATGAATTCGAAAAGACCACTAGACCCCACTAACTTTAATTATATGGACAAAGAAGAACACTGCGACATTTTGCTAAATATCTTCTTTTTGTTCCACAGAAGAATGTAAGGCATACACATTTGGAACAATATGAGTTTCTTTTTTTTTTTGGGTGAACTATCCCTTATATGACCTGTTTTGACCAACGCTTTAAGTAATGCCAGAGTCTTTGGCACATGATGGAGTGACTACAGGTGCATCCTCGCCAGTCCCGTCCCAAACATCTGCGTCTGGTGCCTGGACCCCACCAGCCTACTGAACACACAAACGCACTGTCACATGTGCTGACACGAACACACGCACGACCCCAGAGATGGATCTGTCTCAGTGGGCACAACGCTCACCAACTAAGACGGCATGGAGGGAGAGGGGTGGTCTGTTGTCTCTGTGAGCAAGTATGTGTACGAGGGAGAAACAGAAGGTAAATGTGTGTGTGTGAGTGTGTGTTTGTGTGGAAGGGGGGGGTTCAGTTTGAGTTTCAAAGCCCTGCTTGTTCGCCTATATTTCACACCACAGTGACATCTTAAAGACCAGACAGGCCTGGTTGCTCTGCCCTCTTTTTTTCACATTCGGAGGGAAAAGACAGAAGCTGGGGAGACTGTAGGAGGGGGGATTGAAATATATGTAAATAGCCCCCAAAGGGGATCCGAATTTTATGGGTTCAGAAATTTAGTTCAACCAACCTGAATAATCAAATGTGGGAACAAAAAAAGTACCCCCACCCAACTTACTAGCACTAACAACTCGTACTCCCCCAAACCCTACACATGCGCTCTCTCCCAGCCTCATTTCTCCAGCTATCAACAGCTCGCGGTCATATAGTGTAATAGTACCTGAGCACAGGCTCCACACGAGTGAGACGAGAGGAAGATGAGGAAGGATTTTGAGGAAGGTGGAAGCTGACTTCATACCTGATCAGGCAGCACAGCCGGCTCCTGATTACAACACCATTTTCCCAGCAGGCCTTCTGCCTCATCCAGCACCTCTGAATATGGAGCAGATAGGCAGCCAATCACAGAACGGCTCTCTCTCACCTAATGACAGAATTAAGGCTTGTTTGGATCGATTTTCTCAGACTTTACGGGCTTTCTGGAGAAAACCACACAATGAGAAAACTCTGTATTATTGCGTGGGAGGTCTAGCATGTAACAGAGCTAAAAAAGTTATGTTTGACAGATCACAGGATTACACTGAGCTAGTGGTATGGGAACATTTTGAGAAGAAAAGTGTTTGCAGTCTGACCATAAAACACTTTTTTTCAAGACACAGTATTAATGTAGCGGTATTATAACATACAGGCAGAGATTAAAATAGCTATAACGGTAACTTTCAGTCTATTTTAGTACCTTAATTTAAAAAAGGAGACATTACATTGATCAAAAATGACAGTAAAGAGAATAAAGAATATTTCAAATAAATGCGGTTCTTTTGAATTTTATATTCTTCAAAGAATAGGTTTTCACAAAAACATTAAGAAGCGCAACAGGTTTCAGTTTTGTACCAAATGTTTCTTGAGCAGCAAATCAACATATTAAAATGATTTCTGAAGGATCATGTGACACTGAAGACAATATTACTGTTTCTGCTATTTTAATCAAATATATGAAGCTGTGGTGAGCCTATGAGCCTTTCTTCAAAAGCATCTTACTGATGCATCAAAGAAAAAAATAATCTTAGTGAGCCCAGCATTTTGAATGGTAGAGTGTTGTAATATACTTTTATTTAATATAATCATATATTTTATATTATATACATTTATAATTCATATTATATAATTACATTATATAATGTTTATATATATATATATATATATATATATATATATACTATCAGTCAAAATTTTTGAACAGTAAGATTTTCAATGTTTTTTAAAGAAGTCTCTTCTGCTCACCAAGCCTGCATTTAGTTGATCCAAAGTACAGAAAAACAGTAATATTTTGAAATATTTTTACTATTTAAAACAACTGCTTTCTCTCTGAATACATATTTTTTAAAAAATGTAATTTATTCCTGTGATTTCAAAGCTAAATTTTTAGCATCATTACTCCAGTCACATGATCCTTCAGAAATCATTTTAATATTCTGATTTGAAAAAAAAAAAAAAAATTATTTTAAAAACAGCTGAGTTTCTTCAGGTTTCTTTGACTAATAGAATAGTTTAAAAAATAGTGTTTATTTGAAATATAAATCTTTTGTAACATTATGTACATAAATGTTTTATCATCACTTTTGATCAATTTATAGAATTCTTGCTAAATAAAGGTATTAATTTCTATTAATATTATATATTATAAAAATTATACTGACTCCAAGCTTTTGAATATTGTATAATGTTACAAAAGCTTTTTATTTCAGATAAATGCTGATCTTTGGATCTTTCTATTCATCAAAGAATCCTGAAAAAATGTACTCAACTGTTTTAAATATTGATAATAATAATAAAATATGTTTCTTGAACAGCAAATCAGCATATTAGAATGATTTCTGAAGAATCATATGACACTGAAGACTGGAGTAATGATGCTGAAAATGTAGTTTTGATCACAGGAATAAATTACATTTTAATTTAAATTCAAATAGAAAACAACTCTTTTAAATAGTACTGCTTTACTCTTAAAAAAATTACTGTTAAAAAACTTTTGATAGGTAGTGTAATTAAATTATAATATAACTCTAACAATTAAGTCATTAGTTAGAACTAAAAATGAAAAATACTCCTAAAGCATTTATTAATCTTAATTAATGTTCATTTCAACGTTTAGTGATGCATTAAGACCTTATTGTAAAGTGGTACTGTCTTTCATTTTTTATATCTTGTATATACTTTACAAGTTCGATTTCGCAAATTCTGTTGTTTATATGTGATTTATTAATAAAAACTTATTAAGACGGTTTTTTGATTAAGAAAAGAACATTTGTATGGTTGTTTTCAGCTTAGAGTCAGTGAAAATCAGGCTCTCCTCTCCTGAGTGTTCAGTGATTCCCCTGCCTTACAATGCAGTCCTTTCCATTAAAAGGCTCTACACAAAGGGTTATGACACTCGGGAAGCCTTTGAGGGTCTAGAGCACAAATCCCTTGAGCTCTGTCAAACTGCATTAAATCCTCAATATGCTGCTCGTGGAGTACTAAAGGATTATTAACAACGTCTTTCTAGTAATTATTAAGAGCAATTTTACATGAGCAGCGACAAACCTGTACCTGTTGTGCAAGTGGTGGGTCAAGACTCAAAAAAGGGTCACAGTTCTGTGAAAAAAGGTAAATAATGTAAGTGCAAATGATCAAATGCATTATACACTCATAGATAGCAAAATAAATAGGTTTATTAACTGTTAGAAAACAGTGGCTATATCTTTTGATAGTGATATCAATTGTGTATTCAGTCAAACTCTTAGGCAGAAGCTAGACAAATTAGGCATGCTTTCATCTTTAAACAGCATGCAGGATGACAAAAGTTTGTTATTAGTTTGTCTTGATGCACATCATTTCATAAAGATGACAGAACAGGAATTATCACTTTGTTATCAGCCATATTCTTGGTCACGCATCTGCCTGTTGCTATAAAACAAGTAAAGAGAGAGAGAGGCAGGATGATGTTTTAGTCGTCAGACCTGCAGGAGTTCTAGACACAGCTGTGCTCATTGAAGGTTGTGCTAAAACTCAGCCATGCACACACACACAACTTTACGCAAAGTCTCTCTCTTTAATTCCCTTCCTCTCACACACATCATCATGCATTGAAAACTTCACTGCGTTAGGGTAAAAGAAGGGGCTGGCTATTGGGCCTCACACAAATCCCCGAGCCACCTTAAATCCCCAACTTTGACCCACCTGTCAGTCACTGAGGTGGCTGCTACTGAGCTTCAGCGGGCAGCGCAGCTCTCACACACAGGCCTCTTTTACATCTCAACGGATTTCAGCTAAATACTAACGACTCCCAATCAAGAAACGTCTAAACACCCATCACCATCAGCCCTTTGCATATTAGAGTGTATTTAGAATAGTCTAGAGAAGATTACGAAAAACTGAAAGGGACTTGCTAAACATGTAGAACCGGATTTCATTATCTCATACTTTACGAACATTTCATTATTTTAACTTAACTATTAAAATAATAATTTTAATTTTAAAGGGAAAGATACAAATAGGTTAATTTATAAATAATAAAACTAGCACTTTTTTTTTTAATTTTAATTATTCTAATTCATTTTGAAGGAAAAATGCTTCAAATAATTAGAATTAATTCAACATATATTTTAGAGTTTTATATATATTTTAGAGATTTTTTAAAGGAAATCCTAAATTAATCCAAATTAAAAGTAACAATACCAGTACAAACTTCAGGAAAATGTAATTATTTTAATAGTTTAATGATTTATTTCAATAATAATTTAGAGAGTATAGTTGAATTAATTAAAACTATAATGGTAATTATTAAGTATTTAATAATAATTAGATATTTTTTATATTGAATTTAAATGATTCTAATTCATTTTGAAGATAAAATCATTTAAATAATTAGAATGAATTAAAAATATAATGTTTAAGAGTAATATATATATATATATATATATATAATTTCAATAATCATTTTATAAGAATAAACATTACAGTTTGAATTAATTAACACTTTAATGGTAATGATTAGATATTTAATAATAATTAGATACTTTTTATTATTATTTATTTTATTATTATTTATTATTATAATTCATTTTGAAGATAAAATGCTTTTATATATAATATATTATATTATTATTATTATTAAAATTATATATATATTGTTTATTGTTGTGTGTGTGTGTGTGTGTGTGTGTGTGTGTGTGTGTGTGTGTGTGTATATAAACAATTATACCAAAAAAATGAGTTCTGTGTCAAAATAATAAAATATTTTTAAATATTTTATTTTTGATAGAAAATCTTAAAATTAAAATTAAAAATACCATAACAAACCCTACAGAAAATGTAATTATTTTAATATTTTAATGAATTATCTCAATAATAATTGTGAAAGAATAAATATTACAGTTTGAATTAATGAAAATTATACTGATAATATTTAAATATTTGAATTTTAATAATTATTCATTATAATTATTATAAAACATAATACAATAAGACGATACCTTCTCCTAATTATCTCTCAATTATTTTCATTCTGTTTCTAATTCATTCCATTTTTTCAGCATTTGGAAGGAAAAACCTAAAATATTTCAAATTATAATTAAAGATAATAAAATAAATATATAGTTCAAATTGTAGAAAATAATGGTAATAATGCCAGCACATACTTCAGGAAAATGTAATTAATTTATTTTTAATTTTTTATTTAAATGAAATTTTAATAATTAAATTTAATTATATTAATATAATACTATAATTAAATAACAAATACCTAATTCTTGACTATAAACTGTTCTGCTTCTGATTCATTCACATGCGAAATTCATTCTGCGATATTTCGATACCATGTTAAAGTGCTTGTAAAATTGCTGTATACCATGTAAAATTGCTGTATAATTAGCGTCTATAGGTATCAACGATGTATGCCAGAGGGCAAACCACCACATGTCAGAAGTATACTACATAACGACAGCTAAACATCAAATTTTATTCAGCGTTCACATGCAAACACTGTCTCCAGAATAATTAGTACATGACAACAAGCCTACACATACATACCAGCTCTATGTAATTTGCAGCGAACACACCTGTCGAGACATGAATAACAAGATGCTCAGGTAAGATTGCCCCATAACACACCACACCACAGAAGGACCTTAAACCTTTGATTTTCATACTGTCACACTGACACGTCCTCAGCGATCTGAACGGCGCAAACAGGTGCCTCGGTCAGGTGACGAGAGAAAAACTGACGCACTCGCATTTACAAGACGACTTAAGAAAAATGCTTTTTTATGACTCATTCAGTCACTAAATCACTCCTTTCCCTTTTTTCTCCCATCGCCCCGGCTATTAAATCACCATCTTGACCCGCTGACCCAAGGCCCGGGCTGTAAAAAAGCCCCCCGCAGGTCACAGGCCTGATTGGAGCATTTGAATATGAAATGCGCTCGGCTGGGCATGGAAACAGCTCGGCGCTGCGAGAGCCACGCTGACCCCCAGGAGAGAGGCCCACCGATCAACGGTTCCGGGGACAGGGAGTTCTCACTCCCTCTCTCGTTCGCTCTCCCTCTTTTTCAAACTCCCTAAGTATGGATTTACATGGCCTGTGAGGAGGGAGAAAAGGAGAGAGGGATGAAGGGAGGGAGAAAGAGAAGGAGAGCATTTGAATAAGAGAAGAGGCAATTCCTGTTAGCATGACAAAGGGGGCTGCCATCATTCCTGATTGGTGTCACAGTGCGGCTCTATAGCCGGCCAGGCCCCCTGCGTGGCTTGATGTGTGGAGCTCAGGCATGTTTATGCATCCGAGGTGTGATATTTGCCGGGGGTTTGGAGAGAGGGATGCGAATGAACTTTTCGGGTTCGGCTCGTGGGACAAAGTGCGCATTTCATCTTTACGTCTCATTTGACCTATAGAGCGCTTTTTCGAGCCACTGGTGAAAAGGATATCACCTTAACCCACAGTTAAAAGCCAAAATTGGTTTCCCACGAAACAGGCTGTAATAATGAGCTTTAAAACAACAGTAATGCTATTTTGACAAGCGAGGCCTGTAGGCGCAGTCAACATCGGCGTACACGACGCTCAATGAGATGAAAAGCAGCCAGAAAAAGGAAAACACAAGCTTTTATGCTGGGTTTTGTTTATTTTACGTTATCTTCGGCTACTGCTCATTAGCTGACGTTCCTTCTCACCCTTGCAAGTAGCTAGTCGCACCGACTAATAGACGCTGGAGTGCCGCTGTGAGTGACAGGCTGGAGTGGACAAAATAATAAGGCTATTGATGTATGCAAGTGTCTTTAAAGCATTTCAAAATATCATATTATGCAATTGTGATTGAGAGTCTAAAGGCTAAACATAGGGGAGAACCAAAGAGGACAACACTTAAAAGCAGGACACAATGCTGGGCGACTGACTATGACATGAAATATCAAAACAAATACAACTAAGCATCTGTCTTTTGTTCAGTTCTGTTGTATTCCTTATGCTATTGTGCTTCACATCTAGAGTAAATTGAAGGGAAAGTTCACTCACTTCATTGTTTATCCTTGTGTCGTTCCTTTGTAACTTTCTTTCTTCTGAGGAACACAAAATAAGAGATTTTGAAAAGTGTTTTTGTCTATATTCACCTTTTCCTGAGTAACCGATGATGGACTCTAACTTCCGTTTGTTTGCTCTCGTGTTCCGGTCTGCGTAGAAATCCATGTTAAAAAGATCGGGGTGAAAAGGATCGACTGAATTAATTGAACTGTAACTTTTTCAATAAAACTGAATATAAAAATGTGCACAGGGATAAGCAGTGCTAATGTTGGCTGACAAAAACAGCTGAAAAGTTTTACATTATGAAACAAAAAGACAGAAAAAATGACAAAACATTGAGACTCATTATTATTCTTTTATTGACTGAAGTGTACTGAAACTGAAGTGAGAGACACATGAGTGGGACGCAGTTACTGAAAAGAAGCATAAAAGAAAACAAACCCCTCCATCCAGACATGCCCTAATATGAGCCTTTGGTGCACAAATGCACATCTTTCAGAGAACTGGCTGACTGACAATGGCAACTAATCAATAAACAAGTGAGGCACTTCTGCGTAGGGTCTTATTTCCACTGCAAGATGTTCACCTGAGTGAAGACATTCACCAATAACAACGGCGGATAAAAAAAAGAGCGGGATTGGTGAGAATTTCTGGTGAATGTACGTACTTTCCAAGCATCCTCAAAACCCCTGACATTACAGACATGACAAGGAGTCATCACGCCGACATAAGACTATTGTTCATCTGTCAATCTCAGTTTCTTCTTGATGACCCAACCTACACTAATCAATATCTGTGGCCTAGATGAGAGGCCTAATCTCCCGAGTTTCACATCCCTGCCCCCAACCCCTTAACCTCTGCACTGGATGTCTCTACTTTCCCAATTGCTTTCACTGTCACTGCACATATAGGTTGTGAATCACCAATATGTCCTCCTTAAAGATCTCTATAAAGATCTGCTTCAAAAGTTTCCATAAAGAAAATCCCTAATGAGATGGTAGTGTTTCATTAAATGGACAGAAAATTAGTTCTTGAAGTTTTCTGCTTCGCAGATTTAGTGTTTTCCTGAGGGAAAGGCCCTGAAAATCTTGTGTCCTTTGAGAGCGTCCTTTAGAGTTTCAGAATAAATCTTAATGTGTCATACTGTGATCAGCTAAACCAGCAATCAGATTTCAATATTTACTCACATATTTCTCAGCAAATTCCTTAATGACCAATATCATTTGAACTATGCTCTCCGTGTTAGTCTTATAACTCTATACTCTGTGCGGCAACAACTTTCATGTCTATTTTGGAATTTCTCTGAAGGAATTTGAGGACAAATATCTGAGACCGTTGAGATGATGATACTCAAATGAAACCAACCCACTCTCTTGGCATTTGTAACTGATTCATGTTTTATGGTTCATATGAATTTTTACAATCCACTTACAGGCTACTACTTTCATCACTGCTTTTTTTCTAAACATAGCAGACTTCAATATGAATCACATCGTACAAGTTCATATGAAATTGCCACCTCGTAAAATAGTTTTCTCATGAGATCAGGTTGAATAAAATAAACTCATCGGCTTTGAACCTCTGACATTTCCACTTTAAATGTCCCTAAAACTGTGCCATCTGCCCTAGTGTCACTCATACTCCACCCAGTTCTCTCTTGGAGAGGTTGGGTTAAAGACAGGCACCCTAAAACCTGTTTCCATCCTGCGTCAGAGAAACTCATTGCACCTGCTCCACCCAAGAGAGCAGTGCAGACGTTAAGGGCAGGGTAGTTCCACATTCAGGGAAATTTCCACACTCTCATTTAAGGCTCCACGGCTCTACGAGGGGTTTCACTTAAAAATATCATGATGACTAATTCCCCTTAAGGCCACTACTTCTCACAGTGATTGACAAGTGAAGCTCTGGGGAATCATTCAATGAATAAACTCTATCCCAAATACTAGAAACGTGCAGCATTTAACATAAACAAAGAGTGGCCTTGACTGGTTGGACCAGAGAAAGGTTAAAGTTGTATCATAAGTGAAGTTTGGCTGTGGGAACTGTGTTGACAGGAATTTCTGCATATTAGTCTAAATGAAACCTTACTCATATCCGAATCCTCTACAAAAATATTACATATTTTGACAAATATAAACATGAAAGCAGGTGGTCTAGAGATTGTGAAACATTACTCGAAAGTTTTTGACACATCAAATTACAACACAATATCACCTACTAAATATCTCCTAATATGCTCTCCCCTCTCTCTCTCTCTATATATATCATTAGCTTTAGTCTTTCCATAAAAGAGTCAGGCCCCTTATGTTAACACTCTATTCAATAGAATTATTTACTCTATGCTGACATCAATGCAAGTCACTTGCACCTGGACTGCAGGGCCAAGCCTGAATTGGAGCGGCAACCGCCCTTTAAACCTCCCACTCTACATTCTTTGTGGTTGTGTAATGCCATGGAGATTCAACCATGGCTATAATTACCAACAAACATCAGAATCATTGGAGAAGAGAAGCAAGTTGGCACATTCACCTAGACGAGATTTGTGATTATGTTTAAATGTCAAATTATACTGTCACTACTCACAACTAAAACGTATGACGACCTGAAAAATACAAATAAAGTTGACCTTCACATTTTCAGAGTTCCTTCCCTTGAAAAATGGCATCTGTGGAACCATTCCATTGCATAAAAACATTTGTTCATTTAAGATTGGCTCCATTAAAGGTTCTTTGGGGAACCCAAAATTGCATCGCTGTGAAAAAACAAACAAACTGGAACCTATTTTTAAAAGTGTTGGGGGCAAATAATACAGTGAAACATGTGTAGTCTAAAGAGAAAAGTGAAACTACAGTGAACAAGGCATTAACACATATTTAATACTTGAACATAAAACACAGAGAGGAACCAAAATCGTGACACGTGCTGCAAGAAGAGGAAGAGGTTAGGTTTACGTGTACAAGAACAGCAAACACACAATAGTAGCACGAGACAATGGCCATAGGCAGGAGAGGTGAGCCTGTCTCTTAGATAAAGTGCAGGAGAATGGACAGCTCTCTGAGGTGGGATGAGACCGTGAGGGTCAGCTCAAAGTCCTGACCCCGTAAGGATTGGATGCCATTTTCCCACGGCGGGAGCTGATCTAATAGGGGCTCGTCAACGACATCTGCCCCAGTTCAGGGAGATTAACTCACCCCCACACCTCGACTCCAGTCCGTCCCCACAGCCCACATGAGTCTCACTCCAGTGGACAGGCCCGACAGCAATGCCTTGAGCCAGCCTGCTAATCAATACTAGGATATTCTGTTTTTAGTACATAGCAAGTCCAGTCTGGCACCATTGAAATACCATAGAGCCTGTTCACTTTATTTTTCAAACACACCCATTTTTTCAACTGACGCACTGTAATCTGTGTACATTCGTGAACGGGAATACTGAAAACAACACCGAACGATTTGGAATGAGGAGTTCGTGAGGAGAGTTGCTAAGCAGGTTCGGTGAAAGAAATTGATACAGAACTCAAGCCACATTTTTGTTCGTAGATTGGCACATGTATTCAAACACATCAGGAATAATCATAAGAATCAGAAGCAGAGGAAGGTAGATGGTATGAGTAACATATACACATATACATATATTTAAATTAACTAGCAGAAAGAAAGTGAGTAAGCTTTCTGTCTCTAATGCTAGCTAACTCCAAATCCAGCATGCTTGATTGCAGTAGTGTACAATTATGTTGGTTTGGAAAAAGGGTTAAACAAACAGCTCCAGTGAGGTCATAAGCAGATAGAAGAGGGGATATGCCTGCACTTGCTGAGTGGGCACAGTGCTCCACATGACTGAGCGAGCAAGTGAGAAAAAGAGAGAGAGAGAGAGAGAGAGAGAGAGAGGGGCCCAGTCTGTGCTGGAAGGGACCTATGTATTTTGCTAGCAGCACAGCTTCACTCATGCGAGTTTAAATAAATTTCTTCCTTGCAACTGGCAATTAAATATATTAAAATCATCAAAAAGCATACTATTCTTATCAGACATATGCAACAAATTCACCACTGCATCTGTCATATTTGCTTAAATTAAAAAAGTTGTTTTTCTTTTCGAATTAGGTAAAACCTTTTTCAAGCACACTACTGCTTTCAGGGAGGTCCATTTAATCTGTTGGCATCCATAGACGTGCACAGGGCTTATCCAAGCACAGCAATGAGGCATGCATCAAACCTGTCAGTAAATGTGGGAAAGACAGCAGCCAGTGCATGCACTCAACGGCTCAGAAATGCCCCGGGATGCTGTGCAGCTCATCCCGTGCTGTAAAGCTGTCAGGTGCACCAATACTGTGAAATTCTGTTGCATACTAAGTGCGACAATGTCATTCAAAAATATTGTTTCATGCTACATAAGAATTGGAGTATTCCTTAAATAAAAATCTCTTGCTTGAGAATTTAAGGAAAAATCTAAATGGTTTGAAATAAGCTTTGAAATAATTTTAAAAATGCAGGTAGTAATTATGATGCAATACGTCCAGACAGTTTGACTGTTAAGCTGTTTAAAGTGACTCAAAATTAAAATCCGTGGGTTGATTTGGTTTCGGAAAATGTGAGGTGCTTTGCAGAAGGGATAATTATTGAACATGGATGAACAAGTGATATTTCAGAAACAAGTTAAATCAAGCATCTGAGATAAAAGAAACTTGCTCAATTCAAAAGCCTCAGTTGGAAAATCTCAGTTTCTAAAAAAGTAGAAAAAGCTTTTTCAGGCTGCTGTCATAGGAAACCTTTAGGTAACTATCAAAAAGAGCTTTTTAGCAGTTATTTGCAAAATATATATGAGTTTAAATATATTTTAATCTTCAGAGAATCATATACAGCCACAATGTATGTTTATTAAAAGAGATTTTTTGTTGTTGTTGAACCACAGACATTGAAGAATCTTTATTTTTAGACAAAACATATAGGTTGTTATACATATTGAGAACTCAGTAGTGAAAATGACACTCTAAATTACAAGAGGCAGTCAGTAACGGCCTTGTATGTGCCTCTTTTTCTTGTCTAACTACAACAAGAAATGGTCCATTGACACACAGACCAAAATACAATATTGTGTGATATTCAAACCGCTGAATAATGCACAGCAAATATTTAACCTCTGTCTGACCCCAGAAAATTCGGCCACAATTTATAAGCTCATGAAGTGAAATAGCAACGAAATAATCCCTGCATTAATCACTTATTATGAACATAATTGTCAGAATTTATCAACCGTTTCATCGTCTGGTTTTGACAAACTCAAAGGATTAAGGATATTTATAGTTAACCATAATTATACAAAGTAATTCTGAGGAACTGTATGTACCTAGGCGACTCAACAAGCGAAAATGCAGGAAGAAATTACACAGTTTGAATATGCATGACAGTTCATGTGAGGTAAAAAAAATATTTTGTTCCATTTAAGCATTTAGGATTTTTAGTTTTATGTGTTGCATACTCTCGCAAAGGAGAACTGCCTCATCAGTAGAGTTTAAATCTTACGGAAACAATTAATTTGGAAAGAACGATACGCAAGTTTTATTTTTATGGTCTATTATCACCAGTTGAAACTTGAAGAAAAAAGCATCCGCTTTTGGCTGAGATGCTTACATTAGTTTAAATGGACTAATTTATAGAATGATATTTTATTGATTTACAGACAAAGGCACAAATATATTTGCTGTTTGATGAGGATGTTTAATAACAATCACTGGGTGTTGACATCTGCTCGGTAGCGAGCGTGTCTGAATTCGCTTATTTACTCTTCATTTAACCGATCGCCTCAAATTACCACATTTGGCTTAAAGCGAATTTGAGTAAATCTGACACTGGTTTTCCGGTACGATTAAAAGAACCAAAGAGGATAATAATAAACCATATCTAGCCATGAAGCTTTTTTGTAAAACAAATTTATTCATTTAGGAATAGGATGGTCTTAAGTAGAAACGTCAGTTTAAATAAAACTCTCCGTCCCACATAATGGGTTAACCTGATACTGCCATAACATCACAGAAAAGGAAGATTCACAAAACAAAAGTGGAACATTTCAACAAGACGTACAATGGTTCACAAGCTTTTAAAAAAAACAACTCACTATAAATAAAACAAACTTTGCGCTTGCGACCAGCACAGTCTTTCATTTCATAAAACCTAGTTCATAAATGAACAACAAAAAGACTACACAGATTTGGACAAAACCGACATTCTAAAAATAAGTGTAAACATTTATGAGTGAACATACTCTCCCTCCATTTTTCTTTCTTTCTTTTTTGTTTTTGAAATACAGCCTCTTCACGAAGCCACGTGCCTTTTTCATAGAGACAAAACTCTGACGGCAAATAAGTCAGAAGTCCAATATTCTTCTACAGACGTTGATTGCTTTACAGCTTATGATAAAAAGCTCCTCTGCAATACAATTTATTCTGAAGTCCCCGATATGTCGTCATAAAATGCTTTAAAACGGACAACTCATTGAGATTAAAAATAGTTTCTTTTTTAAAAACGAAATTGAACTTCGATTCTTTTTTGCAAATCAAAATGTTCAAGTATCCGAAGTACTTAGTCTTTTTTTTTAGGAGTCTTTCAAATGTGGGTTAGGGGTAGCGTTCCGTTCACGCCAGTCCCTGCGCTCTGATAGTGCGGATGAACGCTGTGTAACCGACTGGTCTGTAGGCTGGAGTGGTCGGCGCTGTCTCCTCCGGGGGGCAGGTACATGCTTATCATATCCCTCAGGTCTCCCAAACAAGCACGCTGAGAGTGAGAGGTTATGGCCGGGGGAGGAGAGCTGGGTTCCGTCTTGCACACCGAAGCCATGGAGCCCAAACCCATTGCGCTGGAAGTCTGCTGCGTGTATGCTGGTGACATGCTGCTGTACGTGGACGCGGCGTTCATGTAGGTCTGGGCCGTGGACATCATCGGGTACTGAAGTCCCGCCATGTCGTACCGGTGCATCTGCTGGATCTGGGGGCTGTTCATGCTGGGATGCTGCGGGTAGGCCAGCTGGTCCTGCATGAGGGAGTACGCGCTGTTCGTCCAGCCGTTCATGTGCGTGTAGTCCATCCGCTGGCCCACCGAGACGGCGTTGTTGACAGCGTTGGCACCGGGTGCCAAGAGTCCTCCGGGCAAGGAGTACTTGTCTTTCTTCAGCAGGGTCTTGGTCTTCCTGCGGGGACGGTATTTGTAATCCGGGTGCTCCTTCATGTGCATGGCTCGTAACCGCTTGGCCTCATCAATGAAGGGTCTCTTCTCGGCGTCAGTCAAAAGTTTCCAGTCAGCGCCGAGGCGCTTGCTGATCTCAGAGTTGTGCATTTTAGGATTCTCTTGTGCCATCTTCCTCCGCTGCCCGCGGGACCACACCATGAAAGCATTCATAGGCCGCTTCACCCGGTCCTGGTCGTTGGCACTGTTGTTTTTGCCGCCCGCCGCCGAGCCCGTGTTGGACTGCGGAAGGGGGCTTTTAATCTCGGTTTCCATCATGTTATACATTCAAACGACTTGAAAGTGGTGCCGAGCACTCGAAAGAAAACGAAAGAGCCTCGCAAAATAAAGTAGCCGGTGGTCAGTCAAAAGTTCAGAGGGATGAAACTCTTGCCAAGTGAAAAGCACCGAACTCTTTCAAAAGTCTCCACGCCAGTCCCGTGTGTCTTGCTCTGCTCTGCCACGGAACTCTGCAAAGTTGTGCGCTAAGCTCAGCTGTTAATAGAGGCTCGGCCATGTGATTTGGATTGACAGCATAACAATGAGCTCAGCGTCGACCAATCAGAGAGCGCCTCACACTCCGTCATCCGTGCGCTGTGTTTCGGGATGCACTTTAAGTAGGATAAAATACATCAGGGGCATCTTTGCACTTTTGACAAAAGTAATCACTTTGCAAATATTGTTTCAAAGCAGTCGTTATTCACTGAGAATGTTAGCCTTACCCTACTTTTCCAGTACAAAGTGGCTTAAACAAATATTATGGATTTTAAACTTTAACTCGGAAAATGCAGAAACTGCTCAATGTAATAACCAAAGGGAAAAAAAATAAGCATGTTTAAATTATTGCATTAAAAAAGGTAAGAGTCAGGTTGGATCCTACTCAAACGTAAATATTTAAACTATAAACGTTGCATCTTGCAATGGCAAGACAAAGGCGCAACAATAATCATTAATTAAACAAATAATAAATAAATACATAATGCAATTAAAAGTTAGATTTATTTTTTAAGAGATAGGACAATCTTGTATCCACTAATGCAAAAGGTTGGCTACATCAAATTGTACTTTTTTTTGTCTTAGCTTACTTCAACATAAATATTGGACTTTAATTATTATTATTAAACATTTTATTTTTAAATAAGCTAATCTCCTACATAATTAGACTGTTGGATTTAAAGCTCTTCAAACTGGCAGGCATTGATTAAAAGTATGATTTTAACAACAAACAAATTATTAACAGTTTTGTCTCATAATATTTTCTTTCAGTTGACAGCATAATAGCTCGCTATTACACTATTACATTCTAAATGTGTAAAAACAAACATTCAACAAAAATGGATTTTTTTTTAAAAAAGGCACTTCGCATTTTTTTAAGTGTTCACCGACCTAGTGTAGAATAGAAAATTAATACAGTAACGCCCCCCTGTGGACCAGTTTTATATTGTTCTGAAGCAAAAAAAGAACTCTGATGAGGTGACTGAATCTACAAACAACTCTTCTAAAACGACTTTCTACATCTGCCGCGCCAATGTAGAGTGCGTGTTAATTATTTAATTTTTACACCACTAGTTACTGTCAATTGCAATCATTTCGCGTCTTATTATGTGATTTACAAATGACTCGTCTCGTAAGACGTGTTCGGCCGAGAGAGGTTTTCTGTCTCCCGGGGAGAACTTACACCTTCCAATGGGTCAGTATTAGCACATCGTCCATCGAGAGCATCGTAATTTAACACCTTCAACGCCACCGAACGATTACAGCACTGAATATTCACGATGGGCTTTTAACACCACACACTAACGATTCAGCCATTTAGAGAAGTTTCACCGCGTGTTGCCGATTTGTAGCACACGTACACCAACACGTCTCCGTTATTTACTTTCCAAACTACTCTTAACAAGTGCGAGTGTTGTTACGCGATGTTGTCATTCAGGCCAGAGGTTTACAATTGTAAATCAGGGCATAAATTATTCATCATAGAATTTCATTATAGAGCAATTTGAAAGAGTGATCTGGTCAGGCTGGTGTACCAATTAAACATTAAAGAGAAAAAATAATAAATCATTGCTCAATTAAATTAGTGAAACATGGTATGCTACGATTTTATTTTGGCAGTATTTTTACTAGTTAATTTGTCACGTCAAATACAAACACTAGCTAGGCTATGTGATTTAAAGACTAGAAATAACCAAAATTTCCCTGACAAATTTAAGGAGAATAAGTAACCCAACACCATCTCCAAAAACAACTGGAAAAACAGTGGATCTTTTTCCCCGTCGTTTTCACGGGAGGCAAAAAAGTAAATGTCATTTGAAACATCATTAGTCACTTTACATTAATATGAATAGCGGTGCACCAGCCGTTATGACAAAAGTTCTAATTAGAGAATTATTCCACGAAACCGGTGATTTATCCGAGTGGTTTCAGGAACATATCCTCTTGTAATCTGCTTATGGAAATGTAGGAGACAGCGGGAAAAGGAAAACTCCCAGTTAGCCGGAGCTCGGTAATGAGGGCTTCTGTTCTCCAAATTTCCCAATTAACGTGAGCTAAGGCCGAGGACCACCAGGAAAGCCTCCCAGTGTTCAACATCATTGAGCTCCGAGCCACAAGGCTTCCGAAAATCACTCACGTGTAAGATGGCCGAGCAGTGAATTGTCCATTAGTGTAGTAGGCAATAAGCAGCGACTGTTCAAATGACCCGAATAGACTGAAACTGTCACTGTGCAGCAGATAAATACAATAAGGATGCTATTATGTGTTAATTACCATTTCAAAAATAAACGGAAAAGCTAAATTATTTATCCGTGCGATTGAAAACATGAGATGGAAAACTGATAAATATCACATGTTTGAGCTGGGAAATTTAGGATGTAAGATTTTTATTAGCTGAACGTTTTAACAACTTATTCTGTCGTGGTAAACTACTGAGAGACCGACAATATCCTAACAATAAATCACCACAGGACTTCTGTTCTTTATCATCGTGTAAAGTCCTTTTTCGAGCCCGTGGATTCACTTGTTAATTAGCTTGACCTAAACAAATAAAAGTGGAAGTAAATTATAGCAAAGCGCACGCAGAGCCTTTAAAAAGACGCTGTTTTTTCAAGTCTAATAAGGGTATAATCGGGTGTTGTCCGCGCTCTAAAAAGTTCAAATAAGTGAACTTGATATAGTCCAATAATCCTGCAAACGACACACCCACTTTCAAATACAATAGCAGGAGCCACAATTATACGGGGGAAAAAATGTAAATGATTTTTATAAGGCATTGTTTGTCATTTATGTACACAGGAATACTTTTACTATTTGTACTTTTCCTTAAAAGTAAAAACATTAAAAAAAATCTATTAAGGATATACAAAAACATTCCGATTAGTTGTGAATAAAAGTTTAACTGGAATAATATTAGGCCTGCATATATTTTGTCTAACAAAATATGAATAGCACATATAATACATTAAACACTAAGGCAAAACGAAAGTAAAATAATAAAAATAATAATAATGTAATCACCACCTCCCATTTATAAGATCAAATATGCCGCCGAACCATTAACCATTCCACCGGAGTCCATTTAAACGTCATACGGTATGAATTAATAACTTTTTTGTTTCAACTCACTGGCTACGAATAAGGCCAGAGTTACCATGGTTAACAGAATGATTTTTCAATTGCAGGCACAATAGCGACCGTCTCATTGGGATTTGCATGATTTTTGAACCGAATATGCAAATGAAGATGCAATTTCAGCACGGTCTGTTATTCCTATTGTATTTCGCTGAATGGTTGCGTCCCCTCTGGTTCTGACACTGGTAAAATAATATTCACTGGTCAATTAAAGAAAAGAGGCTTGAGTTTGACCTTCTTTCAGATGTCACCGCGAACTATTGGAATGATATCCTGTTTTTTACTTAAGGCATATGAGGTCCGTCTTTAAAATTAAACCAGCAGCGCTGTAAAACTGATTTATGTGAAAAGGAAAACGCAATTTTTTAACTTATTTTTCTTTAATTTAATTTTCTTGTCGATGTCAAATTATACATTGTGATTATGCCTAACGTATTTATTAAAACAATAATAATCATTGAGCGTATTTAAGATATTCTCAACAATTTTGTAATCGAAACAAACTATATAAATCATAAAAACTTCATTATAAACCGGTTTTAAATAGATAAATATTATAAGACATTGTCCATCCTCAGCAAGTTTGCAAACCGCCTTTAAGCACTTTTGTTCAATCACTTTTGCAGAGGACGATTACCTAATATCGACTGAATAACACGTGGGAGTCACTAACTCTTGAATGCGTCAGACAAATTAATTTTTAGTTAGCCATCAAATGAAATAATCCTGTTTGTCCACTTCATTTTGCCGTTTACATTTTTCAGCGAGCATAAACATGCGATTTCTTTTTAATTTAATTTCCCAGCCATTTTTTTTTAACACAGGAAATTAAAAACAGAGCTGAAATGAAATGCTTTCAGCATTTGACAGTGTAAAAATTAATCCATTTTCTCACTGATAATCCATATTTCTTTGAGTTTCTTCACCATTAAAGGTAAGTCAAATTCTGTTACCTGCAGGAAAATGCACTACAGGTAATTCACTGATGTCCACATCCTGTTGTTTAACTGTTTTGTCATGGTATTATACAGCCCCAGAGAAAAGGTAAGCACTCTTACCTGCAAAAAGAAGAAATTACATGTCCATCATACTTTAGATATAAAAGGATATTAAAAAATGACATTCTTGTAGGAGTTAAGTGATTTTATTGGCATTAGTTTAGTCATGCTTTTCACAGAACTAATATTATCAAGTACCTCACAAACACAAAACTACCTCTTTACACCTAATTGTGGTATGTAGGCTTTCTGTGCTTTAAATGAATGTCTTTATTTACAGAAGCAATGGCTGCGTAAAGTTTGTGCATTACATACAAATACATACAGATGTGTTTGTTTTCTTTTAACTTTTTCAATTGCTCAATTTAAGCCACTTACAAGGAGTATGATCATTTTCACAGTAAGCATGGAGCACGTAAAATAAGTATGTTGCAACAGAAGAATAAAGGCATATTTGAGAAGCTCTTTAGCCAAGTCAGTGATGAATAGGATTTCTGATCTAATGCAGCATGAAGCTAATGTGCACACATCATCTGCAGGGACATTAAGGCATGCAGCACATGGTCTGAATACACAGTCCCTATTTGCTCCCCAATGACAACATTTTTCTACAATATCTTTAACTTTCAGGAGGAAAATTTTAAGGGAAACATTAATAAAAGCACATTTAGCACATGATGCGTTAAATGAAAATAGTTTTAACTACATTTATTCTAAGCCAGTGAAAGCTAATTTCAATTAAAGCGCTGATTTAATTTAGCAGAAAATTACTATAAATATCGTTTTGATTAAATCACTGAGCAAATTCTAACAGCACAAGCAATTGTCTTTGAGTTCGAAGGTGCTATTAGCTTTAGCTAAATGTATCTGTGAAGGAATTTCTCAACGTGTTAAAGCTCCATCTCCTGCACTTCAGCAATGTGATAATGTTTATAACAGACGATTTTGAATGATTTTTTTAAGAACACAAGAAACAAATAAATAAATATAATTAGTAAAATTATAGTAAAATTAATATTTAAAGCTCCATATTAATATACAGTCAAACCAACATTTTTTCAGACACCTTTAACATTTCTCACATTATCACAGTTTATATGTTATAGATTAGAAAATGGAAATAAAATACGACAAGAACTCAGAGTACTCAGATTAACTTTGAAAGGTATGTAATGGATTACAATCAACCAAAATACTTTGTTGACCAATTACCAAGCAATGATTAATTTTTAGGTCGCATTAGCAATTAAAGAAAAAACACTTGAATAAGTGTCTGAATGATTTTTAGCCCCAGTTTCACTGGTAGTCCACTGTATGAAGAATTTTTGGGTATAATATGTCACAGTTTACTTTATTTTGCTATCCTCACTTACATAAATTAACTTTAGTGTCCTCCACCCATTAGAAAAAAAAAATAATAAAAAATTATATCTGATGTCTGAATAATTTTTGGTTTGACTCTATATGAGCAAAATACACAGAAAGCATTTTGTTAACTCCATGTTGTCTTTTGTCAGTCAGACTTGCCGAAATGGATCAGATTTGCCATCATTGGCTAATTACAGACCTCATTATTTCCCATGTATCTTTTGAATCATTTCCATGTACTACAGTTTCTCCAAAACAATAGAAACTTTCTCTTTTTTTGTTTAGCAGAGAATGCTGAGTTGTCTGATTTTGCTTTGCACCAAATGTGGCAAGCAGATGGCTTTTGTTTTAAACATAATTAAGATCCCACTAATCTGGAGCCTTTTAAAAATGAAACAGTCGCTTCGTCAGACCTTCATTAATTAAGATAATATTGTGAAAATGCGCAATTAATTTGCAGGGTATATCTTTAATTAATTAAATACACCCAATTTTGTAATATGATTAATGCCACAAAGTTGTTATCTCCAAATTATTCCAAAATTAATACGTAACGATAATACTTTATGCATTATTAGCGAGAACTGGGGTTTTGGCTGTGGCGAAATCCTGAAGAACTAATTACGCAGGGTAATTTATTAAATCTGGAGGAAAGAAACAAACAAGTATAAATTGATATATTAATCACAGGCTTCATTACGTTAATCTGCGAGCGATTTGAGGGGAAAATGACGAATCTCTGTCGAGCACCGAGCACTTGATAATGGAGATACTGGCCATAAATTTACTCTACATAAAGGCCTTATTAAAAGTAGCATAATTTAATTAAGAGTTAGCCATCGCCCTCCAAATGCATTAATTACCTTGGGTATGATGAGATGAGTTTTGGGATTACTGATGATTTCATTACGGCCAGTGTTGCTGCTAACTGTGGCAGGGACCTGCTGTTGTTGACAGGATAATGGATTGGGTGCCTGGGGATGAATCTGTTCACCTTGGCAGAGAGAGAGACACAGAGGAGACACAGAGGACTACGCCGGACCCTCATAGGTGGACGCTGCCCCTAATGTTCACAACAGCGTAGGTTTAGTCCACCGCCATACGGTTTGACCCGGCAGGGAGGACTTAAAATGACCCACTTAAAGGTCCTTCGAGAGCAAATGTGCATTACTGGCTTTCTCGAGTTTTATCATTTATTCTCGTTTGCCACTAATATGGCAGTTTGCCAACCTGCACACAAACACCCTCTTTCTTCCGCTCTCGCTTTCTGCTGGGGTGAGAAGGGCGCAGTAGGGCTGACAGCTCAAAGCCCTGGAAACTGACATGTCAATGGCAGATACAAGCTGTTGCGGTTGCACTGGCGGGGACACATCGCAGACGCTAACTGCTTCCTCTCTGTGACAGCCTGACAAAGACATTCGACTACCTTTCAGAGCTGCACACATCACGTATAGACTGTATGTGGCAGAGCACTGCTCTGTATCTTTAGGGACCTGTGTCATCTTTTTAATCAAACTTTTTTTGCTCAAAATATGCCTTGGAACAAATCGGGCAAGAAAAGAACCTGTAATCTCAACAGGTCCATTACAATATAAATTTAAAATTTTAAATGAATTCTAAATTAGAATCTTTCAAATTTTTCAGAATACTGGAAGTCGTTTGATCTAAACACTCAAGACTGATGATTAAATAAGGCTATGGTTATGAATACTCTTTAGGGAGTACCTATGAACCAATGATTAATTAATGATGCAGAACTGAAGCAGAATGACTGCTTTAACAAACAATGACTTAACAGAATGACAGCCCATGACTTAATTTGACACCGATGAACAACAGAAAGTCTCACAAACAACTTCATGGTTTCTGTGTCAAAAGTAAAACCCTAAACACAGTTTCACTCTGTGTAGCCTCTGGAGTGAAGTGAAATGCTAATAAAATCCACCCACCCCCACCCATGAACAAGCCCCCCCTCCAAACGTACTCCAGCCCACAGCTGCAGTTTTCCAGAAAGACACTCACCGTTGCACAGCCGTTCTTCTAAATCCTTCCCTCTGCATCTTTAGAGTCCTGCAGCCCGTTTAGCTGGAGAGAGCCTGGTAAGACTCTCGAACCGCGCCGCTTTGAGCCGAGACGTGAGAGAGAAGGGTAGGCGAGCGGCAGTCTTCCATTCCGCAGCAGCGCCGAGCCGAGCCCTCCCTGCACTGGGAGCCATCGCATTCAGCCAAGATTGCTTCATACAAAAGTTGACAATGCCCCAGTGAAAGCCATTGTTGATATTCAACATTTTTTAAATAGCTGAGCAGAATGGACAACATGGCACACCACAAAACTTGGTTGGGAAACTGACCTGGAGCTCCTGAAAAGCACCAAGGCGTATGACAAAGAAACGACTGAGAGAATCTGAAATAAAACAAAACAAAATGTTACTTTTGAAGCTTAGATAAGGTGCTCAGTGTTCATGGTTACAGCAGGACTAGGGTTTGCAAAAAGGAAAAACCTGGGTATTTATTAAAAATAAGTGATTAATCAACAAAAAAACTTACTATTAGTTGTGGCCCTAATATAAAATAAAATATAATATAATTAGGGCTGGCAAACGATTAATCTCAATTAATCACATACAAAATAAAAGTTTGAGTTTGCCTAATATATGTGTGTGTACTGTGTGTAATTATTATGTATATATAACTACACACAAATTAATGTATATATTTAAGAGAATATATATTTATATATAATATAAATTCTACAAAAATGATAATAAATACATATACTTGTAAATATTTCTTAATAGCCCTAAATAATATAATATAATTATAATTTGAAATAACATGTTTTTAATAAGCTTTTTTAATGAATAACTGATTAACAAAGTAATTGACTGATTATTAGATTATTAGTTGTTGTAGTTAATAAATGATATAATATAGTATAATATAATATAATATATAACATAACATAACAATAATTTGAAATGACATGAACAAATAACTGATTAACAAAGTAATTGACTGATTATTAGTTGCAGCCCTAATATAATAAATATAACATAATATAATATAATATAGGATTTGAAATAATGTTTTTAATAAAACAATTAAATATTTTTTATAAATAACTGATTAATCAACAAAGTAATGAATGATTATATTGCGATCCTAATAATATAATATAATATAAGATAATACAATACAATACTATATAATATAATACTATATAATATAATATAATAATATCATGTTTTCATTATTGGAAGAAAGAAAAAAAAACAGGCGGAATGGAAGCAATGCAAACATGTTCCTAAATTGCCATATAAATGATGACCTTTCCGTGCTCATTCATTTCAGCCTTTAATTGTTGTTCTGATTGTCTTGATGGCTCCTGACAGTAAGTGGTGTTTTATTTCCATCTTTGTCAAAATGACAGGCACAGATTAATAAAGACATTTAACACAGCCCTCGACACCCATCTGTCAATATGCAACCTGGGGCAAATGAAGGCTTACATTAACATAGAGGGAATTCTTATAGGCTAATTAGATTTTTATAATTAAAAATGTATATGTGAAGTAAAGAATTTCTGTTGTATTTATTTTCTCTATGCAAAGAGAAGGAATAATGACAATTTCATTAAGAAAAGGTGAGAAATCAGTGCTACTGTGACCCCAGCCTTAGCCCCGTTTAATGGCCATCATCACATTTACACCCTACCGACCACAGACGGCTGTTGTGCACTTCATTACCATACATCCCACAGGGGGCAGTTTTGTTTCACTAAAATTACATTGTTGCACTATACCAAAACAGAGAGTTTAAGTGGTGCCACTTATTACGCATTTGTTTTCTAGTAATTATGGCATAATCAAGAACTTAATTTGGACTGCTGTGAGGTGTGCTCTGCATCTGGTCTGTGTGACTTCCCAGGGTTTAAAGTATGGGATTAGTCACCCGGAAAACTGTCCATCTGAGCGGGAGGAGGCCACTAGAATTGCATAATTATATTGATCAGGGACAAATTACAGCCTTGACAGCGGAGGCCGGCCCGGTCTGATCTTACAGGTGTGTTGGGGAAGAGAGAGCAAGCTGCAGGGAGAAAAGAGAGATCTTCCTGGAAATCTACGTCAGTGGCACTCATCTCAAACCATTACCTGCCATCAAAGTGCTAATTTTACTCTGCACATTACACCCAATCCTACTCGTCCAACCCCCTCCACGCTGGGCTGGATGGAGAAGCCTGGTGGGAAAACGACATTCAATCTGCCGGCCGCCCCATTCAGGCCAAATTGTCAAATGATGGCTCTCCACCTCTAAAGTTTCAGGAAGTGAAAGGTGGCACCGGCACTGGGCTGAGTCGAGGACTGAAAGCAGCTGAAGGAGGAATAGGGAAGGAGAATAAAATACACAGCATGACTATTATGTGCACTAAGTCTACACATGGAATATAACGAATTTAATAATTCATAAATATCATATTTTTGGAGTAATTGTGCCACATTTTGCATCTGTCTTTAATTTGTAACCTGAACTAAACTTGCCTTGTTATTTAAAAAAAAAAAAAACATTTATCTGATATTTTAAGAGACCTTCTTGTATGTTTTTTCCTGTATGACTTGGATTTTGTGGACAACATCTTCTTTTTCTTTTTTTATTTCTCATATTTTTCAAATAATAATTTTATAATAATTTTAAAATATACACACACTACCAGTCAAAAGGTAGAATAAAAACAGTAAAATTTTGAAATATTTTTACTATTTAAAATAACTTTTTCCTATTTGAATATATTTTAAAATGTAATTTACTCCTGTGATTAAATCTAAATTTTTAACATCGTTACTCCAGTCTTCAGTGTCACATGATCCTTCAGAAATCATTCTAATATGCTGATTTGCTGTTCAAGAAACATTTTAACAGTTTTATTATTATTAATCATATTTAAAACAGTTTAGTACATTTTTTCAAGATTCTTTGATGAATAGAAAGATCCAAAGATCAGCATTTATCTGAAATTTTGTAACATTATACACTATACCACTCAAAATTTTGAAGTCAGTATTTTTTTAGAAAAATAAATAATAAAAATTAATACTTTTATTTAGCAAGGATGCTTTAAATTGATCAAAAGTAATGATAAAGACATTTATAATGTTACAAAAGATTTTTATTTCAGATCAGTGCTGTTCTTCTGAACTTTCTATTCATCAGAGAAACCTGAAAGAAATCTACTCAGCTGCTTTCAACATAATAATAATAATAATAAATGTTTTGTGAGCAGCAAATCATAATATTAAAATGTTTTCTGAAGGATCATGTGACTGGTGTAATGATGCTAAAAAATCAGCTTTGAAATCACAGGAATAAATTACATTTTAAAATACACTCAAATAGAAAACAGTTATTCTAAATAGTACAAATATTTCAAAATTGTACTGTTCTTGCTGTACTCTGAATCAAATAAATGCAGGCTTAGTGAGCAGAAGAGATTTCCAAATAAATTAATAGACTGGACAAAAGTTACATTAATTGCAGTATACTTGTTGATTACGTTTTACACCATAAAAGCGAATGGCAATAAATCCAAATATGATCCATAACTGTCATATCTTTAGTCCAATGAAACAAAAGGCAACCGTTTTACCCAACAGACCATGTGCGACCATATGAATCCACTGGAACACTGCACAGCGCAGACATGTGCATACAAACACAAGCGCACATGTGCGAAACAAAAGCGAACTCTTCATGGCCAAGGCATACAGCGAATATGCAGAAATATTGTACTCAACGTAACCCCCCTTCCCAACCCACACCCGGAAAGAGGGGTGCTCTCTGTGCTAATTAAGTGCTAATGGTTGTGGCCCTGCAGAGAATACTAATTAGGATTTCTATTCTTCTTTTGGGTGAGCATGTACTTCAACACGGCCTAATGAGGGGAGGCAGGTATGTGTGTGCTGTGTGCTGGGTTAATGGGGGGTCCACTCTCAGGTCTCAGGGCTGTGGGCTGAAGAGGGGGGCGTTTCCTGTGCCTTGGCCTCTCGCACATAGAACCACACACACACACACACAATGAGGACTAAAGTCCAGTGAAAGGAATAAACTCCATCAAGATTCCTAGTCTGTGCTCTCTAGCTTCATCTACAGTATATACATACATTGAAATATAACCATCACTTTTTAAAGGGACAGTTCACCCAAAAAATGAAAACTGTTATCATTTACCTCATGATGTCCCAAATATATACGGCTTTCTTTATTCCATTGAATTTTTAAAGAATAAACTGTTAGAAAAACTGTTTTTGCCATGCAGTGGAAGTCAGTGTGGATCAAAATGACAACAGACCAATTTGACCTTTATCTCTTATTTACAGTGAACTATCCCTTTAAGGCCTAAAGCTGACCTGGGATGCATTTCCCAAAAGCATCGTTAGCCAACTATGGTCGCAAGTTCCGTCGTTGCCAACATAGTTCAACGATTCGGTGTTTCCCAAAACCACAGTTCAAACGAACATTCGCAAACAGCGTCACAAACTTACGTGGTTGGAACTACAGCTCTCGACCTGTGGTTAGAAGCATAGTTCCTTGTTAGTTTATATGGGCTCAATAATTTATGCTCTTGGGCACAATAAGCAAGCTAACATGCTGTACAATCTATATCTTTCACTCAATCTATATATAAATGCATTTTAATCTATGTATTTTTAAGCTTCCTCTGTAGGTGCTGTTTTTGAATAGTGCGCACGCGCATAGAGGGAACCAGCGATGAATCAAACATCAAATAAAGTGAAATGACAGGCAACAAAAAATAGTAAATTAGTCATCAGGTTCAATATTCAACATAGCTGCATTTTAGAGATCTTTAATCAGTTAAATAACATAATTATTACTCTGTGACGTCATTAACAACAGCCCTACATTGTTGAACTAATGTGGTTCAAACGACGGAGATGCGACCGCGTTCGGGAAACTAGCTAGCTAGGCATCATACTGTGGAGGTTAATCAGTGAGTTATGCCGTTGTATGGGAAACGCACCCCTGAATAGTAAGTACACTACTAGTCAAAAGTTTTTGAACAGTAAGATTTTTTATGTTTTTTAAATAAGTCTCTTCTGCTCTCCAAGTCTGCATTTATTTGATTCAAAGTACAGCAAAAACAAGTAAAACTGCAAAATATTTTTACTATTTAAAAAAAATATTTAAATATATTTTAAAATGCAATATTCCTGTGTTCAAAGCTAAATTTTTAGCATTATTACTCCAGTCTCATGATCCTTCAGAAATCATTCTAATATGCTGATTTGCTGTTCAAGAAACATTATTATTATTATTATCATCAATATTATCATTAAAACAGTTTTTCAGGATTCTTTGGTGAATAGAAAGATCCAAAGATCAGCATTTATCTGAAATACAAATATAAACTATACCATTTTAAAACTTGAAGTCTTTTTTTTTTGAGAAAGACATAGAAATTAATACTTTTATTTAACAAGGATGCTTTAAATTGATCAAAAGAGATGATAAAGACATTTATGATGTTACAAAAGATTTCTATTTCAGATAAATTTTGTTCTTCTGAACTTTCTATTCATAAAAGGAACCTGAAAAAAATCTACTCAGCTGTTTCCAACATAGTAATAATAATAAATGTTTTTGTTTTGTGTTTTTTCAAGCAGCAAATCAGAACATTAGAATGATTTCTGAAGGATGTGACTGGAGTAATGATGCTTGAAAAATTCAGTTTTGATATCAGGAATAAATTACATTTTAAAATATATTAAAATAGAAAACAGTTATTTTAAATAGTAAAAATATTTCATAATTGTACTTTTTTTTGCTATACTCTGGATCAAATAAATGCAGGCTTGGTGAGCAGAAGAGGAAACTTACCGTTCAAAAACTTTTGACTATTAGTAGAACTAAAAAGTCAGTAGTGACAGAAATGTTGCAAAGTAACTGCACAAAGTTCAGGGAGTTTGCTCACATTTTCTTACGAATACATCTCAGAAGGCATAAGTTAAATGAGCGAAGCGATGTATTTGAACAAATCAATACATTTTAACAAGGTACAGTTCCAGACTCCGCACCTCTTGTGTGAAAGAATTAACGAATGTAAGCAATTCAATGACAACTTAACTCACTTCTCAACCCATTCAGACTGAATAACTCGAGTTCTCACAGCAGCATGAAAGCTGTCACTTAAAAAGTGCTTGCCGTCGAGCGAACGATTCCCGTCAGCCCAAACTTCCTGTTTATTTATAGGCAATGACAAGATAAAAAAATAAATAAACACACATTGTGCTGAGCAGAGAGACAGCGGCGAATCTGATGGCGGCATAGCGTAAGTGGGAATATGAGAGGATGTGCATGTGCGTAAACACGCAGATTGGGGGTGGTATTGGAATTACCTGAGAGAGATAATGGCAATGCATTAGATTAACTCTCCTCCCTTAAATGCGACACATTTAAGTAATCTTGTC
Organism: Labeo rohita; assembly: GCF_022985175.1. NCBI lineage: Eukaryota > Metazoa > Chordata > Actinopteri > Cypriniformes > Cyprinidae > Labeo > Labeo rohita. The sequence continues at coordinate 8,899,365 of NC_066882.1, forward strand.
CCCCGAAAACATGTCAATGGCTGAAAGGCTGCCTCAGCGCTATCAGGACCCTCTGGTCCCCCACACTGATGCAGCTGGCAAAACGCTACCGTCGACTGTCAAAACGCAGCGCGAGATCTAGTTATAATATAATTGAATTTTCATATCAGAGGAGACCAGAGTTCTAGCAGACAATAGGAGTGCTGAGTCCTCTCTGATATTGGCACAGACCCTTTGCCACGCGCATGAAATCAGTATGTTAATGTTCCCCGGGTTTTCTTTTTTTAAGGGCACTTGTGCCTCCGCAATGTAATACCGATGTGGTTTCAAAAAATTGCAACTATTGATAAGTAGGCAGCTCGAAACCCTTAGACCACCCCCTCCCGCTGCCTTCCCCATCCAAGCAAGCAGGCTCCCAGACAGCGTAGCACCCCCATCCCACACCCCTTTATTAAAATTGTAATTTATTTTTCTAAATCAGAATGACAGCTTGCTTTCTTTTCTCTGCAGCAGGCGGTGAATCAAGCTGCTTTAATTACTTTCGTAACTTCGCTGACCCCGGGACTGCGCGCCTTGTGCCGACAAAATGGGCCGGCGACAAAGCTCTCCCACAGCCGCGGCCGCCTCTGTTCATTTAAAATGCAGGAATTTATCAAACTCAGGATTTTTGTTAACATTTCACCTCCTATCTTCTCCACGTTCGCATTTGACCCTCTCGGACCAGCACCTTCCTAACAGGAAAAGCACATACAGAAGTTAAGTTCATTCAAGAAAAGTGAGCGTGCTTGCTTTGCTGCTTGCTCTGGTGTATACTTACGTGCGCCTGTCAATTAAGAGACATGTTTATCACTGTCCTCGTGGTTTGTCGTGGCTCAGGCGGTTGCCCTCGTAGCAGAAGAACAGATCCGAGCTGCTCAGCAGGAATCAACAATGCACTTGATCTCTCAGCAGCTTCTGACCAACAGAGGTCAGGGTCAACCTGCAGATGAAAAAGTCAGCAGAGTTGAAAAGTTTTGCTGTTCCTGTTAAATCAGGACTACACCGAAAAAAAAAAAAAAAAAAGAAGCCAGATATCTGCTCCCCGCATTAACCCTCCCAAGCTGTTTGTCTTATTAAAGGCTTAATATGGTGTAATCCCTGCTATCACCCTCACCTCCTGACTGGCACCCCTCTCTTCCAGCCTGCCCGGCGACTGAGAAACCAAGCTAACCCGGTGGGCACGGTCGCGGGCTGACGGTCTGATAATTGAATGAATGATTATCTGTCTCATTAATAGACAATGATACAGAGTGCACGGCCATATATCTGGAATATTAATGAGAAGCTGCAGGGGGCTTGATAAGAAGGAAAGAGTGTGGCTGCTGTAATGGGGTTTAAAACAATTTGCCCAGGTCGGGGTGGCCCAGATGATTTGGGCTGTTTAATCCCTAGTAACCCTTACACACAGCTCCCGGCGCTATACGTGTGATCATCAGACACATACAGCCGGGCCTCCAGCACAGCCCTGGGCCTCCAGCATCCCTGCTGCACCCAGAGCAGATTGATCAGTAACCCTCTGGCTGACTTAAGTCTAGGATTTTATTAGTTTATATTTTATATATATATATATATATATATAGACAGGTGCACCAAAAAAAAATTGAATATCATAAAAAAGTTATTTTTTGTAATTTAATTTAAAAAAAAAATTCTTATGTTTTAGATTCATTGCACACAAACTGAAATATTTAAAGAGTTTTGTTTTAATTCTGATGGTTACGACTTACAGCTTAGAAAAATTAATAATTCATTATCTCAAAAACTTAGAATATTTCATTTTGAGCTTGATTAGCTTTTGCTAACTACTAGTTTACTAACTATTTACCACTATTTACTTTACTATTTACTAACTATTAGTTTTACTTATTTACAAAATCTTGTTAATTCTTTGGAATACTTGCAAGATTTTTTAATGTTAAAAATTGTATGTCTCGTTTCATATAATATATATATATATATATATATATATATTTAATTTTGATAATTGAACTCCTGACAGCATGCATATATATATATATATATATATATATATATATATACAATGCCATTCAAAAGTTTAGGCCATTCAAATATCAAATATATATATACAATGCCATTCAAAAGTTTAGGATCAGTAAGATTTTTAATGTTTTTTATAGAAGTCTTTTCTGCCTATCAAGACTGCATTTATTTGATTAAAAATACAGAAAAACAACTGTGATATTGTTAAATATTATTGCAATTTAAAATAGTGTTTTTCTATTTTAATATAGTTAAAATATAATTTATTCCTGTGATGCAAAACTGAATTATCAGCATCATTACTCCAGTCTTCAGTGTCACATGATCTTTCAAAAATCATTTTAATATGCTGATTTATTATCAATGTTGGAAACGTTTTGCTGTTTAATATATTTTTTGGAACCTGTGATACTTATTTCAGGCTTATTTAATGAATAAAACGTTAAAAAGAACAGCATTTATTAAAAATTGAAATCTTTTGTAACAATATACACTACCGTTTAAAGTTTGAGGTAAGTACATTTTTTCTTTGAAAGAAATGAATTCTTTTATTCACCAAGGATGTGTTAAAATGATAAAAAGCGATAGTAAAGACTTATATTGTTATAAACGATTTCTATTTTGAATAAATGCTATTCTTTTTATCTTTTTATTCATCAAAGAATACAGAAAAATAAATCACAGGCTCCAAAAAATAAATAAATAAATAAATAAATAAATGAAGCAGTACAACTATACTTCCAAGATTTTTTAATGTTAAAATCATGTCTCAATTTTATATAATAAAAGAATCTATATTTTATTTATGTATTTTATTTATCAAACACTTTTAAATATAACTGAATAAATGTCATTTAAAAAATATATATGTTTGAAGAGTTAATTTACAAAAACAGATAACTCTGTTTTGTTTAAAAAATCATGGTTTTTAGCATGTTTTATTGTGTAAGTTAGCTGTATCTTTTGGTTATTTTTTACCTAATAAAAAAAAAAATGATTGAGTTTGATTGAGATTAATTGGAATGCACAATGAAAATGTTTTTTGAAACTAATTAAAAACATTTATCTGTTTTTGCTAATTAACTCTTCATTTGTTATTTTTTTTTTTTTTTGCATAATCTAAAGGTCTTTCATATCTTGAATCCTTTAATAAAAATTAATAAATAAAAACATTATTACTATTTTACTTTCACTATTATCTATAAATAATTAAGCAGTATTATTAATAATATATAATACCAGTAATATTATTTGATACTCTTTGTGTGTGTGTTTTTTAATGTTGATAATTATTTTTCTTAAAAAATAAAAAAAACACACACAGAGGAAATTCACATTTATTTCACATTATATGATTGTTTGGCTTTAGCCTTGAATGAATATTAAAACAACTACTTTCTTCCCCTCTCATTCACTGCTTTGTCAACTAGGATTAAGAAAAGTTTCTTGTGAAATGTTCGCGTGGCCAAAATCTGAATTAAGAGGCAAATTAAACATTTATACTGAAGGTCTGCTTGAACACCCATGTGAATCAATATCTACCACCTATTACATTGGAAAGCAATATTTCCCTTTTTAGCATGCAATAATTGTGTTTAGGCCAGTGAAGTACCTTATTATAGGTTTGTCAGCGAGAGAAAGCCCTGTTCCCATGGCGACTATGAAAGCCATTTGCCTCCTTTTCAGCTGGGTAATGAACTTCTTTCCTCTTTATGTCACTCTTCCTCTCTACTCTTAGCATCTCAGTCCTTGTCCACGTCCTTGAAATCATTCGTTTATTCTCGAATGTGACAAACAACAGAACAGAGACCATGAAAGTAAAGTCATCATGCATCCCAGGTTGAACAGTTTGCTTATAAAAGTATGGCTCAGTAGGTAGAAACAGAACGCCTGTATGACTGGAAAGCATATAAATCAGGTTTAATGCTAACATGAAGATTTTTTTGTTACTGACTGCATGTACATAAAGAAACATATGTGGAAATGTAAAAACAAATGCTAATTCACTCACACAATCATATATGCAGACACTGTTGTCACCATACCTTTTTGATGGACATAATGGGCAGCCTGAGGATCATACATCACATTTCTCTAAAAAAAAAAGAAAAAACAAAACACACACTTGAACTGCATATGTGTATGCATATGCAAAAAAAAAAAAAGAATACATATACTACCAGTCAAAACTTTTCAATGTTTTTTAAGAAGTCTCTTCTGCTCATAAAGCCTGTGTTAATTTGATCTAAAATACAGCAAAACCAGTAATATTGTGAAATATATTTACTATTTAAAATAAGTGCTTTCTATCTGAATATATTTTAAAATGTAATTTATTCCTGTGATCAAAGTTAAATTTTCAGCATCATTACTCCAGTCTTCAGTGTCACATGACCCTTCAGAAATCATTTTAATATGCTGTTTTGCTGTTCAACAAACATTTATTATTACTATTATCAATATTTATTAATACATATATACATGCATATACATATATACATATTCATGAATATATTCATATACACAGAAAGCATATTAAATGCAAGTGTTGTCTTTTTTTTTACTTTCGTAAAAATAAAACATCGAAATATGGGCTATCAGCTATACTATCAGCAATCAGTATAAGAGACAAATTTATGTAAAAAAAAAAAAAATATATATATATATATATAACTGTTAAAATATATAAAAGAAAAAGTACAAAAAAGTACTTAACTTTATTATAGGTTAAAGTATTATAATACTTAGGTAAAACCTAGTGGTTTGAAGAAAAGTAGCAAAGATTGTAAAGACTGCAATGTGATCCTTAAATAAGTATACTTAAAATAAAATAATAAAATAAAATAAAATAAAATAAAATGTCATTCTTGTTATAAATATGCCTGACAAGAATTTTTGTTATATGAACTTAGGTTTCACCGAATGACATTTTAGTGCATGTCTTTTGTAAATCATGGTATTATATGTATCATAGTTATTATTTTTTGCTCAGAAAAAAAAAATTAAGACACATTCTAACATGCAGAAAAAAATTACTGTGTTGTTTTGATGCTTGTGTGTGTGTGTGTGTGTGTGTATATATATATATATATGAAAATCTGGAGTCTGAGGGTGCAAAAAAATCTAAATACTGAGAAAATCACCTTTAATGTTATCCAAATGAAGTATTTAGCAATGCATATTACTAATAAAAATTAAGTTTTGATATATTTACAGTAGGAATTTAAAAAAAAAATTTCATGGAACATGATCTTTATTTAATTTCCTAATGATTTTTGGCATAAAAGAAAAATTTATGCCAATAATTTTGACCCATACAATGTATTTTTGGCTAATGCTACAAATATACCGCAGCAACTTAAGACTGGTTTTGTGGTCCAGGGTCACATACAAATACACACACACACACACACACTTTATTCTGTTGTTTTATGGATTTATATAAACATCTACCCTCTTATTGTCATTTTACAGAGCTAAAGATTGATCGAAAACATACTTTTGTGACCAAAGAAATCAATTCTCTTTAAGCTGTGTAAAAGCACACAAATAAAACACTTAATGGTTACTTATTGCTAGAACTGATGGGAAAAATCTTCTCTGGCAGTTAAATTTTTTTATTGCTCAGTGTGTTTTATGGGCATTGTATTGCAGTGCTCACAACATTGATTTCTCCCAACCCTTGTCCTTGGGCCGTGCACAAAAATGAGAGGATGTAAACAGCTGAGGATATGAGAGACAGAGGTGGGGGGAGGAAATATCAGGACTATTAAAGAGAAATAAATGTCAGACTTAGAACATCAACCATCCTCCTTAACAATAACATAAAAATATATAACACTTCAGGGATAATATTTACCTGTAAAATTAATAACAAAAGCAGGCTTGCCACTTCAAAAACAAAACATGCAATTGGCAATACTTATTTGTTTGCTTTTAATTGTATTATTCACAGAGGTTATTTACAAAGGTCCTATTTTGAACAGAAATCCATAGCAGAGTAAACTTTACACAGTTCACACTGTAGTCACCTTTTTCATTATTTATATTCATGTATTGTGCATGGGCCTTGTTTTATTTGATGCTACCTGCTTCCAAATACTCAGGGTGATTTTAGTGCAAAAAATAAGGGGACATTAACTCTCCATCTCCTGCATTAAACTATTCATGACCTCAACAACCCCACAACAAAAGCAGCAGCCAACAGGTCTATTTATCACAATCAAAAGCATTGGACAGAGAGCTCAAGGATACATGGGTATGAAGTCAACGCACATGTTCCTCATTAAAAGCATTTGAAAACAGCTCTGGGGACCTCTACTGTTTGAAAGAAAAAATGAAGAGCTTTATCCTGAGACCCCAAGAGCCATCACTTCCTTCACAACTTAAAAATACAAATATATAAATATATGGAAAATACATACAAACAAACACACACACATATATATACACACAAACAGTGTGTAGCAGATTTTTAATGCATTTTAAATAATCTTCTGCTCATCAAGCCTGCATTTATTTGATCCACAGCAAACACATTACAATATTTGAGTATTTTTACTGTTTAAAATAACTGCTTTCTATTTGAATATATTTTAAAACGTAATTTATTCCTTCGATAAAAGCTACATTTTCAGCATCATTACTCCAGACTTCAGTGTCACACGATCCTCCAGAAATTATTCTAATATGTCGAACTGCTGTTCAAGGAACATTTTTTATTATAATTATTATTATTATTATTATTATTATCAATATTTAAAACAGTTGAGTACATTATTTTTCAGGATTCAAAAATCAGCATTTGTCTGAAATAAAAAACTTTTGTAACATTATACACTATACCATTCAACAGCTTGGAGTCATTATAATTTTATAATTTTTTGTTTTGTTTTGTTTGTTTTCTACTCAGCAAACATAATAATAATAATAATAAATGTTTTTTAAGCAGCAAATCAGAATATTAGAATGATTTCTGAAGGATCATGTGACTGGAGTAATGATGTTAAAAATTCAGCACTAAAATCACATGAATAAATTACATTTTAAAATATATTCAAATAGAAAACAGTTATTTTAAAAAGAAAAAATATTTCAAAATTGTACTGTTTTTGCTGTACTTCGGATCAAATAAATGCAGGCTTGGTGAGCAGAAGAGACTTCTTTTAATAAAAAAATCTTTCTTACTGTTTAAACATTAAAAAGCTTTCCTACTTTCTTACTTTTGACAGGTATAGTACATTATGATAATGCAATATCACATTAAAATATCAAATTACTTTTTTGCTTTTTGATACTAATAAATAGCATTTGGGCTGATGCAAAAAAATGCAAGTTTCCTTGAATGGCAACCACAATTTCCTACTGTACAGTATATAAATAGTTAAAAAAAGCATTTTAATGTACACAATATCCAAAAAAAGTTGAAATGATTCATACATAAATGCTTGGCCGTATAAAAAAGCACATAGCAGACATAGCATACATTTTCTAGCGTGTTCTAAATAAAATAGATCCCTTTATTCATCTTAAGTATTTTGTAAAAAAAATATTTTTGCAACAGTGTGGTATGGTTTCCCTCTGGTTTATTTTAGTTCTGATTTTGTTTGTATCAGGGAGGGGAATATAAAACAGACAGAATATACACGCAAAACCGTCACACACATGATGTAAACACAATTTAAAATTAAACAAATACCATGACCAGGAACTGTCATAAAATATTTACATTAGTTTACAAGAAACTAAGCATGAAATAATAAAATGCATAAACTCAAACATTTACAAAGAGGTTACATCCGGGGAAAAAAAAAAAAAAAATTTGCTCTCTGCAATACGCCCAAGCGGATCTGATTTCTTCAATCTTTTTTTTTCCTTCATTCAGCCCTGCTATGCAATTACTCACAAATACACACAAACACACATGTACAGCAACACAGCTGTAGATCTGCTTCGCCAAAGGACAAAAACAGCTGTACAAGGAATGAAGCAAGCCAAGTGGGAATATCTGCACAACTGAAGCTCGCATTTCAGCCTCCCCCACAACCATTCACCTTTCACTCAAAGTGGCTTAAACGGTTTCCAACTTTTCCGTTTCATTCATATAAATGACATTTCAACAGTATTTGGTCTCTCCTCTGTTAAAATTAATTATAAAGTTTTCATAGGCATTCATTAATAATCAATACAAGAATCATTTCTAGCATTGGTGAAATACTATGAAAACTAAAGTCCTACTTTTTTGCAGTACGATTTCACACCTAACATAGGACCTTCAGACATAACAGAACACACAAAATGCTTTGTACCAGCATTTCTGTAGTAACAGACACAGGACAGAGTCCATCTCTGGGATATAGAGTAGGTTTTGTTTTCAGTGTTGACAGAACCCCAACACTGCCAAGTTGTGTCCTTGACCAACAGTGAGAAACTTCAACATTACAGGTTACCAGGAGTGATTGGATAAAACGAGCTGCACTACATTACCAGCAATCATTAACAGTCAATCAAAAAACATTAGGAGTGCACAAAGAAAGCAAACCACGTCCTTTCTCCAAAGAGATTCCTTTACTTTTATCTACGCCGTAGTGTTACAACGAGACTGGATTGAACAAAACTTGACTGTTGATAGAGAACACTTGGGATGTCTTACGAAATTTGAGGCAGCCTCCCAAAACTGCTTTTTAAAAGATTACCCAAAATGTATGGGTACGTGGCTTTAGAGTCTCGTCTCAGTGCCAGCATGGGCATGTGAGTTCTTTAAGACGGGCCCGATGTTGTTTTCGTGCGCGTACGCAGTAGAACGAGTATTCGGAGTTTGTCTGGTGAACGCTCTGAGGAGTTTCGAGCGGTAGTGATCCCCTGCCAGGAAGTAGAGGACAGGGTCCAAACAGCTGTTCATGCTTGCAAGCGGGCGAGTGATTTTATACGCAAAGTTGACGATATTAAGGGACCGGCAATTTGCGTCTAGAATACGATAGCCGTAGTACAGCGAACGGGTGATGTGGAAGGGTACAAAGCAGATCGCAAACACAACCAGCACTACTATGATAAGTTTAATGGACTTCTTCCGTGATGAGCTCTGTTGACTTTGGGACAGGCCCTTTCGAGGTTGGCAAAGGGCCCGGGCCATTAAACAGTAGCAAACCATTATGACCAGAAATGGCAGGATGAACAGCAAGACCATCAGCACTGAGTTGTAGGTTACGTAGTTGTTGAATTCGTCCGGACGGCTGGTGTCATGACACAAAGTGTCATTTCCTCTCTGAGAAGTGTTTACAAAAATCAACGTGGGCACCAGACAAGCTATCACAGTTGTCCAGACAAAACCACACACCATATGAGCATGGCGTGGCTTTACCAAAGTCAGAGTGCGAATGGGATGACAGATACCAAGATAGCGGTGCACACTGATGCAAGTGAGAAACAGGATGCTGCAATACAAGTTAGAATAGAAAAGAAACCGTACAATCTTACAGAGAAAAACCCCAAAAGGCCAGTGGCTGCGATTTGCATAGTAGTATATCAGCATAGGCAAGGACAGCACGTAGAGCGTATCTGACAGCGCCAGATGGAACATATAAACAGTACTGGGTTTCCAGGGCCTCATCTTAGTGATGAACATCCAGAGAGCCACAGAGTTAAGTATCAGTCCCAGGAAACACACCAGGGAATATGATACAGGTAGCAGAATGTACTTGAACTCCTCATCAAAGACACAGCTGAAATTCACTTCCTTCTCAGAGATCGGCATCAGTGTGGTGAAAGGAAGAGACATATTCCCTGAGACGCTTTTCCTTAAGAGTGAATTCATTTCTCTGTTAAAATAACAACAAAAACGTTTTTAGCCATTTTAGAAACAGTGAGTTATTAGTAAACAAAGAATAAAGTAAATAAATCAGTGTAAAACATTATGTCACAAGCAGTGTCGGGCAGTAACTAGCTTACTAGTAACTAGTTACAGTAATAATATTACTTTTTGCAGTAACTAATCACTACCCTGATAGCACAAGTAAATCACAGAGATGTCAATTTGATGTCTTCATTTACATCTTCCAGACATATTTTTTTAGATTGTTTCCTCATCTGCAATACGTCTATAGGATGTTTTCTATCAGATGCCAAATAGACGTCTATTAGATGTCTTTAAGATGTTTATGATTTAGAATGTATGTAAAACTGACATCTTACAGATGTCTATCAGATGTTTGTACACAGCAGATGATTTCCAGATCAAGTGATCTTTAACAGACATCTTGTAAACGTACGTGTGCTATCTGGGTATTAAGATTTCAGTAATAATATTACATTTTCCTGATAGCACAAGTAAATCACAGAGATGTCTATTTGATGTCTTCATTTACATCTTCCAGACATATTTTTTTAGATTGTCTGCTCATCTGCAATACGTCTATAAGATTTTTTCTATCAGATGTCAAATAGACGTCTATTAGATGTCTTTAAGATGTTTATTATTTAGAATGTAAAACTGACATCTTACAGATGTCTGTCAGATGTTTGTACACAGCAGATGATTTCCAGATCAAGTGATCTTTAACAGACATCTTGTAAATGTACGTGCGCTATCTTGGTATTAAGATTTCAGTAATAATATTACAGATCCCTGATAGCACAAGAAAATCACAGAGATGTTTATTTGACGTTTTCATTTACATCTTCCAGACGTATATTTTAAATTGTTTGCTCATCTGCAATACGTCTATAGGACGTTTTCTATCAGATGTCAAATAGGCATCTATTAAATGTCTTTAAGATGTTTATGGTTTAGAATATATAAAACTGACGTCTTACAGATGTCTGTCAGATGTTTGTACACAGCAGATGCTTTCCAGATCAAGTGATCTTTAACAGAACGTGTGCTATCTGGGTTACTATCCATAAAACAGCTTGTTATTTTCAATGTCTCAACACTGTAAACCCGGATTTTGTATCTAATCAAACCATTTAATTACAATTGAACACAATATTTAAGTTTTACTGCATTGCTTATAAAATATAAGTAGATTCTACTAATTTGTAGACATATTTGAACCTGTGAATAAACTTAAGTTAAATTAACTCGTATTATGAAATTTATCTCCTGACCACGCCTCCTCCACCGGTGCTGCGAGTAACAGCGCCATTTTGTCACTGTGATTGTGTATGAATTTAAGCTGTGGATGAATGTGGAAATTTAGATTTAGATAGTTCTATTGGCATTGTTTTCCGCCATTTATCTTTTATCACGTCCCTCGAGAAACTCTTTGTGATCGGCAAAAGTTGTTGTTCGTCTAAACGACGGGACATTTCTCATCCGTTGATAGCTAGTGTTCTCACTCGCCTGCGCTTGAACCCCTGACTGGCGAGTTCGACTAACATTTTTTGTTTTTTTCTTTCAATGATTTCTTTTTCACTCGAGGAGCTGTTGTTTGTGAGGAGTGTAAATTTAGTTTTACTCATACAGTAGCCGCGATTCCAGCCGAGGAGCGACAAAGGTGGAGCTAATATGGTGAGTGCAGTACGTTAATGTACCACGTTTAATTTAGACATGGCTATTGTTTGAAAGCGTAAGTTTTCGTTAATTAGCGGTATAAATACAAAGGCGGATGAATATACTTCTGTTCTGTCTAGGTTCAGAGTCCTCTTAACGACTATCTTGTTTTGGAAGAAAGAAGAAATGGAAGAGATGCTTTGAAAGTGTAAGTATGATCCTAATAACTGATAAGAGAGCACTGCTATTTACACATTTTCCTCCTGGTTTCACAGACAAGGCTTAAGGCCAGTCTCAGAATAAAATAACATGTTTAATAACATGACAAGGAGTCTTTACTGAAAATACCTTGTAATGACATATTTTAAAATATGTCAGTGCCATTTTTCTTTTCTCAAGATGCACACCAGTAAAGTTTTTAAGGCGTTTTTATAAAAGCTATTTAAGTATCTTAATTTAACTAAGGCCTAGTCCTGGCTTAAGCTAAGACCTGTCTGTGAAGCCCTGTCTGTGAAACCCTGTCTCTTTGTTCAAACATGGAAATTATTCAAGAACAAAACAATTTCCTTGTTCACATTTATGCCACCTTCACACCAAAGTTCAAGATCAACTGTATGTCGTGGGTTAACTGAGACCTGTTCTGAGGATGATCACTTTGACTAGCACAGTGTGTGTCAGAAGATTATTCATAATGATGATGGTGTGAGTCTGTCCTGCACTCATTCCTGTTATTTACAAGCTTTCCTGAATAACACCGATCTTCCTGACCATATGCCAGTAGTGTTTGTATGTGGATTTTACTTTAAATATTCTGTAGATGTACAATTAAACATAAACCCTAAAGTCTAATTACCATCTGTAAACTGGAAATTTTCTGAGAGATGTACCACCTAACCACTGTATCTGACTGCTCCAGATTAATTTAGACATTGATAGTGTTGCCATAGAAAAGCGCAATTCCCAGTCTATTGACATGAACAGCTCACAAGCTGAACATCACAATGTTGTCCTCTCAGAATTAAAGTAATTATGACATGGTGTGAAGGCAGCATATGACTTTGAGTATTTAACAACAGCATTGTCTAACTGACTTGATAATGTATTTGTCGTTCTGTTTCTTCCTCTGTTAGGAGGCAGCTGACAAGACAGACTTCAGTAAGGATCCTCAGCGTTGATCAAGAAAGTTCACAGCTCACCTCATCTAGAGTGGGAATCATCTTGGAAGAAAGCTTGGTAATGGATGAACTGACCAATCTCAGGCCTTCTATGTCCATTGTTTTCAGACTGATTTCCCTGCCTACACCTGGACTATCCTAAGTGTATGAAAAGCATTTTATATTTTTTGTCGGGAAAAGATGAGCTGACACCTAAAATTCAGTATTGCCAATAGTGTGAACTCAGAGTGTGGAAAAAACATATCATTTTGATGCTGTTTGTTGCGATTCTGAGGAAAACTTGTTTGTGTGCTTAACGATAAGTTAATTTGTTGAACTAGTATCTTTTTGAACTTTTTTTTTTTCTCCCATGTTTTATGGGGAAATGTTTTCAGGATATGAAAAAATGGTTTTGTTGTGTTTTCAATTGAATATTTGTAATTGAATTGATTTAAAATAAAAGGGAAAATTGCATTAATGTTCCTTTATTTGTTTGCTTTTTCTTAATTTTCTAGGTTAACAAATTGGAAAAATAAAACATTTGATATAGATTTAACTTGGAAATTAGTATATTTGACTTAAATATAATAGTTATAATAATTGCAAATGAAATGATGTTACAAAACATTTTAAGTTAAATGAAATGACCTTTGTAATTCATATTACAAAACATTTTAAGTTAAATAAACTTTACATTACTTAAATTTTTTAGGGCAACCAGTTTCCTCCAATTTTTTAAGTAAATTCAACTTATCCGGGTTTAGAGTGAACCCCTATTGATTTGAAGTCCAACAATCCAATAATTCCTGGATTTATTTTCATAATTTTCATAACTTGCACAGGCACATTATGTCACCAGTGCAGCAGGCAAGCTTGGAATATGAAAAGACGTTCTGAACACTAATAGGTGGGTTTTGGGAAACATTTTCTAATAAACTTTTATGATTTCTTTTGATAAAATACATCATTAATACAGCACTTTTACTTAAACATGACTACTAATCACCACTAAATGTTTGTAATGACTTCTGACTGCGATCCAATGTGGATTTTGGTCAAATGATGAGGCAGAAATATATTGTTAGTAACATTTTAGAAGAATTTTATGGGGAAGACATGCAATTACAACTTCTGTGGGGTGTGAAAGAAAAGTGTTTCACTTTGCTCAATAAAAATAAAGACAGAAAGAAAGAAAGAAAGAAAAGTAATGTAACTAGTAGTGTAACTAATTACTGTTGCTAGAAAGTAATAAAGTAATAATACTACTTTTGAAAGGAGTAACTAGTAATGAGTAATATATTACATTTTTGAGTAAAAATCAACATGAACTACGAAGTTGGACTCTTTTGTATGCTTACGAGTCTGGTTTTTAAACTCATCTCATAGGGTTTAGGTCTCAAACCATTTTCAAACTCCATGTACAAACACGAAAACTCCCATTTGAAAGCTGTTTTATAATAGACAGCAAAACAGAAATAAACACTTTTTCGCACACATTTTTCGAACTTGAGAAGTAACGTTATATCTTTTAGAAAACAGAGAGAGAGAAAAAAGGAAACACGCGGAGTTGTTTTCACGTGCTAAAACTTACCGTTCACTGAGTTGAACGAGGTAAACACGTCGCTTCACAGATCAAAACATGAACTTAGGTTGACGCTAATGGTTCAAAAACCATTCAACTTGTTTAAAAGATTTACACATCCAGATTTATCGGACAGAGAGTGGTCGATCTGATCCCGCTGGACTAGGTGAGCGAATAAACCGAGGGGCGGGGAATCCGTGCCAAACTGAGTCTCTCCCTTCAGCTCCTCAAGATTCATCAGTATTTAGTAACAGGTATCGATTAAAAAATCTCATCATTTTTTTTAATTCAACGAGAATCTTGCTAAGGTATTAAAAAACAAAGTTTTATTAATCTAAAAGAGGAACCCTTGTTTTTCTAATATTCCTTAAAGCTGAATCGCTTGAATTCATATCAGTATATCATATCACGCTCTTATCGGTTTCTTCCATCTTCTCTCCATCACACAGACAGTCATTTACAGTCGAAGCTCATCTCACACGTCCTTTAAACATTATCTGTTGGCCCTCATAAATAATACAACCCAGTTTTATGATAAAATAATTTAAGATAAATTATACGACGCTTAATCCCAATGCACACGGTGCTGTTTTCTTTCCCTTACATGCAAGACACTAGCAAAACTATTAAAATCTTAATTTCAGGATGTTTTAGAAGCGTTTTAGTTGGTTTTCTCCAAATAACGGCCCTTTCTTTTATTTCACTTTCACCGTAATTTCACTTCCAGTAAGCACTATGTCATGTGACTGTGTGGGCTGCACATCACCAGGAATTGAGTGTAACATCCCAAAATAATGTTTTATCCAAATAATAATTGAGATTTATGAATAAATAAGCTTTCCATGAATGGTTTGTTGGTATAGGACAATATTAGTCCGATATATAATTATTTGAAAATCTGGAATAGATTATAAGTTTTGATTATTTACAGTAGGAAATTTACAAATGGAACATGATTTTTACATAATATCCTAATGATTTCTGGCATAAAAATAAATCAATAATTTGGACGCATACAATATATTTTTGGCTATTGCTATAAATATACCAGTTATACTTAAGACTGGTTTTGTGGTCCAGGGTCACATATTTATTTATTTCATGCTAAGTATAGTTCAAATCTATTAAAGTATTCACTGACATAATGCTTAATAATTACTGATACACAAATTATAATTAAACTTTATTTTGAGTACTACTTGTGCATAAGGCACGTTTCTTAATATTAAGCATAAAATGTGTTTTAACGTCACTGTTGATGAGGATTGTATGATCTTTGAATAATACTGGTGTTTAAAACTTTGGCACAATCAAATATACTTCAGTATATCTTTAGTTGGACCTCAGCACTACTTCTGGACAATTAAAGTGCATTAAATACAAAATTAGTTGTTCCAATTTAGCTTTAAATATACCAGTTTAGTATTCCAAAAGCACAATTGTAGGGTATTTTTATTAAGAACATAAATATGCAAATATATTTGTAATATAGTTAGCACGAAATAAATGTATTTAAAATACATCTTGGTATATTTATTTTTCACTAGGGCAGTAACAGAGGTAATAAAGACATTTAGGTGTTTCCCAAGAGTTCTAGGGGAACATATGCACTTTTGTTTGGAGCAAAGTTAATATTTAGTAAAAAGTTAATACACAGTCCCATTTGACCAATGAGAGATTAGTAGTGCTCATCTGCCTTAGAGAGAAGACCTTAATGCTCATGTGCTATAACTGATTCAGAAATAATCATACACGCTTATATCAGACCACTCCGGTGTGCTGTTAGGTAAATATCCTTGTTTGGCCAAGATAGACATTGTGAACAGGAAAGAGTCTACAAAGCCAAACGAACAGGGCAAAAGGTTACTGCAAGAAAGACTTATCTGCGATCTGTGATCGGTTGGAGTGCCATAATGTGGTCCATGACTGCTATGCCTCTCTGAGATAAAGTTCAAACTGAATATTTGCACAATTGTTTTATGATGTTGGCTGCAGTAATAAACCACATACTTTGAAGTTAAATAATCTGTGATATAGTACTCAAATTAATTTGACTTATAGTGTTAGTATATATATCACTTACATCTAGGATGTTATATGAACATGTTAAATTGCAATTTATGCCACGTGTCATAAACAAAATATATCAGCTGTGTGAAAGCTGTGGAGATTAGTTTGCATTGTTGGTATGGTAAGACCCACTTCCTTTGCAGTGTTGACCTGATGGTTAATCCAAAAGGGGGTTTTGGGAAATTGCAGAAATTGTACAGGAATGTGAGTGGGATAATGATTCAGTAATGTAATGTGAACTGTAAGTCACTGGGAATGCAGCTAGTTTAGATTCACTCGTCATCTGTGGCCTACATAATAATCTAGTGACTGACAGGTGAAGTCAGGTGTAGCACCCTAACCGCCTGATGAGGGGAAATAAACAGTTAAGAAAAAAAACACAGGAACTGCTGCATCATGCATTACGTAATCATGCTGGAAAGGTCACGTGTGGTTAGTTCTTTGTCTGTGTACTTCAGTTCAGAAAGGTAGGGTAGGCAGAGAAACTCTTATTTTAATCTTATTTTCTCCTCCAACTTCAAAATTGTCCAACATCGTTGTTTTACCTTTTTTGTAAAGAGTATTTGATTTTCTTTGCACGTTCAATTTGTAAACACTGGGTTGATACTTTTGCCTACGTTTCATGCAACGTTTCCAACGTGACTATGTAATGCGTGAGGTTGAGCTAGTCCAAGACAAGTATTTGTTTTTTTTTTAAGAAAATCACAGATTGTTTCGATAAGACCCTTATTCCTCAGCTGGGATTGTGTAGAGCCCTTTGAAGCTACACTAAAACGGCAAATTGGAATTTAACCCATTGGCTCAACCAATTGGACCTTTAACCTGTTGGTTTAACCCGCTGAAGTCCACTATATCAGTAGTCAAAATCCTTGGTTTATACGCTCTACCCCATAGCATGCCGGAGAACCAAGATAATTATAGGTAAAAACATCTTTGGTGGTCTCCTCTCTCTCCTAAGCCATCTGCACCCAGTTCTCCTTCAATATGCATGTCCATCTGCCACATCATCAGCTGCAGGTTGTTCCTCAACCCTCACACCTTCTCCCTCAATTTTTCCTTCTCAGGTTTGCTAGGCTGAACAAGTGGTAAGTTTGTTTCCTCTAACTTAGCCATTCTATCCACAGGCTATTAATGCTGGACCACAGGTAAGTTTGCATTTTCTAATTCTCTGTTTCCTCCCACAGGTTGCTGATGCTGGATCACAGGTAAGTTTGCATTTTATAAATTACTGTTTCCTACCACAGGTTGCTGATGCTTGGCCACAGGTAAGTTTGCATTTTCTAATTCAATGTTTCCTCCCACAGACTGCTGAACCTGAGCCACAAGTAAATAATAGTAGCCGCATTCTTCATCTTCTTTCTCTGAGCTAGAATAATGCCTTACCATGTAGGTTGGTTCACATGTATTTCTCTTTGTTCTTGGCTGTGGTTGGAGTTTCAATTCCAGTTGTAGGTACTCACACAGTAAAAAAAGATCTTTCTATTTCCTCGTTCCGGTTTCACTTCATAGACAGGGCCTTCTACTCCAACTCAGTGAACAACGTTCTCCCAATGATTTCTCAGCTTTCTCAGGTTCCCTGTGCCTCTTCTAGGTGTGAGGTTTCTCATCAGAACATGATCAGAACAGATCTCTGCTACCTTCTTGCTGTTTTCTTTGCCAATCTCATATGCTTTCATTGACTCTATCTCCTTACATATTCCTTATGGTCCTCAGTCCCTCACTCTGGCATCAATCCAAAAAGCAAGTCTACAGGACATAGACCGGTGAAAATAAATAGTAAATAAGTAACCTCACATCATGTACTGTTGTAGGCGAAGGTAAGTTCAATGATTCCTTCCAGTTTCCATCAAGGACTATGACATCTGGAGCAGGGGTCGGCAGCCTTTTTGGCATGACATGCCATTATTATTGTTCTGGTTAACCACTGTGCCTTTTATTTTTCGATACTGAATCACTACATTATATTTTTCAGCAACGAAGGGGTAGAGTCGCTGTTTTTAAGTAAACTCGTCTTCATTATTTGTACAGAGAGACAGCCGCAGACAATTCACACATCTCTCTCTCTCTCAAAATGGCCATATTTGAGAAGAAAAAGCTGAGTACTTTGCATCACTGGATATAGCTGTTGGTCATTTAACATTTCTATTGTAATACAGTAACTAATATTAAATGATTTGCAGCTTCATCTTACCTCGCTCTCTTTCAACGTTAAACTGATGCTTGGCGCTCTCCTTCTATGAACAGTAAACCCCGCCTACTTTGATTTGATTGGGTATCTCAGTCATTTTGACATTGACGAGGGGCGTTGTAGTCAAAAGTAAGTTCACAATTCCTTCCAGTTTCCATCAAGGTCTATAACATCTGCAGCACAGTCCGAGTGAAACATTCCACTTGCCGATTTTCTTGCAGGTGGTATGGTGTTGTTTGCGATCCTGCAATTCAACAATTCTTCGGTAACTGAGAAAGCAATGGATTTTCGAACTCGGCTCCCTGGTCATGACGAATCCTTTGGGGAAATCCAAATTTCAGTGCATAGTCATTGAGGATTCGATCAGCAATGGTTTTGGCAGATTTTGATGTGGTGGCATAAGCTTGTGCAAGTCTTTTGAAGTGATCAACTTTCACTATATATTCACACCCTCCTTTGCTCTTGTATTCATGAGTGGCACTCTAGTTTCCTAACCTGGCTTCTTTAGTTTCAAACAGTTACAACATTTGGTCGTGAAATATTCAGTTTCACCCTGCATTTTTGGCCAGAAGAAACTGCCTCCAATCAAGAACATTATGATTTCCTCTTTCCTGATGCCTCATTTTACTATGTAACTCCCGCATGACATAGTATGTTTTCGGGAGAAAGAAGCTGCTTGCTCTCTCAACTGTTGATCTGTTGTACAATTTGTCTTCTCAACTCACTGAGAAGTCTAACGGTGGATCCCATGTTGAATTAGAATTCTGGGTAATTTAATTTATGACTTGGCTTATGCTTACAGGCTCAGATCACTAGGTGAGGGATACCTGTGGGCTGCCTGTGTAGGGCCAGTGCTAAGGAGCCAAAATCTTGCCAATGAGCCCATAAAGGGCCAGCACAGCCTTGTTTGCAGAGGTGGCAATGACGTGTAGTGAGGTCTGTCGTCACAACTTCACAAGGATTTCGCAGAACTCCAATCCCTCAGGCCAGGTAGGATTCACATCAGGCTTATGGAGTAGCACCATTTCTTCCTTTGTTGGCGATGTCTGCGCTCTAAATTCAACCTGAACAGAGGTGTGTTTAGGCACACAGACTCTTTCCTTTGTGGTTTTGATGATGTACTCGCATGACATTTCTGCCTGGACTCACTCGATGAATGCTCTTATCTCATTTCTTTCCACATTAGGAATGGCTGTCACCAACATCTTACTACTGTATGTCTGGGTTAATCCGTTCCTGTTGGCTACCTGCTAAATTACATTGTACCCAATGATGGGATGATACAGATGTACACCTCTCATCACTAGCATCTGTCCTTTCTTTCATCAGGTGACAGTCCAAAAATGACTTCCATCTACCCATGGCATATCCTGAACCATTTGCAGCTACAAGGTGAAGTTTTTTGGGTGCACTGATTACTTCTGAAACATCTCTTAATCATACATTCAGCAAGTGCTCATTTTTCCACATCTTGCCAACAATACACACTTGAGAGCCTGTGACCCATAATGCTTCTACATGCAAAGCTTGAAGGTAGCGTTGCACGAGGCACTGTTTTCCAACAAGCGCAGCACAAGTGGGTTTGTTTGACCTCTGTGTTGTAGCCAAGGCAGGATTCACATATTTTTTAATACAGTCTACACTGTTTTCTATGATCTGCCCAGTGATCTGCTTGACATACTTTTCCTTCAGACTCAACGTGGACGCCGGACATTCCCACTCTGCTGTTCCTGTGAGCCACAAGAATACTGGTAGTGAGACACCGGAGGTAGACCATCATCTGTGGACGCCGTCTTTGACTGCATTTCATCTTAGGTGCCGCCAAATGTAGGACCTTTACCGTCTGATGAGGGAAAAATAAACAGTTAAGAAAAAAACACAGGAGACATGTCTTCTATGTCCTCTTCTGAAGCTGTGTATTAACTGAATGTGCCCCCTCACCTCATAGGTGAACACCAAGTGTGCCGCACAAGTCTTGAAAAGTGAAGCCAAAACGTTTCAATCGCCCCCAGGTGGCTGGTCCCAGTATAGGTCATAAACCCCACCGTCTCCATGTAATCTAATGGTACGTGAGCCAAACTAAACAATTAAATGTCACTTCAAATAAGTGTTTTCCAAAGATGGCTTTTGTCATTTTATGTAGTTTTTATCACGCTGATGTAAGTTCAAGTGTTTGTTTTTTAAATAAGTTCGGTTTTAGCTAGTTATGTGATGCTATAAAAGCAGGAGTGTGACGTCATGATTGACAGCTGCGATTGACAGATTCTCTGAGTGAACTGAGGTGCCAACAGAGTTTTTCGGGATCTTCAGGAAGAGATTGGGGTTTTATTTACCTTATTTTAACACAAGCCTCTGGTACAGCAAAAAGCAGACAAAAATTGGAGCAGTCAGGCTAATTATGGGTATGTGCTTGTGATCGTCTCTGTGGGAGTGTGGGTGGTACCCGGCTCCACTTTGCTCGCTACTGCGCAGACTCAGGTACCGTGTTCTCTACTGCGCAGACTCTGGTCCCGAATCAGCGGCTTCATTTTTCCTCAACTGAAGAGAAGTAAGTTGCGTCGTCCATCTTTTTTTACAGTCTATGGTGAACACACAAAAGTAATCAAATAATCAATGGATCCAAAACATTCAGTAGTCAAAATCAATTGTCAAAGACAAGATATACAATATTATACACTATAACATATGTTAAAGAAATATATTAAATTTAATATAATTTATCCTTCCTTTTCTTCTTTTTATAACCACCACATAGACAAGCCAGTGCAGAACACACACCTACTCTCCACCAGTGATGGGAATAATGGCGTTATAAATAAACGGCGTTACTAACGTTGTTATTTTTTCAGTAAGGAGTAATCAAACAAATTACTGTTCCCCCGTTACAACGCCGTTACGCTTCCAACAAGAAAATGCGGCGTTACTATTATTTATTTTCAATTTATTTTTCAGTTCATCTGAATGGATTCGCAACGTACCTGTATTTGACGAACCTTAAACTCTAGTGTGAAAGCACACGACTAACCGTCGCTTTATCTCACACGCGCAAAGAAAGATACAGAGCGAGAGAGTCTACCATGCAGAATTGACACGCTACATGTAAACGATAAACTTTGCTGTATTTTCCTGTAAAAATAACAGAGTTCCTTTGGAGTTCTTCAGCTTTTAAAAACTCAACTGCCGGATTCTCCGGTAGTAGGCGGAACTAATGCGCAAACGGCCATCTGATTGGCTGGCGCTCACCTATTATCAACCCGTTTTGATTTCAGCAAATCAGTTTGAGCGAACGCAGACAACGTGATTAATATTCATGAACCCAGCAGCTCGTTAATCCATAGTGCGTTTTATATTGTTATTAGTATTAGAATTCGTAGTAGTTTTGTTAGTATTATTAGGGGCCCGAGCCCTGAAAGGGCGAGAGCCCTATTGTTTTTCGAAGGATTATTCTTCTTCTTTATTATTTTTCTTCAAGGTTTTGGGGGGGTTTGGGGCCCTTAACATGCTTAAAAACTCTTGAAATTTGGTACACACCTTGGAATCTGCGGCCATTAGGGCCAGGCAGAGACTGGTACATGGGCGTGGCAAGGGGACTCTACAGCGCCCCCTGGAATTTGGAGGGTCATATAGCACACATACTTGCACATACACATATGAAACTTGGTACACATATACAACTCATCAAGTTGAACAACTTTCACACTCTATGTCATTAGCTATTCCCAACAGGAAGTTGGTTATTCTGGGTTTTGTCAAAAATGCATGCTCTGGAATTTGATATACTAGTCCTAGGTTTTTTACCCAATTGCCACCAAACTCGTGGCTTTGAAATTATGGCGAGAAATGAGAAACAGGAAATGGCTAATAACTACTGCACACATTGTCTGATTCTGATGAAACTTCAGCGGTTTGTTCGTTGTATGATGCCGATCACATAGATGTGACTATTAGGAGTCACAGTTATAGCGCCACCAACTGGCAACAGGAAGTGTGTCTCTTTTAAAAATGCTTTGACATCACATGGTTATTTTTACCCGATTTGCTTCAAACTTCATCTGTATAATGTCAAAACACGGCTGATCAGAATCTGTAAAGGGGTCGTTGATACATTAAATGCTGTTTGCCATGGCAATGTGTCAAACTTTAACATTTGTTTCCTGTGTTTTTGGGGCACTTAATAAGCTTAGATTTTCATGAAACTCAACACACACATCAGTATTAATGATAGTTAGACACTGGCAAAAGCTCATCAATGGGTGTGGAAGAGGCGCTCTATAGCGCCACCTTTTGTCAAAAGTGGGGGGGTTAGTTTGAGCTACAGACACCAAACTTGGTATGTATATTGGTCTCATCAAGCCGGACAACTTTCTAATTTACATTCATTAGCTGCAACCAACAGGAAGTCTGCTATTTTGATTTGAATGTGGATTTTTGGAAAAATATAGCTGTGAATGAATGAATACTACTCCTACAAAAAATGAATTTACACCAAACTTTGTCAGCATGATGCCAACATACTGAAGATGTTAAATTGTGAGCGGATATGGGATATCTTGAACGGTTGATTTATGGTGATTTATTAAAATAGCAGTAAAAAAAACATGACCGTAATTTTAAAATGCAGCATCCAAACACTTCAACATTTTTTACATACATAGAACTAGTCATTCTGAGAAATAAATGCTTACTTCCATCAATATAAAATAGTCTACAAAAAAAAGAAAATTAAAAAACTATTCAACATCTGATCTCACTCTAACTCTGTGTCGGGGGAAGGGCTTAAGTCTGTGTATGTGTGTGTGTAAGTGTGACTGAGGTAGTTGAGTGGCTGTGTGTGTGTGACAGAGAGACAGAGAGAGACAGAGTGCAATTAAAATGCGTTATCCTAACTCTTCACAACTTTTTACATATGAAAAACAAGTCATTCTTAGGAAATATGTTTATCATGTTTTCAGAGACCGCAAAAACATTTAAAATATCACACTTGTAAACTAGCAGATGAAGACTGTAATACCAAGGATGAACACAAGATGACCTCATAGGATAAGGAATCTTTTTCAGCTCATTCTCAGTGTACCAGAATGACTTACAATCACTTTGCTTTTAACCCTTTCATTGCTGTGACCCTTCAATCCAAACTGGTACAGGGTTACTGTCAATGCATGTGCCCGCCGGGCACTGTTTTTCTGATGGCACCAGGGTTGCGGATGCATTGGCGGCGAGGGCCCGTCATCGCTGCTTGCAGCTATATTTTTTAAGTTTTTCCCCTTTTTTATAGAAACACTAAATTACAAACAATACCTTAAGGACCACCACCAGTCCTAAATTCAGTCAATATGACAAATATGCATTCATACATGGTTATTCTAAAGTTCTATTAACTAAAGTTTAATGCAAAATGATCATGTCTTATTATAATGCTTGACTGACTGATGCTAAGTGTACATTCAGATTTTCAAAAACTATGCCGTTAAGCTTTATATATCTGGTGAGTAAAGTAAATATGTAATTCATGTAAATTTCGTTCAGTTAACATATTTAATATTAGGGGCATCCAAGTTATTTTACATATTTGAACATTTAAAAAAAAAAGTATGACAAAGTCACTTTCCCTGGTAGTTACTTTTACCATGATGTAATTCTGTTACTAACTAGTAACTAGTAACTATAACTGATTACTTTTTTAAAGTAACATGCCCAACACTGTTCTCCACCCGCTTTCATTTGTGTCATGAAAAAGCAAGTAGATAGAAAGAGTCAAGAACTGCCTCAAACTACTGAAGTGAAAAAAGAAACATTTTTGTAAAAGCAGAAAGGAAGTTTATTTGTGATAAGATATCATTAAAATTATATAACAGCCAGACTCACTGAGATGCTTGCTTTAGCTGAGAGAACACAAGAATGTGAACTCGCACTGAACTTTCTCCATTCATGTTTTCTGTCTGTCTATATCTATCTATCTATCTATCTATCTATCTATCTATCTGTCCGTCTGTCTTTAAGATTACTGCACTTACGCAAGACATGCTGATGTCATTACAGATACTCCAGACTCATTGTTTTTAAGTCTGAGAGTCCCAGACTCTATCCCAGTGCAAACATAGTCTTCAAAGATCCTGTTTCTATACAAACAACCTTCTGTACTTTTCTGCACTTTCTGTACAATATTTGTTCAAGTTTAAAGATCATCAAATATTGACACTGAATAGTACAGATTTAAAATAAAATAAAAAAATCACCCTTTCATCAAGTTTTTTTCTGTAACTTTATAGAACCATCACCATAATCTATAGCAAATACTGAATAATTTATCAAATTACAGATATACAATTGCAAAAATAAAGATTTTAGGACTGCAGAGGTGGGAGACTTCAGTTAACGTCAAGGTAACATCATAAACTGAAGTATATAGCTTGACGTTGGCCTTAATAATTTTATATGAATAAAAAGCAAACAGACTGACTTTTTATCATTGTATTAAATCCTTATGGAATATTTCAGGAAAAATGTGAACAGTGCTTATTCTTTTATTCTAATATTTACAGTTGGCCCAGCGATTAAGTATTAAAAATCCACAAGCTTATCTCTTATATAAAGGGGAGAACAGCATCACTGCAATTAAATCCATGGGGTAAATAGTAAAATATGTATTCCACTTGAAAAAGACCGTCTGACTCCTTTAGCAAACAGCTGGTTTATGCACTTTTATATGGGTAATTTACACTAAAGACAGGGATACAGGCAAGCTGCGATACAGTCACCAGAGAAGGTACTGAACCAGAATATTTTGCAGTTAATGCTCAGATAACACAAGGTTGATGTGTTGTGCTATTATATACACAATTTCTACATATAAGTATCAAGATACACAGTGCTAAAGTAAACAATTAAAGTCTGTTTTAGTGATAGACATGATTTGTTTGGATTGTTAGAAGCAAGTGTTGGATGGTAGTTTATTCCATACTGTATGTTTAGGACCACAGGGACAGAATGACCACACTGTGTGATGAACTTTATTATGAATGGAAATTAAACTTTGGAACAACTTTTACAATGAAGAATAGAAAAATATTTATTAAGAATACAAATATTGAACTTGTCATTTATAGTCTCCTGATATGACACCTGATAGTCTCTTCAGTTCAGTCCCAGATCTTGGGAAGGTTCTCCAAGATTCTTCTTCGATGAGATGGGTTTGACACACCTGCTGCACACAGCTCCTCCTCTGTAATGCCACTGCATGAGAAAAGAACACACATTTATGTTTGGCAACGAAAAGAAATGAAGGTTTTTGAGGAAAACATTCCAGGACTTTTCTCCATATAGTGGACTTCAATGGTGTCCAATGGGTGTAAGGTCCAAATTTCAGTTTCAGTGCACTTTCAAAGGGCTCTACACGATCCCAGCTGAGGAATAAGGGTCTTACCTAGCCAAACGATCTGTTGTTTCTAAATAAAATGAAAATTTATGAACATTTTAACCACAAATGCTCATCGCGTCTTCACGCATTGTGTAACCACGTTGGAAAAGTCACGCACAGTTAGGTTGTGTTCACACACTAGTTTCATTTGGTTTATTTGGTCCTGGTCCGTTTAGCATTCACACTGGCAGCGACAACTGAGGATATGCAACTATTACAGAAGGTTCAAATGCTCACTGATGCTCCAGAAGGAAACACAACGTATTAAGAGCTGGGGGTGAAAACTTTTGAACAGAATGGAGATGTATTTATTTTTCTTTCAGCGAACCTAACGATACCAAACCTAAAGGCATAGTGATATGTTTATAACCTGATTGGTCAGGTTGAATGACATATATTTTATGATGGAACTCACCAAACACTCCAAAAAAAAGGAAAAGGTGCATTCGACTTAAATGACCTACTCACTGATCAGTCTGCTCAGTGCCACTTCAAGTCGAACACATGCAATGCTGCCTGCTGGACTAAGTGCACTCAATTTTGCGTGTATATGATTTTATTTTCACCATCTGAGAACTCATGAAGAGCTCACAAAAGGCACTTTACCGCCTCGTTGCTCTGTGTTTGCCCTCTGCTCATTTTGTTGTGAATATACCGCTTGTTCCCTTCGCGAAATCATGTCGTATAGCGTCACTTCTTGTTATTACTTCCTGTTTTTGGTTCGTTTAGAAGTATTTGGTCCGTGTTGCATTCATATATCAGTCAAACCACACCAGTTGAGTTTATTTGGAAGCAGACCAAGACTTATCTTTTTAGCTGTCTTGGTCCGCTTGTTTGGTGTGTACCAGGGTTTGAATGGCAGCGTTCACACTTACTGGAACTGCACCAACAGAGCAATTGCACCAGGGTGTGTTTTAATCAAAACATGACAAGTGTGAACACACCCTTAGTTTTTCGTGATTACATAATGCGTGAGGTCCAGCTAGTGCATGACATGCATTTGTGGTTAAAAAGTATATAAATGTTTTTTTTTAGAAAATGGCCAATAGTTTCACTAGGTAAGATCTTTTTCCTTGGCTGGAATTGTGTAGAGCCCTTTGAAGCTACAATGAAACTGCATTTTGGTCCTCCAACCCATTGAAGTCCACTGTCCTGGAATGTTTGACTCAAAAACCTTAATTCTTTTCAACTGAAGAAAGAAAGATCTTGGATATCACAGGGCTGAGTAAATTATCAGGAAATTTTTAAATCAAGAAAGTCTATGTCAGCTTTACCTAAAGTAATCAAGATCATCCCAGCCGTTACGGCTGAGGTCGAGTGTGTAGCGCTGCAAACCCAGAGTGCTGAGCAGTTCCCGCACTGTTTCCGGGGCTCCATGTAAGACTGACACCTGTGGACAGACGTTGCTTTTGTATTTATCAAAGCTAAACCCCAAAGCTAATCCTAAAGTCCATATTTACACAGTGTACTAAACATCACAACTCATATCCGAAAATTACTCAACTCACCTCTTTCTCCCAGCTGTAGTTTCTCTCACTACCTAAACCATAATCATATCCATGATGCCTTTGCTGAGACGATATCTGATTGAATTGGTACTTTTTGTCTACTGGCTGAAAATCCACCTCACTTAGCGATTTAGCAATTTGTAGGGCTGTAAGCGAGTTGTCTCCTGAAGATGTAGTTGGTTGCTCTGCCATCCAGGGGACTGAGCTTTCATGAACAGGAACCCTTGTGGATATATACGGGTAAAGCTTTGGTACAGAATTTCGCACTGGCATGGGCCGACCTTGGTTTTGCCTTTGATAGTCCTTTCTGACTTTTTCTTTGAGTGGCGCTTGTATGTCCCGGGAAAAAACAGAACTGTTCATGTAGGAGTTTGTGACTTTTTTGACTGCTAATACAGAATCCTGTGCCATATTGTTCTTATTGGAGTGTAAATGTAAAGATGTATTGGAAGAGGTGGTGTGTCTTTGGTTTGGGGGTGTATTAGGAACATCTGGACCTGGGAAGAGCTGATAAGAGGATGCAGTCGACATCAGTTCGCTTTGAGTCTCGCAAGATGGTTTATAGGATGCTAAAGATCCAGGAATTTCAATTTCGGTGAAGTCGGACCTCCGAGCAGACCTTTTGCCATGGCTGTGACCTCCAGTCACTTTAGGAAGCTGTATCACAGCATCTTTGGAACGTAGTATTTGGGATTCTTTGCTGGATGAAGGAATCTCTTCGACTCTTCGCAACATAGGCACCCCCTCAAAGATGAAGTACGCAGGATTGGTGTAGCTGTTCGGCATTGCCACATATGAGGAAGATGGTGCTCTGGGAACATGAAGTATGAATAAATATGAATTAAATATGAATAAAACTACTTTACCATAGATGAAGTAAACACTGTTTATTAACCTAGGTCTATTTTTTGACTCACTGGGATGGGAGTGCGCAGGAAGACGCGCGAGATAAATGATCCTTCGTCATTTCCTTTTCATCCTTCTCCATGCAGAGCCACTCTGTAATGTGCAGAAGACATGTCTCACATCTAAATGTTTAAATATTGTAGTCATCTATGACTAAGCCAATGGGTTCAGTGAGCAGTACGTTAAGAGACATATTTCAGTGGAGGTCTCAGAATGCATCTGGACAGGATCAGGCAGCACAGCAGCAAAAGATGAAGCCATGGTAAACAGAATAGTGAAAATAGATCCAAATCCAAAGCAGAGGAGGAAATAAAACAGGGTACATTTGAGGAAATGATAGCGTGAGATCACGTTGATAACCCACCATAGACTCTTTCCCGGATCCGTCGGCGGTCTGGTGGTACATAAACCCTGATTCGTCCTCGAATAGAGCCCATCTCTTCTCCTCTGTGAGTCAAGCATGTCTCAAATTGATCTGATGATTTCCCTGTTACCGAACGAAGAGCTATGCAGCACTCACCTGAAATAGCAGAACTCCAGTTACATTTACTATCAGTTTGACTGCAATGTTTCAACAATGAGAACACCAGGTATTAAGACTTGTATGGCTTAATACAGTTGAGGTCAAAAGTTTACATCCCCCTTTCAGAATTTTACCAAAATATGAGGAATCATACCAAATGCATGTTATTGTTTATTTAGTACTGACCTGAATAAGATATTTCACATAAAAGATGTTTACATATAGTACACAAGAGAAAATAATAGTTGAACTGACCCTGCTCAAAAGTTTACATCCCCTTGATTCTTAATACTGTGTTGTTAGCTGAATGATCCACAGCTGTTTATAAGTCCCTTGTTTGTCTGGAACAGTTAAACTGCCTGCTGTTCTTCAGAAAAAAATCCTTCAGGTCCCACAAATTCTTTGGTTTTTCAGCATTTTTGTGTATTTGAAACCTTTTCAATGACTGTATGATTCTGAGATCCGTCTTTTCACACTGTGGACAACTGAGGATATGCAACTATTACAGAAGTTTCAAATGCTCACTGATGCTCCAGAAGGAAACACAACGCATTAAGAGCTGGGGGTGAAAACTTTTGAACAGAATGGAAATGCATTCATTTTTCTTATTTTGCCTAAATATCATATTTTTTTTCATTTAGTACTTCCCGTCAGAGGCTACAGATGTTAGCTACATGTTTTCCAAAAGACAAAATAAGTTAAATTTACCCTGATGTTCAAATTCAAAAAGTTTTCGCCCCCTTAATGCATAGTTCTTTCTGAAGCATCACTGAGCATTTAAACCTTCTGTAATAGTTGCATATGAGTCCCTCAGTTGTCCTCAGTGTGAAAAGACGGATCTCAAAATCATAGTCATTGTTGGAAAGGGTTCAAACAGCGGGCAGTTTAACTGTTCAGGACAAACAAGGGACTCATGAACAACTATACCTAAACTAAAAAAAACACAGTTGTGGATTATACAGGTAACAACACATTATTAAGAATCAAGGGGGTGTAAACTGCAGTAAAATTGGCAACAGCAGTGTCAGTAGCTCAACGAGTGCAACCATTTTACGTCATCTAAATAATGGTGCCTTTCATAGTCCAAAATATGTATAAAATGATGTGGATTTTTAAAATAACATAAGTCTTTCATAGGTTTTCTACTACGTATTTCAGTAAGAGACATCATTTACATTATATACTGAGCCATACAATTATTAATACTCAAGGTTTCCCTTAATTCACTAGAAATTAAGAGGATGCGTATGTTCCTGGTTATGATGTAATGGTTTCTAAAAACAAAACTACTGTTTCAGGGAAACTTCATTCAGAAAGACACAATGAGGTTGACCATGTACCATATGACTCAAAGCCATCACATGACTTCACAGACAACAGCAAGTGCTGATCCCGGAGATGCTCTAAATCTGAGAAGACTGGGTGGAGCTGAAAAAAGAGTGACAAAAAAAAATTTACTTGGTGTCAAATCCTTCTTAAACAGCATAGCTCCAAATGATCACACTGAGCCAAATGGACTCTGTCACAACCTTGGGGAGCTGTTTCGAAGACCAGCCAAGTTTGAGAAACCCTGGTACCTCACAACACTGTGAGTCATTTTCAGCAGAACGACGAGGCTCTACAAGAAGGAGAAGCATAAGGTTAAAAAAAAAAATAACACATTTATCCAATGACCTTCTGACATTTTAAAAGGAAACAGATTGGCAATGACACATTGCATGCTTGCTAGCCTGATTGATTGTTGCACAAAAGATACCTTCTAGACAGCGGGAATGGAACTCGATGAAAAACTTGGCCTTGCTAGCAGTTTTCACTATGGCCTCAATTGCCTCCAGCTCAATGATGGCTCTTTCTGAACCCAATTCTGCATCCGAATGGAAAAAAAGGACTGTGAGATGGTTATGAGACTACACAAATACTCAATATACAAAATACTTGTTGAATTACGCTAGTCCATTCCACCAAACCTTCTATGTATCAAAAAGTTCATAAAAGAAATTCATATAAATCAAAACATTTTTTCAAAGGCTCCTGAAGAGGTACAACTGCGGCGAAAATTAAATGCATGATTTTAATTACACATAAACATCGATCAAAGCACATACATAAAGCACAGTATGTGTGTATGTGCTTGCTTGATGTGTGAGAACCAGTTAGGTTTGTCCTCACGTATAAAGTTTTAAATCAACGCAACAACCAATGTGATTTGTTCTGAGCTTTCAGATTTCATTAAAAATGTATTTTCATTTGAGTTTCTAAGATGAACAAATGTCTAATGAGTTTGGAACAACATAAGAGTGAGCAAATGATCTAAAAGCCTAAAATGAACTAAAAGCTGAAATCGTTTTAGGCTTAATCATGCTGGTGCTGTTAAAATAAACCAGTCTTGGGGAAAAAATGTGTACGGTGGCAAAGGGAAATGGTGGTTCCTTAATAAAATGCATGTTCAGCAAACCCTAATATAACTCCTTGAGTTACA
The DNA here is from genome assembly GCF_022985175.1 of Labeo rohita. Classification (NCBI taxonomy): domain Eukaryota; kingdom Metazoa; phylum Chordata; class Actinopteri; order Cypriniformes; family Cyprinidae; genus Labeo; species Labeo rohita. The sequence goes on from NC_066882.1 coordinate 8,930,701, forward strand.
CAATGACCTAAAGGTCAAACCTTCATTGTCGGAGACTCAAGCTGAAAATGACTCCATACCTGTTCTGGGAGACTGTGATATCACACCCACTTCAAATGTTGCAAAAACAGGAGAGTGATCACTGGTGAAGATGTCATCTGTGCATCCTGATGAACACAACCACAAGCATTGGTTAAAATATTTGTTTAATATTGCTTGTTAGGGCCAGTATTATAATTGGGGTGGAGTTCAATTTTTTTATTTAATTACAATCATCTGAACATTAGCAACCATCCCATTAATAAATAACCTAATCATATTCACATTACATTGAATGGTGCCATTGAAATAGTTACTAAAATGCTCATTTGAGGCAGTTTGAAAATACTAAGCATCTGGTTAGTGTTGGCTGTCATCATACACTGAGATAATATAAGTTGGAGGCCTTTGCTGAGAAGGCTGAATTCATATGTTTGTACAGCAGACAGACGGACAGGATATGACTCCGATTGTGGACCGCAGACCTAAAATCGTACCCAAAGTAAACCTTTACAGTCCAGGATAGCTACACATCTCATTCCAAAATGCTACCAAAATAGCAGTCCAATGTTTTAGTTACTCCCCTAGAGCTAAAGTGCAAACCAACAAAGGAGTTTGTCTAGCCACTTGATGTATTATGCACTAAACAACAGGGGTGGGCGATACGAACAAAATCGTATATCATGATATGAGTAATTTTATTTCACGGTAACGGTATACAGTAGTCAACATTTGAAGTGGATCAAAAAAGTTCATTAAAGTTGTCCTAAGACAAGAAGGGGTATTGTTTTGGTTTTAAGACAACTTTGATGAAAGGTTTTGATCCACTTCAAATGTTGACTACTGTATATCATGATATAGTTGTTTTTGCTTAAAGTACGGTCTGTCAACATCAACTATATAAACACAGTCTGTCAAAAACACTAATACTAGCCTAAATTTAAATTATTTAGTATTTAGTAAACAAGTCAGTAGATAAGAATAAGAAACTAATTAAAAGCAAAAAACTACAGTAGAACAAATAAAAAAGACATGCTACACACACTGTATAAAGTAATCTAATGTATAAAAACACTGCATATGTAAATTAAATATATATTTCTTCCTATTAAAGATACAAAAGTGATTTCGTCCAGAGCAGTGAGAGATTTTCTCTCTTTTGTTGTTTGATTAACATGAATGACAGACAGCAGGAATATCAGAATGCTAAAGGAACTCCACTATTAAAGAAAAAAAAAAAAGGCTCATTGTCCAACTCCCCTAGAGTTAAACAGTTGAGTTTTACCATTTTTGAATCCATTCAGCTGATCTCCGGGTCTGGCGGTAGCACTTTTAGCATAGCTTAGCATAGATTATTGAATCTGATTAGACCGACAGCATCTCGCTCAAATGACCAGAGTTTAGATATTTTTCGTATTTAAAACTTGACTCTTCTGTAATTACATCATGTACTAAGACCGACAGAAAATGAAAAGTTGTGATTTTCTAGGCCGAAAGAACTATACTCGCATTCCAGCATAATAATCAAGGAATTTTGCTGCTGTACCATGGGTGCAACATGAGACGCATTGGTTAGGAATGGTTTTAAAAAAGTGCAGCATTGAACACGAGGGTCTCGAGATGCGCTTTTGAGATGTGATGCTATGACGACAATAACGGAAATAACAGAAATAGGCAAACAGCACAAATGATAGATATGAATTTTGATGGAAAAAAAGAAAACAGTTGCACTGGCTATGGCATTTGACATCAATAAAAATGGTGTTGCTGCTCTTGTTGTTCCTCCTCCTGTCAAATAAAACAGTTGTCATGCCAACTTGCTACTGTAAACAGAAGCTTGCAACAATTGCCCCGCCTCCATGTTCTTGTGATTGGTCTACTGTTTTGGAACTGACATTGATGAGCAGTCCTACGTGTAAAAGGTGAAATTCTTTTAACTTGACACAACATCTTAAAACAGAACTCCACTTCCAGAACAACAATTTACAAATAATTTACTCACCCCCTTGTCATCCACGATGTTCATGTCTTTCTTTCTTCATTCGTAAAGAAATTATGTTTTTTGAGGAAAACATTTCAGCATTTTTCCCCATATAATGGACTAATATGGTGCCCTGATTTTGAACTTTCAAAAATGCAGTTTAAATGCGGCTTCAAACGATCCCAAATGCGGTTGTAAGCAATCTCAGCCGAGAAAGAAGGGTCTTATCTAGCGTAACGATTTAATAAAAATAATACAATTTATATACTTTTTAATGTCAAACACTCATCTTGTCTTACTCTGCCTGGACTGTTTTTGTTCCAGTTCATGACAGTTAGGGTATGTCAAAAAACTCCCATCTCATGTTCTCCCTCAACTTCAAAATCGTCCAACATCGCTGTTTTACCTTTTTTGTTAAGGGTGTTTGATCTTCTTTGCATGTTCACTTTGCACAGACTGGGTCGGTACTTCTGAAGCGATGTAGGATGATTTTGAAATCAGTTTTGAAGTTGAGGGAGAAAATACGGTCAAAGTTTTTTGACATACCCTAACTGTCTTGAGCCAGAATACACAGAGTTCAGGCAGAGCAAGGCAAAATGAGCATTTGAGAATAAAAAGTATTTAAATTGTATTTTTTTTTAATGTAAATAACCGATCGTTTCGCTAGATAAGACCCTTCTTTCTCGGCTGGGATTGTTTACAACTGCATTTGGGATCGTTCGAAGCTGCATTTAGACTGCCTTTTAAAAGTTCAAAATCGGGGCACCATACCAGTCCATTATATGGAGAAAAATGCAGAAATGTTTTCCTCAAAAAACATAATTTCTTTACAAAGAAAGAAAGACATGAACATCTTGGATGACAAAGGGGTGAGTACATTATATGTGAATCTTTGTTTTGGAAGTGCACTTCTCCTTTAAAAACGCAGTGCATTTTTTAAAAAGCGAGATGTGAGCGTAACGGTCATGCACATCTGTCAAGGAAGCGTCCTCTTAAACACACTAATTTAGGTCTTAAGTGAAAGACCTACGATAAAGACCCGTATATTATTCCATATACGTAGTAAGGTTTCACAAAATAAAACAGAGCATGTAAAGTGTAATGATATTAATAAAAACATTATTCTTCTGCCAAACAATGTAGTTCCTCAGAAACAGTTGTGGTTGAGCAACACACAAACGTAAACATGTGACTTCACACCTACAGTGAAATGAGTTCTCTTTCACTAAAAAAATTGCATTTCAGCAGCTTAAAATCACTTGTTTTTAAACTGTGATGCTTAAAAATGTGTGCAAATGATAAGTTTCCGTGACCACGTAACACAGTAATGTCACGTGAGCATGTAACCGGGATAGAGACAATCGTCCAAAATCTCTACTGGTTGACAAATTTCTACCAGTTAATAAATAGGAATAACATACCATATGAGGTACAGATTATGTGAGACTCTGGGTAGGACTTCCACAGAACTCTATCACACCATGAGGGCCCGTTGACTTGCACCTGAGGAAAGTTCGCATAGTTATAATTAGACAAAACAAGAAGGATGAGATGAGTAATTGTTGTCACATATAATGACTCATATCACTCACTTTGATTCACAGGTCACTATAAGTGCAAATAGGATGTTAGGATGTCATTAACAACAAAGGGTGATATAATAAATGGAATAAAAAGTTTTACCCCACTGGACTTGTATTTCTGCCATAGGTAACAGTCCCTAGAACCACGTTCATACCGATAGGTGGGTGGAAACAAAATCTTCTCCTCCTCTTAACAGAGAAAGCAAGAACAAGATATTAAAGTGTCTGTTAATGCCTTTTTGTCCCACATGCTGTTGTGTAATCACATCTATTGATTTCATGTGTGGGAGGACGAGAGCAGCCGTGGTTCTTACTAAAGTTAAAAAAGGCCTTTCTTCTGTGCCGCTCTCTGGTCAATTGGTCTGCACACATCAGCTCCTCGAATTCTCGCTTTGAAACATGCTTCAATATGTCCTGTAAAAGAGAGACCTTGGTCAGGGACAGATGACCTTCAATATATGATACAAGTGAGCACAAAGATTCACAGAATAAGTCAGATGATTCAGTGCGCTTAATGGGGTCTCCTTGGAGCGATGTTTGAATGGCCATGGATCGCAGTTAATAAAAAAGCAGTGAGCAGGAATAAGCTGGAGTGACTAATATGTAGAGAGAATAAAGCAGATATAAGCTATATGACCAGTGCATCCAGGTCCAGGCGGTAGTTGAGGTCTCCACACCAAAAGAGATGACTGAAACGAAGGCTGATGTCAAAAGTGCTGAGCTGCTTTTCTCCAAGAGACAAGAGTCTGAGGATGTCTTGGAAGTTGTGGTTCCTCCTAAAAGATGAGAAAGAGGAACAGTGCAAATCAGACACTCACATGTACACAACCATACTGGGTAGATGTTTTTGTCTCTTATGCTCATTTATTTGATTATAAATACAGCAAAAACAGTAATAGTTTTAAAAATGCACTACCAGTCAAAAGTTTCGAAGCCTGCATTTATTTGATCCAAAATACAGTAAAAGCAGTAATACTCCGAAATATTTTTACTATTTACAGTAACTGTCTTCTATTTGAATATATTTTAAAATGTAATTTATTCTTGTGATCAACACTACATTTTTAGCATCATTAATCCAGTCTTCAGTGTCACATGATCCTTCAGAAATCATTCTAATATGCTGATTTGCTGTTCAATAAATATTTTTTTATTATTATCATCACCAATATTTATTTTTAATTTTTTGGGAAAGAAATTATAGAAATTAATACTTTTATTTAGTAAGGATGATAATAAAGACATTTATAATGTTAAAAAAGATTTATATTTCAGATAAATGCTGTTCTTCTAAACTTATTTCTCAAAGAAACCTAAAAAAATTCTACTTACATGTTTTCAACATAATAATATTATTATTATTATTAATAAAACGTTTTTTGAGCAACAAATCAGAATATTAGAATTATTTATTTATTTATTTATTTTAAATAGTAAAAATATTTCAAAACATTAGTGTTTTTCTGTACTTTGGATCAAATAAATGCAAGCTTGGTCAGCAGAAGAGACTTTAAAAAAACATAAAAAATCTTACTGTTCGAAAACTTTTGACTGGTAGTGTATACAACCTTAATATATTATATTTTAATATATTTTAAAATGTAATTTATTCCTGTTGAATTCCAGTTGATCCTTCAGAAATCATTCTAATATGTTGACTTCATTCTCAAAAAACATTCCTTATTATTATCATTGTTGAAAGTGCTGCTATTTTTGTGAAAATATTATTTTTTCAGGATCAGAAAACTCAAAACATGGCATTTATTTGAAATATAAATCTTTTGTATTCGTCCAAGACATTACTGTAACTTTTGATCAATTTAATGTGTATTTGCTGAATAAAATGTTTCATTGAAACTAACTGACCAAACTTTTGAACGGTAGTGTACAACACATAGTAACACAATGTTATCTAGACGTTTCATGCTTAAAGGTCTACTGAAGTGCCTTGAAACACACCACATTATTAGGCTTGTCCAAATACCCACACACGTGCAAAAGACTGTCCCAGAAAGCACAGTGCCCTAAATCCACAATGTATTCAAGGCTAAGTGTATCCCATCTTGCATCATGTTCTGGAAATAAATTGTGAGACTTTTTGCCGAGATTACGCATAATGTCAGAAACCTTTCCAGAGTAAGTTAAAAGGGTAGTTCACCCAAAAATAAAAATTTTGTCATTAATTACTCGCCATCATGCCGTTCCAAACGTAAGACCTTCGTTCATCTTCAAAACACAAATTAAGATGTTTTATGAAATCCAAGAGCTTTCTGACCCTGCGAAAGCAGCGCAGCTACCATGTTCAAGGCCCAGAAAGGTAGTAGGAACATCATTAAAATAGTGCATGTGACATCAATATTATGAAGCTACAACAATACTTTTTGTTGCACAAAGAAAGCAAAAATAATGACTTTATTCAACAGTTTCTTCTGTTCTGTGTCAGTCTTCTACGTGCATTCATGAGAGTACCACAACTCATGCATATTCACGATGCCTACAATTACTAAATTATTAGTAATTACTAAAAAAAATAGACATTTACAAGTATATTTTAAATGCAATGTATTGAGAATTAAAATAAAGCTCTGTAAACAATTGCATCTTTAAAACACTGTAAGTGGGTCATGAAAGTGTAATGAAAAGTTGTACATACACTTGTGGTCTTCACGCTCATTTGAACACTTGGGCCAAATACAGGAAATACGTCACGTAAGTACACGTGGTCATGTATAAAGACCACAAGTGTGGGTCTTTGGACAAGCTCACCCTATGTGTTGACAATTTCAAATTAAACAGGAAGACAGCTCTGGTCAGAGCCGTTGAGCTCAATAAAGCAGCATCTGACAGCTTATGGCAGCCTTAGTCTAACAGACTAGCCCTTTAGATTCAACATAAAACTGTTACTAATTGGTAAATGGCACCTGTGTTATCTCTTCTGCTTGTCAGTCACACAGTTTCTCCTCCTAATCTAATCATTCTGTGCACAATTCAAATAGGCCTGATATGTTTTTGTGGTCAACATTACGGTTGAACCACTGATGTCACATGGACAATTTTAATGATGTGCTTACCAGTGTTGGGGGTAGTTGCATTGCTGTCTATGCAGGGTCATAAAACTCTCAGATTTCATCAAAAACATCTTAATTTGTGTTCCAAAGATTAACAAAGGTCGTACGGGTTTGAGTGAACTATTTTATATTTGTATATTTGGGCTGATATGTGTTCTGCAGTTTTTACTGTGACATCTACTGCTCTGTTTTAAAGATATGTGTGAATACCTGAGTGCTTTATCACTACCAGAAGTCAGATGACAGTTTACAAAGCCCATTGAGGTGCCATTAAAGAGAAGAGAAACTCCTACTGCTCCCTTATTTCCTGTAATAAAAAAACATATTAGTAACAGTATGATTTATTTGTCACTTGGTGGATATAAAGGAGGTGACAAAACAGAGGAGTGTTAGTGAGTGCGTTTATTTTTTTGTTTGAACAAGAGATTTGTACCGAGTGTGTTCCCCAGGCCAGTTTTTACACTAGCCGTGTTTACTAAACTGATGCGTCCTTCATGCTCTGGTTTCACAAACACAGCCAGTCTGATATTCCAAAGGGACTGTACTGCCACCTACAGGAGAAACACAAAAACACACTTACAATCTATTCTCACCAATTCAACACACTATTAAATAATTAAAAAGAAACATGGAGTGTTCTGGACTATTTTGATTTCATAAAGTCAGACCTGTTTGAAGTCCATGTTGGTTGCACTCCGAAGTGTGGCTCTGATATGTTCAGCCCATTCTCTCTCGCCCTGCGGGCTGTCCTGAGTGCCAACTGCATAGATATCATGAGGCAAGGAGGCGACAGACTCATCTGGGGTAAGACCTAGGCCACAGCTAGTAACCCAGGACTGAAGTGAACCAGGTGGTGGAGTGCCCCCTGCAGGCAAAATAGCGTAACAACAATTAAATGATGGTGCTGCAACTGCTAAGGGCATATCTTTGTTTGTTAAACTGTAAATCCATACCCATGTTCCAGGTGCCCACAAACACAGAGATGATATCAAGCTCAGACTGCTGGGAGTGTGCAGCTTTCATAAGCTGCAGCAGCCGACAGAAGGCTTCTCGTTTCTGTGGGAGACACATCGATATATAAGATTTAGACCAGGGGTGCCCAACCCTGTTCCTGGAGATCGACTTTCCTGCAGAGTTTAGTTCCAACCCTAATCAAACACACCTGTCTGTAATTAGCAAGAGCTCCTTGAGATCCTAATTAGCTCGTTCAGGTGTATTTGGTCAAGGTTGGAGCTGAACTCTGCAGGAAAGTCGATCTCCAGGACCAGGGTTGAGCACCCCTGATTTAGACCATTTAATAAAAGCCAATTCAAGTTTTTCTCCTTACCTTCATGCTTTCAAACACAAGTTCTCTCGGTGGGTTGTGATGACTGTCTATAACCATTTTCAGCTTGGCAGGGCCTTTCTGAATCTTCACCAATTGTACAACTAAAACATAAAAGCATTAGATGGCATTTACTACCCTTGTATGATAATAGGGTCATTCCAGCTGGAATCATCAAATGGTCCCCACCTGACCCCCTCAGATTTGTCTGAAAAAAATCTTTGTGATGGGTAATATGCCCAATAGATCATATACAAAATTTCAGATCTCTACTGTGCGTACTTTTTTCACAAAAAAATCTGTAAAAAAGTTTGTTTTTTACCCCATTTTGGCATCACTGTCTGAGTGACCATGTTCAGACTGAAATATCTCCAGAACTAGTTGTGCCAGGTCCATGAAATTTTCTGGGCTAAGAGTCCTAGTCCAGAACTGCATGAATTACAACTCACAGCATTGTTACTGAATTTACGCCTGAATGCTGGCCCTCTACTTTTCTTTGAAACTATTACTTTAAGGGTTTTCAGATGTCCATAGAAACCTCAATCTTCAATGTATAAGCATCAAACTTGGTAAATGGTCTGATATGTACCATGTCTTTCACATCCTTTGACATCAGACAATAGAGTCTTATGGATGTTGAGATATTAAGGTCCAAAAATGGAAAAAAAATGATTTACACCAATGTTCAGAGCAATATTTCCCATGAATGACACCAGGTGTGAACATGAAACTTTTTTTTTTTTTGAAAGAGCATGTTCTTATTGATAAAATATGAAAAAATTGGGATGGGGTTTTGCCTCATTTTTCTGTAATAATTTTTAAAAAAATCATTGTTGTGTGACATTGACAACTACTGTAGTAGCAGCTCTTTTGAACTCATATGCCTAAATTAATGCTATAATGCAGCATTCCATTGTGCTTGGGACTCGGGGGAAATCCGACCTCCACCTCGGGAAAGTGCAATGGAACGGCCACTTAAGTTGGGGGTCCGAAACACACACTCGGGCCAGTTCAGTGCAGACCGAGTCGGTTGGAATTATCCATAGGCATCCATATTTTTGCCAACTGTTACAATAGAACGCATTTACAACGGACATCGGGAAAACTAACTCGGATTCACCGACTACCGACATTCAATGGAATGCAACATAAGTACCTAATCTTGATGTTCCACCCAATCCAGTGAATAATACATCCATTTTCATTGAGAAAGGAGGGCAGTATTGATTAGAAATAATAATATTCAGGTGGTATGAGATCTAGCATCAATCAATCAATCAGTCAATAAGTCAACAATGATCAATTTTGAGGTCAGTTGAGTATCAGGAACACCAGGATTCCATGTCAACTTTGAGGTTGACCCAGTTGAACAAGGCCTTCACATCACAGATATGGCCCCAGGACAATATGTTACTTGTGTGTATGACCGACAATGGTGGGTTGGTATCATCAGAGACGTCTCTGACACAGAGCAAGACATTCAAGTGCTTTTTTTGCATCCCCATGGCCCAGCTAGAGGCTACTTTTGGCCAAAAAGGGAAGATGTCTGTTGGGTGCCTCTCCAGCACATCATAATGAAAATTGATGTGCCAGTTACTTCCACTGGACGATGCTATGTCATAAAAGAAAATGAAACTGTGGATTCAGACACTTTCATGAACAACTTACAGTAACTGTTATGTCACACACTTATTTGTGTTGGTGGTATACATTATTAAAGTGACTCATGTCTGGAAGTACGTTTTTTGTATTTTGTATTTTTTGTATAAGTGGAATATTAATAAATTCTGTTGAAATGCCCATACCAAGTTAAATAGCAAAAGTGAACAATAGGATCAGTGACGAAACTCTGAGTTTTAAAAAAATCATTACAGAAAAATGAGGCAAAACCCTATCCTATCCTTTTTTTTATTTTATCAATAACAATATGCTCTTTCAAAAAAACAAGTTTTATGTTCACACCTAGTGTCATTCATGGGAAATATTGCTCTGAACATTGGTGTAAATGAGTTTTTTTCCATTTTTGGACCTTAATATCTCAACATCCATCAGACTCTATTGTCTGATATCAAAGGATGTGAAAGACATGGTACATATCAGACCATTTACCAAGTTTGATGCTTATACATTGAAAATTGAGGTTTCTATGGACATCTGAAAACCCTTAAAGTAATAGTTTCAAAGAAAAGTAGAGGGCCAGCATTCAGGCGTAAATTCAGTAACAATGCTGTGAGTTGTAATTCATGCAGTTCTGGACTAGGACTCTTAGCCCAGAAAATTTCATGGACCTGGCACAACTAGTTCTGGAGATATTTTAGTCTGAACATGGTCACTCAGACAGTGATGCCAAAACGGGGTAAAAAACAAACTTTTTTACAGATTTTTTGTGAAAAAAGTATGCACAGTAGAGATCTGAAATTTTGTATATGATCTATTGGGCATATTACCCATCACAAAGATTTTTTTCAGACAAATCTGAGGGGGTCAGGTGGGGAACTTTTCCAAAATTTGATGATTCCAGCTGGAATGACCCAATAATGCAGAATGAAGGTGAGAAAAACTCACTCCTGTCATGTGTGACAGTCTCCACGCCGAATGAGCCAGTCTTCTTGTCAAACAGCAGCACTCCTGCATCTACGTCTACCGACACTGTTTGCCTGCCGTACCTGACCACCTTGACCTTGACATGCAAACACATGCACATTAATAAATGCAACACTTTCACAATTAAATTAATACCAGTGAGCAAAATGTGCACTAATGTGCTACCTGAAAGCTGTGGATAGTATTAGGTCTGGCCTGTTTTTTAGGGGCTGTGATGGATTCAGAAGGTGTGGATGGTTGCAAAGATAAGTTGTGATTGCTTACAGCTTCTTGCAAAGCTTTGAGAACCTAAAAAAGACATTGTTACCATCATAAAGACAGAAATGTATAAAGATGATGTATATGTGGTTTGAGAGTAAATGCATTCTTTATGTCATAGAGTCAAAAGTTTACATACACCTTTCAGAATCCGCAAATTATTTTACCAAAATAAAACTTTAGTAAAATGACCCTGTTCAAAAGTTGACATACACTTGATTCTTAATACTGTATTGTCACCTGAATGATCCACAGCTGTGTTTCCTTTGTTTGTTTGTTTGTTTTTGTTTTTAGTGATAGTTGTTCAGGAGTCCCTTGTTTGTCCTGGACAGTTAAACTGCTCTCTATTCTTCAGAAAAATCCTTCTGGTCTAACATTTTTTTCATAATTTTTTTGTGAATTTGAACCCTTTCCAACAATGACTGTATGATTTTCATAACACGTATGATCTTTTCACACTGAGGACAACTGAGGGACTCATATGCAACTATTACAATAGGTTCAAATGCTCACTGATACTTCAGAAGGAAAAACAATCCATCAAAAGTCAGAGGTGAAAACTTTTTGAAGTTGAAGATCGGGATAAATTTAACTTAATTTGTCTCCTACGGAACATGTAAGTATCTTCCGTGGCTTCTGAATGGCAGTACTGAATGAAAAATATGATATTTAGGCAAAATAAGAAAAATGTACACATCCTCATTCCGTTCAAAAGTTTTCACCCCTGGCTCTCAATGTATCGTTTTTCCTTGTGTTTGAACCTTCTGTAATAGTTGCATATGAGTCCCTCAGTTGTCCTCAGTGTGAAAGGATGGATCTCAGAATCAAACAGTCACTGTTGAAAAGGGTAAAAACACTAAAAAACCAAAGAATTTGTGGGACCTAAAGGATTTTTCTGAATAACAGCAGGCAGTTTTTCTGTTCAGAATAAACAAGGGACTCATGAACAACCATCACTAAACAAAAAAAAACACAGCTGTGAATCATTCAGGTAACAACAAAATATTAAAAATCAAGTGTATGTAAACTTTTGAACAGGGTAATTTTTATACATTCAACTATTATATTCTCTTGTGGACTAGTGTAAACGTCTTTTATGTGAAACATCTTATTTGGTCAGTACTAAATAAAAAATAACATGCATTTTGTATGATCCCTCTTGTTTTCATAAAATAATTACAATTTTGCAGATTCTGCAAGGTGTATGTAAAATTTCAACTGTATATGTCATACCCTCTTCTCCAATGATGACAACAGGTTACAAAGGGTAGTGAGCTTGTGAAGTAGATTATCCATGTTTTCTTCAGGGCTCTTTCCAGTATTCTAGCAAAAAGGGAGTTTTTGTGAGACAACAGGAATATATAAGGTAAAAGATCTTGATGTCTTTGCACTGCATGCCCATGCTATGCTGTTGCTAAGGCATTCTGAAAAATTGCAAAGTTGTTCTGAGTGATTGCTATGTGTTTGTTTCTTGGCACAAGTTAAAAGAGTTTGCCTTTAAGGCTCTATGATATTCTGGTCCCTAATTATGGGATCTAAGGCACTGGTTCTCAACCTGGTGACCAGAGCCCACTAGGGGGCCTCAGAAAACTTAAAATGTTTTAAATGCATAAACGTTGTTAATAATAATAATATGATTGATATTAACATTGTATTGAAATGCTTAAAAACATACAATCAAAATGTTCAGTAAACTGAACTAGCTTTTCCTCAAAAACACAAAATGAATTGTGTAATATATAAACACTCCAGGCTGTTGTCAATTAAAAAAGTGAAAAACAAGCAGCTTTGTCATATTCACAACATTTATACCAAAGGAATTAACTTGGTTATATTGGGCACCTTTAAATATTGTAATTAGACAATATTTAAGACAACCATTGGTCTAATGGATGTTTTCTTCCCATTTTATCATCCATCAGTGAAAAAAAGTCACTTAGAAAGTAGATCAGATCACTTAAAAAAGTAACAGTAAATCTTTCCTCAGCAAGCTATTATACACTAAATTAATATTTTATTAATATTTTTAGTGATGCTTGCCCATGCAAAGACCAGTAAAGATCCCATTCCTGTTAAAACATGTAATAAATCTTTAAATCTTTGGTTCCCTGTATTATGCAAAGCCAATTTATTAAACTATATTAAAGCTTATTAAAAAAATTCATAATAGCAGCCTTATGATTGTGTAAAAATCACATTCAGAGAGCTGTACCTGCATTGTGGAGAAGGAGAGGTGGCCACCAGGATGATCAAACACTTTCGCTAAGGTTTCCAAACTGGATAGAGTCAGGTCAATCTCACTGTGGTAAACAAATTGTGGATCACTTTTTCTTTAAAACGTAAGCTATGTTCTTATTTCAGATAATTGCAGCACTGAATGGACATAAAAACCTGTGCAGACTTTCACATGCATGGCTGAGGATGCACTGAAAGTGTTGCAGTCCTGATGCGCCCCCTTTCACATTCTCCAGGTCCTTACACACATTACCATGTAGATACTCATCCAGTAACGGGATGATCTCAGAGCCTGCACTGCAGAGGTAAACATGGTACACTGAGGTGTAAGGAGTGACACTGTTTTCACATAATTTTTTTATACAGGCACAGACAGTAGTATGTGATCCAAAAGTCTGATATTGATCCATAAGTCATGTGTGAATTAATGTACCTATTTGGGCTGAGCTCCTGAAGCCTCTGCAGCAGTAAATGAGGGGCTGCTGAACTGGAAAGCAGAGGCTGCTGGGCTGAAGGGGACATTGCACGTGGTGGAGGGGTGGCAAATGTTGAACCTGGCTTCTCATCGTCACCATCTGCACCAAGAAGACACCTGCATTTAAGCCTAAACATTTGAATGTTGTACCTGTGGGATGAAGTGTGTCATAGCAGCCTCAAACAAAATAGGCTAATAACGTGTTGCTTCAGGCCGCGAATAAAATGGTCGCAAATGCGACAAACAAAATTAAAATATGCGAGAGTAAGTTTGAATCTGTTTGGGAAAACTGCTGGCAAAACTTTGTGTCCGTTCATATGCGGTTTCAGATATCATCCGCGCTCTCGCGTTTTCTGTCACAACAAACACTCCGCAAAACCATGGTTTTCGGTACGCCAATAAATGACTCTTTTGAACCGGTTCTTTTTAATGAGTCAGTCAAAGAAAGATTCATTAATCCGCTTCGAACTCGGACTTAACGGTTTGAATCAGACTCATTCAGTGAATCATTTAGAGATGTTATTATTTGTGTCGTTTTTCGAGTTGTCACTGAAATACGCGTTAGGTTTGAAATACGTACATCGCTCTGTTTAATGTCGGTTACGTAAATATTCACAACATGCTTTTATTACTGTAATAAATTAATAATGTTTTTCTAAAACAGCTGCCATTTGTTAATATTATGACTCTGTTTGCTTGTCCAACTATTTTTAACTCTACAAAACAGCTCGTGTCTTATCATATTATTTTAAAGGAGAAGTCCACTTTCAGAACAACAGTTTACAAATAATTTACTCACCCCCTTGTCATCCAAGATGTTCATGTCGTTCTGTCTTCAGTCGTAAAGAAATTGTGGTTTCTGAGGAAAGCATTTCAGGATTTTTCTTCATATAATGGACTTCAGTTGTGCTCCTGACTTTGAACTTTTAAAATGTAGTTTAAATGCAGCTTTAAAGGGCTCTAAACCAGGGGTTCTCAAACTTTTGCAAGCTGGGCCCCCCCAAAGCTGGTTCATTGCAGTTGCCCCCCAACCCCCCCACCTCCCCCAAAACTAACCATAACACCTTGCATACATAGATAGATAGCCCTAGGCTATTATTATTAGGCCCACATTATTATTATTATTGTTATTATTATTATCATCAGTAGCGGTTGGTAGGCCTATTATCATTACTAAGACTATTGTTATAATTGGCAGTTGCACCAGACTTCTAATGTGAGCTTGCAGACATAAATATTATTATGAGTAGTAGTAGGCCTATCCTCATTACTAGGCTATTGCTATATAATTATATGATGTTACATGCTTTATTGTTATTATTATTATTATTAGTAGTATTATTATTATTATTATTATTATTATCATCAGTATAGGCCTATTATCATTACTAGGCTATTGCTATAATTTGGAATTGGCATTATTCTGATATTAATTTATGCTTTATTATTGTTATTATTACTAGGCCTAATAGTAGGCATCATCTGCATTTTTTACAGAAGCTTGCAGGTAGGTGATGTTAATGTGAGACCTGAGCCTGCTTTGCCTTGCAAAGATCCTCAATTCTTGGCTCAATGTTTGATAAACATAGCCTCAAATCATCCTCGATTTGTGCACGATTGCGGTATTTCGTTTTGAGTGCAGTCATTTTTGAGAATCCTGCCTCACACAAATATGTCGACGCGAAAGGAAGGAGAATCTTAAAGGCGACGTCACAGAGTTCAGGATATTCCTGCATCAATGCTGCCCAGAATGACGAAAGTGGGCAGGAGCTAAAGAATTTTCTTATACAAACTTAACGAATGCACTTCAAAACGAAGTTTTCATATATAAATTCAGGAATCACGAATATGACAAAATAATATTATTTTTTATATATTAGTTGTATAGCTATAATAGTTGTATCAAATGAATAAGGAAATTATGCCTTGAATTTATTAAGTAATGTTTAATTTCGTTCGTTTCGCTCTCTGGAAATGTAAAGAAAAATACCGTTTTTACTTGGAATTCGTTTTTAATCCCTGGTTTTAAACAAGGATATACATGAGATAATTTATATATTATTGCTTGAATATTTCCTATAAATTACAAAGGTTTAATTGGAATCTTTATTTCAAACGACCCGACCGCCGCGACCCGAATATCATTAAAAATATTTTTGGATGACTCGTAACTGCGGGTAACCGCGGGTGACCGCAAGCACCCGCTCATTTTGGATCAACCCGCGCATCACTGATCAAACAAATGAGCGCCGTTTTCTAAAGTCTATGAGCGCAGCACACACAAATAAACTAAATTGACATACTGCAGTTAAATTTCAAAATGTGGTGTTTTTGTATTTATAACATTTGAATACAGTTCAGCAACATACATCACACGACCTGACAACCAAGAGAGCTGACAATTGACCATCACTTAATTTCACCTCACGACTGAAAATGTGACACTGATTTCATATGACAGTTCAACAAACAAGTTAATAATATTAAGTCACTTATATTTTTGATGAAATAATGACTGTTTTGGTCTATTTTAGCAGCGAAAATAGATCCGATGAATCCAAACAAAGATCACGAATTTGCATTTTTTTTTTTTTCTGTTTGTTTTGCTCCCATCCTGTAGCCTACTGGCGCCCCCAGCAAGAGTGGGGGCGCGCCCCACCGGTTGAGAACCACTGCTCTAAACGATCCCAGCTGAGGAGGAAGGGTCTTTTCTAGCGAAACGATCTGTCATTTTTTCTAAAAATAAAAATTTGTATACTTTTTAAGCACAAAAGCTCACATAGCACAGGCTCTGGGATGCGCGTCCACGGGTCGTTCTCGAACGATTCGTTCATTTTAAAGGAATCTTTAATGTGACTCGCGAAGAACGAGTCGTCTCAGGGAGTGATTCGTTCAGTCGTGCATGCGCAACATCCTATTAGGTTCTGTACTGGAATTAGTTCACCTGTCTTCAGGTTTTTCGAATCGTTCGTGCATCTTATGGGGCTGTCACGTGACGCTGATTTTGCTGAAGTAAACTCAAAGGTCCGAGTTGGTAAAATGATCGGAACTTCCCATCACTACTATGAATCACGCCTAAGTTAATCGTCTGTGTACTCTGGCTAAAAAAGGTACAGTATGGCGAAAAACTCCATCTTATTTTCTCCTACAACTTAAGAATGGTCCGACACGTTGTACCTTTTTGTTTGTAAACAGTGTTTGACTTACTTGCACTTTCTTAGTCTTTGCATGTTCGTTTTGTAAACACTGGGTCTGTGGTTCCGCCTACGTTTGGTGTAACCTTTCGACATGATTCAATAGTACATAGCATCGTGAAAGCGCTTCCCACGAGCTTTTGTCTTAAAAAGTATACAAATTTTTATTTTCCAAAAAAATTACGATCGTTTCGCTAGATAAGACCCTTCTCAGCTGGGATCGTTTAGAGCTCTTTGAAGCTGCATTTAAACTACATTTTGGAAGTTCAAAATCGGGGGCACCATTGAAGTCCATTACATGAAGAAAAATCCTGAAATGTTTTCCTCAAAAACCATAATTTCTTTACGACTGAAGACAGAAACACATGAACGTCATGGATGACAAGAGGGTGAGTAAATTATTTGTGAATTGTTATTCTGGAAGTGGACTTCTCCTTTAATGAATTATCTTAATTATGAACACACTGATTTGTAGTGCAAACAGTTTTACTGTTTACTGCACATTGTTATTCTTCTCGTCATTTCCCTATACCGGCTAATGAACCAGAAGTCTCGCTCATAGCTTATTTCCACATTAAAGAATAAGGTGGTATAAGTTAAATAATCATAAGAGAGTTTTTTTTACAACACATCATCAATCACCCATACTGGCGGCACTGAAAGTAAACAATGCCACTGAACTAAACGAAACTCGCATATTTTGCTGATTATTGCTGTTGAAAACGGTTAATCATTGTCATGTTTTGGGCTGTATTAATCATTTGGACTAGGAAAAACATTTGGAGTACTATAGACTGCCAAAAGTTATAACAAATCAAGGAAATGAGTGTTAAAAACTGTCTAAGGAAAAAAGGCATTTGTGGTTGGCCAGACTAAACCAGGATTTCTAGGGTAAGAATCTTGACAACATTTGTGTTTGTTCTTATTGTTTCCAGAAAGGCAGGTGAAATATTAGACTAATATCTTAATAAATACTGCTCATTTGTATACCACCTATTAACTTTATTTTGTCAAAATATTGCACCATTTTCTGCTTATTAAGTCCTTCTATATATGACTTAGGAGTTTTCACACATTTTTTCCGTGGTTTAGACAGCATAAATTAGCAGAACAACATATTCAGTAGTACATTAATCGTGCAATCCATGCTGTTGTTTCCATCTGAGTATCTCCAATATGGCCATGCATCCGGGTAACTGACCAAACCGTGGCATAAGTGCAAACCATCTATACCAAAAATTAATTCTTGACAGCATACAGAGGTAAGTGATGGTTAAAAGCTAAAATCTGAAGCCATGCACTCACTGAACTGAAGCACTCCTAACACCTTCATTGAGAGATTATGTTTTTGTAGGTTTAGGCTTAAATCATTCTATCTTACCTGAGCTCTCATCGTTGGGCTCCGATTCACGCAAAACAGGGTAAAGCAATGGGGCCACCAGACCTTTGTGTGGATGTTGGTAACCCACAACTAAATCGCTAAGAGTACGGAAACAGTTCACCTGCACTCCCTGCGTGGCCTGAAACAAAAAACACACGACCCAACACACACAGGCAAACATAAGTATTTGAAATATGCATTACAAAATGTAAGAATTCTGTCCTAATTTTGGGAAGATGGAAAGGGAACATCAGTGTATTAGAAGTTTGACAGAAAAAAACATACTATAAGTATGTGAAAAAAGTGTGAGAAAGTGTAAAAGTGTGAAAACTTTGATGACAGTTCCTGACTAATACTTTTAGGCCTAGTTTCACAGACAGGGTTTAGGTTGAGCCAAGATTAGGTCATAGTTCAATTAGGACATTTAAGTATCTTTTATAAACGTGCCTTAATATCTCAATATTTAAAAACATGTCAGTGCAATTTTCTTTTAGTTAAAACAACCAAGACATGCATTTTAGTCTGGAACTTTAAGTCTCGTCTGTGAAACCAGAGGCTGAATTTTTGATTTATATTTCAGAATTGGCTAACTTTTTATTAAATAACAAATATTTGGAATTCTGACAGACTAAACTTGTGTGCCAAAAAATAATTTAAGACTCTATATCCTGCGTAAACTAAAAAAAGGGAAGGCAGAAAATGCAGAACCGCTAGGTTTGCCACAACAAGAAGTTGGTCTAGGTAGGGTAACTCCCAAAACATTTCAGTTTTTCCGCTTTTATGGACCAAAGATACAATTACATTACGATGCCCTCATTCTAGCATCTGCCAAACTCTACATACCGCGAACAGCCACTAGCCAGCTACCCACTGTGCAAACAAGGGCAAACACACACACATACTCTCCTTAAACCATCAGGCATCATGACAAATAAAATAACCGGCTCTTTGAATGCCTTTTTTAGAAGCTTGTATTTTGAAAGCATGCTCGATGAAACCATTTTGGCAAAAACGTTTAATTATTTCCCCTAAAATCTCCAAATAGCAGCATGGTTTCCCTCCAAGAGTGCAGCTCTTGAAAAGCGATTAAAAGAAATCAGACACTGGGAGGGGGAGAATATTCAGAAAATGTCTCTTTTTCACAATAGAAAGCAATATGACTCTTCTCTCTGTTTTTAATAGGAAACATGCATTAAATCCAGCTTATTGCTAGAGTGTTTCTATATGAAACAATCAACACATCTCATCCATGCAAAGGAAAGAATTAGCATCTAGTACTCCGGCCTGGGCTGAAACTTTTGACACAGAAACAATTATGTCACACATATTTTAATCTCCACGCAGACAGACAAACCCATTCCAGTCATTCCCAACTGGATCAGAAGCGTGGGTGCAGGAGGAATCTGGGTGAAACATTTTACTGACAGTGAGTGCCACCGAGGTCAATTTGAAACCACGCAGCTGCATACTTCAGACAGCAGACAAGAACCAATTCTGCTTCTTTCTCGCAGAAGAAGAAGTGAAAGTAACTAAATGAGTGTCAAATAACTTCCATGTTAAATTGCAAATTAATTCAAAGGTATTTACTGTATTTACTGCCTTACTTGTGGCTGTGCATACGATTACCAAACTTCTTTGTCTGCTCACCTGC
Organism: Labeo rohita; assembly: GCF_022985175.1. Taxonomy (NCBI): domain Eukaryota; kingdom Metazoa; phylum Chordata; class Actinopteri; order Cypriniformes; family Cyprinidae; genus Labeo; species Labeo rohita. Next base: position 8,950,473 of record NC_066882.1, read on the forward strand.
ACAGCCAGTAAACCATCTGCATCAGGGAGGATACGGTATGTATGAACATGTCGCTGGAACCTATGGACAAAACAGACAAGCTGTTAAATCTAAGATAATACAGTAAAATAAATATTCTTAAAGTTATAGTTACCCAAAAATGAATATTGTAATGTCTATTAAAATGTAGTGTAGGTCTTTCTTCCATGGAGCACAATAAGAGATGTTAAGCAGTGAAAGCAAGACTTTCATTGAATAACACCTTAAACTACAGTCTTAAACTCATATATGACCCTGGACCACAAAACCAGTCATAAGGTGTTTAAAATGTGGAATCTGAGGGTGCAAAAAACCTAAATATTGAGAAAATCACCTCTAAAGTTGTCCAAATGCAGATCTTTGCAATGCATATTACTAATCAAAAATTAAGTTTTGATATATTTACGGTAGGAAATGCACAAAATATCTTCATGGAACGTGATCTTTACTTAATATCCGATTTTTGGCACAAAAGAAAATTTGATAATTTTGACCCATACAATCTATAGGTGGCTATTGATACAAATATACCCATGCTACTTATGACTGGTTTTGTGGTCCAGGGATACATATGGCTTCATTAGACTGCACATGCTTTTTGTGCTTTTTTAGATCTCATCAGCTTGTACAGAAGAGATCAGCTCATACATTCTGCTAAATGTCTCATTTGGTGTTTCATGGAAGCCAACCCTTTAAATAGTCACATAAATGGGACATTGTGTGGCTTCATGAAACAATATTAGCATGTTTGATGTTTCTATAGTCACCACATAGCAGCATGTTCAATTCTGAAAGTGGGGTAAAAGTTATTTTATACCATATACAAGGCCACAAAATAAAAGACAGCCTGTTAATGTGGTCACTGAGGCCATTGGTATATATCATATCATACAAGATCATATTTCTGTGTAGGTTAGATAAACCAGAATTTGTGCTGATTTGCATTTGGCCACACAACCTGGAACACGTATTCAACTGAGCCCAGTGAAGACACAATTAGAAAGCTCAGTGTTTTCAGGTAATCTAAAAGAAGAGAACAAAGCACAGAGAGGAAGTGTGACTGTGTGAGTAATGTTTTGCATGTGAACTGTTTTAGAGATGAGGTAGAGAGCAAAGTGAAAGAATGAGCCCGAGCCAGACAACGAGCGAAAAGGAGAATGAATGAGAGAGAATGGAAGAAAGAAAGTAGGGAGCTGGAGGGCTCAGCCTTCAGGAATGTGTCTGGCTGTGGGCCGCAGTGGAGAGAAAGCAGTGCGGTCACTGGAGCCTGTTCCCTCCTACAGGGGCCAGAGACAGGAGGAAAACAGGGAAAACTGAGGCCTGAACAAAGCTGACAGAGTGGGACTGCTGTAGACTAGGTCTCTGGAGCTCGTGTGCATTGAGATAGCACTAAACTATCAGAAAGGTAGCCCCAGTCACTGCCAAAGTTTTCCTGAAACCTGATGGGGAAGGCAGACACATGGCTGTAGAATCCATCTCACAGGCACAGACTGTAGAAAAATGACTACAATAGTTCACTGACTTCTTGAGAATGCCTGGTAACTATTGTGATTAACTTAAAATGCAATGGTGCATCACCAGGAAGTGTAATGAATAGACAGCCAGCCGGGTGTGGTGCCAAACTCATTCTAGGTAAATTTGTCACATCACATTTTAGTGTGTTTGTAAAGGCTGGAGTACATATGACTTTTAAAATCTGAACAGTTTTTAAAACGCTGGTCATTTGTAAATGGGAAAACTGGTCAGCTTACACCAAATGACTGATTAACATTGATTATCATTTTATGTTGCTCTCAAGACAAAAACATCTTGTTGATAGAAGATGCATGACAAATTAAAACTGTATGTGTTATAAAACTGGCTGAAAATCCTCTGACTGGTTGAAATCAAAACCGGTTGAATATGTCCCCATTATACACTGTTAATTTAGGATGAAATCAGTCACTTCTGACCACCCAAAATCTGCAAATTGGTTGCCTTTTGGCAACTAGCACTGACTCATCAGACTGCATACACTCTAAAAATGATGGGTTAAAAACAACCCAACTTGGGTTATTTGGCAATCCAGCGCTGGGTAAATATTGGACAGAACACATGCTGGGTTATTTTGGTTAAATGTTTTACTCAACATGCTGGGTTGTTTTAAGTCCACTATTCCTGCTGAAAAAAAGCTAAAACCAGCCTAAACTGGTTGGGTGGTCTTAAGATGGAAGTAGTTGATTTTAGCTACTAGGCTGGTCAAACTTGTTTACCTGACCAGCTAAGGAAGTGACCAAACCACTCTGGCCTGTTGACCAGCTAAGACCAGGCTGGATGACCAGCTAAAACCAACTTAAGATGGTTTTAGCTTTTTTCAGCAGGGATTATTTAAAAATTATTATATTGCTGTCTTAAAAATCACATACAGAATTATAGAAGCAACAGCAATAATCAAAAGATGAACATTTATTATTAAGCAAGAATATAAGACAAATTTAATTTATCAGGGTGAATACAGCATAGTTTACAATATTACAAACATTTAAACATGTTTTACAAGCATTTTAGAAATAAAAATGGAACATTTAAAAGTAGCATTTTAATTTTAGTGTATTTAACCATCCTCTGTAATTGTTTTTCACTGAAATAGTGCTAATTCTCATGCCGATGTGTCGGCGAAATCTAATAGGGCTGATGGGCTGCTGTTTGCTGGAGGAACTATAAACTTTTGACCACCGCCTCATGTTTCACTCACAGCTGAATGATGCCGTGACTGACTCCATAACCTGCTCATAAACAGACAGTACTGAGATTAGAGAACATATTTTAACATCAAAATAAATTTAATTTATTATAATGAATAAAATCAATTTATATTATGCAACTCAAAAGTCGTTTTCATCATGTGAAATGACCGCTGCTGACGCAGCTGACTGACATCTCGTCCTTGTATGTTGCGTTGCATAAATAATATAATTTACAGCAAAGCAAAGACTTTATAAAATAAATAAAATGTATACAAACCTTTATTTCACTGAAGAAGTGCACCAAATCGGCAGCGCTGAGAACCACTCTCTCCTGTAGAAAATGCAAGAAACCCATGCTCTGACTGTAGCTCAGCAGCTGGGTTGCTTCGTGGCAGACAGGCTCAACCCAGCGGTTGGGTAGAAAAAATAACCCAATATTTAATAACCCATTAAAAATGACCAAGCAGCTTAGTTACAGAAAAACTACCCAGCGCCTGGCTAAAAAAAATATTAAAAATAACCCAATAAAATGACCCAACAAGCTGAACCCAGGATTTGAGTAAAAAAAATAAAAAAATAAAAAAATAAATAAAAAATAAAACAATAACCCAGCATTTTTTAGAATGCATGTATGCAAAAGACATGTAGTGTGTTCTACCTATACAACAGCTCTTTCTGGTCCTCAAATCTGATAATGGCTGATAAGAGTGCGATATTTGAGTGATACCAGAACTCCAACAGCCATTTCACAGTTTGTAATCGTATCACTCCGCTTGCGATACTTCCATCACAGTGAGTGTCATGGCAGATGCCCGAATCCAGTATCATCTTAAAAATATTCCTGTTTTTTGTGTCACAGAATGTAGTTTTAAGATGTTTTTAGGTGAGAATGAATTGTTTATAGTTTAAATATGCAGTTTGTTAATAAGAATAACATCTATTTAAAAATTTGCATCAACGTTTTTAGACATGTGAGCTCCAGGGCGTCAGAGGCCATTCTGTATTCATGAATCCGCCCGACAGCACCTCACCTCGGCCAGATCTTCTAGAATTTACTACAGGCTCTGATGACTTTGTAGTGGCTACACATGAGATATAATTTGTTATGGGTAAATCTAACAGTAGTCTTTGGTCTCATTAATCTATTATTTGTTCCAGAGAAGATATTTTTGGCAAAATCTCATGTTTACGTAAATTCAGTGCTGTATATCAGAGCGCTGCCTTTGTACTTTTAACTGAATTGCCTAGCCGCTTTTATGATGGCTGTTTTTGTTGTTTATTAAATATTATTATTCAATAAATACTATTTATAATAAATAATAGTATTTAATAATAGTGGCGAGAAAGAGAGTCAGCAGTAAAGATTTCTACAAAAGTAAACGCTATAAACGGAAGTTCTTTTTAGTTTCAACAACAGCTTGACGAGAACAGCAGCGAACAAAATCAGCCTGATGAAAGGATATTAATGTTACAACAAAGCTAAAACTGTCCTCAGCAGATATTCAAACCAATGTTTGTTGCGGATACGAGACGTATCTGAAGAATGAATGCTGTATCAGATGTAGGTAATCACACTCGCCCAGTCCATGTCTCTCTCATAATAGTGAGCAACAGCAATACAATAAACTTTAAATGACACAAATCAACGTTCCTTCGTTACTAGTTCTAAAGTTCTAAAGTACAAAGGTGTTGTACTCACAGCAGACACAAGGCGTAGGCTCCAGGCACAGATTCGCTGTCCCTCACCAAGAAGCTGCCATCTCTTCCTGCACGGGCCAGCAGCTCTTCAGCTCGAACACGGGTGATGTCCCGATGGTACCACGCTGCTGAAGTCATGGTGCTTTCAAAAGAGCGTCCTAGTAGAGTATCCTACAGTCTAATTTCCAAATCCCAGAGTGCTTGACACAAGTTAGATGAAAGATCTCATATTGAAACTGTTGATCTCCACTGATGCCAAAACCAGAGGTCCACAATGTCATCCCCACAAGTCAGATCCAGAGAGCGTTACGACCATAAGCTTGTTTACACTGTCTATTGTTTTTGCCTTCCTATAAACATGTGTGTTTTAAAGGCTGAATGCGTATTTGGCTTGAGGGCAGATCCAGGACCAGCCTCCTCCTCTCGTGATCTGCGCCGACTCCACTTGTGAGAGCTCACTACAGAGTGAGACTGAGGTGGATGACAGAGCGTTCATACGCATGCTGCCCACCCCACTGACAAACGCTCCTATTGTCTGGAGGCAAATACATCCAAGAAGAGGAACCAAGCACCAGCTCCAGACTGTGCAGACATGAAAAGGCAGTAGAGCAGTACCACCACAAATTCAAATACTTTTCCACTCGGTTGGTTTTACCTTATAAGGGCAAGGCAACACCCCTCTGAGAACTTCAGCTGCTGTCTGCAAACTATGCTAAAGAACAGTTAACTATAGCCAGAAGTTCGTCAAGATGCTGGACTTCATTCGCAAAGATGGAAGACCAAAAGGGTCGTCATGCAGATGTAAAATCAGAATGGATGGACCTCTGGCAAATGAAAGGAAGTGCTTCACAACTCCAGATGTCAGAGGAGGAAGAGAGAGCAGAAAAAATAAAAACACCAACCTAAATTCCTCTAAGTGACCTCACATCATCGCTGGTCCATGAACTTCCAGTCTCACTCGTTCTTTCTTTCTATCCCTCCTTAGGACCTTCAGAAAAACCCATCCTGTCCCATTCACAATCCCACTGTTGCTAAATCATCGTCACATGCTTTGAATCGGTCATCGGCTCATAGCTTCAGAAGATCTGGGTTACTGTGCTACGCTTCCAGTTGTTTTTCTCCCACTCCTTGTTGGCTTCCCAGCTCTCTCTCTCTCTCTCTCTCCGTCTCCCTCTCTCTCTCCAGGAAGTGAAGAACACAAGCTCCACCATATGGATACGATCATCCCCCTTTTTCTGCGTCTCTTGTTTTGTCCTTCTCCTCCTCCTGCCCTCCTTTTCTTCTCTCTTTCTGTTTCCAGCTGCTTGACTAAAGCCATCCCTCACTACTCAGCAAAAACAGTCTACAAACCTCACCACCAAACACAAATAAGCACTCCTCCCCCAAAACTCTGTTTGTTGTGAGTGGGCTATAAAAAGTCATTGTTTTTCCACTATTAAGTAGCTGAAGGAAGTCAGGCGGTCCCTAGAAGTTTCTACCGCACCCTTCATCTGTAGTGTTGTCTGTTCCGTGTTGTGGCAATAGACCACACTAGGTCATATGATGGTGCAGGCTTATGTACATGCAGAGGTACCACCATTTAGAGTGTCAACAGCACAGATAAAGAAAAATGATTACAAAATGTAAATAGTCTTTATTTTTATCCCCTGCATATGTAAACCTGAAAAGTTCACGTACACTTTTCCACCTCTGCATTGGTTGTGGCTTTGATTCCTGGATCTGATTTGCATTTCAATTTTGCATTTGTCAAGTCAGCTCGAATTCCTGTTAGCAAACTACTCTACTTGATAGCATGATGCATTTCAGAGTGAAAAAATATAATTTTGAACTTATAAATTGAATGAATTAATAAGGATAATATAAGGATGGATAATTTAAACAAATTAACTGGATGGTGAAAAGTGTTACATACCAGAATGGTGTTACAAACCGGAATATCTGAATATGAATGTTCTAAAACACTGATTTGCTTAAAGTTAAAATTGTGTCACCTACACAATGTGACTTTAGAGGATAAGCAATTTATAGATTATTTTATAAAATATTTTAAAAAATAAATTATATACCATAAAATAAAATTATTACATACTATTATTTATTTTATTTAATTATTTATTAAGTAGTTGTACTGTATATAAAGTGAGATGATATGCGGTCACCTAATAAAATTCATTTAATAATAATATTTATAACATTTCTGTGTTATTATAATATTGCATGAAATTATAATAATCATGTAAATAAAATAAAATGTAAAATAAAAGTGAATAGGTGCCGTCAGAATGAGAGTCCAAACACATGCACCAGAAGACAAATCCATCACCAGTCCTCTATCCACAATATTGCTTTCTCCAGTCAAATAAAAAGTCACATATGAACCAGGTGAGAAATATGCACAGATCTAGCACAGTCAGTAACAAAGATGTGAAGAAAATAGGAAATTGATTTTTTTTCACTGGAGGAAATGTTAATATGGATTATGTGCTCTATTTTGGCCAGAAGCGACGCTTTATGGTTAAAAATGCCTTGATGGATCTTTTTTTTTAAGCAAACATGCAGCTTTTTACTTCACAAAATGTTACCTGATGTACTGGAGTATTATGAATTATTGTGATGTTATTATCAGCGTTTGGACTCTCATGGCACCCATTCACTGCAGAGGATTCATCAGTGATGTAATGCCATGTTTCTCCAAATCTGTTCCAATTAAAAAATAAAAATCATCTACATCTTGGATGATCTGAGGGTGAATAAATCTTTAAGAAATTTTCATTTTTGGGTGAAATATTTTTGGATCAGTGCTTAGACCCCATTCACATTGCGAAAAAATAAAATAAAATAAAACTTGTTCCCGGTTAAAATGTTTATTTTTGACTGCATTGGGTGCTAATGTAGAGTGAGCCAACAATGGATCCTCTGCAGTGAATGGGTAATATTGCTTTCTCCAGTCAAAAGGATGTCACATCTGAATCAGGAGAGAAATATCCACAGACCTAGCACAGTTCTTAACAAAGATGTGAGGACAACAGGAAATGGATTTTTTTGTTTTGTTTTGTTTTACTGGAGGAAGTGTTAATATGGATTATGGGCTCTATTTTGGCCAGAAGCAACACTTTTAAAATCACAAGCTGTTAACTGATGGATTGGAGTCTTGTGCATTGTTTATGGATGTTTTAAACAGCTGTTTGGACTCTCATTCTGATGGCACCCATTCACTGCAGAGGATCCATTGGTGTACAAGTAATGTGAAGTTTCTCCAAATCTGTTCCAATGAAAAAAACAAACTCATTTACATCTTGGATGGGCTCAGGGTGAATAAATATTTAGAAATTTTTCATTTTTGGGTGAAATATTTTTGGGTCAGTGCTTAGACCCCATTCACACTGCAAAAAAATAAGGAAAAAAACTTTTTTCCGGCTAAAATGTCTAAAAATAAATTGACTTTAAATATCAAGATTCGTTTTGATATTTTATGTAAAGTACTACCCTGTGTCTACCTACAAAAAGTTTATTTTGTCCTGCTGCACCAGCAGAATTTTTTCTTTACTTTTTTCACTGTTTATACTTAAAACAATAAAAAAAATCTGGTGAAGTAGCTTTATTTAACTAGCTTTATTTTAATCACATTAATTTTTGACTGCATTGGCCACTAATTTAGAGTGAGCCATAAGACTAGCAAAGACCAGACTAGCAAAGATTTGAAAAAAATAAAAACAATGGATCCTCTGCAGTGAATGGGTTCCGTCAGGATGAGAGTCCAAACACCTGCACATTTGTAAGAAACAAATCTATCATTAAGTGTTTATAATTTTAAACTGTTGCTTCTGGGCTAACATTGCAATCCTCTATTCATAATATTGCTTTCTCCAGTGAAAAAGATCACATCTGAATCAGGAGAGAAATATGCACAGATCTAGCACAGTTCTTAACAAAGGTGTGAAATTGATTGATGGATTTTTATTTTACTGTTAGGAAGCATTAATATGGATTATGGGCTCCATTTTGCCCAGAAGCAACACTTTTAAAATCACAAGATGTTAACTGATGGATTGGAGTCTTGTGGATTATTTGTGGATGTTTTTATCAGCTGTCTGGACTCTCATTCTGAGGGCACCCATTCACTGCAGAGGATTCATTGGTGAGCAACTGACGTAATGCCAGGTTTCTACATCTTGGATGGTCTGAGGGTGAATAAATCTTTAAGAAATGTTCATTTTTGGGTAAAATATTTTTGGGTCAGCGCTTAGATCCTATTCACAAATAAAAGTCTTAATGTGTAATTTTACCTGCTTTTTTTTTTTCGGGTAAAGTATCTAAAAATAAATTGACTTTACGTTAAATATCAAGAATTGTTTTGATATTTTATTTAAAGTACTACCCTGTTTCTACCTACAAAAAGTTTATTTTGTCTTGCTGCATCAGCAGAGTTTTTTTTTTTTCTTCACTTTTTTACTTGTTTATACTTAAAACAATAAAACTGGTGAAGTGTATTTCTATTAAAAGATACATTGTCTGAAAGCGATGAACATTTCTTTCTGAATATTGCTTCTTAAGTTGCTATTTTTTAAAAAAGACCTTTTAGAGATTTTTAAGTAAGAACATAAAAAGATTAATTAAAAACACATGAAGAAGTCATCTTTGCAGCGTACACCTGGTAGTATGACCCAGATTCTTTAGATATGTGGTTATGGATACATAAATCACGCTATTGAACGTCCCAGTTTTTCTATGTTCTTTCCTGAAGGTACAGTCCATCCAGTTACCCCCTAGGTCATGTTTACAAAACACACAACGGATTACGTCCATCTCTGACTAAGGCTAAGCCATCTAAGACATGCTCTCAGTGTCCAACATCTCATACAGTCACAGAATCTACTGCTTGTTTTCCACCTGAGGAAACACCGGCCTTTATTAACACCAAACACAGGCAAAGAACAGTTTCCAGAGTTTTGCTTGGCAAACACTTTAGACGAATCATGACCCAAACCGCATGCTAAAACTCCACAATCCTAGCACAAGCAGAGCTCGAGCTTTATTTTAATCACGTTAATTTTTGACTGCATTGGCCGCTAATTCAGAGTGAGCCATTAAGACTAGCAAAGATCAGACTAGCAAAGAGCATTACCTGCTTATTCCAAAGTATTATGAGAAGCAAACAGGTGATGGAAGAGGATTTGCTCTCTCTAAAGATAGATCCCTCATGCTTAAATAGAAATGTATGGCTATTTAAATTCCCCAGTTAAAAACGCTGAAAATAGTATTAGAGTATAGGTCTACTAGCCTACTTTCGATATTAATGAGTAGTGAGTATTAAAAGAAAATGTGTGAATATTAAGAGAAACTCCAGGGGAAACCCTCTAGCATTCGAGTAACGTGCTTCAACGGTGTTTGTGTGTTTTGTCTGTCTCAGAACCGTGAGGAGATAAGAAAAAGTCTAAGACATTAGGAAAGAGGATTATGAATACAAGCCAAGCACATGAGCATTAACAACCAGCCCCTTCAAGATAAACCTCTTTGTTTGGTTTTACTGAAAAAAAGAATAATAATAAAGCTAAACTTAACTTAGATTTTCACCAATCAAACATGATTTCTTCTAAAGTTTTAGGTAACGGCAGCTTGCCTGCAGTCCTCAGATAAGTCATTTAAATTAGTCATATGGGGAGTGACTGAGCGGGTGAGAACACAGGAAATGAAACCAAGATGTTTGGTGCAAAGTTGAAAACTGAATTTGGTTTGGAAATTCTGAGATGTCAACCTTCGTAGAAGTATTTGTGGTTTGGAGATAGCAAAGTCATGTGTTGTCATCTAGACCACCAGTTTTGAATATAGCTCTAAAGCAAAAACACATATGAAGGCTCTGTAAACAATCATCATTAAATGTCATTTTCAACATTCCTTACTACAAATAAACTAAAAATAACATATCTGCATTTTTCCTAAGTGAAGTCTTACCGAAATGGTTTTGAAAGTAACGTCATAGTTATACACACGTTATATCCAATTGTGTCTAATTAAATCAAACTCTTAAAAACAGCTTGTATATACTATTTGCATATGCTGATGTTTTAACTTTAAACTATATATAGACTGCTGCACACCACAATGGTGACAGAAACCTAAATAGGTCTGACGGAACATCTTACCTTACATTCTTTAAGTAATTGCAGTCTGTCAGTATTCTTTTGTTCAGTGATCACTTCTATGCAAATATATTGATACTACCTGCAGTCATAGATTTCACATAATTAACTAGTTGGTGTCAGAGTTAACAGAGCATAATAGTGATCAAAACACTTTTACATGCCATCTGAGCAGAGAGTGCAGGCCCTATAACCTTACACCATCTGTTACAGTAGATGTGAGGTGTGATGAGCGTCCAGACGTCCCAGTCTGATCCTCTCTCTTTCATCCTCATAAAAAGGATTAGATTTGTTACTACTTCCATTATTAACAATATGTTAAACACTGCGTTTTCCATTCAACACCCTTTAAATAAAGCCCTCAAAGGATCACATATAGTGAAAGTGATTTATAAAACAATGGTGCTTATATTATTATATTAATTATACTTACATATTGTTTTAAGAAACATAATATAGGTTGTCTGAGAGAGAGTTGAGAGTACTAGTGCTCTGGATGCAGTGCCATTTAAAAAGATGTTCACTTACCAGTGACATTGTAGATATGCATTATTGTCAGGCATGATTCATTATTCCACAAGCAAAATGTATAATAAAATTTGGTTTAGGGATGTTTCCTTCAAGGAGGTAAGGGAGGCGTGCCTCCAAAAAATGGATAAGAAAAATTTTCATAGCACAAATATAAAACAACGTATATATTACAAAATATGACGTTAAAAAAAGTGTGTAAATCACTCGTTTTTCTAAACAAACACTGTCCAACGGTGACACAGACCCCATAAAGCGTACGGTGGGTTTAGTGGGAGGTAACTGAGAATTAATGGAGGAAAGTCACATGAGAGGACATCGTGGTAATTATTGGACATGACTGGTTATGATCAGCTGTGATTAAGTAAATAACTCACGCTTAGATATAATCATTTTAATATGTCAAAATAAGACTTAAAATGACATGAAAACATGATCTGTAGGAGTTTTTAGTGAGTATTCAGCTTTGTGAAATTTAAAGTAAATCTCTGTGTCTCTGAACAATTTACCGAGCGTTGATGACGAATGAAGTTGATAAAGTTAACTATTAAAAAGAATAGCTGGGGGCAAAAATGTAAACAAAAATGTAAAAACAAACACTTACATGATGAGATTTAAACTTGACTTCAGTAGAATATTGATTACATTGTTAATCTAAAAATATAAAACAGAATTGATTTCTCTCTCTCTCCTTCTGATTGTGTAAGTAATGTTTATTTAACCAAGAAAATGTGATTTGATTAAAAAAATAAAAAACCTATATGTATGTGTGTAAAGATACGTACGAGCAGTATTAATTAAGATATCAACCTAATATTTCACCTACCTGACCGGAAATGATAAGAACAAACATGAATGTTGTCAAGATTCTTGCCTTGGAAATCCTGGTTCAGTTTGGCCAACCACAAATGCCTTTTGCTCCTCAGACAGGTTTTTTGCACTGTTCTCCTTGATTTGTTATAACTTTTGGCAGTCTATAATACTCCAAATGTTTTTCCTCGTCTGACCGATTAGTACAGCCCAAAACATGACAAAAATTGACCATTTTCAGCAGCGATAATCAGCAAAATTTGCAAGTTCTGTTCAGTTCAGTGGGATTAAGTTCAGTGCACCAATATGCCCAGTTGATGAAAAAACTCTATAGCTAAAGATATTCTGCATTAGCGCAGATGCATTTTGACCTTTTTGACCTCCACCTTTGTAATTGTGATTGGTAGACCTAAGCCATCTTTGCTAAGCCATCCAAACACTACTAGAGTTATCAAATAGCAAATGGATTTCTCACAGTGAATTTCACGTATGTCTGTTTATCTCAAAGAAATGTTGAGGGTAGTGTACTGGTTAGTTCAAATACTGTACTAGCAGCCAACCAGCTGTTTGAACTGTATGTCACGATCACAAATCCCCCTGAGGTTACAATGACAAGTTCCTCTAACTTCTTTTGAAGCAGCCGATGTTTTAAAATAGTTTGACACCTACCTCATTCCCTTGAAACCCTAGAAGACCAATGACAAGAAAACCAGTTATGAATTTATTACACCAACAGCAACAATGCAAGCAGGAGTTTTAAAGCTGAGTGTACCTGTTAGGATGAACATGCTGCATCATATGAGGCTTTAGGAGCAGTTGTTATTGTTATTTTGGCCTCAGTGATTCCACGGTGAGGACATGCCTGAAATGGACACATGCTATGTTGGAGGTGGAGCTCTGTACACAGACAAGCGATGCAAACGTAATATCACAGTTCTGTAGTCCAACTGAATGACCCTGAGGCTGACACTCTCATTCATACATGTACTCCACAATAGCTAATCCCTAAGTCCAATTCTGTCTATTTTTATACATATTGTAGCCAGAAAAAGACGAGTACTAATCAACTAATAGGATTGGGAGCGAAATGAACATTTTATAACGTAGTCTGTGTAAGCCAAAGAGAGGGAGGAGAGATTGCACTATAAAGGCAGACAAGACAAACTGGGGAACACACTAGGAAACTAACAACACCGGCTATAGAACCAAGCTCAGGTGCAACAGTGCAGAGGACAGCCTCCCAAAACCAGGTAAGATCTAAACTTTCATCACAATGAGGAAACAGACTTAGACTTTGAGGTACAGCTACTGATTTGGATTTAGTTTATATGATATTGTTCAATGTGAATGTGTATATTAGCATTCCTGGTTGTAAAAAAAGGGCCAGAATTGTACCTTTTGGGGTACAACAGCTTGTCACTGCAACAGTACTGTTAAAAGGACATCTTTTTTTTACCCCTAATAGGTGCATATTAATACCTTAAGGGTATGTATTACTACTTTAAGGTACTAATATGTACCTATTAGGGCTAATAAAGGTACAAAGATGTCCTTTTAAGGATACTGCTCTAGTAACAACACTGTAAAAATGTTCTCCAGTATCAGTTCAGCAGCTGCCTTAAAAGTTAAATCAACTTAAAAGTACAAGATATTTCAACTCACTACAATAAAATAAGTTTAAATGACTTGTACTTTTAAGTTGATTTAACTTAAAATGTTAAGCCAGCTGCTAAACTTAATTTTTTTTTAAGTTATATTTTTAGGCTTTTTTGTGCCTTTAATGGACAGAACAGTAGAGATATGACAAGAAACTACTGGGTGGAGAGAGAGAGGAGCGGGATCGGCAAAGGTCGCCGCGGCAAAGGTCGCCGCTCAGATAAAAGTTGTGCTATATGGTAACCAAAGGCTGACACAACTCAATTGTTAAAGCTGAAACTGGTAAAAAACATCTGTTGTACCCCAAAAGGTACAATTTTGACTTTGTGTACTGAAACGTTATTTTCTACCTCTCAGATAAAAAGGTACAAAAGCTGACACTAGGATGGTACCATTTCAAAGTGCATGGTACATTTTTAAAGGGTGCAATTTATCCTTGCATTACATTTTTGTAAAACAGTACTGCACCAGTGAGTGCTTTTGTACTTAAATACAAAGATAACAAGATGCTGTCTTGTAGACTAGAGACTGAGGAGCATCAGTTGTTTGCATATTCAGTGTTTTGCTTGCCATGTATTCCTGAGCCTAAACATGATGCTAACTGATATAACCCTTACCTGAAGGAATGAGGTTATCTATATCAAGATTATCATCAGTACAATCATCTAAATATGACATATCATGCTTAGACTTTGCCTCTTGATTGCACTAGAGAAAAGACTGTGATCATTGTAATTTGTTATCATTTCTATAGCACAACAACTAAAAAAAGTGCTTCACTTCATTACGTTTGAACCAGCAAATCAGTTTAACTGAAGTCACACTAGAAATATAGTCTGATTTTTAAACAAGAGCATAATGGATGAATTTTGCTGGCTAAATAAGTGTCTTATATTTGTGATTTATTTATACTCATTTACACATAAATAGATAATTAATTCAGCTTATTTGTTGTGATGCTCTTACTTAGACTTTACAATATTTAAATATTAGTTAAAATTTTTATATTTAAATATTCCAAAATAGTTTAGAGGAATTTAACTTGACTTCTGTTAGAATATATTGTGCACATTTTGCACTTATTTTGCACCCATATGTGACAAAGTTGACTAAAAACTTTCAAGCATAGTGTTTCAATATTCATTACATTGCATTTTTTTAAAAATATCATTGTTTTGGCACTTCCAGTGTTTGAAATGGTTGGCCTCATTCACAGAGACACATTAAAAACAGATAAGAGCTAATCCTGAGTGCGGCTTCTGTGAAGGATTATGAGGCAGTCTATCGTTATTCTAATCTGGTCTTCCCTGATTAGCCCTAGAGGATTGAAATCTCAGCAAGACGACATATAAACATGAATGGTTTTCCAAACAATGTTTGCAATTCAGGGAAGGATGCTGGTACTTTTAATGTTGCCAAATCAAGTGACTGCCCTCCACTGGCACATTTTACACTGCAACCTTTTCACTTCTCATTTCAGAACACTTCAGCTGACTTTCCATAACCATGGCAAAGTAAGTGTGTGCATATTCACCTATTCTAACATTTTATAAAGACATCATAAAAAGGCGTTTAATACCATGATTTCTCTGTATCCTACAGACTATTTAATATTATATTCATATTTATGACACCTCTCTAGATTGACAGCCTTCGTGCAATGTTCCTACACCCTGTTCACTAGTAGTATTAAATCTGAAGTCTTTTTGGTCTTCAATCCTAGTGGATTACCAGATTATAAGAAATCCCTTTTAGAGTGGATTGACAGGATTACTACAAGAGTTTTAAAGTAACAGTGCAAAGCTTAGCATATGCAGATGACTAATCACCTCATACAGACTAACATATTAAAACCATGCAAAATCAGCAGATATTGAAATCTCAAAGATGATTATCAAAAATTATAATATCAAGACTGTATGTCATTTCAACAGGATTTACAAGAAGACGAGTGGTAATGGTTCGGTAAGGCTACACCTCCCATTACTTTTCATCTGCTCCACATGCACATGCTCTCAACCAGGATTGCCAGATCTTAGTATTAAAACTAGGCCAATGTCTCTATCCTAAACATCAAAACTTAAAACATGCCACTCCAATACCTAAAACAGACATTTTACATATTCACATAGGCATTACACATTGTGCAATATGCCAGGCTGGGAATGTAGCAATCTCTGGCAAAAGTTTAAAGGTAGCCCCATTCTGTGGAAAAAGTGCAGATTTGGCAATCCTGCTCTCGACATATTTATAAGACACAAGCGTGATACACAGGATAATCATTTCAACAATCTTGTATTCCAGTTATGCCTTTATTTGGGGAGAAGAGACTTTGTGGACCACGTGGAACGTGTTGACCCAGTTGGTACGTTCTTGGCTACTTTATGTTTAAAACATTATTATTAAAATTGTGGGATGTTTTTACTTTTTCATTTAAATGTATACACTACCGTTCAAAAGTTTGGGATAAATAAGATTTTTAATGTTTTTTAAGTATTTTTTGCTCATCAATACTGCATTCTTATCTAACAATATAAGTCTTTACTACCACTCTTTTTTTTTTTACTTTAACATATCCTTGCTGAATAATAGTATTAATTTTCTTTCAAAGAAAGAAAGAAAGAAAACATTTACTGACCTTGTAAAAAGCATTTTTAAATAAATGCTTTTTACAATTTTTATTCATCAAGGAAGAAAAAGTATCAAAAATTTCCAAAAAATAACTAAGCAGCACAACAGTTTCCAACATAAATGTGACCCTGGATCACAAAACCAGTCATAAGTAGCATGGGTATATTTGTAACATTAGCCAAAAATAAATTCAATGGGTCAAAGTTATTGATTTTTCTTTTATGCGAAAAATCATTAGGATATTAAGTATAGATCATGTTCCATGAAGATATTTTGTAAATTTCCTACCGTAAATATATCAAAACTTAATTTTTGATTAGTAATATGCATTGCTAAGAACTTCATTTGGACAACTTTAAAAGCGATTTTCTCAATATTTAGATTTTTTTTGCACTCTCAGATTTCAGATTTTAAATAGTTGTATCTTGCCAAATATTGTCCTATCCTAACAAATCATACATCAATGGAAAGCTTATTTTTTCTGCTCAGAAATTAAAAAAAAATTACACCTATAACTGGTTTTGTGGTCCATAGTCACACATCAACATTAGAATAATTACTGTGACACTTAAAGCTGGAGTAATGATGCTAAAAATTCAGCTTTGCGTCACAGAAATAAATTATATTTAAAAGTATATTAAAATAGAAAACTGTTATTTTAAATTGCAATAATATTTCATAATATTACGTATGGTTATAATATTATTTGATCAAATAAATGGAACTTTAATAAGCATAAGAGACTTAAAATGTTAAAAAACTTTAAAACCTTACTAATCCCAAACTTTTGAATGGCAGTGTATGTATATATACACACCACACTTTTCTACTTTAAAAGACTTATTATTTCCTTCTCAGATGGAGTGCTCAAGATTGATCCTTCAGCTCTTAATGGAAGGAAAGGTACAATTTAATTTAACACATTGTCATGACAAAAATTTGTCATTAATTTCATTTATTTATATTCTTAACTTATTTTTTTTAGTGTGGGTACAGCTTGCATGTGCCTTCCGCTATGGACGAGAAGATCTGGATGTGATTGGAGTTTCCTTCAGAAAAGACATTTGGATAAAGCGCATTCAGATGTATCCCGTTCAGGGAAGCAAGCCCCCAAACACACCAATGCAGGATGCGCTTTTGAAGAAAGTTGGAGACCAAGGACATCCCTTCACTTTTGATGTAAATTAATAGTTATGCTTTAAGCATTGAGAAAACAATCAAGGATGTCCTTCATTTGTGTCTGTCCTGTTTTGTCTCAGATTCCAGTACATCTTCCATGCTCAGTGTCACTTCAACCAGCACCAGAGGATGCCGGGAAGGTACAGTAGCACAAATACATGCACATGCACAAATACACTCACAAATGTTTCTCTAATATATAATATGTTTACTTTTACAGCCTTGCGGGGTTGACTATGAAGTCAAAGCCTATATTGCAAATGAAGAAGACGAGGTAGATGATAAAGTTGACAAGAAGTATGTCCTGCTCCATTTTAACATTACGATACTCTGTGACTAAACAATTACATTTTTATCCTAATTCTAATATTTCTATCAATAATAGAGACACTTGCCGTTTAATAATTCGTAAAATCCAGTACGCACCAAATGAGCTGGCAGCCGGACCCAAAACCGATATCAACAAACAGTTTATCACTGCAGACAAACCAATTCACATGGAGGCCTCCATGGAGAAAGAGGTACAGTGCTTTGAATGGCTGTTGTAGATGATTTATGAAATTGTAATGCTTTCAATATATGCAGCTATATGTCTGCATTCACTGTTGATTTCTCACCCTTCAGCTCTACTATCACGGAGATAGCATTCCTATCAAAGTGAAAGTGAATAATGAGACCAGTAAAGTAGTGAAGAAAATCAAAATCAGTAGTAAGTATTTTTACTATTCCAAAAAACTATAGAAACCCTTATAGAATTTGTAATGGTTATAATGGGACTTGTATTGGATTTAAAGAGATAGCTAACCCAAAAATGAAAATTACCGCATGATTTACTCACCCTTAAGCCATTCTAGGTGTATATGTGTTTCCATGTGTTTAGACAAATACAGTTGGAGTTACATTAAAAATTGTCCTGGCTCTTCCAAGCTTGGCAGTGAATGGGTGTTGAGATTTTGAAGTCTGATAAAGTGCATCCACCCATCATAAAAAGTGTTCCACACAGCTCCGGGGGGTTAATATAGGCCTTCTGAAGCAACCTGTTGTGTTTGTGTAAGAAAAATATCTATATGTAAAACTTTGTAAGCCGTAATCTCTAACTTCCACTAACTGTCGTCCACACGTTGACGGGAGAGTAGCGTTTCAGTGGATGACGTAGCGTAAGCTCTGGTAAGAATATGTTAGTCTCGCAAGAACCAAGTTTTGTTTACAGCAAAGGAAAAACAGCCTCCTATTGGCTTATATCGACATCCCCCAATCCCCTTTAGCCGTGTGGAGCACTTTTTATGATTGATGGATGCTCTTTATCAGACTTATTTTGCAGTGGAAACCATTACAAATTCTGTGAAGGTTTCTGTTGGTGAAGCCCATCTGCTTTCTGCTGAAGGAGATTTCACTTCCAGAACAAAAATTTACAGGTAATTTACTCACCCCCTTGTCATCCATGATGTTCATGTCTTTCTTTCTTCAGTCGTAAAGAAATTCTGTTTCTTGAGGAAAACATTTCAGGAATGTTCTCCATATAGTGGACTTATATGCGAGTTTGAACTTCCAAAATGCAGTTTAAATACAGCTTCAGTCAAGGAATAAGGGTCTTATCTAGCGAAATGATGGGTAATTTTCTAAAGAAAAAAAAGAAAATAGAAAAAAGGAAAAAAAAGTACAATCTATGTACTTTTTAACCTTAAAATCTCGTCTTGTCTAGCTCTGCGATGAGATCTGTGTAATCTGAGTCAATACAGTAAGGCAGGGTTGGCAGGTTTTCATAGCAAAACCCGCCCAATTGCTACTTAAACTGGCCCAGAAGTAGCCCAATCGCATTTCGAGAGGGTCCCCTGAGAAAAATATGGTTCTGGGGGATAAAATACACGTTTTTTGGTGGGATTCCCCTGGTAAAATTAGCATTCCAGGGGCTAAATATTACGTTTCTGGGATCGCTTCAACCCACGGACATTAAAAACAACCCGCGGCAACAGTATTAAAGTAGCCCAATTCCGCGGGAAAACCGCAGACTTGGTAACACTAAACATATGAAAAAACTCCCATCTGATTTTTTTCCCCCAACTTAAAAATCGTTCTACGTTTAAAAATTTAAAATGCATTTAAACTGCATTTTGGAAGTTTAAACTCGCGGGCACCAAGAATTCCACTATATGGAGAAAAATCCTGAAATGTTTTCCTCAAGAAACATAATTTCTTTACGACTGAAGAAAGAAAGACACAACATCACGGGGGCGAGTAAATTATCTCAAAATTTTTGTTCTGAAAGTGAACTTCTCCTTTTACGGCAAACTTCCATACGCCGTGTTTCTGTATTAGCGTAGCCTAACACTTACCTCATGACTTTTGACATTATTTAGCATTGTTTAGCCAAATTGATCTCTGTATCATTATATATCCCGTTTTCTTTATATGTTGCGGGCAGAGGTGTGCCAGAAGTGTTGGTTTTGGTCTGAAATGCGGTGGTCCCGTGCGACATCTAGTGGTTAAAATCGTATATAGCACCATTAAGAATGATTTATTATTGCTTTTAAGTATGTGACTCACAAAACCAGTCATAAGGGTTTTGTTTATGAGATTTATACGTCAAAGCTCAATAAAAGCTGAATAAATAAGCTTTACATTGATGTATGGTTTGTTAGGGTAGGACAGAATTTGGCTGTGATACAACTATTTGAAAATCTGGAATCTGAGGGTGCAAAAAAATCTAGATAGTGAGAAAACTGCCAAATTTTGAAGTTGTCCAAATAAAGTTCTTAATGCATATTACTAATCAAAAATTAAGTTTTCATATATTTACAGTAGGAATGTTACAAAATATCTAAATGGAACATGATATTTTACTTAATTTCCTAATGATTTTTGCCATAAAAGAAAAATCAATAATTTTGACCCATATAATGTATTTTTGGCTACTGCTACAAATATACCCCAGCGACTTAAGACTGGTTTTGTGGTCCAGGGTCACATATGTGTTTCCCACAATGATCCAGAATAAACTAGCTCATTGTGTGTTTTAGTTTACCAAATTACAGATGTACTGCTTTACTCTTCGGACAAATACGACAAATGTGTCCTGAGTGAAGAATTTGGGTGAGTCAAAAAACTTCACACAACAAAAGTTGTTGGTATTTTTGTTGCAGATTTAATAAATAAGGCTTAACTGATCAGTCAAATAATAGAATAATTTTACAGACATTTTTTTAGAAGTTTGTCTATGATTGGTCTTAAGAGGTGAAAACCCCTTTTTTTTGTAACAGGGACCAGATTAATGCAAACTCCACCTTTGAGAAGGAATATAGAGTCACTCCTCTGCTTGCCAATAACAAAGAGAAACGTGGTCTTTCACTGGATGGCAAACTGAAAGATGAAGACACCAACTTGGCTTCTTCGACAATGTCAGTTAATCTTTATTACAACAACTGAATATATACTTAAATTGGTAGTTTGAAACTAAAAGTCATCTGCATTTGACAAATTTTTATGCTTTAAATTTTTATATTTTAAAAACATCAAAATATTTTTATTTCTAAAAATGCACAGGCAGATAAACACTGACTTATCTGAATCTGTCTTTCTGCAGGCTGTTACCGAACGTGGATAAACAAATGCAAGGCCTTGTTGTTTCCTACAAAATTAAGGTTACCCTCATGATGGGAGGCGGTCTCTTGGGAAGCCTAACATCAAGGTTTGGATCTTCATTTTTGCTTTCATCCTAATGTCTCAGCATTTTACCTCCTTCTTTTTCTGATGTCTTTTGCTGTGCTATTAAGGAAGATCTTTCCCTTGATACTAAACAAGGAACAGTCTGTTTAGTTACTTGGTCAATGAAAATAAATCCAGCAGTACATAGTGTGATGTGGTTTACCATTGTGAGCAGTGAAAGTACTCAGTACATGTTTATCTTCTGTACACAGTGATATTAACGCTGAGCTTCCACTGGTTCTGATGTCACCTAAACCAGCAGGTGAGGTTTCTGTTCTTTTATATGTAAAATGAGGCGGCCTTGTGTGTCTGTGTGACATTTATAGTCCACTTTTCCAAGGATAGTTCTGTAAATGTGACTATAACTTATTTAAAATTCAAATAATACACATTATACCTTGTTTATAAACTTAGCACTGCTAAGAAAAATTCTAAAAAGCATAATTTTCTCATCCTTGTGCATTCTCAAATTGAGCAGAAGTGTAAGTATCAATGTAAACTTATTTCCTATCTTTCCCATTAGAAAGAAAGAATGTTAAACTTTAAGGCTTAACAAAAACAAAAAATATAACTTTTTTTTCTTCTTTTATTAAAATCCAGGACTGATATCAACCTTGAATAGATTCTACAACCAGTGACAGAGAGGAGCAAGTCAGAAAAGGAGAGACACTCAGGAATAGATGCAAAATCCAAACAACCTCATTTCATGAGCCATAGGCTGTAGATGCTTCCTTGTTGCAAATACCTGTGTATTAGCTGTATAATGTTAAACGTGGGCTAAAGGCCTTGTACACTAAGGTGAACTCAATGACACTGAAATCAAGCATTGATCTGATGCTGATGTCATGTTTATTTCTTCTGCCTTTGTCGTGGGAACTCAGATTAATCATGTTTTAGTTTCTTTTTGTATTGTGAATGTAAAATATGAAGAAGTACCAAACAACTTACTTTAAATGTATTATTATATTAAATTGTATTTAGCATGTTGTGGTCTGTGTGGCGATGGTGGACATTAATAAACACTGGACTGTTATTTGGACCACTAGCAAAGTCTTTCCTCATCCTTTATCCTTCATCATGGCTATATATGCAGGGGAGCAGTGAAGTAGTTAATTATTATTTATTAAGTCTCTTCTGCTCACCAAGGCTGCATTTATCTGATCCAAAGAACAGCAAATCAGTAAAATTTTTAAAATATTTTTACTATTTGAAATATGTTTTCTATTTGAATATATTTTAAAATGTAATTTATTCCTGTTATCAAAGCTAAATCTTCAGCATCATTACTCCAGTCCTCAGTGATTCTTCAGAAACAATTTTAATATGCTGTTCAAGAAACATATTATTATTATTATAAATATTTAAAACAGCTGAGTACATTTTTTAGGATTCTTTGATGAAAAGAAAGATCCAAAGATCAGCATCTGAAATAAAAAGCTTTTGTACAATTATATTATATACTATACCATTCAAAAGCTTGGGGTCAGTATAATATTTATTTATTTATTAAAAGGAATTATAAAAATTAATATTTTTATTTAGCAGGGATGTTTTAAATTGATCAAAAGTGATGATGAAGACATTCATAATATTCCGAAAGATTTCTCTTTTAGATTAAACCTGAAAAAAATTCTACTCAGCTGTATTCAACATAATAATCAGCGTTGGGGGTAACGCATTACAAGTAACACGAGTTATGTAATATTATTACTTTCCCCCCATTTATTGATTAAAAGCTCTCCTTTCCCCATGTTGAGAGAAATCGGGAGTAAGATATTAGTTTTAGAATAAATGTGAACATCCATTAATTCATCTCACTCACAAAAAACAGATTGAGTATTCCTCAAAATGAATAAAAACTGTGAAATTCAACTCAGAATATATGTTAAGTAATGCTAATATCCTTTATGCATTTAATACCATTTTATTAACTGATGTCTTTGCTGCCGACCTTCGATGATCCAATTCAGCCATACTAATAAGCAAAAATTACTCAAGATCTAACATTTGTTTTCCTTTTTTTATTGCTGAAGAGTTGACTTTTTTTTCTTCTGCTGTCTACTGTACAGATGTGAATTTACTTTTCTCAAAGCCTGAGGCTTTTGGTGTGAAAAGGCTTTTACATTTGCCAAAAATAGAACTTGTTATATTAAAAACGAACAACCAAGCCCTGTCCAGATTTAAAAAGTAACGCAAAAGTAAAGTAACGCATTACTTTCCATTAAAAGTAACGTAACTAGTTACTTTTTTAGGAAGTAACTCAGTATTGTAATGCATTACTTTTAAAAGTAACTTTCGCCAACACTGATAATAATAATAATAATAATAATAGTTTTTTGAGCAGCAAATCAGAATATTAGAATGATTTCTGAAGGATCATGTGACTAGAATAATGATGCTAAAAATTAGGCTTTGAAATCACAGAAATCAATGACATTTAAAAATATACTCAAATAGAAAACAGTTATTTTAAATTTTACAAATATTTTAAAAAATGTACTGTTTTTGCTGAACTTTAAAAAAAAATCAGGCTTTATGAGCAGAAGAAACTTATTTTAAAAAAACATTACAAATCTTACTTACTAATCTTACTTTTATTTTTTAAAAAACATTTTTTTTTATTGTTATCATGTTATTGCGTTTCATTGTGTTAGTTGTATTTTTTTAGTTATTTTTACATAATCAAAAAGCCAACTGCAGTTTGAGTTATTTGTTTTTGCAAATTAACGCTTCATAAAGACATGCCCATAGTAGTAAGAGAAGAATTAAAGAAATGTATGTATATACACTGCTCAAAAAAAATAAAATAAAGGGAACACTAAAATAACATCCTAGATCTAAATGAATGAAATATTCTTATTAAATACTTTGTTCTTTACATAGTTGAATGTGCTGACAAAAAAAAAAAATCACACAAAAATTATCAATGAAAATCAAATTTATTAACCCATGGAGGTCTGGATTTGCAGTCACACTCAAACTTGAAGTGGAAAAACACACTACAGGCTGATCCAACTTTGATGTAATGTCCTTAAAACAAGTCAAAATGAGGCTCAGTAGTGTGTGTGGCCTCCACGTGACTGTATGACCTCCCTACAACGCCTGGGCATACTCCTGGTGAGGTGGCGGATGGTCTCCTGAGGGATCTCCTCCCAGACCTGGACTAAAGCTTCCGCCAACTCCTGGACAGTCTGTGGTGCAACGTGGCGTTGGTGGATGGAGCGAGACATGATGTCCCAGATGTGCTCAATTGGATTCAGGTCTGGGGAACGGGCGGGCCAGTCCATAGCATCAATGCTTTCGTCTTGCAGGAACTGCTGACACACTCCAGCCACATGAGGTCTAGCATTGTCTTGCATTAGGAGGAACCCAGGGCCAACCGCACCGGCATATGGTCTCACAAGGGGCTGAGGATCTCATCTCGGTACCTAATAGCAGTCAGGCTACCTCTGGCGAGCACATGGAGGTGCTGTGCGGCTCTCCAAAGAAATGCCACCCCACACCATTACTGACCCACTGCCAAACAGGTCATGCTGGAGGATGTTGCAGGCAGCAGAACGTTCTCCACGGTGTCTCCAGACTCTGTCACGTCTGTCACGTGCTCAGTGTGAACCTGCTTCTGTGAAGAGCACAGGGCGCCAGTGGCGGATTTGCCAATCTTGGTGTTCTCTGGCAAATGCCAAACGTCCTGCACAGTGTTGGGCTGTAAGCACAACCCCCACCTGTGGAGGTCAGGCCCTCATACCACCCTCATGGAGTCGGTTTCTGACCGTTTGAGCAGACACATGCACATTTGTGGCCTGCTGGAGGTCATTCCTGCAGGGCTCTGGCACAAAGGCGGAGGTAGTGGTCCTGCTGCCGGGTTGTTGCCCTCCTACGGCCTCCTCCACGTCTCCTGATGTACTGGCCTGTCTCCTGGTAGCGCCTCCATGCTCTGGACACTACGCTGACAGACACAGCAAACCTTCCTGCCACAGCTCGCATTGATGCGCCATCCTGGATGAGCTGCACTACCTGAGCCACTTGTGTGGGTTGTAGACTCCGTCTCATGCTACCACAAGAGTGAAAGCACCGCCAGCATTCAAAAGTGACCAAAACATCAGCCAGAAAGCATAGGAACTGAGAAGTGGTCTGTGGCCACCACCTGCAGAACCACTCCTTTATTGGGGGTGTCTTGCTAATTGCCTATAATTTCCACCCGTTGTCAATTCCATTTGCACAACAGCATGTGAAATTGATTGTCAATCAGTGTTGCTTCCTAAGTGGGCAGTTTGATTTCACAGAAGTGTGATTGGAGTTACATTGTGTTGTTTAAGTGTTCCCTTTATTTTTTTGAGCAGTGTATAAACTTCTGACTGACTTCAGATCAAATCTTAAGTATTGTTAAATGTTAAATGGGTGTTATGAATATTAATTAACAATGCAGTGAGTGTCACTAGCAGTGTTGGGGAGTAACTAGTTACATGTAACAGAATTACGTAATTTAATTACAAAATAAATGTAATTGTAATTAGTTACAGTTACTGAGAAAAAATATGTAATTAAATTACAGTTACTTTTGAAAAATGCCAGTGATTACAAAGGGGATTACATCTGATATTTTTTTACACACCCACCCCCACTTACAGATTTAATTGACTTCTTTTAAATTGCACTGACTGCTCTAAAATGAGACACCAGTGTTTCAGGAGTTTAGGACACAGAATAGGACACATGCTTATTCGATAACTGTTTTATTTCCTATTTGGGTTTATGCATAAACTTTATTTTTTAAGATTGTTTTTTCCAAGGCACTGTTAGATGCTAGCATTTTCTGTCATAACTATGCAAACATTTGATTTCAAATCCAGTATCATAGCTATTAAACTATTTCTTGTTATGATGTTATTTATGTTATAATCTTGTTATGACATATAGCGCAACTGCGCTCACGGTGACTCGAGTTCGATTCCCGTCTCGAGGTCCTTTGCCGATCCCGCTCCCCTCTTTCCTGTCATCTCTCTACTGTTCTATCACAATAAAAGGCATAAAAAGCCCAAATATATAAGTATTAAAAAAAAAAAGTCTGAATTTGTGGTGGCTGTGCTTTAAATTAAATTATTACACAGCTCAGACTCTTTCGGGGCAACTTAAGTCAGTGCTATATGCTTGATAATTTTTCTTGGCGGAAGCTTTGCGTTTGGTTAGCTAATAAAATATTAAAGCTTAATTCAATATCATGTGTACAATTTCTTAATTCTGTCATCCTGGTATCGTGGACTTGCTCTATTATTTCATACAAATGCAGCTGCTGCCATTTTTATTTTTTATTTTTTTGTACATTGTAATGGATTATAAGATAACTAACAAACTAGTACTACTACTTAATTATTTATGTGGTGAAATGTTGTGTAAGAAAAGTGGTATGACTGCACTGTGTCCCTAAAATGTCTAATTTGAACTAATTTCTTCATGGAAGCTTTGCGTTCAATATTTCAACTCAGATCAGTGTTTCGTGTCAAATAATTTTAAATAAATCTATTTCTAAATAATCTATCAAGCTGCTGTGTAATAAGTAAGATAATGTACATTCAGCCAGTTGTTATCGCAAAATAAAGATGTATGTTATCCCTTACTTATTATAATCTTAATTCAAGTGATGAAGAATTTTGAAAGTCCGATAGTAATCAGTGTTGAGTGCTACTGTACGGTTAACTCTGCCTGCTTTAAATGTTTAAAAATAATTAACAGTTGAAAATATTAGAAATTTAGAAAAGTAATCTAAAAGTAATGTTACATTAATAAAGTAATTGAAAAGTTACACTACTTATTACATTTTAAATCAAGTAACTTGTAATTTGTAACCTATTACACTTCCAAAGTAACTTTCCCAACGCTGGTCACTAGTGATAACGACTGAGTTTCTGAATGAATAAATGACTCTTTTCCTGGTTGCATCAGTGGATTAGCTTTAGCAGTGTCAGTTTAAGCTGCATATTCGCTTGTGAGTCTGAACTGACTTCAAATCGCAGCGGCTTTACACACTTAAGTTCACCTAAACAGAGCTGCTGTACGACAAAGGTAAGTTTTACGTGTAGTGTTACGCTGTGCATTCGTGTGCATCGTCGAGTAGTTCACCGTAAAAGCGCAAAAGCATCAGGACAAAACGGGGGAAAACCGGTGCATCACTTTCATTTTCATCCTATTGAAACTACTGGTTAGCTTAACCACAAGGAAAAATAAGAAAGGTACGCCTAGAGTTGCGGTTGTGCTATTTAAACTATAAATCTATTGAAATTATGTTCGGGAAACATCGCTGAAGTTTCTGTAAATAATCATAGTTTGTAATCATATTGTCAAATGTCATAGTAACGTTAAACATGCTGAGCAAATACAGATCCGAGCATATTGATTTGTTACGCAGACCACTCCGTAACACTCAGCGTGACTTTATACTAAAACAGAAACTGTTATAAGCATTAGCTATCTTACATATTCTGCTCTGTTCGGGTGTATTATAATATTATCGGGCCGTGTGAACTTCCCAGCAAGCACTGCGCGCATTACGTTCTTTCCGGTTAGCTGCTGGCTACCCTCAGATACCGGGATGATCAGACCTCATTCACCGGGCCCGTGTGTTTCAAATAAACCCGCTGGTCTCCGTCACTGGAACTGTAATGTCGATGATTACCGTCAGCAGTACGAGAGTGACAAGCAGTGGTTCATCAGACGCCAGTTCATTGTGAAACACATTGACGAGTACGAGGGAAATGCTCTTGATAAGCTACTGGCCCTGTCGATGGTGTGGGTTAACCATGTTTTCATGGGATGCAGGTGGGGATTGCATTGAATTGAGCTGTTTAACTATTTTGGCGGGAGTTTGAATGAATGCTTATATCACAAAAGTCATGTTTATTCAATGTTATATGTATACATAGTTATACATTAGTAATGTCACCCAAAGGATGTAGTCAATATTATGGCTGTTTTTCTTTGAACAGGTATGGCTCCCAACTGATGCACAAGGTGCTTGAGATGGCAGAAGGGATTGATGTTGGCGAAATGCCCTCGTATGAACTAGTTCCAAACGCAGAAGCAAAAAAGAGGCCACATTCATCGGATGGAAGTAAGTGTTTCTATCCATCTACCTATAGAGGGATTGCACTTATGTCATGATATGGTCAGTTATCCTGATGCACAGCCATATTGGCTATATTCTGCATGTTTAGTGCACTAATGAATACATTGTTCTGCTAATTTATGCGTCTAAACTATGGAAAAAAGTGTGGAAGCTGCTTCATATAGAGAAGGACTTAGTAAGCAGGAAAGAGTGCAATATTTTGACAAAGTTAATGGATGGTAAAGATGCGTACAAGCAGTATTAATTAAGATATTAGCCTAATATTTCACCTGCCTGACTGAAAATAAGAACACACACAAATGTTGTCAAGATTCTTGCCCTGGAAATCCTAGTGCAGGTTTGTCAACCTCAAACGCCTTTTGTTCCTCAAAAAGTTTTTTGCACTCTTCTCCTTAATTTGAGAATAAAGTCAAAATGCTTTGAGAATAAAGTTGAACTGTTTCGAGAATCAATTTGCAGCAATTATGAAATTAAAGTATTAAATAATATTTTGAGAGTATATTCTAGCTTTTTGTGCATGCAAATGGCCCGGATCAGGAACACCGGGATATATTCCGAAGTCTCAGCTTTCAAAATCTGTCTAAATATGTCTATTACAATTATATAATAGACATTTATATTACAATAATGTAAAATGTTTTCCACCCTCTTTAATGTGGCGTGACAGTTCGCCGTGTTGTATTCGCCTCAGTTTAAGCAGTGTCATCTTTCCAATTACAGAGACGTTCATTTCATTAAATTAGGCTATACTGTTTTTTATATCATGCTATAAACTTGAAATAAAGACGAAAACACATTTATAATTTGTGTTTTATGATAAAACTGACAGAATTTGAAGGTTGAGCTGTGTTATATTAAAAGCAACAAAGCACAAAAGTAGTATTAAAAAAAATAATATTAATACTGGGTAGCTGGCATGCTACAAATAATGAATGGAAGATGTTAAATATTATTTTCAATCATTTATCGTATTATATCGTGAAGAAAACAGCTTGTAAATGTCTCATTTTAATCAAAAAGACGATTGATTCACATGAATACAGCGATCCCGCCACATTAAAGAGCGTGCAAGACACACTGTTTGTATTTCGCTATAAAACTGACAAATATTGAAAGCTGAGACTTTGTTTTATATTAAAAGAACCAAAAGCACACAGTTTATTGCTATTTTTGGGTGGCTGGCTCACTACAAATAGGCCTAATGAATGCAACTGAAGACGTGAAATATTATTTCCAAGCATACTGTCATTGCGAGTATAACACATGCCATGATTTCTGCTAATAATCTCAAATATATTCAAATAAATTTCAGTGGCCTGGCAACTACTTCTGGTGCTTCCAATCTGGGCCATTTGCTTGCACAGGCTATACTCTTAAAATATTAAAACTTTAATTGCTATGACTTTATTCTCGTAATAATTTGACTTTATTCTCAAAACATTTTGCTTTTATTCTCAAAACATTTGGACTTTATTCTCAAAATATTACGACTTGAATTTTTTTTTTTTAACGTGGCACTAAAACACTGTTGTAATTTATGGGTGTTTTGCATCAAATAAACACATTTAAGCATTTAAAAACAGCATTTAAACAAAACATGAGTAATCATTTTTGCATGTAAATGGATATTTTAATCATGTATTATTTCATATTTCAGGTGAAACACCCATGAGGAAAATGCCTGTGTCAAAATTCACATCCAGACCTCGATTTGAACCGGTGCACTTTGTAAGTGGAGGAACCAGCGGTAGTGGAAACGGAGAAACTGATGAAAAAGAAAACGAGAAGGAGCGCAGGAAGGGCGAGATGAATGACGTAAGCCAAAGGGAACCAGATTGTCAGCCGTATAATGGTAACGGCTCCTCTTCCTCCTCTGGCTCCCTTGAGATGGGGAGTTACAGTTATGATTCTTGGCCTGAGCACAGAAATAAGAACGTGGACTCGGGCGGCACAAGTGGGCTCGGCTATGGCAGCAGAGTCTCCACCCCGAACTTCATGGGCAAGGTGCATCAGGAGTACACCGCTAGATACGAAGCGCACAATGCCAAACAATCAGACTCATTTTCCCAAGCTGGACGAAGTGATGGCTATGGAAGCGCTGGACGGTCTGGAGCCTGGGATAGTGGACGGCATGGACTGGGATTTGGACAACAGGATAGGCCAACATCCAGCAAGGCTTTCAGCAGGGTCTACGACACCCCAAGCAGAGGCAGCTCTGGCCTTCTCCCAACACCCTCACAGCCATCTTCTATCCCCACATCAATAGTTGATGAAAAACAGTGGCTGATTACTAGAGTATCCTCAGCTGTTGCCGTTACTCTGAGAGATCCTGTGTTCATGAGTGGACCCGACACGCCAAACTACAATTTCATACTCAGCCGCAGCATTCAAGCTTGCAAGACGAACCCAGAGTACATCTATGTTAATTTAAGAGATATTCCACCTGCTGATCTTCCTAAAAACAGAAAAGTACCCTCTGAAGGATACGCATGTGAACTGAGGTGCCAGTCTGTGTACCTTGCCACAGGGTACTCTGGGAGCAAAAACGGTGCCAGAGACCGAGCGTCAGAACAGGCCGTCAAGCTGTTCATGAGGCCGGTGGAAATTCGTGTCTTGCAACGACAGTACAAGCGTACTTACGTTAACGACATGGTAGTGTGCCAAGTGAACACTCCAAACCCAGTTCTTCCCCCACCTCTTCGCAACCCAGAGGACAAGCCGCCCCCTAGTACCAAGGGCCAGTATGAGCCTGATCGAAGCAAACACTGGACTGAATTTGTGATCATGGAGAATGCACATGATGCCATTTGTATACTCAACAACTCTGCTGCTTTCAACCGCATGAAAGTTGATTACACTTTTGACCCGGTTCCCAACAGCAATTCATGGCTCTGTAGTGTGTACTTACAGGGTGAGCTGGTGGCTGAAGCCAGAGGAACTAAGAAGAGCTCGAAACACTTGGCGGCGGAGGAGGCGGTTAGGAAGTTGCGAATGAACCAGGCAGCTCGTCAACATCAAGAGCAGCAACAACAGCAGAATTTTTCTGGAGGGAACCACACTCAAGACCAGCCTGGTAGTCGGTACGCCCAGCAGAGCAACAGGAACGCACAACTAGGTGAACTGGTCATCCTTGAAAACTCTGACAACGCTATTTGCATAATAAACGACACTGCTCAATTTAATAAAGTCCTTGCTGACTACAAGTTCACCGTCCTGCCGGACCATCGCTGGCGGTGTGAAGTTTACCTCGACGGTCAGTATGTGGCTGCAGGCATTGGACCTAAAAAGACCGTCAAGCACATTGCAGCCGAGGAGGCCCTCGCCACACTTCGGCGCACACAAGCTGTGGTGAAGTCCAACCTTAGGAAGGAGGGCCACGTGGATGCAATTTCCCGAAATCAAATCATGGCTCGTTCTGGCGAGGAATCCTTGAGGCAGGAGATCAAGGAGGACAACATCGGTAACCAGCTTCTCCGTAAGATGGGGTGGACGGGTGGTGGTTTGGGTAGAGAAGGAGACGGCATTGCAGAACCTATTAAGGTCAAAGAGCAGTTTACTAGGGAAGGACTTGGTATGGACATGGACAGGCAAAGTAGTCAGCTGACTAAGCGCGATATTGAGGAGATCATTCGTAATTATGCGAGTTCAGACCGTCAGGATGACCTGCGCTTCTCCACGGAGCTTAATAATGAAGAGCGGCGACAGATACACCAAGTATCTCAAAGATACGGGCTGCGGAGCAAATCATATGGACAAGGCCGGCAACGCTTCCTCGTGGTTAGCCGCAGAGTTCAGAAGGAACAGCTGATTGGTCAGCTATTGCAGGAGGGGCAGGTGGGACGATATGAACTGGTAAAGCCTCAGGCTTTGCAATGACTAAGCCCCTGAGAAACCAACAGATGACTGTTAATAAAAGCAAAGGGGTTTTACTTGTCACTTTTCCTGTTAATTTGTTTCTGGAGAGTGTAAAATATTTTTAAAAAAAAAAAGGTGGACTTAATCCTGGAAAATCTGTCAGGTGTCTGACTACAGTGTGTACTCTTTGCCTCCCTTTACCATGTATTTCTGTACAACTTGTCCAGATTTGCCGTAGGTTAGTTTAAGATTATAAGATGAACACTTACAGTTGAGGTCAAAAGTTTACATACACTTTGCAGAATCTGCAAAATGTTAATTATTTTACCAAAATAAGTGGGATTATACAAAATACATTCATGTTATACTTGATTCTTAATACTGTGTTGTTAACTGAATGATCCACAGCTTTTTTGTTTTGTTTTTTTTGTTTTCTTAGTGATAGTTGTTCATGAGTCCCTTGTTTGTCCTGAACAGTTAAACTGCCTGCTGTTTTTCAGAAAAATCCTTCAGGTCCCACAAAAACTGTTTCTTTAGCATTTTTGAGTATTGGAACCCTTTTAACTACAATGACTATGATTTTGAGATCCATGTTGAGAGCTGGGGGGTGACAGCTTTTCGAATTTGAAGATAAGTGTAAATGTAATTTATTTTGTCCTCTGGGAAACGTAAGTGACTTCAGTAGCTTTTGAAGGGCAGTACTAAACGAAAAGAATATGATATTTAGGCAAAATAATAAAAATGTACACGTCTTCATTATCGTCAAAAGTTTATACCCCTGGCTCTTAATGCATTGTTTGTGTTTGAACCTTCTGCAGTAGTCCCTCTGTGTGAAAAGATGGATCTCAGAATCATAGCCATTGTTGGAAAGGGTTCAAATACACAAAAATGCAGAAAAAACAAAGAATTTGTGGGACCTGAAGGATTTTTCTAAAGAACAGTGAACCATTTAAACTGTTCAGGACAAGCAAGGGACTCAAGAACAACTATCAAAAACAGCTCTGGATCATTATTAAGAATCAAGTGTATGTAAACTTTTGAACGGGGTCATTTTTATAAATTCAGCTATTATTTTCCCTTGTGGACTATATGTAAACATCATTTATGTGACATATCTTATTCAGGTCAGTACTAAATAAAAAATAACATGCATTTTATATGATCCCTTGTATTTTGGTAAAAAATTAACATTTTGCAGATTTTGCAAGGTGTATGTTAACTGTATGTTACTAACTAAACTTTGTCATATCATGTATCCTGTGAATATTTATTGACATGGATATTAGTAGTGGGGCCTTACAGCAGCATGTGACATTCCATTTTATGTTCACAACGGACAATATATCATTCACTCTTTCATCTGTTGTAAGATAAACACTTGAAATATAAAAATAACCTTTAAGTAATTACAAACAGTATATATTTTTGTCATTTTCTGATTGTTGATTGTAGAATTAAATATTTATCTCAACCCTAAAAGACTACAACTCCCTGTCCGGCAAATGTCTGAGCAGCAGTCCCTGTGAAATTTGCTATTGCGAATACTGTCAACCTGTCTGCTTGTATTGACACATTAAATTTAGTCTGGTCATAGTCCATTTTCTAGTTTATTTAATGAAATGTAAATGCTTATCTTCACTCAAGAACAAACACCACAGAGTTCATTTTACTGTTTATTTACAAGAAGTGAGAAAATGTACAGTTTCTTACATGGGCTACTAGTGCAAATCCGACACTCTTGGTAAATTAGAAAAATGAAGATTAGCTTAAATGGATACTGCATGACAGCATCACATCCACATGGTTGGAGAAGCAATTTAATGTGAAAAACGGCACTTTAATGGAACTTAAGAAAACGAGCAAAATAACCATGCATCTGGGGTGCAACAGACACAAAGTAGTGAACACAGAAAAAAGCAACACACGCTCAATGCCAACTTGTAATATTCTTAATCACTGTGTACTTTCAAACAATTACTGCTGACAAACTAGCACACAGTGTCAATAGGCAATACCCTAAACAACAGTATGAACTGCTTTATTAAAAGAACAAACCACTTGCACTTGATAAAAAAGGGCCGTTTCCAACATTTTCAAACTGGTTTTAAAACATCAGGTTTTCCAAGTGCAGTTATAAAGGCATGTTTCTGGAACATCTAGGCTTTCCATACAAGACAATACATCATCCATCGTTAATGTCCTCGCCGTTTAATTTGGAACGACACGTTAAGCGGCATTCGGTATGACACTTTTTGCAGAGACACAAATTGATCTCTGAATTCAAACAAGGTTACTCAAACTTGGATTCATACTGAAAACAGCAACCAACATGTTAATACCCAAAACAAAATCAGCCCACAGTGTAGGAGCAACTTATAAAACCAAAGAAATAAGATGACAAAAACGAGGGCAGGCCAAATAAAAGCAAGTAACCCTAGCAACAATATTTTGTTAGACTAAGGTTTATCCTTATCCAGGATAAGGTTCTGCATGAAGAGGGAGACCACAACACAACAGCACTCTAATCTGGCAACAGCTACAGAACAGACAATTCTACCGAGTACGTGGAGAATGATTCAAAACATGATGTGTTTTATTTTATTCTTTGCAAGGTGGTTTTCCTCTTGTTGGCGAGGCGGACTATTGTTCGTATGTGAACTGTAAGGAGGGTCAACAGTCACGCCAGCTCTGTTCCACAATGGCCGACACACGCTTCTCATACTCTCTCTTGTTTTCCTGATACAGCTGAGCTGCCTGGCTGTTGGCAGGGCTGTTTGGGTTCGGCTCATCCAGTAGAGACTGTGACAATGAAAGGTGTGTTAATAACCCCATCAAAAAAGGAACAGAAAAATCATGCTAATTAAAACATTTAGTCTCAGGGGTCCAGCACATTTTCCATTTCAAAGTTCCATACTTTTCCAGACTTCTCTGTAGATTTTCAGACCATATTGTGAAAAATAAATGATTAAGAGTGTAATGATTAATGGTTAAATTCACAATATTGAATTCACAGTTTGATACTCCCCCAATACTACAAAATAGTGTTGTCACAGTACCAAAATTTCAATAGTCAGAACCAATAAAATTTCACAGCTTTCAGTTTTCATTAAGGTTAAATTCACAGTATGGAATTTACAATTTCATACCTTCCCAATATGACAAACTATTGTTGTCACAGTACCAACATTTCAGTGGTTGGTACCAATAAAATTAAACAGTTTACAGGTACAAAATTAAAAACTATTTTCAGCATGTAGCCTTCAAATATTTTTCAATTGGGTAAACATTGTTTCATAAAAATTGTAATAAAATTAGGAACCAAGAAATGTATTATACAGAACAAGTCTATTAGTCTGAATTCACACTGCAAAATATATTTTGACATATTAGATTTTTTTTGTCCCATCCACTGCTGTGATCACGGAGACAATAATTGCAATTTCAGATTCAGTTCTGCATTTACATATTCGCACTAGAGCTGTCACTTACAATTATTTTTGTAATCGAGTAATCGGTTGATTATTCTGATGATTAATTGAGTAATTGGGTGATATTTTTTTATGGTAATAAAAGTAGACCCAAGCAAAACAATAGATTTGTTTTTTTAATGACTTTAATGACAAAAGGTGGAACATTTCCAGTAAATTTCAGAAACATTTCAGAAATTTTGGATCTTTCCAGGATTTGTTGGAATGTTCTGTGAATTTCTGGAATTTTTTTTCACCCCTTATATATATATATATATATATATATATATATATATATATATATATATATATATATATATATAAAATAGCAATGAGGTAATAATACATGGTTCAAATAAAATCTAAAAAGCAAGTAATCAAGTGTTTTTTTGTTTTTGTTTTTTCAGAACAAAACAAAGTACATAAGGTAATAAAACAATCTTTTTTTTTCTTTTTTTTTTTAACACTTTACACTTTGTTTAATATTAACTAAACATTTAAGTCCAATGTCCACTTTATCTTTAATATTTTGTCACTACTTTGTGATAGAAATGCTACAGCCAGTGTCATTTCTTGAATAAGAACATGTGAGCATCAAAACATGCAAACTCAGAGCAAGGTCTGAACTTTTATTTTGAAGTTGCAATGAACAGTTAGCATATTTAGAAAGATAATGATGAATTCTCCAGTGTTGGCATACATTTATAAAAGATTTACCTTATAAATCTTATAGAACAGTGCTCACTGTTTCCAGATGAACGTTACAACTAAGACTCACAGCATATGCAAAGACAACGTTGAGACAGTTTGCGCATGTAAATGATAACCATTCGTGTTGAGCAGCATTTATTGCGAATGAAGCCGCTCTCAAATGCACATAACCTACACGCATATAAATTAGTGTTGCACAATAGAACGGTACTAAAAAAGGTATCTTGATATCCTGCTTTTAAAAACTGTACGATTCCACATTTTACTGGAACTTTAAGAATGCATTTTCGTAAGAGCCGTATTTACTATGATAATCGTGAAGCAAAACATGGGCACGGAATCGCAGGATCCAGTCATAAAAACGGAATTTACTGTATAACGTGGAATATTACAGAATTTGCCCAGAATTTTGTTGTAGTATCGGTTCAGTAATAGTATCTTTTTCAGATTTTTTTAGTCAGGTATCGTATCTAAGTAAAGATTTTTGTGACCACATCAATATAAATACAGCACATCATAATCCCGCAGAACATATTAACTGAATTTATTTAACTGAATTGCAGCCTTTCTGAATTCAAAATAGCACTATGCTTTATTATGATCTTTAAATAATTGTAATATTTTGTGCAGCCCTAGAAAACGGTCTAATAATGGTATTCATGGATCTTCGTCTGTGGAATGCGCCACGTTCTATATTTTGCTGGTTAATCGACACCAGCAAAATGCAATAGAGGAGTACTCAAATTTAATCAAGACAATGTGACAGCCCTAGTTTGTGCTCTTGCAATGAGTAGTTCTACACTGCACAATGAAATCATCTTATTTGCATTTGTTTACATTTTGTTAGTTATAAT
This sequence comes from Labeo rohita, assembly GCF_022985175.1. Lineage (NCBI taxonomy): Eukaryota > Metazoa > Chordata > Actinopteri > Cypriniformes > Cyprinidae > Labeo > Labeo rohita. The sequence continues at coordinate 8,987,568 of NC_066882.1, forward strand.
GAAAGCTCACTGAACTTTAAAGCATGTGTTGAATAAATACTCTATCGTTTTAAGCAGTATTGAGCAGATTCTCACTCATATAAACACATCTGATTGGTCAGAGTGCTCACATGTACCACCGGTCAAGCAGAATGGCTGGTGTCATTACAATTTTTAAATTTCAGTATTGACTTGGCACCGAAATAGAAACAGGAATAATAAAAGCTCTGCCTTTTTATCTTTAGAAATTCTCAATGTTATGTTTTAGCAAACAGAATGGGGCAATAGTCTGGAAAAACAAACATTTTTCAATATTTTCTTTTTTCCTTACTTATCCAGATGTGGAAATGTGTAGGAACCCTGTAGTTTGTGCAAAAATCTGAAAAAAGTGTAGATATGTCATACCTGTATTGAGGTTAAAATTGAAGAAACATCATATGTTGGACTCCAGCGATTCTGAAGAATGTCCAAACATATACTACCATCTGCATAAACTGAGCATGAAGAAATACAAATAGATTTTATGGTCCACCAACAAACAACTTAATTCTAGCATGTGATACATTTACAAAATTATACTTTATAGCAATCTAAAGTCCAATGATTTTGTAAACGCAATAGTGCAATCTTAGAAAAAAAAACTTACCATTAGGGTGAAACATTTTCGAAACAAACCGGACTGTAGGAGGTTTATTTGGATATTCTTCTGTAAATTCTATTGTGAGTTTGAAAGTTCCTATGACAAACAGAAAAAAATAAGCAAAACCTTTTGCCACATGTGAACAAAAAAAGAATCATGCAATGCCAAATACCAGTACACAATTACAAAGTAGCACATATAACCAATCCAAAACTCAATCCTTACTCAGCTGTTTACATTATGATATATTAATCTGATCAAAAGTGACAGTGAAGACATTTATAATGTTACACAATTTGATTAAAATATGAAAATACTATAATTTTACGAAATATTTTTAAAATACAGCATTGTACTAAAATCGGGTCAGTAACTTATTTAAAATACTTTTATTCAGCAAGGACACATTAAATTGACCAAATGTGACAGACAAAAAATTAAAAAAATTCAAATAAATGCTGTCCTTTGAACTTTATATTTATCCAAAACTAAATAAATAAGCAAGCATATATATTAAAGAGCACTGATTTTTAGCACTGATAATAAAAACGTTTATTGAGCAGCATATTTAAATGATTTTTGAAGTATTGTGTGATACTGAAGACGAGTAATGATGTTTAAAATTCAGCTTGCATCAGAAATAAATTACATTTTACAATATATTAAAATAAAAAATAATAATAATTTGCAATATTACTGTGTTAACTCTATTTGAAGAGTTCAGATACAAAAGCCTCTAAATCCATCTGACGTCTTTTTTTAAAAAATGCATTTTTATCAGGCTCCGATGTGTAGATTTCTATGTAAGTAACGGTACTTCTGCTTGGGCTGAGGCTGAGATTTTAGCGAGTTTGAAGTAAAAGTATTTGTGACCCTGGACCATAAAACCAGTCATAAGTGTCAATTTTTCAAAACTGAGCTTTATGCATCATCTGAAAGCTGAATAAATAAGCTTTCCATGTATGTATGGTTTGTTATGATATAAGAATATTTGGCCGAGATACAACTATTTCAGTATATGGAATCTGAAGGTTGCAAAAAAAAAAAAAAAAAAAAAAAATATTGAGAAAATTGCCTTTGAAGTTGTCCAAATTAAGTTCTTAGCAATGCATATTACTAATCAAAAATTAAGTTTTGATATATTTACAGTAGGAAATTTACAAAATATCTTCATGGAACATGATCTTTACTTAATTTCCTAATGATTTTTGGCATAAAAGAAAAATTTTGACCCATACAATGTATTTTTGCCTAGTGCTACACATATACCCCAGCGACTTAAGACTGGTTTTGTAGTCCAGGGTCACATTTGATGGACGTATAATATGTGTCAAGAGCATTCACGCAGTATCATTATCTCATATTTGACCGAGATGGCTTTGAAGGGTTTTTGCATCTGAACTCTTAATTCATTTATCAAATAAATGCAACCTAGGTAAGTAAAACATCCCTTTTTAACTGACCCTAATCTTCTGAAGCCATTTCTTGCATTAAAACTGAAAAATTATTCCAAAATAAACATATAACAGCTTGTGTTTTTTTTTAACTTACCATCTTCAAAGGGTGTTCCTTCAGGGCTGCAAACAGAAGAAATGGGTCAACATGTCAGGTTACACAAAACACTTGGCATGACAGCAAGAAACAAAGCCAAAATCACTGGGCAAAGTGCAGCAGACCTGCGCATTACTGTAATCCAAAAATAACAAGGCACACAGTCTACGGATATGACATTATAACCTGTTTCCTTCACCACAACAACACAACACAACACACAGCTCTATTCAGGACACCGTCACTTCAAAGATCAAATAACCAGCACCTCTTATGGGGGACCACTGGCCATCTGGCCTATTTAAAACTGCTTATATTACCGCTAACAAGCTGTCATCTCACAGACTTTGAATAGCTAGAGATAAATAAAATTGTCAGTTTACAGCTCATAGGTGTCAAAAAAGGCAAATAATACAAACCCAAAAATGACAGCGTTCCAGACCATGATGTTGTTTTCCGACGGGGCTCCGCTAACTCCTGCTGGTGGATCCTCCTGGAGACTGAAAAACAAGTTGCCCGGAGAAGTTACATTACATATACAACACCTACATTACGACAACACTAAATACCGGACAGATAACATCCAAATACATGATCGGAGACGGATACAGACATTAATAAATGACTATTGTGAGGAAAAAGTCGCCATGTTAAAGCCTGAGAGCAACCGGCGTTCAAAAAGCTACCGAGGGCCTTTAGCATTTTCTGTGTCGCTTACCGTTTAAAATCTCTCATCAGACGCCGTCTTGCTGGGGTTGACATGGTTTAATTGAATAGCCAAGACGTAAACATAAGGTATCGACGTTGTTACTTTGAATTAGGTTCAGTTATTTCAGTTCAACGGACGTCGCTTTCGTCGATTCGGTGAAATATCGGCGTTAGCCGTTCGCTTGCTTGGATCCTCCTGCCTGTTTTCTCTACTAAGCCCGTTTCTCTGGGACTGGACCATACCAACATAAAGTGGGGGAGGAAGAACGCCTCGATAAAACAAAAGTGTGCCCGTTCACACAAATGTTAACCTATTCGTGATTTAGAAATTATTACATACCAATATATGTGACTGGCTTTATTAATTAGCGTTATTTAGATTAATGATAAATACAGATATGGTTAAAGCCGTTTAGAGGAAACCCTTCAAACACATACAGTTGTAACAAACTAGCATAGTTACGTCATGGGTTTGACAGACATGGTAAGTACAGAATTTAATTTTGACTGTATACATTGGAAGAAAGCATGGTTACTTCCTGAAAAATTTTGCATTTCTAATAAAATCAGAGAGATACATTTTAAGATTCTGCATAATGTCTACCCAACAAACTCCCAAATTACTTCTTTTTCTTGATATTTCTAATTTATGTGTATTCTGTAAAGTTGAGGAAGAAACTTTACTTCATTTATTTTATCATTGCGATCAGGTGAAATTTCTTTGGGAGAACTTAAGATGTTATCTATCTTCCTTTATAAAATTTGATTTAAAATTTACGCTAAAAGAAATATTTCTATATTTTTCTAGTAGTGACCATGCTACTGAACTTGTTAATTTTTTTGTTTTGCATTGTAAAATTTTTTATTCATAAATCCAAATTTCTTAATATGTTACCTAGATTTGATGTCTTTCTCGCAGAGATTTTGCTTATTGTTCAGTCTCTTAAACTTATTGATGATAATAAGAACAAGAAGTTTCTTAAGGCATATAAGGATCTTTTTCCTACTGATTGAGGTGGGGTTTTTTTTTGTTTTTGTTTTTTTTTTCTTTTCTTTCCTTCTTTTATGTTATTGTATTGCTATGCAGTGCTGTTTATTGCTGTTTTCCTTTTTGTCTTGCAATAATAAAAAAAAAAAAAAAAAAAAAAAGAATTTAATTTTGATATTAATTGGAAAACGACCTGGTCAAATCCTTATAAATTTTGTATTTTGAATAAAGTTAAAGAGGTGCATTTCAAAATACTTCACAAAATTTACCCATGTAAATTAGCTCTTTCTAAATTTATGGACATTGACAATACTTGTTGTTTCTGTAATGCACATGAGGAAGATTTGTGTCATTTGTTTTATGATTGTGATTTGTCTCTAAGATTTTGGTCTGATGTTAGTGCCTTTCTATTTCTGCAAAGAAATGTCAACTATATGCTTTCTTTAAAATATGTGATTTGTACTTATTCACACAAAAGTAAAATGATTGAGTATGTTGTTAACTTTTACATTTTACAAGGTAAAGGTTATATTCATAAACAGAAATTTGCGAAATGCATACCAAAGTGTAATTTATTTTTATCAGAAATGGAGATTTTGAAAAAGTCTCTAATGCAAATTAATAATAAAAAGAATGTCATATTGTTAGATTTCATGGAGAAATTATTTTCTGATATAGCTCCCTCGCTGCAACTGTTGAATATGTCCTAAGGAAAAAGGAAGAAAATGTTAACTATTGTTTAGTTGTTTCAATGGTTTTTGTTTTGTTTTATGTTTATATATATATATTTTTTTATTTGTTTACTTTATTTTATTTTATCTTTTATTTACTTTTTTTTTAATCTATTTGTTTCTCTCCCTTTAGAACTGTTTTACTGTATAAGATTGCTTTAATATTTGGTGTATCTGGATTTACTTGTTAATGTTTTTGTAATGTTCAATCTTTTTTCTTGAATTAAAAAAAAATACAGAATTTAATTTTATTATTCTCTCTGTATACCCTTTTTCTACTTGTTGTGAGATGTATATATTTGTTTTAATATGTACATAATTGCAAAATAAAAAAAATTAAAAAACCCGCCAAAAACGACGCCAGCAAACGGTAAGGTTTAATTGTAAAACCTGTTCATTTTCTAATTTACTGCACATGAAGAGACTTACTGATGAACATGCAAAAACAAACAAACAAAAAATACAGAATTTAATATTTAAACTCAAAGATAACTTAAAAATATGTGTGACACAATGTTATTAATATTACAATTTACTAACGTGCATAAATTAAATAACTCGCAGATAGTAGTAAAATATATTTATTGTCATTATTATTCAAATACATTCCTCACAGACCCTGTATTGATTACGTCTTGTTGTAAAATGATCAGTATCACAATGACTTTTCTGTTTTGTCCTGAGTAACCTGTGCTGTTTATTAAAACAGAAAATCAGTTATTCACAGTGTATAATTTTAAGGTACAAAAACAAAGTTAACTTACATATACAGTGATCATTTTTTAAAATATTAGTTAAAAATGTACACCCATGATATTGTGGCATTGTGAAACACAATCACAGTCCATTTGTTTAAATGCTACATTTAATTTAGGTTAGCATTTTTGTTTAATAAAACATCAATAAATCTTGAGTGTTCATGTTGGTCAAAGTGAAAGTGAAAGGCTGAGCTCTCTGAGGTATATCACAATGCATTCTTGAAGAATATTAACTTAAAATGTTAAATAATGCACATTTAAAAACATTAGACAAGTTGCAATAAAAAAAGATCTTCTTTCTATTATGAAACAAAATCCTTCACAGTTAGATTAGGTATTGCACTGAAGGCAGGCTCTCCAGGTAGGAACTGGCCTAGAATGTATGACAGCAGCATCTATGGACACAAACACAAAGAATATAAATGTTAATATGGATATATATACATGTTTCAAAATGGATTTTAATTGCACAATAATGTTGAGTCCTCACATAAACCAGTTTCTTGTTTTCCTCTGTGTCCTGGAAGATCTTGAAGATAGTTTCGACTTCAGTCTTCTTGAGGATTAGCAAGTTTGAATCTAAAACCACAACAACAATTACTGGATACTGGATGAAAGAATCATTTTTAAAAAATGAGGGCGAAGACTAAGGCATGGGAAAATATCGCACGTACATTTTGAACTAATAAGCTGCAAAGCCTTATCCTTGGTCTCGTGTTTGTCCTCACTGTCACTTGGCGGCTGGATGGGAGCGTTTCCATCTGGCCATATCTTCTCCCGGAAATTGTCAATGTAGGATGCAATCTGAGCTTCGGTGGGATGCATCCTTTTTAAAAAGTTGTTTATTTTCCTGCATGGGAAGAAAGCTTAGGCTTATCTTCTCATCTACAGCTATATATTTGGTGTCTGAATAGATATGAAATGGGATACTTACTTTTTTAACAAAGGCTGGACTGGTTTTAGAATGGCATCAACAATGTTAACGAGGACTGAGTTACCTGAAGATGGCAAAGACAAACATTGAATGACTTCAGTTTGAGTTCTTGGCAATCAAGCCAAACAAAAGAAGGGGGTTACATCATACCAGTTATTTCCTTAAGTAACTCAAATACAGCTTTGGTGGCCTCAACTTGCTCCCAGTTGTTCTGGGGTTCCTTTTTCTGAGCCTGAGGCTGATTAGTCATTTCTTCCTTGAGTTGTCCTGTTTTCTCTTTTACTTTCAGCTGTTGTGATCCATTTGACTTTTTTTGGGCTAACTTTTCTTTCTTGTTTGTTTTGCCCACAGACTGAGTATTTCTACAGCCTTCGACTGAGTCAGACTGTATGCCCTCAGTGTGGTTCACAGCTGAGCTTGAGATATCATTGGAATGTCCTGAAGGACTGACTAGTTTTGACCTGTTAACAAAGATATCTAAACTCTCAGCAAGACTCTCCTGTCCATCTGAAATCACATCCTGTTCATCAGAGTTTTGAACTTCCATATCTGGTTCTTTACGTCTGAAAGTGTCAGTCTCTTCACGAGGTTTACCGATCGTAAACCGAGCGTTTGTAGCCATTGGCACTTCTACAGCACCCCCCTTTGGCTCTTCATCCATGTCGATGCAGGCTGGCTGTATTATTGGTCCACTGTGATGTAATGAGACTCCTGATTCATCAAGTTTATCATCTCCTCTCAGGTTATGGGACTGGGAAAAAAACATAGTATCACCAGAGGGTGGCAGTATTCTCAGTAATTTACATTATGTTGAAGCTAAAGATACAGTTGAGGTCAAAAAAAGTTAATTATTTTACCAAAATAAGAAGGATCACACAAAAATGCATGTTATGTTTTGTTTAGTACTGACCTGAATAAGATATTTCACATAAAAGACATTTACTTATAATCCGTAAGAAAAAATAATAGTTGAATTTATAAAAATGACCCTGTTCAAAAGTTTACATACGCTTGATTCTTAACACTGTGTTGTTACCTGAATGACCCACAGCTGTTTTTTTTTTTTTTTGTTTAGTGATAGTTGTTAATGAGTCCCTTGTTTGTCCTGAACAGTTAAACTGCTTGCTGTTCTTCAGAAAAACAATTTTTTTGGTTTTTCAGCATTTTTGTGTATTTGTACCCTTACCAACAATGAATGTATGATTTTGAGATCAGTCTTTTCACACTGAGGACAACTGAGGGATTCATATGCAACTATTACAGAACGTTCAAACCCTCACTGATGCTTCAAAAGGGAAAACGGTGCATTAAGAGCTGGGGGGTGAAAACTTTTGAACAGAATGAAGATGTGTACATTTTTCTTATTTTGGCTAAATATCATATTTTTTAATTTAGTACTGCCCTTCAGAAGCTACAGAAAATACTTACATGTTTCTCAGAAGACAAAATATGTTAAATTTACCCTGATTTTTAAATTCAATAAGTTTTCACCCATCAGCTTTTAATGCACTGTGTTTCCTTCTGAAGCATCAGTGAGCGTTTGGACCTTCTGTAATAGTTGCATATGATCTCAAAATCATGCAGTCATTGTTGGAAAGGGTTCATATACACAAAAATGCTAAAAAACCAAAGAACTTGTGGGACCTGAAAGATTTTTCCCTTTTTTCTCAAAATTGCATTAATTTCTTTTCTTTTGAACAGTGGTGTATTATCAGATTAAGCTATTAATTTATTGACATAAAATCATAAAACAGTTTTTACCCCATCCTCATCTTGGCCAGGAGTGAGGAAACTTGCTAGTCCATTCAGAAAACTCCAGACGCCTCCCTCATGTTCCTTATCACTCAGCAGCTGTGCAATGGGACACAAGAACTGGAATACAGGCTGAGTGTGACAAAGCTGTGCATCAGAAACCAGCTCCTGAAGAGAAATGAGAGGAAAACATTTATTTCTACTGGCAACCCTTCTTAAATTCAAGATAGTGTGTGACAGCTTACTTGTAAAAAGTGCTCCAAGGCTGATCTAACTTCTTCTGCACCAGCATCATCAAGATCCTTCTTTGTTTTCTCTACTATTGCAGATACAGAGGGTAAAGTGGAAGTATCCTTAAAAATGACAGAAAAAAAGCTTTTAAAAGCAAGCATTACAAATATTAATCAAGTAAATGTAAGTAAGGAATAATTAACGATGGGCCGTTGAATTCTGAAATAATGCACACCCAAGGTGGTGATGCGGCCACCATCACGTGATATATTTCAAGGCATTCGTCCGGTTTTTGTCCTTAAAACGCTAATGTGAGTAGGATTAATTCCTTACGCAGCTCATCCAATGCCACTGGTGCTAATTTTAAAAATGTTAACGTGTGTGTGAGCGTCTGTAAGGGAGAGAGAGTAGGAGAAACAGAGTATGTGCCTTCCGTACATAATAAAACGTAATTTTGTGGCAAAAACGTAAATAATCTGTCGTTTTTATCCTGTTGTTTACTGTATTTATTTGTTTGGCCAGTGCCGTTGTGGGTTTTCGTTATTTTGTTGTTTAGGCTGTAAGGAGCTTTTAAATAAATGAAATCTTGTGGCGAAGTGATATGGATACGTAATGCGGTCAAGAGCTGCCTGGAACCACGTTCGCCGTGCGTTACTCTGAAAGTAATTGCACACCTTAGAACGCTCGTCAGCCAATCAGATTCAAGCATTCAACGGCCCCGTAGTATAATACAAAATAATACATGTTTCAACAGAACCAATTCACTGAAGATTCCTCACCATTTCATTTCTCACCTGCCAGAGGCTGTGAAAATTAAGTATTTCTGACTGGGTCCTTTTCACATCCCAATTGAGATTCTCAGGGTTATTTCTCTCCTCCAGGTGAACCGTGAAACTCAGCTCTTCGTTTTCCTTCTGAACCTAAGACAATGTTTTTTTTTTTTTTAATTATTCAACTCAACTTGTCTTGCACGTTGATTAGCTTTCTTGTTTTAAAATATGCCTCACATTTGTAACACGGACTGCCCACTTGCCCACCCGCCACATCTCATAGGAAAGCCTAAACTCCATCATATCCTCTTGGACGCATGTTGTTAGGTAAACATCCGATTCACTGTCCTTTTAAAAGAAAGCACAGACAAACTTAGTCACACTGAAAACTTTATAAATCAATGGAATATGAACACGTGCTGGCGTCTTCCATACACAATCCGAGTCAAAGGCGCTTCTCATGGAGCCCTCTCTGCTGCTTGCATCATCGTCTTCAATAACAGCAGATCTTCGTGAAGCTAAAGCCTTCTGTAAAAGCTCTTGCTCCTTCTTCTTTTTATGTTGTTTCTTTTTGGCTTTCTTTGACTTGACCTTATCAACAAATTTAGAAAATCGTTCTTTGATCCTACTGCCTGCTTAGATAACAGTGAAAAAGGTAATTAAATTTCACTTTATTACATTATTTATGTACACTTCCTGCTCATAAATCACATTATAAGATGAAAGAGAAAGATACATTACCCTTCTTTTTTTCTTTTGTGTCTTCAGACCGACTGTCCTCTGCTTCATCTGTCAATCTGTGACATTTTTGGAAATCAGGATGAGCTAAATGTAATAAGTATGCTTAAACTATGTTCTTGAGATGACTTACACTTCTGCTTCTTCACTTCCCATGGAAGACGGTGTGCCTTCCCTATCTGAGTGTAGCAGGTTTTCTGTTGAACTTTTAGAGGTTACTCTACCCAGCTGCAAAACCACCATCTGATTCAGGTTGTCTGGATTACAGAGGGATGTCACAAGCACATCAAGAGCTAGAGATGACAACAGGAATAAAAAAAAAATCAGTGTATTAGTAGAAAATACACAATACAATTAATATAACAAAAATGTAAAAAAAAAAAAAAAATGTATCACAGTTTCACAAAATCAGAAAAACAGAATGATTTCTAAAGGATCATGACACTGAAGACTGGAGTAATGATGCTAAAAATTCAGTTTTGCATATTTAAGAGTTTTAAATTGTATAGTGTATACTAATATTAGACAATAATATGTTTTTACTGCATTACTAAACCTTCTGGGCCTTAACACCTCCCTTTGCAACTGGATCTTGGACTTTTTAACTGGAAGACCTCAGTCAGTCTGTGTCGGCCACAACACCTCAAGCACTACCACACTGAGCACAGGTGCCCCACAGGGCTGTGTTCTCAGCCCGCTGCTTTTCATGCTGCTGACCCACGACTGCACTGCCAAGTTCAGCTCCAACCACATCATCAAGTTTGCTGATGACACAACGGTGGTAGGTCTCATCAGCAACAACGATGAAACACACTACAGAGAGTAAGTGGCACAACTGGTTGAATGGTGTGGTGCAAACAACCTGTCCCTCAATGTGAGTAAGACAAAGGAGGCTGTGATGGACTTCAGGAGGAACTCTGTTGACCACCCCCCCACTGCCCATCGACAGCTCGGCTGTGGAGAGAGTCAGCAGCACCAAATTCCTGGGGGTGCACATCATGGAGGATCTCACCTGGACCACCAACACCATGTCACTCTCCAAGAAGGCACAACAGCGCCTACACCTTCTCCGCCGGCTGAAAAGAGCAAGTCTCCCTCCACCCATCCTCACCACATTCTACAGGGGAACCACTGAGAGTGTGCTGACCAGCTGCATCACTGTCTGGTACGGGAACTGCAGTGCTGCTGACCGCAAGACCCTACAACGGACAGTGAACACAGCTGCAAAGATCATCGGTGCCCGTCTCCCCTCCCTTCTGGACATTTTCCTTGCACGATGCTCAGGTAAAGCCACCAGTATCGTGGAGGACCCCACCCACCCCTCCCATCATCTCTTCCAGCTCCTGCCATCAGGAAGACGCTACAGGAGCATCAGAGCCCGCTCTGCAAGACTGCTTAACAGCTTTTTCCCCCAGGCTGTGAGAGCCCTCAATTCCAACCACCTCACCCCCCTCTGAAACATTATCCACAATGTAAACTGTTGAAAAACTCAAAACACAATTTTTGGAATTCTGAGTGTGCTACACACAGGTGAGTGGGCTGGACAAACCACCTGTAGTAACGCAATCTTTCATCTCTATATGCACCAGACACTTTCCTATAAACACTACATATACACAGAAAACATTGTGCACCTCTGAGTGTGCTACCTACAGGTGCGTGGGCTAGACAAACCACCTGTAGAAACACTCTTTTCTCTCTATGCACCAGACACTTTCTTATTAACACTTATTAACGTTACAAGGACCTAATAAGGACTTACAAATGTTTACTTGTCAACGCACCACAAATCATTTTGCACTATTTGCATCATAACCTTTAAATACCTCTTCTGCACATTATCATGCACAGTTATTATGTAAACTACTTGTATAGTCTGTCTTAGGTTATGTGTATGTATAGTCAATTATTTATAGTATATGTATAGTTACATGTATAGGTTTAAAAAATTGTTTCTACGTCTAGTGTATTTATGTTCATATTTATGTTTATTTATGTAGCACCGTGGTCCTGCGAGACACAACATTTCGTTCCACTGTATGTCCACACATGTAGCGGAATGACAATAAGACTTGACTTGACTTGACTTGACATTATGATCAGATAAAAGCAGCCTCGAAGATGAAAGACAGTAAAGGCAACACCACCAACAATCAAGATTTGGTATACAAAAAAGTTCTTGATAACAAAATATCCTTACTGATTTACAATTAATTCTATAAAGCAAATTTCACTTTTTCAATTTATTTTAATTTTTTCCATTTATAATAAATATGATGTTGGAGGCGGCCAGAGAAAGGATTCCCTTATTGTCGCCATAACCATTGTAGACAAAGTGAAGATTTGTTGTACTGATTTGCATGACTATTGAGGGACACAAAAATGCAGATGAACAAGTTTGTACAAGCAGTAAAAGCATGTTGAGACAATCCTAGAAAACTGAGTGACAAAGAAATGTTTGTTTCACAGATACTGTCCTAAACATAACAATGAATGCTATAAATGTTGATGCCAGATAGCTGATGAATGTTCCGATCATTAGAAAGATCGTTAGAAGGTATTTAGCACAAAGGTCAGTAGGACTAACCTTTTGTAGCAACGATCTCAGTCAAGACACACTGGTAGAGTTTTGCTTCCCAGAGGTACTCAGGAAAAAGGTTTCGCACCAGAGCTTGAGAGAAGGTTCTGAGGACTGCCATTTCCTCAGACCTTGAACTGAACGCTGGAGAACTGAAACGAGTAAACAAATGAGCAAGACAGTTTTCATAGTGACTCATTTCACTAGCAGCATTCCAAACTGCATCAGGTGATCAGCCATATGATGGAAAGTCCATGAGTACTGGCAAAAATGCACTGACGTCAAGAATCGTAAAACCTACAGTGCCTTGCGAAAGTATTCATACCCCTTTATTTTTTTTCATGTTTTGATATGTTGCAGCCTTACATTAAACTGCTTTAAATTATTTTTTCCCCACATCAATCTACACTCCATACACCATAATGACAAAGTAAAAATAACTGATCTTTTAAAATTTCTTAAAATTAAAAACTGAAATAAGTACATTGCATAAGTATTCATACCCCTAACTCAGTACTTAGCTAAAAACAACTTTACAGCCTCAAGTCTTTTTGGGTATGATACGATAAGCTTTGTACATTTGCATTTGGCAATTACCTGCCATTTTTCTCACCTCTTCACCTCTCAAACTCTGTCAGCTTGGATGGGGCAGAAACACATTTTGAGGTTTCTCCAAAAATATTTGATTGGGTTCAAGCCCAGGCTGTGGCTGGGCCACTCAAGGACATTCACAGAGTTGTCTATGCATAAAGCCACTCTTGCTGTGTACTTGCTGTGTGCTCTATGCATAAAGCCACTCTTGCTGTGTGCTCAGGGTCATTTTCCTGTTGGATGGTTAACGTTCTGCCCAGTCTGAGGTTCTGAATGCTCTGGACTGGGTTTTCATTAAGGCTATTTCTATATTTCGCTGTTTTGAAAAAATTACTTTTTTCCATTTTTCTTTGACAGGACAGTGGAGATGAGACAGGAAGTAAGTGGGAGAGAGAGATAGGCGGTGTGGGATTGGGAAAGGTCCACGAGGCGGGATTGGAACTTGGGACACCCGAGGCGCAACTGCACCATATGTCGGCGCACTGTCCAAAAGGTTTTTTATTTTTAATAAATCTGCAAAGTTGTCACAAACCTGTTTTTTGCTTTGCCATTATGGTGTATGGAGTGTAGATTGATGTGGGGAAAAAAAGTCATTTAAAACAGTTTAACATAAGGCAGCAACAACAAAATGTGTAAATAAATTAAGGGGTATGAATACTTTCGCAAGGCACTGTAGTTTCTATGCTGATGGTTCTAAAATGGACCATGCATAAAATAGAAAAGGATGGAAAATGATAAAAAGATAGTGATACTCATCGGAACATTATACAATAGAGGCATACAAACATGCTCACCCATCTGACTGCTTTGCATTATGCAGGTGCTGAGTGAAGATCCTAATGCAACCCACACTGGTAACAGATAAATCAAAGTTCTTTGCTTTGCAAATTACTTTCTCGACAACAAGGTTAAACTCCTCCAGTAGTGCCCTATGAAGGGGCTGACTGTCGCCAAGTTCTGGAACCGTGTACCACGGCTGGACCAGGTGAACATAGGCACATTTAAACACTACAAAGACATTAAAAAATAAATGTAATCATGCACAACTTTAATGATCCCCTTGTAATATCATGCATGTCCCTATCACTTTTGGTGAGGAAATGAACAGGATATAAAGTTTCCCCACAGAGTTATGCCACACAAACCTATGAAACATTATCTGATCCTCAACTTCCTGTTCTATGTCATGTTTGCAACAAATGTCACAGTCATGTCATGAAAATAGCTTTAGCCACTATCTCTAGACACGCTTGAGAGGCACAATGCGGGTAAAGCTTGCGAACAACAAAATTATTATTTACCCTGGAGGAGCGACCTGTGTACATTTGTGTATTCCTTTGTCACAGACACCGCTCTGGTTGCATCAGTCTCATCAACGACACCAACACGGTGAGCTTCCTTTTTCTGAAACAAAAGGATTAAGGTGCAAGGGATTAAACTCCAGTCATTTCACTGATGATGTCTGATATCACAGTCATGAAATTAGGTCAGTAAGAAGAGCTTTTGCTTTCTGGGAGACCCTGCATACAGAAATAAGGAACAGAAAGTGATCTGAAGGTTTGGGTGTGAGAACTGCCCTCAATTCTATTGCCCTGCTGAAAAATCTGACTTATGCTGACTTTGTTTTGTGACACAGACAATGGTTTCTAGCTGATCTGCAATGGTTATTCACATTGTGTAAACTGGAAGACCATCTTAGAAAAAAAAGAAACCAGCTACCAGCTGGTCAGTCCAGTCCAGTCCAACAGGTTTTGGGAACATGACAGCTGGTCAGCCAGGTAAAGACCAGCTTGAACCAGCTAATGGAAACTTTAGAAACCAAATTCCAAAACATAACATTAGTAGGTAAGTTAGACTTTCCAGCAGGGCACTGTCAACAACTTTATGCACATGTTTAAAGTAATAATAATTATATTCTTAATGTTCTCAAATAGGAATAATCTGTGATTGTTACCTGTTGTTCTGTTTCGTCATGTGTAGCATCCGTCTGAGTGCTTGTTTCACGGTCTTGCTTTTTGAAAGGGAAATTTAAAAAGCATAAAAAACAAAAAAAGGCTTGCGTCCATATTTGTCCAAACTCTGAGAAGTACCAAACCAGTACAAATACAACGGCGAGGAAACACCGCCAAGCGTACATTGTTAAAAAGGTCCAGGTTCAGAAAGAAATTCCTTCGCATTAGATTGCTTCATTCGTCCACTTATACGCAACACTTTATCCCTCTCTTCTGCTTTCATCCAGACTGACGAGACTCATATTGAAAGCAGAACCGGAAGGTAAGTGTTTATGGTTTGAAGAATTTGCGATTGGTGCACTTGAAGATGTCGTAGTATTTGCCCTCCCTAGAGCTACATGCTTAATCTTTATTATAATCTGCTCCCTCTAGATAATAAATGTATTACCAACAGTGATTTCATGAACAAATAGTTCTCGTTCACTTTAATTTTACTGTAGGCAACTGTTTACCGCGTGGTAATAAAATGACACGAGTAAAGCACACACCATGCGATAACATTAACAATATGGTGAATTTATTGTATTTTAACTCATGCGTCTTTCTACAACCATCTTTGCCGCAGGGTGGCACACGTTGAGTACACTTTTCAATGTGTCTGTGCAAAACAGGTGGTGAGAATTTGTTCACTTATATTTTTGTTCAAGGTGACAAAAATGTAACATAACATTATTATATTTATTACGTAATTAATTAGTTACATTTATTATAGCACAGTCACACATTCTACCCGCCTTGTTAAGATGGAATATTGATGGAATCGGTGTTTTAAACAGATCTTTAAATAAACGAATCGCTGAACTTTACTTTCGCTTATGCCTTGTGCAGGCATACAAAATTAAAATGACGTGAGGACGTTATTACAGGTTTTTCTTTTACAGCCAGAATTGGTCCAAAGTCAGAGTTGGAAACGTCTTGGACAAAAAAAAAACTTTCTTCCCAAAAGTTGTATATATGCAAAATTTGTATAATATCCAAGGTACACGTCTAGGAATTGTGCATTTATTCTCATATTGTATTTTCAGAAAGTTCTGGAATATTTGTCCTCTCCCCAAATTTGTCACTACCGAAATACAGTAATATATAATTTAATTAGAAGGGTTATACAGACCTATTAAGATTTTGCTAACATCTACATTTTAATTATTATTTTTTTTCCAGAGGGTAAATCAATAACATTTAATTTTTTACAATATTTCAAGTGTAATTTATGAGATTTGTTGTATTTTTAATCAATTTATTCTTTGTAAAAGACAAAAAGTTGATCATTCAAAGTTAAGGATTCATTACTTTGAGTATACACTGCACCAAAAACTATCATAACATCTTTATTGATAATTCACTATACTTTATTTTTGACAAAACATCCCATGTTTCGGTAGTGACAGTAATGCTTTGATATCGACCACATCTCAGAATTTTAAACCCACATACTAAAACACCACAAGAACTAAAATACATACAAAAAATTGCATAACTGTATTAAAATGTTGTTTATTTTTTCCAAATAAAGGATTATGTGTTCATTTTTGTCACTACCGAAACAATGATGACAAGTTTTGGTCCTGACTGTTTTGGTAGTGACAAATTTGTGACCCTGGATCACAAAACCAGTCATAAGGGTCATTTTTTTCAAAATTGAGATTTAAACATTGTCTGAAAGCTGAATAAATAAGCTTTTCATTGGTGTATGGTTTGTTGTGACAATATTTGGCCGAGATACAACTATTTAAAAATCAGGAATCTGAGGGTGCAAAAAAATCAAAATACTGAGAAAATTGCCTTTAAAGTTCTGCAAATAATGTTCTTAACAATGCATATTACTAACCAAAAATTAAGTTTTTATACATTTACAGTAGGAATTTTACAAAATATCTTCATGGAACATGATCTTTACTTAATTTCCTAATGATTTTTGCCATAAAAGAAAAATCAATAATTTTGACCCATACAATGTATTTTTGGCCATTGCTACAAATAAACCCCAGCGACTTAAGACTGGTTTTGTGGTCCAGGGTCACATTTGTGCATTAACAGCCGAAAAAAAATCGATGATGTCACTATCGAAACTCCACCAAATGTTTCAGTCATTATTGTTTTGGTAGTGACAATTTTAGATACTTTTGAACCTAACTCAAAGATACTAATCAGCACACAGTTACCTAGCACAGTTTTGAACAATGGTACACATATAAAAAAAAATTATGTTAAATGGAATAGCTCCCAAAAAAGTGAAAAACACAGATTTTTTAGACTTTTGAACACATTAACTCAAAATGATAGGGCCTATCTACTCACCATGTAGCTATGAAAGAGAGTGACACATAAATATTTCCTGATCATAATTGTAGGAGTGTAGTTAAAATCAGTTTCAGCCAATGAACTAAAACAGGAGTGCCCAACCCTGTTCCTGGAGGTCGACTTTCCTGCAGAGTTTAGTTCCAACCCTAATCAAACACACCTGTCTGTAATTATCAAGTGCTCCTTGAGATCCTGATTAGCTGGTTCATGTGTGTTTGGTCAGGGTTGGAGCTGAACTCTGCAGGAAAGTCGATCTCCAGGACCAGGGTTGAGCACCCCTGAACTAAACCATACAGTTTCGGAAGTGACATGAAAATGCAGGACTTTTTTTAACATAAAGTTTCATAATTTCAAAGAAAACTTGAACTTCACTTTTTAAAAGAATCAAAAAGATCATTTTAAAAACAACAATGGAAAAAAAAAAAAAAATACAAAAATTATTTCAATATCATTTAGTTTAAATTTAGGGGTTAGGGTTCGGGACAGCCACCTCCCAATTGAAAGTACACAATAAATGATGGCTATTTATATATATGAAGAGTTCAGATGCAAAACCAGCTAAAAGCCATCTCGGTCAAAAATGAAATAATGATACTGAGTGAATGCTCCCGACACATAGTATATACATCCATCAAATACTTTTACTTCGAAATTGGTAAATTGCAGCCTCAGCCCAATCAGAATTACCAGTACTTACATAGAAACCTATACAAAGTAGCCAGAAAGAAAGGCTCATTTTAAAAAAATGTCAGATGGATTTAGAGGCTTTTGCATCTGAACTCTTCATATATATATATACTACTCACAATAAGTTAGGGATATTGTGAGAGACTCAGTGGATGTCATACATACGGTGTTTGTTTCACTTCAGACATTTTTAGGATAGGGAGGCAATTGTATTGGGGTGATAGACACACCTCATTTTGTGTTTTCCATGTAATGGTCTCATTGTGTACAGGTGTGCCTTATATTGGGGCCAATACCAAAAGACAACCCTTTTCAATGTGGCATCAATTTCAACATTCTGTGGGAATAAAAAGCTGGTACTGTCAGTAAGTCATTCCAAGTTCATCATTCAAACAGCCATGAACACACGACGTCACTTAACGGACGAGCAGCGCCACCTGGCCATGGCGCGCCTTCGGGTCGGTGGCAGGCAGTCAGATGTTGCTCGTGAACTTGTTGTCTTAAAGTGTCATCAGCAGACTTGCATCAAGACACAGAACTACTGGCAGAGTTCATGACAGACCCAGGAGTGGAGCCCCACAAGTGACAGACCGCAACGATGACCAGTACCTAAGGACCTATGCACTCAGACATCGTTATGCAACTGCCACACAGCTGCAGGCCCGTTTACGAGATGTGAGGGGTACTAGGGTTTCCAGACAAACCATTCGCAACCGACTCCACCGCTTTGGCTTGAATGCCAGACGACCGTTGCAGGTGACTCCACTGACACCAAGACGCCACCATGAACGTTGCACAAGACCATGTGACCTGGACAATGCAGCAGTGGTCTACCGTCCTGTTCACTGATGAGTGTCGGGTCACCTTGCACAGAAATGATGGTCGTCAGCGTTGCTGGAGAAGGCGAGGTGAGTGATACGCTGAGGTCAACATGGTCCCCAGGGTTTGCTTTGGTAGAGGAGGTGCAACAGTCTGGGCAGGCATCACCAGTCAGCGCAAAACAGATTTGGTTATTGTACATGGCTCAGTCACTGCACGTTCTTACCTAAGAGACATCATAGAACCCATCATCATCCCCCAATTCCACCAGCACACCCCCAACTTTCTGTTCATGGATGATAATGCTCCACCACATCGTGGCAGAATTGTCACAGCTCGACTTTAGGAAGTTGGAGTGCCTCATATGGTATGGCCATCAATGTCCCCTGACCTGAACCGCATAGAGCACGTCTGGGACCAGTTAAAGCAGAGACTGGATGATCGTACCCCACCCCCACGTGACCTGGCAGAACGCATTGCCTCAGAACAACATCATGAGGCTAGTCATTGCGGCACATGGTGGAAACACCCGCTACTGACATTGTCAGTTTTTATTATTTGGGGCTATCCTTGTTATTGTCTAAATTTTGGGGGTAATAAATATTAAACTAATGAAAATGGTGTTTCTTCTCATACATTATTAGTAATATCAAAGGGAACTTTTACTTATTTCATTAAAATTCAGAGCAAATAGGAAAAGCACTCATGTAAATAACAATATCTCTAACTTATTGTGAGTAGTATATATATATTAAGCTAACTAATATTTAAAATATTATTGTGGGTTTCAATAGGTAATAGAAGGATCTTAGTAAACATCTAACATTTGCATAGTTTTTAACGTGTTTTTTGGTTGTGGGACAGCAGTTTGGACCAATTCTGTAGAATGGCCCATATAGACTGTTGTCTTTCTCCGTAGTTTGAGTGTCCAGGTGATTGGAGAAGTGGTGCACGATTGTTTCGATTTCATTTCAATTCAGTGACACATTCACAAAACACAACTCTGCCACCTATTGGTGTAATCTTTAAGTCTACAGAAAGAACCACTGAACGAATAAGTGATAGATGAATGAATCTATTTGTGAACTGATTCGAGTAACTGATATAAATTAAAAGCTTCATCACTGCTAGGTTGTGTAGATCCTTCTTCTTTAGCAAAATCCGCGATCCAGTTCGCTGATGGATTCCTGTACAGGTTCATTCAGGCAGCAGGCATATGATTAAACCTCTACAATCACATGATGGAGTAGAGCACCCAGCCAATGCCGGTCAGAGATTAAACTCGTAAAAATAGAACCCTATGACTGAACCTGTACAAGTCATGTGATCTGCGAGTAGCGGCTGCCTGACATGCCAGCCAGCGCGAGTTTGAACCGCCTTCCCAGGATTACGTCACGTTCAGCCAGGGTGTCAGAACAAGTCTGACTCTTGTGTAATCGGCTCATTCTATTAACGCATGTAACACGAAGAATTAGAGAAATTTTGTAATGTGTTCTACTGAACTTGACATAGTTCTCATCTAGCAGTTAGGAAAGAGTTTATACGATGTGCACGCTTCATATCGTTGTTTATGAGTCGTGATACTAATGTTGCCAAATAAAACTAATTTAATCCCAAATGATTTATTAATGATACATGTATAGCTGTGATAGTATAGGGTGTCAAGCAGTCAAAAAGAGCTTTATCACGAACAGTTTAAGTATATAATGAAAGCATTTTCAAAGGAGTTCTTTCAACAATTCACTGAACCCAATCAGGAGGCCATGATGTCCAGATTGTATTATCACCACCATCCACTATTTATCCCTGCTGAACATCCTGTAATACCATACTCAGGAACTAGCCATGCTTGAAGTGAAGGTGATGCAAGGACAGATTAGCGTGCTAATTTACGACTAGCTTGATGCCTGCTAAGAGGTCAGCAAGGTTTTTAGCGTAAGAGGGCACGCACAGGCTGCCTTTTCCAACATACTGGATTACACTGGAGGAGAGCCATTAGCTTTGCAGTGGTTACAAATCTTAAGTATTTCATTCATGCCTCTTAAATGTTATCGGGTCACCTGCAACACATGGACAGAAGCCCAAGATTAAGCCATTTTTTCCCTTCGATATCTTTCATTGGATTCTTCTCATACACTCAACTTGATTTGCAAAGATATTTGAGGCTTCAGCCAGTCAAGAGTTGAGTAAGGAATCTCCAAATCACCACAAAACCAGTCATAAGGATCAATTTCTTTGAAATGGAGATTCATGCATGATCTGAAAGCAAAATAAGCTTTCTATTGATGTATGGTTTAAGACAGGACAATATTTGGCTGAGATACAATTATTGAAAACTGAGAGTGCAAAAAAAATAGAAATATTGAGAAAAATCACCTTTAAAGTTGTCCAAATGAACTTCTTAGCCATGTATATTACTAATCAAAAATGAAATTGATACATTTACGAAGATATATATCTTCACGGAACATGATCTTCACTTAATATCCAAATGATTTTTGGCATAAAAGGAAAAAAAAAAAAAAAAAAATAATGGGCCAAGACAATGTATTGTTGGCTATTATTACAAATATGCTACTTATGACTGGTTTTGTCATCCAGGGTCACAAATGCAAAAATGCAGATGCACAATTGAAGATGATACTCCAACGTAGGGCTCCAAAAGTCTCCACGTCTTGCAGGACTGAATTACATTGAGGGGCACAAGTGTCCCCTCAGCTGTCCTTGGCTCAGACTCAAGTACAACTCTGGAGGGCCAACAGGGTATGAGGTTGCATCTTAAGAAAATAAAATACTGCCTGACACTCAGGAACATGTTTAAAAGGCATGTGAGAAGTCTAGCCTCTGAATAAACACTCGGACACTTCCAAGTGACAACTCTCTGCCGTGCAGTTTAAAGGTGACTTGTGATTTGTGTTAATACAATGTATAAATTTACACCAATTTCTCAAAATCCAAGACTCTCTAAGCTATAAAAAACAAACAAACAAAAGAAACAAAGGCCTTGGAGGGATTTCTATCCATGAATCATTCTGCTAGTTCATGTTTTTAAAGGGTGGGGACAGAGTTTGTTTGAATTTAAGAACAGGGCGGAAGCCATCCAAACGACTGAATCACAACACCTGTAACGCAAGATATAAATAGTAGAAACAAAAAACAACAAGTAGTTATGGTGTAGGTTCATTCAGTGGGTCTTTATTGATGCTGCATTGACTAAAAACAGACCGGCTGGAAAACAGGTAGATTTTAGTACCTGGCATTCTTGCGCTTTCGTTCCGGGAATGACAGTATGGTGAGGGGAACAAACGAAAAAATAAGATAAACAGGGGCAAAAGAAAACCGCAAAAACAATTTCCCCCAGTACAACTAGTACTGACATACTAGTTGGTCCCTATAAATAAGGCGGAATTTGAGAGTCCTTCCAAATGTACAAGATATGTTACAGTTAAACATCTCACATTGAATGGTGGACAGGAAACGCTTAAATGACCTTCTTCAGCTCATCATACAAGACCAGCACAAAGGCACCACCCATGCCTCTGAGAACATTGGACCAGGCGCCCTTGAAGAAAGCCTTGCCACCTTCATCACGTGCGATCTTCCTCCAGCAGTCAATTGTTCCGCTGTACATGATGTCGGCTGCAACAAAATAAAAAAAAAAAAGATCAATCCACTGCTTTTAACTTGTCAGCTTGTACTGGAAAGTGGTCTTAGAAGTGGTAACTGACCTCCTTTGCGTCCAGACTGCATCATCATACGACGACGGACTGTGTCGAATGGATAGGATGCGAGACCAGCAACAGCGGTCACAGTCTGAGCGATCATCCAGCTGACAACAATGTGGGTGTTCTTGGGATCGGGCAGCATACCTACATACATACAAAAAAGCAGATGTAGTGAATGCATCAACGGCACATATTGACGATGCTACTTCGAGTGTAACGTGGACTCACCCTTGGCTGTGTCATAGATGCCGAAGTAGGCAGCTCTGTAAATGATGATACCCTGCACGGACACATTGAAGCCCTGGTACAGACCTCTGAGGCCATCAGACCTGAAAATCTTCACCAAGCAGTTACCCAGGCCGGTGAACTCTCTTTCTGCTCCAGCCTTGCCGACGTCGGCGGCCAGACGGGTTCTGGCGAAGTCGAGGGGGTAGACGAAGCAGAGGGATGTGGCACCAGCAGCACCACCTGAGGCCAGGTTACCAGCGAAGTATCTCCAGAACTGGGTGCGCTTGTCTACACCATCAAGGAAGACCTTCTTGTACTTGTCCTTGAAAGCAAAGTTGAGGGCCTGGGTGGGGAAGTATCTGATGACGTTTGCCAAGTTTCCTCTCCAGAACGACAGGAAACCTTGCTCCTTGGGAATACGCACCACGCAGTCAATAATGCCCTTGTACTGCTTATCTGCTGTAATCTGTTTGCTAGCATGTTGCACCTGTAAACACAGAAGGAAATCAATGAATGCACACAATACAATGGAAAGCAGTGATTGAAATTGATGAGTTCAAGCCTCCAAGATTACAAAAGTTCAGCAACTAAAATGCAATTGAGTGAAAAATGGTTCAAGAACAAACCCAAGGAGGAACTACGAACACGTGATTATGCTAAACGACAAAAGCCGGCAATGAGTAAAATACGCGATATCTTCCGGTAGGCGGTTTCCAATCAAACTGACCGAAATTCTCTGCAAAAACAACTGAAAAGTTGTAAAACGGTGTGAAAACTAGAAATATCCGACGCGGAGTTAAAATGTTAGTATATGACACGCCCGTAAAACAACGTGTCCTCTTAAACAATACCTAGGACTTCGTCTTCTCTGAGGCGAGCGTTAGCTTTCAAGCTAGCAATAAAGGCCTAGCTATTCACAGGCCTCCCCTTCTCACGACCTTGGCGGATCTGAGGATGCTGGTTTACCGCGTTTCGCGAAAGTGTTTTAAAAGAAATAGAAATACGCATTTCTAAATCCCTACTAAAGCAGCAATTCATTCATCTTTGTTAAATTCCATTCGTTTGGCCTCTCGTTGGTAAGCGGCTGAGGCATTTCTCAGGTTGTTCCTTTAGGGGTGGGTTGGTAAAGGTTACGGAGCACTTAAGGCCTAGTCGATCTAACGAATTATTTAACGACTAACTCGGTTTTAAACGACTAAAACAGCCTTTAGTCACACAAGGATTAAGATTCTCATTTAGTCAAGACATTCCCGGTTTTGTTAGGCGCTATTCATTCAATGATCAATTAAACAAAGCTAGCGTTAATTAAAAAAAATCGCAGATTAAAATATGAAAATGCTCGTTATTTGAAGCGTAAACTCCTTTAGTATTGCATTGTGCTGGTTGTAATCACATTTTAGTCCATTATGTAATCTAGTTTCTTAAAAATCTGGGATTATATAATCCCGCTAATAAAACTGCGTATATTTACCTGAAGCAGCAGTTTGACTCTCTCGATGGGGGCCACGGCGGTTTTCGAGATAGCAGCGGCAATACCACCGGCCAAGAAGTCCTTGGCGAAGGAGATGGCGGTCTCACTCATTGTCGGGTGTTCTTGGAGAGGTGTAGCTTGAAGAGGTCAATCCCGCTCTGCCGCAGGACTAGCGTGGAATGCCGGCTGATTCGAAATGGCCGAATGAAAAGTTGAGAAGAGATTTTTAAAAGGTTCGTCTCGCGAGAGGAAACGCACCGACGCTTCTGTGATCTGATTGGACTGTCGCCTAAACGTCACAGATTCCAGTAGGCGGGGCGTTTTTATGATGACGGAGATGAATGGCTCAAAGTTAGAAAGGTAACCTTAAGCCTTCTCAAGGTGGAAAGCGTAAATGACAACAGGAAGTTTTTAAAACAAAACTGTCCATGCAGTTAATAATTCATGATTCGTCATATTTAAAACGCAACACGTTGTCTTTGTTTTGATGCACACTGACAATACAGCAGGAGAATCAGGATTGTCCAGTTTTTCCTTTCAGCTGTCAAACCAAGTAGTAGTTCTCCAAGGTGACAAGGCATGCATGTTTGTCACTAGCCAGATCGCTCCCTGTCTTTAGTTAATGATCTCCAAGGGCATATGTGTAAGAGAAAAAGGGCCAACATGTCAGTGCAAAGTCCTTCACATGACTTTTGACTGTGGCAAAGCAAGTGACCCATCTGGGAGCATGTGACTACACAACGCAATACAAAATCAATAGTGTCTACATCAGTACTATATCAACTAATGCAATTCAATTTTGTTCTGTATTATACAGTACTATTACACAGGGAATAAAAACATGTGACCCTGGACCACAAAACCAGATGAAATTGAGATTTATACATCATCTAAAGCTGAATAAATAAGCTTTCAATTGATGTATGGTTTGTTAGGATAGGACAATATTTGGCATAAACGCACCTATTTGAAAATCTGTAATCTGAGGGTGCAAAAAAAAAAATCAAAATACGGAGAAAATCACCTTTAAAGTTGTCCAAATGAAGTTTGAAGCAATGCATATAACAACTCAAAAATTAAGTTTTGGTATATTTACAGTAGGAAATGTATAAAATATCTTCATGGAACATATTATATCCTAATGATTTTTGGCATAAAAGAAAAATGGATCAATTTGACCCATACAATGTATTTTTGGCTATTGCTACAAATATACCCGTGCTACTTAAAACTGGTTTTGTGGTCCAGGGTCACATCTGACAAGTATAACACAGTTATAATGCACTAAGATACATTTATTGCTTACACTTCATCATTTTTACAATGTGCTTCAAGATTTAATCTTAATATGTGCCACGTATCGCAATGAAAAACTGAAATACACTTTTAGTAAACAAATCTCGACAGCTGAATCATAATCAGTGGTTAATGGGTTACAGATGAGCAGGATATATATATATTACATTACAATGCAGATTCAAAATCATACTGCCATATATGATCAAATGTGCCAATGCAAAAATCGCACCACAATGTGACCTTAAATGCATGTGGTTTATAAATAACAGAAGGCCTTTAAAAGGCCCAAGAGCTAAATCCAGTAAAAGACTAATACTTTGTTTGACAAAGGCATTGCTCTAAACTGTTGAAATGATGTTCAACATATTTCCTGAGAAGTGATTAAAACAGGTTTTACATTTCCACGTTTTTTTAAAACACACCTTCAGTGAAGTGTAAAGATAAAAGCAATAAATGTCATAACATTGCAATGAAAGAGCACCATTAATACTGTCTCTTAGGTGCACAACTTTCATTTAAGGGCGAGTCTGATCCATTTGAGGTACTGTATGATTCAAGTATGCATGTGCAGAATCTGTAAAATAGCCTAGCGGAAGTTAAATACATTAAGAGGTACAACTGTGAATAACACATCATGCCTTCCAGCAGTAGAAACACCTTATACTCTCAGAGTTCTGTTTATTACTGATGAGTCTTAGATGAGTTACCAACGGTTTCCTATGGATGAACTCTGTGCTTCGTGTGATTTTCTGTTTCTCAGGTAGCGCCTAAACTCCTGCAGTTCATATGGGCCCAGGCTCTGGTCCACGCCTGGTTTCAGCTTGTAGCTTAGCGGAGAAATTATGTAGCCATTCCGGTAAAGGCAGACTTGCTTACACATCTCAAAGCAACTGAAAAGCAGGCCGAAATATGGGACGATCTGTAATGTTAAAATAAAACAGAATATCAGCAACAAGGAAGTTAAAATGCATTATTTATGTAAGGTGTTTCCACAAACACCAATTAAAATATTTACGCATGTTATTTCATGAAGTGGCAGCGCAAGAAACTTAGTTTGTCGTATTAGTTTCATATAATGCAAGATGCAGACTGTTGTTGAAGAAATATGTTACAATACAACCCTGTTAGTCGTAGGACTATTTACATAGAAAACATACAGTGCTTAGGTTATTTTTATCTCGGTCACCACGCAAGCATATATAAAACACACATCACCTTCACCATGTTGGCTGTAAGGCCACTCCAAAGAGCCATGACGCCCTTGTTTTTGATGACCTGTCTGAAGCAGTCTATCATTCCATTAAAATGGACATCAACTCCTCCACAGTGGGGCAAAAGAGGACTCTGGGCCTAGAGTAAAGATTGGAGAAATATTCCTGATCATTAGGAAGTAACTGCATACTTGCATGGAATTCCTTAAGACAAGAATAAGTTACATAAAACTGATTGCCCTACTGTACCACATTCTCCTACGCTTATCTATCCTTAAACCCTCTTGATGTTTGTCCTGTGGGCTGTGTTGACTATGTCTATAGAGACTTTGTTTAGCACCAAACTGAAAGTGTCAGAACATTTAGCAGCTTTGGAAGGTTTATTCCTGACTGTGAAATTTAATAAAAGGAAGATGCAGTACTTTTTGTTTCTAGGTTAGCAAAACAAAACATATAGGAAGCAGATCACATATGTCATTAGGTGTATTATGTGTGAAAGGTCAGCTATCTTTAGACAATTTATCTTTGGCATAGGCAGACGCTGGACACTATGTACATTCTCAGCTGCTGCAGAGCCTTGTGTCCTTCATAATGGTGTCCTGCATTGTTCTGTGTGACCTGTTGCAAAGTTCAATTCATGTTTCTTTAAAACATTTTAATGTTGCATTCTTAACATAAATTTAGGGGTCACAGGTTAAAAAGGTATGAATTTGAAATTGAACAAATTTAGAGAGAGACTTAAGTATGTGACACTGGTAGTATTGTGCCCCCTTGTGGTGAAATACAACAGCAGTATGTTTCAAAGAATCTCACCTGCATCTTCTTTTTAACAGTTTCAAAGGGGAAGGAGAGCGTCTGAGCGACTCCTGCTGCAAGACAGCCATTGATGAAGTTCTGTAAAGACGTAAAGCGAACATGACGCTCCTGCCAAAGCTTATCCAAGTTGACGTACACCGCATAGCAGCCAACGGAGAAGGGAACGGCACCTATCCCACAGTAAACCAAACATTAACTTCCATTAACTTGTGAGTTGAGATCCAGAACTGAAGTAATATTATTAATTACAATATTATGAGCTTGGCTTTGATGTTTTTAAATATTGGTTTAGCTTAATTTGATTATTCTGAGTATTTTTTAAACAAGGATTACAAATGCAAAATGCAAACCTAACACTGTGAGGGAAAAGCCCCGGTAGAGAGTCTGCAGTCCTTCATTTCTGTAAATGATGGAGAGGGAATGCAGCAAGCCTCTGTACGTTGGTTCTTGGCAATTTTGAGCAATAAGTCTGGTTTCAACCACCTCCAGTGGATATGTCGCTAATGCGGCAGATATGCCTGCCAGCCCACCGGCTACTATGGCTCTCCATTGTGAGATCTCACCCAGTTCATCAATATGAAGGTGGACAATACTGCCAAAAATAGAATGAAATTGATAGTTGTGATATTGCAATATAGCAGAATATTATTCCCACAGAACCCTGAGAGTATAAAGCATTTTTGACAAGTTTAGAGATCCAGTCATATCTACCAGATATATCTAACTGATATTTAAAACCTAATTATCTAACTTCAACCTAAACTTTTAATAACTACACTACCAGTCAAGAGTTTTTGAACAGTAAGATTTTTATTGTTTTTAAAGAAGTCTCTTCTGCTCATCAAGCCTGCATTTGATCCAAAGTACAGCAAAAACAGTAAAATTGTGAAATATTTTTACTATTTAAAATAACTGTTTTCTATTTGAATATTTAATTTATTCCTGTGATCAAAGCTACATTTTCAGCATCATTACTCCAGTCTTCAGTGTCACATGATCCTTCAGAAATCATTAATACTTTTATTTAGCAAGGATGCCTTAAATTGATCAAAAGTGATGATAAATGCATCTATAATGTTACAAAAGAACATTATAAATTCATCAAATAATCCTGAAAAAAAAATTACTCAGTTGTTTTCAACATATTAATAATAATACATGTTTTTTGAAAAAAAAAAAAAAAAAAAAAAAAAAAAAAAAAAAACAAGCAAATCAGAATATTAGAATGATTTCTGAAGGACCATAAGACTGGAGTAATGATGCTAAAATTTCAGCTTTGAAATCACAGGAATCAATTACATTTTAAAACATATTCAAATAGAAAACAGTTATTTTAAATAGTAAAAATGTTTCAAAAAGTTTACATTTTTTGCTGTAACAACTTTGGTCCAAATAAATACAGGCTTGATGAGCAGAAAAGACGTATTTAAAAACACTAAAAATCTTACTGTTCAAAAACTTTTGACTGGTAGTGTATATAACTTGTAGCTATGTAGTGTAACCTTAATGGAAAAAGACATCTGTTTTTCTATTATTATTATTGTTTATTTTTATGTTGCATTTATTTGTGAAAAGATAATCAAAATGATTTCTGAAGGATCATGTGACACTGAACACCAGAGTATCAGCTGCTGAAAATTCAGATTTGCCATCACAAATAAATTAAATTTTAAAATATATTAAAATAGAAAACTGCTTATTTACATTTTATTAATGTTTAACAATATTACTGTTGACTGTATTGTGTATATATATAAAAGGCTGACTACTTTGGTTCTAAAATACATAAATAATTTGAAAAATAGCCCAAATCTGAACTTCATCTGTTAAATATAAAATTTATAATTGTATAATTGTTATGTGCTATTATTTTGTGTTATTATATTTATTTATTTGTGTTTTAACACCATATCAGCAACAATGGCTATATTCATGGCAACATTAACCATATCATTTTAATACATCCTTTACCAATTAAAAGCATTTTCTTAAGAAGCAAGATACAAAAACATACAAGTAACAACAAAAGTACTGATAAAAATCACATAGAATCTTTCAATTTAAGTTTTAATTTCTTTTCAATTTAAAAATGTTTTTTTCAAATGTATTTTCTGAGTAAAAACATGGTCTAATATAATTTCAAATTAGACATTCTATTAATATATGTTTTACATCCAAAAAATTCTTACACAAGTCACAAACTGGTTTCTCTTCGCCTTTCAATAAATATGAATGAATACGTGTTTAATATCTAATTCGACATCTTGTATACAAACTGGTCATGTCTATTTTCAAAACAGTAATTACTTATTTTGTGTTATTATATTTAGATATAATAATTCCATAGATTTCATTATAGGTTAATATAGTATTAATAGCATCAGTATAAGAAAATGGTATCCTTTAATAATCAAAATTTTAGTAATCAGCACACAAGCCTGCATTTGAGAGGTACACACATATCTTTTCACAGGAACAGTGTGTTCATACACCCTCCACTCTTTTTCCTGGAATACTGGAACACCATGTACGAGTCTTTCTAAAACTGTTTCCGGTGTTTCCGTTCACCCCCTGCAGCATGTGAAAATACACGTGACCCGCATAACAATAAAGTACCTCTAAGACCAGCCTCTAGTGGGCGTTGCTAGTGCATAGTTTATAACCATGGAAACACAACAGCTGAAATGGGCATTTATGAATGCACATAAATGAAGCCACGCCCATAGGATGACGCTATCATCGTACTGGTTTTCTGAGCTACGTGATTGGTCAAGAACTGAAGGCGTGATGTGTTACGTCACGTTGAACTAATGTAAACCCCCTGCTGTACAATACAAGCTAAGCTAATAAAAGAAAAGAGGAAACTGAAACTATATATATTTTTTAACGATTGCAAGTGTAACTTCTTAAGCATGTTTAAATGCGTCCTCACGTGTTAATATATAATACATGTGTAATTCATTCCTTTTCATCTTCTACTTTTAAACATCCAGCTAACACGTCAACTTCCTGTTGTCTTTGTTTACCATCACAGCTGATCGATAAGTTTATCATATCTTATGAATTGCACAAATCACCGCTACGTACATCAGGCATAAATGTTAACCATCAAGCATTGATTATTAAACATTTAAAAAATCTAATACTTACTTTTTGTAAGTTGCTAAATGTATGGCACTGTAGGGAAACAACCGTAGACAGGAAACCATATTACCCTTCCAGAATGCTCGAAGCCCCTCATTCTGACAAATAAAAACAAAGCTGTGCGTGAAGCCCCGTTTACAGTGAAATGTTCCTATTTGATTCAAAATCTTCACGACTTCCAGAGGCGACGTGACAGTTTTGCTAAAAACCCCGGCAAAGCCGACGCACAGTAAACTTTGAGAACTTGTCAGTCGGTCGTCCTTTTTGACTGTGGCCATACTTCATAAGAAAAACGATTTTCTTCTCCAGCAGCTAAAGGAGAAATAAGAAACGTGTGAAAATGAACACTCTAACGGTTTTGTTTATCATACAGTCATCCAGCTGCAGCGCGACTTGTCATTCAGCGGCCAGTCGCATTGGTGGATATTTTGGTGTAAGGCGGGGTGTGGTTAGTGCAAGAGCAAGTTTGGTTGCATGCAAAATCAATCCATACACAGCTATAGATGGAAAGCAATGCCACAATCCGTATCGTGTTTCTTACAGAGCCACAAACAAATTTAATGTGCAAATTTCTTTTTTGCTTTAGGGGCCAATATAAATCAAATGCATGAATAGATCAGTAGAATAGAAGTTACTTTTAAAAGTAATGCATTACAATTTTGCGTTACTCCCTGAAAAAGTAACTAATTATGTTACTTAGTTACTTTTTATGGAAAGTAATGCGTTATTATACATATACACGGTCTGACTTGAGTTACTCTGGACTTATGCATTATATATTTCATTGTGCAATATTATTTTGATAGCTGAATGTGAATATCTACCTTGAATATATTTATCAATCTGCAATAACTTTTACAATTGCTGTGCAATTTCATTGTAAATCTCTCTCGCGCTATTATAGAAACTGTTTATTCCATCTCATTCTACCCCCCCTCTATCCCCTATTTGCACTACTATAGTTATTTACTGTAACTTTATCTATTGTTATGTTGTATTGTAAATATATTTCTTACATGTTGCACTGAGTAGTGAGATGCTCTTAATCTCATCGTACATGTATATAATGTATATTGTATATGTGTACAGTGACAATAAAAGGCATTCAATTCAATTCAATTATGTTAATTTTGCATTACTTTTTAAATCTGGGCAGGACTTGCTTCTTTGTTTTTAATATAAAACAATTCTAATGTAAAAGCCCTTTTACACCAAAAGTGAAATGAATTCACCTCAGGCTGAAAGAAAAGTACATTCATGCAGGAGAAGATCACTCTTCAGCTATAAAAAAAAAAAAAAAAAAAAAAAATGAAGCACAAATGTTAATTTATCTAAAGTAATTTTTGCTTATTAGTATGGTTGAATTGCATCATTGAAGGTCAGCAGCAGAGACACTGGTTAATGAAATGGGATTAAATACATAAAGGATATTTGTATTATTTAACATATTTAATTATTGTGGGGTTGTGTCATATTCTGAGTTTGCATTTCACTGTTTTTCTTCATTTTGAGGAATACTGAATCTGTTTTTTGTCAGTGAGATGAGTTAATGCATGTTCACATTTAGTCTAGAATACAGTAACATCATGTTTACTCCCAGTTTCCCGACAGGAGACTTGTCAATCAATAAATGGGGAAAAAGTAACTGGCGTTACTTATTTGAAAAAGTAACTTTTTTTAGACATTCAAAAGTAATGCGTTACTTTACTAGTTACTTGAAAAAAGTAATATTATTACGTAACTTGCGTTACTTGTAATGCGTTACCCCCAACACTGGACACATCATATCATTACATAGGCTACATTTCTCTTAGTCTTTGACTGTGAAAAACAATCGCTGTACTACGTATGAAAGCAGACTTTTGTAAAGCCATTTTGTCAGAACCAAATAAAGATACGTTTTTGCACAATATTTGCCCCTGTTGCAGGAGAGATGAATGTAGACATATTATTCCATATTATCCCAATCAAGGATAAATCAGGATAAAATTATGAACATAATAATTTTTTACATCATTTTTTACATTTGTGCTTCTCAAAATATCCAACACACAAAATGTATCGCTATTAGTCTGCCCTAATTATATCAGAACAACGTCTAATATAATAACATATATATAGCTTTGTTTCATAATGAATGTTCATTATGAAACAAATAGAAATTTATTGGTAAATGTAACCCTGGACCACAAAACCAGTCATAAAGGTACATTTTTTGAAAACTGAGATTAATACAGCACCTGAAAGCTGAATAAATAAGCTTTCCAATGATGTATTGTGTGTTAGGACAATATTTCAAAATATTGAGAACATTCTTTAGCAATGCATATTTTTAATCAAAAATTAAGTTTTATGGTAGGAAATTTACATCTTCATGGAACATGATCTTTACTTCCTAATGATTTTTGGCATAAAAGTAAAATCGACAATCATACAATCTATTACTGGCTATTGCTACAAATATGCTACTTATGACTGGTTTTGTGGTCCAGGGTCGCAAACAGCAATTTATTTTCAAAGAACCATTTGATTTCTCTTTCTACCAAATAATAGGTTCTTTCATATAAATTGACTGTACCAATAAATGACCAGCAGATGGCAGTCTTGGCCCAAAAAAACATAAACTCAAGTTACGTTGAATCTATTCGTTGAATCTTCAATTGTTAAATTGAAGTTAAAAGGTTCACTACAAAATAATAAGCTAGCTATCTATGTGCATAAAATATATAGTTTAAAATTAAAAATACAGCTTAAATAATGAAATAAAATGTAATACAGATGCAAGAGGGTCAGTGTTCTTCTCAAGTCTTTTGTACATCGAGTATACATATAACCTTCAGTTTGAATTGAGCAAAATTAGTTGGTTTGGTTGATAAATGTGGAATATTCCATAAATTATAAGATAGAAATATACCAATCACAATTTCCATAGAAAAGTAAAATATCTTTGAAGTTGTGAATGGTAAATTTTTCATTTACCATTCACAAGTACATATTAACATACACTTAAGTTAAAAGGTTTGAGGCCGTAACTTTTTAAAAGAAAGTAATACTTTTATTCATTAAAGTGCATTAAATTGATCAAAAGTGACAATAAAGACATTTATGAGGTTACAAAATATTTGTTTCAAATAAATCCTCTTCTTCTATAAGAAAAAAATAATCACAGTTTTAACCAAATAAAAATATAAACTTCAAAATACTTCAAAATATAATTTATTTCTGTGATGCAAAGCTGAATTTTCAGCATCATTACTTCAGTCTTCAGTGTCACATGATCCTTCAGAAATCATTCCAATATGCTGATTTATTATCAGTGTTGGAACCTGTGATACTTCAGGATTTTTTAATGAATAAATAGTTAAAAAGAACTGCATTTACTCTAAACAGAAGTCTTTACTATCACTTTTTATCAATTTAACATCCTTGCTGAATAAAAGTATTAATTTCTTTCAAATAAAGAAAGAAAGAAAAAAAAATAATAGCGTATATTGTTAGAAAAGATTCCTATTTTGAATAAATGCTGTTCTTTTTAACATTTTATTCATTAAAGAATCCTGAAAAAAAGTATCACAGGTTCCAAAAAAAATATTAAGCAGCACAACTGATCATAAATCAGCATATTAGAATGATTCCTAAGGATCATGTGACACTGAAGACTAGAACAATGATGCTAAAAATTCAGCTTTGCATCAAAAGAATAAATTCAATTTTAAAGTATATTAAATAGGAAAACCACTATTTTAAATTGCAATAATATTTCACAATATTACACGTTTTTATGTATTTTAATCAAATAAACACAGATGAGCAGAAAAGACTTCTTTTAAAAACATCACAAATCTTACTGATCCCAAAGTATATACACTTTTTTCAGTGTATATACTTTCTATTTTATCAACAAATAGACAAAATATGTTAAGTGTCAAGCAATGTCTTATGACGATGGACAGTCTGCTGGTCAGACAGCCAGCAGATGGCAGTCTTTACCCAAAACCTTTACCCAAAAAAAGAGTACATTCATAAATGAGATGCTGTTAACCTCTCCTATTATGAAGTGATGTATATAAAGTATTATTAATATATGAAAGAGAAAGCATATGTGCAATATATTCTCATTCAGATTTTTATGTTAACAACATGTTGCAATCATTTCAACGCATTCATAATCTCATATAATTATTAGTAGAGCAATTCACAGTATATAAAAGCAGAAGCACTGTTTTATTACTTAGGGATGAATCTGCCATCTGCAACCGTATCAGTTTAGAGGGGAACTTGTCTTGTTTAAAAATCTCATGGCTTCATTTTATCACTTAGAGTAAGCATTCAGTAAAATACATGTAAAAGGGTGTTAGGTTTTATCTTCAAAGCAGACACTGCTTTTTTGGGTGTTCTGTTTGTGTCGCTATCTTATAATCCACCAAACTGTTTACTTACGTAAACAATCACTCCATGCCAGTCATACCTTCAAACCCTTCACGACAACAAACACAATAAAGGATGCCACATTGCGGCATGTTGCCCTATGTATGAAAATGAGCACATGAGTCCCCCTAATTTCCCAGCAGGGTCTTGTAGTTCCTTTCCTGTTAGGGCTAGTGTTTGTTTTCAGCCTGTATCCCCCTGCGATGTGCGCCTCCCTCCCCTGCTGAGTCGACAACCTCAGCTGCCTGTGAAGATCCCACCTCCTGTCTGTAGCTGGGCCACTTGGCTTTTTCACAAAGGCTACTGGAATAACAGTGCCCCGAGAAGGAAATGACAGTCTGTTCAAAAGAGCCAACAGCATTGCGTTGGGGGGGCTGGTATTGTTTTAGAGATGTTGTATCATTGCATATTGATGGATTTTTCAAAATTCGATAGTCAAGTTAACCC
The DNA here is from genome assembly GCF_022985175.1 of Labeo rohita. Lineage (NCBI taxonomy): Eukaryota > Metazoa > Chordata > Actinopteri > Cypriniformes > Cyprinidae > Labeo > Labeo rohita. Next base: position 9,023,105 of record NC_066882.1, read on the forward strand.
AGGTTGCAGCATAGATGGTCAAACCCTAAACAGCCTGGGAGTTACTATATTTACACATTCAATATTTACAGTCACGTCAACTGTCATTGTGATCTGACCGCAGTGAGAACGAGCGAATTTTCAGCCCTCAGAAGCAGTAAAAGTCCCGGCACTTCCTTTGTATGTGACAAGGAGGACTCCTTTGATCTTTCAGTCATATGTATGCGGCTCCAATGGCAAGATAATGGAGTGATACTTATGAAAGATCAGGTGTGAAGTGTGCGCATGTGCTGGATCTTATCAATTAGTGGACGAGCCACTTGACAAGACGGACACATTGTGTGCTACCGGGAGAAAATATCTTCTCGGGCCCCTTTAATGTGTGTTCTCACCTTTGTTTATTCACTGTTAGCTATCCTTGCCCGCCTCCTCTGTGATCTGCATCTACTATAGTGGATAGGGCACTGACTTCCTCTTGAATTCACACAGTGGCCTTCCTGACTCTGTGTCCTGGACTTATTAACCCGGGAACTTCCAGAGCTCCTTTGTCTTGCTCTTCTCTATACTTTAGGGGGCTGTGAGCGGAGGGGACGGCTATTGTCATTCACTGTATGCCATGCGCAAGTCTGCCCTTGATCCCTGGCTTTGAAATGGAGTGCTGGAGGAAGAGAGACTGACTCTTTCTCGCCCTCTTTAATCTATATTATTAGAAAAGGTTCCTGCTCACAAATGATGCTTAAATGTTCTTTGCAGTTGAATATGCTTATTGAAATAATGTAAGCTCATCTGGAGGTCCTCCACAACCCTCAGCCTGCATGATATGATCTGTTGTGAACATAAAGTGTCAAAAGAGGGCGCTCTTTGTCAGACTGAGACACCGGAGACAGGCCTCCTCCTGCAAACTGGTGCCAGGCCAGAGACAAGAGCAATAAAGTTCTCACCTCATTATCAAGAACACAGCCACATCACAGCCCTCTGCCAGGTGGGAAGGGGGAGAGATAGGGGGATGTAGAGATAATCTGAAAAAAAAAGAAAAAGAAAAGGCTGATCTGACACCCTTCACCTGGTAATACTGCAGATAGTTGACTAATGCACTCCACAGAATGGGAATATTTTTATAAAGAGAATATTTTTGTAATATATTGTGTCCTGTTTTGTAGTGATTAAGTATAGTAAACACTCTAATAAACATAATGTGAAATATGAAAAATAATGTTTTGTTCATCTTCTGACATGCTTTTGACATGCTAAATACACTGCCGGTCAAAAGTTTTTGAACAGTAAGATTTTTAATGTTTTTAAAGAAGTCTCTTCTGCTCACCAAGCCTTTATTTTATTCCAACGTACAGCAAACACAGTAAAATTTTGAAATAATTTTTTACTATTTAAAATAGCTGCTTTCTATTTGAATATATTTTAGAATGTAATTTATTCCTGTGATTTCAAATTAGAATTTTTACCTTTTACTCCAGTCACATGATACTTCAGAAATCATTCTAATATTCTGATTTGCTGCTCAAAAAACATTTATTATTATTATTATTTTGTTGAAAACAGCTGAGTAGGATTTTTTCAGGTTTCTTTGATGAATAGAAAGTTCAGAAGAACAGCATTTATCTGAAATAGAAATCTTTCATAACATTATAAATGTCTTTATCATCACTTTTGATAAATTTAAAGCATCCTTGCTAAATAAAAGTATTAATTTCTGTGTTTCTTTACCAAAAAAAAAAAAATAAAAATACTGATTCCAAGCTTTTTAACGGTATAGGAATATGTTTTCTGAAGGATCATGTGACTAAAGTAATGAAGCTAAAAAATCAGCTTGAAAATCACAGGAACAAATTTATTTTTATTTTTATTTTAAAATATATTTAAATAAAATAAAACAGCTATTTTAAATAGTACAAATATTTCAAAATTGTACTGTTTTGCTGTACATTAGATTACATAAATGCAGGCTTGGTGAGCAGGAGAGACTTCTTTAAGAAAACATTAAAAATCTTACTTTTCAAAAATGTTTGACTGGCAATGTATTAAACATGTCAAAAGCATGTCAGAAGATCTTTATAGAAAGATCTTTGGATCTTTCTATTCATCAAAGAATCCTGAAAAAAAAATTACTTAACTGTTTTAAATAAATAATAAAATAATAAAAATAAAAATGTTTCTTGGACAGCAAATCAGCATATTAAAATGATTTCTGAAGGATCATGTCACACTGAAGACTGGAGTAATGATGCTGAAAATATAGCTTTAATCACAGGAATAAATTGCATTTTAAAATATATTCAAATAGAAAGCAGTTATTTTAAACAGTAAAAATATTTCACAATATTACTGTTTTTGCTGCATTTTGGATCAAATAAATGTAGGCTTGGTGAGCAGAAGAGACTTCTTTAAAAAACATTAAAAATATTTTGACTGGTAGTGTATATATACATGATGTTAATATGTTGTTAAATTATTAAGATATTAACTTTAATTTGAGGGGACCTCAAAGTAGTTTGACTGACAAAAAAAGTTTGGGAATCACTGTTAGTGGGAATTTAGATCCGTGTTAATATTTCCTCACGAAGAATAATTACTATGCGCACTGAGAAGCTTTCATGAGAGCCATTTAGTTATAGAGGCTTGCAAAGTGCTAGATAGACCTGGGCTCCTAGCAGCTGGTGTCCTCCTATCTTTACATGTACAACCAATAAATCAATATCAAATCTAGCAGGAAGCCAGATGGCCTCCCTCCAGACCCTCGACGTAGTTGGTCACAGGTCTCTCAAAGCCAGCATGGCTACTGTAAGTCAGACCAACAGAGAGGAGCCTTTGAAGGCTTAGACATTCAACAAGGAGGCTATGAATGACTAAAGGGGACAAATAAGCTGTTACGACTCGGGTCAGATCAGTGTTTGTGTTTCTCTGAACATCAAAGGCCCGAGACTGTTTGATATGCAGCCCCCACACCTTGATCCAGAGCCGGGACAGGTAATGGGGTGGAGTAGTCCATTGAGTAACAAGGAGGGGGGGCTTGTAGAGTCCTCCTCATAGGTCTTGCTGTAGGGCAACCAATTCAGACAAAGAATCTTTTAGGGCCTCCGACTCCCTACGGAGCAGTCGGCCCCATGAAACCATGAGCATCTTCTGCTCAGGGCTGCGGCCCGTACCAGGACCTGGTTATATGGGCCTCTCTGTGGTCCTAATGGGACTTGTGCATTCAGTGTTCGGTACTGAAACAGATAAATAATAAAGCAACCTTTTTTTTTTTTTTAAATAAACCCAATATTTGAATATATTTTAAAATGTAATTTATTCCTGTGATTTCAAAGCTGAATTTTAGCATTACTCCAGTCACATGATCCTTCAGAAATCATTCTAATATTCTGATTTGCTGCTCAAAAACATTTAATATTATTATGTTGAAAACAGCTGAGTAGAATTTTTTCAGGGTTTTTTTAAATGAATAGAAAGTTCAGAAGAACAGCATTTATCTGAAATAGAAATATTTTACATATTATTACAAATTTTACAAAATATTGTAGTATTACCAATATTACAAATTTCTTTATCATCACTTTTGATCAATTTAAAGCATCCTTACTAAATAAAACATTTCTTGAACAGAAAATCAGCATATTAAAATGACTTCTGAAGGACAAAATGACACTGAAGACTGGAGTAATGATGCTGAAAATGTAAATTTGATCACAAGTATAAATTAAATTTTAAAATATATTCAAATAGAAAACAGTTATTTTAAATAGTAAAAATATTTCTAAATATTACTGATTTTGCTGTACTCTGGATCAAATAAATGCAGGCTTGGTGAGCAGAAGAGACTTTTTAAAAAAAAAAAAAAAAACACATTAAAAACATTACCGTTCAAAAACTTTTGACTGGTAGTGTATACAGTACTTCATGGTACTTCCATAGATGCTACCATCATAGTTATTTTATTTTATTTTAATTTTTACTTACCAAGGATGCAAGGATCAAGTCACAGTAAATGTTTTACAAAAGATTTTATTTCAAATAAATGGTGTTCTTCTGAATGTTCTATTTAGAAAAAAAAAAAGAATCAGGTTCCGCAAAAAATATCAAGCAGTTTTCAACACTGATAATAACATAAAATGTTTCTTCTGCAGCAAATTAGTATATTAGAATTTCTGAGGGATCATGTGACACTGAAGACTAGAGTCATAAATGCTGATAATTTTGCAGGAATAAATTACATTTTAAAATATATTCAAATCAAAAGCAGTTATATTAAATTGTAAAAATATTTCACTATTTTTACGGTATTTTTTGGTCAAATAAATACAGCCTTTGTGAGCAGTAAGATTTAGGTTAAAATAAATCTTACTGACCTTGTTAATAGCATACCTTTTAACTACACCCATCTTCACGTTAGACATAATCTAGTGTTTAGTATGCCAGTGTTATTGGCTTTTCTTGACTACATCTAAAAAACCTAAATTTGAATGAAAGGCTACTTTCGTCATAATTAAAACAACAGCACATAAGCTTGTAAAACCATTATAAGACACAGTTTTTTCCAAAAACACAGCAGTATGCGCCAGGGTTTTACACAGATGATGTTGCAATTTTAAAAGCAAGACCCAAAAAACTAGTTAAACAGTAGTTTGATTGAATGGCTGTTCACAGAGGAGTGTGAAATGCCAGCTCTATGGTGAGGTGTGACTAGGGTGAAGGGGGCAGCTCTGGCCTTTGTGTAACTCCCAGGCTGAATGTGCGGCGGCTATTGTTCAGGCACGACCGCCTGGCCTCTCAGTCTCTCTCCTCCACAGCTTTGTCCAGAGCTGCATGACCACTTCCTTAACCCGGGTCAGGGCAAGGTCGTGACTTTGGTAACTTACCCCTAGACCGTCTGCGCCGTCTGCACATCCATAAATGCATAAATGTTCAGTCAGGCTGACTTTGAAATACACTTGAATACCTACCAGGGAGCAAAAAGAGTTCTATTCAGCTGTTTTTTAATGGTAGAAAAATTATACTAGACTGAATGAATTTATAGCTTAATAAATAATAATTTACGTAAATCACTGAAAGTGTACGTAACATGCTCAGATTTACAATGTTGAATTAACCCCCCTGTTAACCCTAATGAGCACTTCTAACTGTGAAGGCACAGGTCAGTCTGGTCTCTTTCTCTTGTTCCAAGGCCTGTGAAGAATGAAAGCCCTTGTCTGTTGATAAGAAGAGGAAAGGCTAAAGTGCTTAAAGGCATGGTATACACAGTTTTGGTACTTTGAAGAAGGAGGGGAGGTATATCGGCTGATAAAGATCACCGTGGGTCTTTGATCTTTAAGAAACTGATAAGAAGTTACCAAGTGGCATGCTGGGTGGACAAGCAGGCCCACATGACAGGTACAAACAAGCAAACACAGCCCCAGAGGTGATGTCTGCAAGGAGAACCAGATAGCTACAGGAGGAATGGCAGATGGGCAATTAGCCATTCGCTTTGGAGTGAAGTGGAGTGAAAAGTTAACACAGCACACTTGCCTCAGTGAGCAAAGTACTTTAGACTTATATTAGATATGTTATGCATGAGTAGAGGGCATTATTTATGACTTAAAACATTGTTTGCCTAATGTAAATAACTAACTTCCCTTTCAGCAGAATCACCTTTTCCAGAACTCAACGAAACTGCGCACTGAATCAAAGGCATAAATACATTTGGCCAGTTTGATTGTTAAAGTGACACTCAATGTCAAACTAAAGCGTAGCGGGGGTGGGCTGTGTCTGCGTGCTCCCTAGGCGCTAATTTAGGGCCTGCATGTGGATGCCAGACAGAGCCTGAAGTCTGGGGGTGCAAGCTGCGGCCTGAAACAGATGCCTTGCTGTCTGGCCGAGGGAGGAGGGGGGTCTGTGTTGAATAAGATGTGGGGAACTGCCTGTGGAGTTAATGTGCTTTCATTGGTCCTCCTAGCAACAGAGATGTACTATTCACTGCACCTGCACCAGGTCTGTAAGTGTGCGTATGTTAGGAGAACGATGAAGGATGTTACAGTGGATGTCTGTGAGTATGTGTGTATGTGATTATGTATATTGGCTTGCACATGTTATATATTGAAAGGTAGGAGAGGTCATACCCGCAAATTACATTAGTGGCAGACTCTTCTCTATTGTGGTGACAATGCACTCTTGCAATCCACACACTTTGAGACTATAAGCAAAACATGCTTTGTGTTAATAAAACAAAAATAAATAAATAAGAAAAAAAACAGAAATAAAATAAAATCAGTTATAGACTGGAAAGCGAGGGCAAGCGATTTATAAAATAAAATGAAATGAAATGAAATCCATTCATCCAGGATAAATGAATAAAATGAAATAATAAAATAAATAGAAATAAAATAAAATAAATCTGTGATAGACTGACCATTCATCCAGGACAAGTGGATTGAATGAAATGAAATAAAATAAATCTGTGATGAACTGACCATTCATCCAGGACAAGTGGATTGGAAAATAAGTGGATGGATGATTAAAATAAAATGAAAATAAAATAAAATAAAATAAAAACCAATGAATAGATAAACAAAATAAAATAAATTTTAATTAAATTATAAAATAAAATAAAAAATAAAATAAAATACATCAAGGACAAATGAATGTAATGAATGTATGCATAATAAAATGAATAAATAAAATAAAAAAAATAAATTAAATAATAAAATAACCATTAATCCAGGACAAGTGGATTGTAAAATAAAATAAAGTAAAATAAACTGGTCATCCATCCAGGACAAATGAATAAAATAAAATAAAATAAAATAAAATAAAATAAAATAAAATAAAATAAAATAAAATAAAATAAAATAAAATAAAATATCTGTGATGGACTGAGCATTTACCCAGGACAAGTGGATTGAAAACTGATCAAATAAAATAAAATAAAATAAAATACCCATTTATCCAGGACAAGTGGACTAAAAAAAATAATTAATGGATGAATCAAATCAAATCAATAAAATAAAATAAAATAAAATAACCATTCATCCAGGACAAGTGGATGAATCAAATCAATAAAAATGAAATAAAATGAAAGTAAAGTATAACTGACTGGTCATCCATCCAAGGCAAATGAATTAAATAAATAAATAAAATAAAATAAAATAAAATAAAATAAAATAAAATAAAATAAAATAAAATAAAAAAATAAAATAAAATAATCTTTGATGGACCTGACTGTTTATACAGAACAAGGGGATTGGAAAATGAATGAATGGATGAATCAGATCAGATCTGTGGTGCATCTGACCATGACCAGAAGTTTGGAAAATGTATAGCTAAAATAAAATCAAATCCTTATATTAAGATTTCAGGCTTAAATATTAAGTCTAATTTCATGGCCCAACGACAAGGACAATTAAAAGAATTAAGACGTAAGAGCCTTCATTATCAGTTCCCTCCTACAGACATCAAAAGACACATACAGTGAGAGTCCAGCTGCCCCGGTGGTGTGACTTTCTTCTCTCACACTGCTGTTTGTGTTGAGGATGTTTACCGATCCCAGGAAAGACAAACAGGTTCATTCTTATTTGTGGTAGTCGTGCTCAAACAGTGGAGCCAATAGGACTGATTCAGCAAAAGGGTCAGTCTGTTACTCATTGTTGCCATTGTTGTTTTTCGTTTCCTTTCACGTTAGCTGCGTCTTCATACACACAGACGTTCTCGTCAACAGCCAGGGTCACAACTGGAATGTTTTAGCATACAGTGGCTATATGTAGGAAAATGCATTTCTGTTGTATTCACATGTGATGTATTGTACCAATATCAGATCCTACTGTGGTTATAAATGCCAATCAGTTTATAGATAGAGACTGTACATTTTTACATAACTTACCACAGCCACGATGACAAGCTTTTACTGTCAGTCATCCATTGTGAGTGTAAACACCTGGGGACAGCTGCACAAATGTGGCACTCGCACAGCTGATCTCTGCATAGGAAAACAATTTTATTTAGCTTGCTTTTGATAGAGCAATTTAACTCACATGTGCATTGTTGGGTCACAAAGCGTTGCTGAACAACAATCTCACACAACAACATTTTAGTACGAATGACAAATATAAAAAACATTTATATGATTCACTGCAAAACCAGCTTTTGTTTGTCATAATGCCTCTAGGTTTGACCTGGATTATTTTCTAATGATTGTGTAATTTATAATGGACACTACTTAGTAGTATTTTGAGAAATGGACAACATTATGAAACAAAGCAATGTCTTGAACAGTGATTGGTTTGATAAGCAATAGTCATTGTCTGTGCTGGACTTACAGGGGTGTAAATCACAGAGGGAACAAGCCTCAGCGCAGAGGTTTTATGAGGGGATACTTCCCTTGCATCCTGCAGGGGGTAGAAGCCGTCACTGTTTAAGTGTCAAAGAGCTTTTAACTGGCAGGATCACAAACAAAGAATTATTACTTTATTGGACATCATTTAGAAAGACTTTTTTTTTCCACTCGCTCCGATTTCTAGTTTAACACACAGGAGTTACGTGCTTAAAATAATAATAATTATTCAAAGTTTAATTCGAGATCTTCTGCTGGGTTGTCAATGTAAGCCACTCAGAGAATTTAGCAAAGATCCTTGCAATTAATTTAATTATGCATCCATAAAACAATTATACACATGAACTGTTTGAACGAGGAGGACACTTAACAGCTAGACAAGTGCATTATACTAAAATGAATGATGGTCATACAAGTTCAAACTTCAGCTACTCTCACAGACGCTAATGAATTGCTGACACTAAACAGTAACACTATTGTCAAAACATGTGGGGAATGCATAATATTCATAGCTACAGTCATACAGAAGACGGTCCTCCAGATTAATAAAATGTGACCCTGGACCATAAAACCAGTCATAAGTGTCCATTTTTTTAAATTAAGATTTATATATCATCTGATAGCTAAATAAATAAGGTTTCCGTTTGTTACAATAGGACAATATTTGGCCTCAACTATTTGAAAATCTGGAATCTGAGGGTGCAAAAAAATCTAAATATTGAGAAAATCACCTTTAAAGTTGATAAAATTAAGTCCTTAGCAATGCATATTACTAATCAAAAATTATGTTTTGATATATTTATGGTAGGACATTTACAAAATATCTTCACGGAACATGATCTTTACTTAACATCCTAATGATTTTTGGGATAAAAGAAAAATTGATAACTACTTATGACTGGTTTTGTGGTTCAGGGTCTCAAATTAGATTAAATGAATCTATTGAGATTTGTGTACATGGGAGACTGGGGGTAGTTGTTGACACTCTTTTGAATTAGAATAATATTAGAAAATTTAACTTTAAACTCAATTAAAATAAAAATGTCAGTATTATATTTTGTTTAGTAAAAATTTTAGTACAATAAAACATCTGGAAAACATCCAGACAAGTGTCAACAATATAATGAAGAAAGTTTTTAACTAAACTGTGTGTCATAAATGTCAAGTCATACTTTATTGGGTCTGTTTATAAGCTGTTGTGTGTTTTATATTTAGTAATTTTATCAAATGTACACTACCAGTCAAACGTTTTTGGACAGGAAGATTTTTTAAATGTTTTTTAAAGAAGTCTCTTCTACTCACCAAGCCTGCATTTATTTGATCCAAAGTACAGCAAAAACAGTACAATTTTGAAATATTTTTACTGTTTAAAATAACTGCTTTCTATTTGAATATTTTTCGAAATGTAATGTATTCCTGTGATTTCAAAGCTGAATTTTTAGCATAATTTCTCCAGTCACATGATCCTTCAGAAATCATTCTAATATTCTGATTTGCTACTCAAAAAACATTGAAATGTTGAAAACACCTGAGTAGATTTTTTTTTCAGGTTTCTTTGACGAATAGAAAGTTCAGAAGAACAGCATTTATCTGAAATAGAAATCTTTTGTAACATTGTAAATGTCTTTATCATAACTTTTGATCAATTTAAAGCATCCTTGCTAAATAAAAATATTAATTTCTATCATTTCTATTTAAAAAAATATACTGACTCCAAGCTTGGTATAGTGTATAATGTTACAAAAGCTTATTTATTTATTTTTTTTAAATTAATAGATCTTCCTATCAAATATTGATGATAATAAAAATAATACAACTGTTTAAAATAGATTTAATTTTTAAAAATATATTCAAATAGACATCAGTTCTTTTAAATAGTAAAAATATTTCACAATATTACTGCTTTTGCTGTATTTTGGATCAAATAAATGCATGCTTGGTGAGCAGAAGAGACTAATTAACAAAAAAACAAAAACAAAACTTAAAAATATTAAAAACTTTAAAATCCAAAAACGTTTGACTGGTAGTGTAAGCTTATTGCATTGTATTGTATTGTATAGTATTTATTTATTTATCACCTATATTGTATATTGTTTGGTAGCCACATACACTTTATTTAAAGCAAATCAAAACAATATTTTGGTATTTTTGTATATTACTCTTCCCATTTTTTTGCGTGTTTCATAATTATTTTAACGTTTAAATGTTGTTATAATGTACTGTTTATGTTAGCATTGTGGCAACTTAACGTAGCACATACGGTGTGACAACACGCTTAGTCATTCGTATAAACTAAAAAGTTCTTTACTTGTGCATTCATGTATAAACAATGTTGTTTATAAACAAACTGATCCCGATATCAGATTTTCATCAAAAAATTACTATTTTTCCCGTTACACATCTCTGCACCTGCCCGCCACGCACCGAGTCCAAAGGTGAACACTCTCTACCTGCGCAAACTTCCTGTGAAAGCGTCAGATCCGACTTGTTTGCCTGAAACTCGTGCTGGTTGCGTCGCCTACGGTTTAATAATACCTGACGTGTCGTCCACTTATCAAAAAATGGGAAAGGAAATGATGAGATACTCATATTTTGGAGTTTAGACGAAGTGAAAACGGTTAATATTTTATGTTTCGACCGCGTCTTTGTTTTATGACTTCCGGAAAATCCGCACAGGTAAGACTAGTTTCGGTCTTGAGCGCGAAAATATCCAACGCGTCTCTTAATCTCATAATATTGCTTTAACTTCATCTGTAAGATACTGTTGTTGCCTTTCTATCACTGAATGAAGGTTAAAAGGACAGTAAAGCGAGCTTTTCACCGCTTCTTTCATAACAGGTCACCTCGAACACAATGTAGGTGTTTTTAGCAGATTGGGTAGGTAAAGATAACTAGGCTAAGTTACACAGAGAAGCTTCTTTATCCAACATGTATTTCAAGGGCACTCGGTTGTCCAGGTTACCATCTGAATCTCTTGTCAGCTGATTGATGAATGATTTATGGCTTCTTGTTTCTCGTGTGTCACATCTACCTGCAACGTGTAGGTCAGACCGATCTGTGAGGTTTGAATAGTCAAATATCATTTAATGTCAGATGACATGTGATGTGTTAGACTAAAACATAATGTATGTTTTAAAGCATGCTGTTAATGTTAGCATATGACTCCATAGAAAGGATAAAGTTACCCTCTTTCAGAAGGTGGAGTCTCCTTTCAGAATAAACAACTGCAACAGACTTACAAAAGTAAGCAAATATGATGCATGTTGTGCTTTCTTTGTCCTATTCTTCTGGTTGTTTGCTTAGGTGTGTATTTTTTAAACAGAGAATAGAAAGCGTGTTGTTCGTTTGGTTGTTCGCACCAGTTCTAACATTAAATGGAGGAATTAACCAGATATTCAAATTCTGTCGTCATTTACTTTTAGTGTTATTTTGGTCTTGTGCAATATGACTTTCTTCTTGCGTTGAACTCAAAACAAGATGCTGACAGCATGTAGATGCATTGAAAGTGAGTGGTGACTGAAGCTGTCATTCCCTATCATTATGTCGTCTTATTCCTTTTATGTTCCACTTAAAAAAAGAAAGGTTTGGAATGACATGAGGGGGAGTTAATGATGAAATGGTTTTCATTTTTTGGGGTGAACTGCCTCTTTAAGACCTGAAATGTTGATTAGAAGCGGTGGTTAGAATAGACGATGTTTCAGCCTTCTTGCTTGTTCCTGTTGACTTGGAGGGCAGTAAAGAAAAACTCCAGTTGACTGTATATTTTCATATTTTCCAAACCGAGTCATTGTGTCGGGCCCGTGTATTCATTCTATAAAGGGTGTGTCTGAGGGAATGATTCATTGCCCCTGCTCGAGTTGGGTAGGTGAGAGCGTTTCAGACTGGGTGTTCACGTTTTCTTTGATTTACCATTTGTTCTGTAGGCGGTGGACAGCACAGGAATAGTGCTAATTTATGACATCAGCACCCTAACATCTGGAAACACTATATGGACTTTGAAACAGTCCACGTTTAGTGACAGTTTAGTGCACAAACAGGTAAGTGACACATTGTGTACACAGGGAGATTTGTTAGGTTTTTTAACCTTGAGAGGTTTACAAACAGGACTGGAGAGATTGACAAGCTGCTTGTCTCTAGAGTGCAAGATACTCCCATGAGGCTATAGGGTGAGTCCATCTATCTTAGCCAGGGTCACAGCTTCAGTGGACAAGTGGCGAAGTAATTCTAGCAAAACACATCAGTGAGCCATAAGGTTCAGGGGTTTAGAATGTTTATCAAGGCTGCTATTAATTCGTGGTGTTTAGTAAGGCAGTTTTACTATGTTTACTTTCATTGCAGGGTCTCAAACCATATCTTATGATGAGAATATTGTTATATATTCATTTGGTACCGTTCAGCTTACCATAGCTGTGGCCTAGCCCATCCTAGAATTGTGGCATCAATCAGTGTGGAGTATTAAACATGCATGGGCTGCACCGACATAAACATTCTGGTAGGTTGTTTTCGCATTATGACCAATATTAAAATTCCAAACAGTAATTAAACAGTCTCCAAAACAGTATTAAAAATAAAATCAGGCATTTTAAGTACTGTAAGTGAATTTATGCATCAGAGCATGAAATGGTATATTTTGATATTTGCTAAAGATTACGTTTAATAGTGAGCTAAGTTATTATTAAGTTAATTTATTAAATTATAAAGTGTTTTTAAAGTTTAACTTTGAGTGTTAGATGATGGAAAAGGTAACCTAAATGTAAAAGTAGCGTAATTAAATATCAATATTTAGTACATAAATCTTCAACAAGCCTGCATTTGTTTGGTCCAATGTAAAGTAAAGCAAAGTAAAATCCAAAACAGTACAATTTTGAAATATTTTTACTATTTAAATAACTGTTTATTATTGGTTATTTATTACTGTTATTGAATGTATTTTAAAATGTAACTTATTCCTGTGTTTTCAAAGCTGAATTTTTAACACCATTACTCCAGTCACATGATCCTTCAGAAATCATTTTAGCATTCTGATTTGCTGCTCAAAAAATAATTTATAGATATAGTATATAGTAGATGTATAGTAGAATTTTTTCAGGTTACTTTAATAAATAGAAAGTTCAGAAGAACGGCATTTATATATAAATCTTTTCTAACATTATAAATGTCGCTATCGTCACTTTTGATCAATTTAAAGCATCCATACATAAGCTACATAAAACTACATTCATTTTTGTAGTTTTTTTTCCCCAAAAAATAAAAAATAAATAACAGCTCCCAGCTTTTGAATGGTATAGTGTGTAATGTTACAAAAGCTTTTTATTTCAGATAAATGCTGATTTTTCTATTCATGAAAGAACTGTTTTAAATATTGGTAATAATAATAATTGTTTAACAGCAAATCAGCGTATTAGAATTATTTCTGAAGGATCATGTGACTGGAGTAGTGATGCTGAAAATTTAGCTTTGGTCACAGGAATAAATTATATTTTAAGATATATTCAAATAGAAAACATTTGTTTTAAATAGTAAAAATATTTCAATTTTTTTTACTGTTGTTGCTGTACTTTGGAAAAGTTTTGAGGGTCCATGTAAATGTTTACATTAAAACAGTGTAGAAAATTTAGATGTAAATAACAAAAATAACAATAAAATAAATGACATTAAACAAAAATAAATATATATTTTTTTTAATCGGTAGGACAAAAGTTTAATAGAACATTAAATGTTTTCCAAAATTTTAGACATTTATAATAATAGATTTTCCCAATATAAACTGGGTATTTATACATGAAATCGAAAAAAATTAAAACCCCAGATATATAATATCTGTTACATATTTAATTTTGCTGTACAGTGGTAAATTGTAAACGTAGTGTTAATCATTTTTTGGGTTGTGAGTCACTGATTTTGTGTTAATTATTGGTCTCAATGGGTTCTCATCTGTAGAATATGAAGAAGGTCAGTGAGCGAGAGAAATATGCCCTGCTCGACCTCGGACAACACACAAACACACACGCATAACTCACTGTGTAGTTGGCCAGAGGTTGAGCTTAGTTCTTAGAATGCTCTGCCTGCACTAGTACCACATCAGCAGTCTACACTCCCCCTCGTCCTCCATCACACACACACAACACGCTCTCAACCCCTCCTCCTGGGTCGACACAGCCGGACTCTGAACGCGTTTCTCTCCACAGTCTGTTGAGCGCCCCTTTAACTGCATGTCCTTGCATACACACACTCACGCACAAATACACTCTGTCCCTAGTTGAGATGACGGGCTCTGGTTTCAGTCAGGCTGCAGGCGGCCAGCGCAGCTGTTGGGCTTGAGTTTCTTGTTTTCATGCAGTGGCTGCTGGGAGTCTGCCTGCACTGCCAGCATCTGAGGTGGGTTGGAATAATGATTAAGATTTACTACCTCGCATTCATGGCGGACTCAGTGTTTGTTTTGCTAATGTTTTGAAGTGCCGGTTGGTAGTTGTGTCATTGCATTGCGTTAGTAATTGTTTGTACTGAATGGTAATTTTGGTGTAGTGTTATCATATTTGGAGTATTCTAAAGAATTTTTATAGCATTATTATGAGGGTCACAGACATATAAGTACCTATAATAAATAAATCTAATTTATAAATACATGCATTCAATTTATATTAGTTCTGAAATGTTTTTTCAATATTTTATTGCAGTTTTAAAATGTCATGTTTTGTAACCCGCTGAAAAGTAATTTCTTTGAATACATGTGACTACACTTTTTTTAAATATATAAAAGTAAAATATATTATTCAAGGTTGAATTATTAAATTATATAAATATATCTATAAGTTTTCAGGGAGTCACAACACATGACATCTTGAATGTAGTGTATATAAGTGTATGATACACAAGGTTTCATTGTAGATGGATTTAGCGGAGATTATGTGGCTCACAGAGGGAAGTGGCCCATTACTGATCGGGCATGAAGTCATTAACAACAAGACTGTAATTTCTACATTATTCATTTGAGTTCTTGCTCTTTTTTCCAAGCAGATTCTTTGTTAGTCCTAGTAGGTGAGTTTTGACTGCTGCCCTCCTGTCATTTCACAGAGCTTAACCGTTTTAATGACTTAAACAGTGAGAGTTAGCCAAACTCAGATTGCTGTTGAGGAAGGAAACTTGTGGAAAGGATACAGCTGCAGCCCTCTTCCCATATTGTTGTGGTTAAGTGGATCCATGTCATTTCCTGTCCAGTCGGCATGAGCCGAAAAAAGAATGCTTGACGTGAGCTTCAGTTTTTCTTTGTTCTTTTTTCCAACAGAAACCTGGGTGTAGATGAAGCGGCTGGCAATTTGCTCTCTTTCTGGATTGGAAATATTTGATTGCTTCTCATCTGATGAAGCTGATGTAAAGTTTGCAAGCTGAGAAAGCAGCACAAGCTCTCCAGCCCTGCAGACGTTCAGTTTAACTTCTTCAGGCTATGACGTCTCCGCCGGCGGGTGGCGTTACGTGGGCGCGGGTGTGTAAGGAATGCGGACAGTGTCATGATGGCCGGGACAGTCACCTGTTTGAATATCAGGACGAGGTGGATGACGAGCTGGTATGCCACATCTGCTTGCAGCCTCTTTTGCAGCCTATGGACACGCCGTGTGGCCACACGTACTGCTTCCACTGCCTCAGCAACTTCCTGCACGACCAAGACTTCTGTCCCGTTGACCGCCAGAGGCTTCAGCTCCAGAATTGCCGTTCCTCCAGCCTTCTGGTGCGCAACCTGCTGGACAAGCTGGTCGTCCTGTGCCCGTTCCGCGGCGAGTGCCAGCAAAGCATGCAACGCTGTGAGCTGCAGCCCCATCTTCACAACAGGTTAGTGCGTGCCATAAAGGAAGTGTTTACATATCACTAAGGCAACATACTGAAGCGCAAAGTCAAAGACATGTAGACCTAGATTAGGCAGATATCCTTCTGTAGAAATGAAACTAAATCAGTTATGTGGATCATTCGGTGGATAAACGTGCACATGTTGTATTATTGGAGCCATTAAGAGAGCTGCTCAAAAATTTGTGGAATTCCACTTATCCAGGTTTCATGTGAACAGAGATTTGAGCGAGCTGAGAAGGATTAAAGAATAGACGTGAGTGCACCGTATGACCGACTACTGAAAGAACTGGGTGACTCTCTTTTACATAATGGAGTTAATTTGGAATCACATGAGTGATTACTACAGAATGTGTTCAGGTAGTTCAGCCTCGTCAACTATGCCAGGAACACATGGGAGTTGACATGTTTCATTTGCCTGTTTAGTTACAGGGTTTAAGCAGTATTAAAAGATAGTTTACCCAAATGAAAATTCTGGCCTTAATTGCTCACCCTAATGTTATTACAAACACTTAGGGCTGGGCGATATGGCAAAAAATTAAAATCTCCACTTTCTCAGAACGTTTGACCGATTCTCGATTTTTAACTAGTCAAAATACACTACAACATGATTCATGTAACTTTTTCTTTATTAACCATCTGGTTAAAGAAAATTATATTCCAAGTGCACCACACATTAAGTTGTCAACATGATGTAAATGTTAAATAAATCATTTGTTAAATATCAGAAAAGATGCATGAACTGCAACTACATTTTCTACAAACTTGTCTTATACGTTTGTGAAGAAATAATATGAGGAAAATGCTTTAAATCTCAAAAGTCAAGGTAATTTAAATTCAAAATGACTGAAGGTATAACACCAGTAGACTATTATTAACTATACATTTTCTGTAAAAACAATGAATAGCAGCCTTCTGCCTGTCATCCTGATGCAAACATGAAATATCAGACATACAGTAGTAGTTTTTTTTTTAAGTTTTTTTTTAACATGCTAGTAACTTGCTAATCATGCTAACAACATGCTAGTAGCTTGTTATTCATGCTACAACCATGCTAGTAACTTGTGAATCATGTTAACAACATTCTAGTAACATGCTAATCATGCTAACAACATTGTAATCAGCCTATAAAAATGCAAGTAACAAGCTAATCATTTTAAAACATGCTAACAAGAGGTTAAATCATGTAAGCAATGTGCTAAATCATGTCAGCAACATCATCTTTCATACTTTTACAACTGCTTCAAAATTTCAGGCTAGGCTTTCTCAAGTCAACTTAAAGTTTGTTTTCAAACTTTACTCATCTAGTTAACTATAAATGTTCTGTAAAAACAATGAACAGCAGCTTTCAGCCTGACATCATGATGCAAACATGAAATATCAGAAATACAGTAGTAGTTCTTGACCGTTTTTTTTTTTTAATTGCACTGGTTTTCCATTGTTTTTTTCTATGTAAACATGAACACGTTTGACGGTTGCACTCACGTCCCGTGTCACATCTTTGTCAACACAAAAGCGCATTCTGTGTAAATGGTGCCTAGCGATATGAGCGCGTCATGCGTAAGAGGTTAATCACTTGCACCAATATGCAGTTGGATAATTTTTTTCTCTTTACCATTTTCATTGGCATATTGTCAAACCGTCTGATTCTAACGTTTGGTAATATTTCTATTCAAAATCGATTCCTTGATTTCTAAAAAACAAAAACGCAGCAAAACATTCAGTTTGAATTAATCAATAAAATTTGAATAATCGCTCAGCCAAAACACTTTTGTTCATTTTTAGAACACAAATTAAGATATTTTTGATGAAATCCCATAGCTTTCTGACCCTGCATAGACAGCAACGCAACTACCACATTCAAGGCCCAGAAAGGTAGTAAGGACATCGTTAAAATAGTCCATGTGACATCAGTGGTTCAACCGTAATATTTTGAAGCTACAAGAATACTTTTTGTAAGCGAAGAAAACAAAAATAATGACTTTATTCATCAATTTCTTCTCTTCATTGCCAAGTGCGTTCACAAACCAGAGAAATCTCCACACATGCGTCATGGTACTGTCGTAAACGTGCGTCGAAGACTGACATGGAAGAGACTAAATTGTTGATTAAAGTTGTTATTTTTGTTTCCTTTGCGCACAAAAAGTATTCTTGTAGCTAGCTTTATAAAATTATGGTTGAACTACTGATGTCACATGGACTTTTTTTTTTCGCCTTTATTAGATAGGACAGATCAGAGTTGACAGGAAGCGAAGTGTGAGAGAGAGGGGGATTTGACATCCATAGTGCAAAGGTGCTGTATGTCAGCGTGCTATCCACAAGGCTATTGTCACCGACATACATGAACTATTTTAATGATGTCTTTACCTCCTTTCTGGGCCTTGAACGTGGTAGTTGCGTTGCTGTCTATGCAGGGTCAGAAAGCTCTTGGATTTCATCAAAAATATCTTAATTTGTGTTCTGAAGATGAACTAAGGTCTTACGGGTTTGGAACGACATGAAGGTGAGTGATTAATCACAGAATTTTCATTTTTGGGTGAACTGTCACTTTAAGAGCTCAGCTATGCTCACAATTGACCCTTCTCAAAAACCCACCCTCCTTAGTTATTGTTGCTATGTCCAACAGACAATGCCACTCTCACACTACATATGATGTTCTAAAATATATCAGAGAACGAAGATGAAACTGACAACACCGACAGACAAGACAGAGCAGGTTACTTTTGTTCTGAAACAAGATCTCAGCTTTAAAATGTTGTCATTTTCTAAGAAATTCCAACAATAAATACCATTTTGTGGCTCTTTAATGTGTCACAAGAGATCGTTGGTCAATGACACGTGAACCGTCTTTTATTCTTTACTTAAAGCATGAAAAAAGACAAAAAGCAGAAAGACGTCAAAACACAATTTTTCACGTTTAAGTCCATTCGAAGTTAATCTGCTCCTGACTGATTTGTGTGGCGGATTCTGCGTTATGATTGGTCAGATCGCCTGTCAGTCAAGCTGTTTGCGAAGAGTCAGTTGTTTAACTGCACAATCTTATAGTTTCTACAGTTCAGTAAGACTATATATAAAATATAGAATTCACTAAATGTTTGATCCACTAAATGCAAAGCCATAGTTTATGATATAGGTGATTTGGTATGCAAAAAAAAGAAAAAGCCCCTGGGAATAAAACTCAATGAATTTGGTGTTTACTGTTTGAGCTAATGGAACACTGCATAGAATGACCCTGTGCCTCAGCGGTCATCTCCCTTTCATGGGTTTTCTTCCTGGCGTTTTATCATATTCTTATCTACTGTGATGTAAAAGCATGGTCTAAAGGTTGTTTGACTGATAGTTCACGTGGTCAGGAACAGCCCAGTGTAAACACAGAGAGAGCAGCTGTGGGATGGGCGGGAGGTGTTGACATGGTGAAACCCAGACTAGACCTGATTCTGCTCTTTTTTTTTTTTTTTTTTTTTTTTTTTTTTCGACCTGTACCATCTCCATCTCTGCAATGCAGCAGAAAAGCCTGTTTGCGTCTTCATCTGCATAGCTCCTCTTGTTTCCGTACTGAGAATTCACACTCCCTGAGCATGTTCATCTTTAATAGATAAATGCTATGTAGCTTTGCAAGAACCGATTAAGCATTGATTCGTTTTCCGCTGCTGTTTTCTGCTGACTCCTGAATATGGGAGATCCAGAGCAGTAGTCAGCATTGGTGCATGTTTAGGATATTTTTAGTTACTGCTGCTGCCATCGGGTAATGAATGTGTTGTAGGTTAATTAACAGCAGATCACTGAGTAATGATGCAAAAGTTCTCTCTGACTCAGTGTGCTCCAATTCTCTCTTTCCCAGATGTCCTGCATTCAAACGACTCAGGGAAGAGGCGGAGAGAAAAAAGAGACCCTCCTGGAACGAGTTGAAGGGAAGCAAATCAGATGGAGATTTAGCTGATGCCAAATCTACCCCGATCACACGCACAGGCCAACTCAGTGGACCCTCAGAACCTGGACTCATCAATCCGGCCTATGAAGAGGGGGAAGATGGTATAGCAGCACTTTCTGTTTTCTTGTACCCTGTCTATTAAATATTAATAACACTATGAGCATTAGCTGATCCATGTCTTAGTATTTTTGATACTCCAAATGTAATTAAAATCAGGGCATAACCATTTTGGTACCAATATTACAAAAAATTATGTGACTAGTATTTCTTATAATATTGTTAATATTGGGCAGTATTGGATATTTAATTATTCATGCATATTTCCCCTCCCTAGATTAGCTTTACTGTCATCAACATTCAATTAGACTTAATCTTTAACATTTTGTAGCTAACACACAAAAACACAATAAATATTTTTTTCATTTTATGTAGCATTTTATGTAGTGATTTTATCATTTGTTGTTTTATTTTTTAATTAAACTAGATAAAATAGTAATTTCAATGTTGGTAATTGGCTATAGCATGCAAATAATTATTGGGTTATTGGTAATGGCTAAAAATTCAGTATCAATATCTCTGTACCTTATATATTTGTGTAAAAAAAAAAAAAATAATGATAAAGAAATTTATAATTTTACAAAATATTTCTATTTCAGATAAATTATGTTCTTCTGAACTTTATATTCATCAAAGAGACCTGAAAAAATTTACCCAGCTGTTTTCAGCATAATAATAATAAATCAGAATATTAGAATGATCTGTGATGCTGAAAATCCAGCTTTGAAATCACAGGAATAAATTACATTTTAAAATATATTCAAATAGAAAACAGTTATTTTAAATAGTAAAAATATTTACAATTTTACTGTTTTTGCTGTACTTTGGATCAAATAAATGTAAGCTCAGTGAGCTTCTTAAAAACATGCCTGGAAGTGTATGTTTAGAAAGTAATAAAGCACATTCTTGTTTTTTCTTTTTTTTTTTTTTTTTGAATTACGGTTGTAACATGTTTTTGATTTGTGGTAGCCCAGGAGTTAAGGTGAGAAGAGTTGTAGCACAGGCATTTTTTGCAGCTGTGTTTACTTTTTGGGTAAACCAAAACAGAGGGAATCTTTCATGTGGCCGCTTTATCTTGTGAGTAGATGTCTGAGGAGTGTCAGGGTGTTTTTAATATTGCACCGAAATAAATAATAGCATTAAACCCGACAGTCGTCACTGTCTGAAAACATGTACACTCATGGAGATTCACATCAATGTTTTTCTGATTAAAGCTCAAAAACACCTAGGGGGTGTTTGGACCTGCCATCTGGATTATTGGAAATGCTGTTAGTCATAAAGTCACCTAGCAACTCTCTGAATACCTCATGGGATTATTACATCATACATTTGTGTGCTTTCTGAAATAAGTGACTCATCCAAAGCAGCCACAAACTGAGCTTGTGTTATTGCCATATGTTGAATTTTTAAGCGTTTGTTTGATTTCTCAGACACCCCCCTGAGGTCCAGTCTTGTGGCAGAGGCAACTGTGGTGGAGCTGTTCCGAGAGGATCCAGATGAGGATCTGGGATTGCGTATAGTAGGAGGGAAGGACACGCCCTTAGGCAACATCGTCATTCAGGAGATTGTGCGTGATTCACTGGCTGCCCAGGATGGCAAGCTGGCACCTGGAGATCATATTCTAGAGGTGAGGCATATCTCGGCTCGCCATGCCATTGTGTTTGGTTTATATTATCAATCGCTATGGATTTAAACCTTTTAGATGTTTTCCACCGGTTTTATCTCCTAGAATCTGTCTTTCTATGCAGTTCTCATGTTGTCAGTGTACACACCCCGGCGTCGTTGTGTTTACATTGCCGTCACATACATAGATAAAGGTCACCATGCTTTCCTGAATGTCGGGAAATTTCCACTGGTTGGCACGTTATGGACCATGCAAAAATGTAACTGTTTTCAGTCGAGTAGACAAAATCTGTCAGAGGACATCAAGTCAGGGTCAGGGTATCAAAATAGGTGTAGTTCAGCACATGTCCTATAGAACTGACCCACATGTCACAAGTTCTAACTGGTCATATGTAGCTGTATATGTATAGTTCCAGAATAGAAGATGGAGAAGGGAGTCATTCTTATGTTAAATTTAGATTTCATTAAGACTGATTTCAAATAGACATTAAAGGGGCATTCATTAGTTCTAGCTAACATTAACATTGCTGTTCTTTGTGGTCTTATCTAGCGAAACAATCTTTAGCGAAAACAATCTTTAGCGAAACAAATTTCTATACTTTTTAACCACAAATGCTCATCTTGCACTAGCTCTGCGATGCACATCCGCATCTTAATGCATTGTGTAATCATGTTGGAAAAGTCACATGGTTAATTCTTGGTCTGTGTACTTCGGTTAAAAAAGGTAGGGTAGGGCGAAAAACTCCATCTCATTTTCTCCTCCAACTTCAAAATTGTCCGACATCGTTTTACCGTTTTTGTAAAGGGCATTTGATTTTCTTTGCATGTTCGCTTTGTAAACACTTGTTACATAATACATTAGGTCAAGCTAGTGCAAGATGAGCATTTGTGGTTAAGAAGCATATAATTTTTTTTTTTTTTCTTTTTAAATGACCAGTGTTGGGCATGTTACTTTTAAAAATTGATTTGTTATAGTTACTAGTTACTTCTCACAAATAGTAACTGAGTTACATCATTATAAAAGTACTAATTACCAGGGAAAGTAACTATTGTGTTACTTTTTTTAAATGTTCAAATATGTCAAATAACTTGGATGCCCCCACTATTAAATATGTTATTGTAATGTAGCCGTGGGACAATGTGAGAAAACCTTCCAGGGGCTAAATATCACGTTACTGGGGTCGTTTCAACCCACAGACATGAAAAACATCCCACTGCAACACTGTTAAACCCTCTGGGGTCAAAGACCGCACCAGTCTGTCTTGTTTTTTTCTTGATGACTGTGAAAAAGAAGTAAAAATACAAATTTTTGAGTCATTTTTGATCGTACAGATAAGACTAAGGTATCATTTGAAACTGCAAAGGGTCTACTTTTATTTGTATATAGTCATAATAACGACAAAACAATGTGCTTTTGTAAAATAATAAAAAAAATAAACAGGGTGCACTCCCTGCCGTCTCAGTCTCCGTTACCTCTCTTCACAAACATGTAAATAAAACAACCTGAATCTCAGCGAATATCTGCCTCAGACATGGGAAATGTATAGAAAGCTTGAAATGTCTACTTTTAAATGAAGTCACGTCGAAAACAAATATTCTCTGATGAAGTAATGTGTATGATACCAGTGCAAGCTCCAGTCTTCCCATCTAAACTCTAATGTAATCACGCCCAAGAGCTGGCTTTTCAAATTTTAAACATCCACGAGATGTGCAGACATGTAGGTAAACGCCCACATCACCTCCGTAATCAAACATGAACATTCATCAAGTTCAACAGTAAGTCAAGGGAAACATCAAGTGAAACAGTAATTTGTTTAATTACTCGTTACTAAAAAGAAGTAATGCTGTTACTAACGCTGTTTATTTTTAATGCGGTTATTCCCATCACTGAAAATGACAGATTGTTTCGCTAGACAAGAACCTTATTCCTCGGCTGGGATCATGTAGAGCCTTTTGAACTGCACTGAAACTGCAATTTGGATCTTCAGTCCATTGGCCACCATTGAAGTCCACTATATGGAGAAAAATCCTGAAATGTTTTCCTCAAAAACTTTAGTTTTTTTGACTGAAGAAAGAAAGGCATGAACGTCTTGGATGACATGGGGTGATTATCAGAAAATTTTCATTCCAGATGTAAACTTGGTCTCATTTATCAAATCTGTTATGAGTACAGTCTTCATGCTGTGCGAGTGACACCATTCAAATGACTATTGACAAAAGCACAGTGTATTTGTTTATTTGTAAAGCATTTTAACTTAGCACTAAACCCCAGAATTCACCTTTAAAAGGCTTAGTTACACAGCAATGCTTCTCAATTACAATTCAGTTCAGTTAAGCAAATTTACACTCTTGTTCCCACAATCCTATGCTCTCCTAGGATTTCTGCTCCTGGCCGTCCTGGAATGCAGGGCCTTAGTAAAGCGAACCAGCACGACTGGCTTCACATTCAAATTCAACCTTGAGTTTTAATGAATGCCTGCAGCTTGACTTCTCTGAGATCATATATATGGAAATCTGAATGAGGCCAACCGTCAGCCCTAGGATGATCTGTATCCCAAGTGGAGCTTCTTTGACTTTTTTAGGGAGCCATGGCCTGTAAAGAGATCTGTGGATGGCTTCAATATCTTATTTCTTGAAATGGGATCTCTCTTTTCCCCTTCTGGTTCAACAGAGCATTGATTTTCACAAAGGGCTGTTCCAAGCTTCAGGCAGAAAGTTTTTTTTGGTTCAGAAGCATAAATAACAGAGTTATTTTAGGATCTTTTAATATGATGTTCTTTAGAGAGAACAAAGTGTACTGGTTGGATCTTAAATAGAGGTTAGACATTAACCTGAATTCCTACATGAGCTGATATCAAAGCAGTGCTTTCATAAGTACAAATATTGACTTTAACATTAAAACTCCTCAAAAACATTTGAAGAATAGCCATATTAGTAGTGCTTTAGCTTTTTAAACATGATGCATAATGAACCAAAATGACTCTTCAAATTATTTTAATAGGTTTGGTGTAAAGTTGGCAAAAAATGCATCTGTTTTCTAAATGCATTTTAATTATCTTATTGTAAACAATGCATGTTTCATTAAAAAAAATGAGCTTGCAATGTGTAAATTCCAAATGTCAAAACTTGATCTTCCAGTGGATCTACAGACTTTTCTCTGGTGATGTATACCAGATTTTTCATTTAATTCACTTAAACCTCATCCCTTTCATGCAATCAAGCTTGCATTTAGATCTGCCTCCATCCAGTCAGTAAACAATGGACAGAACCTGCCTTACATTATCTGTTTCACTGAAAGGATTAGTTCACTTCCAGAGCAAAAATTTACAGATAACGTACTCACCCCCTTATCATCCAAGATGTTCATGTCTTTCTTTCTTCAGTCGTAAAGAAATTATGTTTTTTGAGGAAAATATTTCAGGATTTCTCTCCATGTAATAGACTTCTATGGTGCCCCCAAATTTTAACTTCCAAAATGTAGTTTAAATGAAGCTTCAAAGGGCTCTAAACGATCCCAAACTAGGAATAAGGGTCTTATCTAGCAAAACAATCTTTTTTTTTTTTTTTTTAATTAGAATTTTTATATACTTTTCAACCTCTAAAGCTTGTCTCATCTAGCTCTGTGTGAACTGTTTTTTCCGGTCATGACAGTTAGGATACGTCTAAAAACTCCCATCTCATTTTCTCCACCAACTTCAAAATCGTCCTACATCGCTACAGAAGTACCAACCCAAGTGAACATGAAAAGAAGGCCAAACACGTTCCCTAACCGTCATGACTGGAAAAAACTGTTTACACAGAGCTAGACAAACCGAGCGTTGGAGGGTTTTTTTTTTTTTTTTTTTAAATAATAGAAAAAGATAGCAGATCGTTTTGCTGGATAAGAACCTTATTCCTCGTTTGGGATCATTTAGAGTCCTTTGACGCTGCATTTAAACTGCATTTTGGAAGTTCAAATTTAGGGACACCATAGAAGTCCACTACATAGAGAAAATATCTGAAATGTTTTCCTCAAAAAGCATGATTTGTTTACGACTGAAGTAAGAAACACATGAACATCTTGGATGACAAGGGGGTGATTACATTATCTGTAAATGTTTTGCTCTGGAAGTGAACTAATCCTTTAATGACACAATAAGGAAGAAAAAACTGTAGCTACTTTCATGACATTGCAACCTCGAACTAACAGTATTACCTTTGCAGGTGAATGATGTCAGTTTGGCATCCATCCCCCACAGCCGTGCCATCGCTGTGCTTCGGCAGTCGTGTTCCCGCGTCAGGCTAACTGTCATGCAGGAGAAGGGCTTCAAGCCCCGGCCCGAACCTCTTGCTCAACCCTCAGCTTCTCCCCCGTCACAATCACCCAATCCCAACCAGAACCACAGCACCGTCATCCAGGTCACCCTGGTGAAGCGTGACCGTTCTGAGCCGCTAGGCATCAAACTCATCCGTAAGTCTGAGGAGCCAGGAGTCTTCATCCTGGACCTGCTACCTGGGGGACTGGCCGCCAAAGATGGCAAACTGAAGAACAATGATAAAGTGCTGGGCATTAATGGACACGACCTGAGACGTGGCACCCCAGAGAGCGCAGCTCAGATCATACAGGTACAGAGACACAGGACAGACAGAATCACTTGTCATTTAATTACTCATGTTGTTCCAAACTCACAAGACCTTCTTTCATCTTCGGAAAACAAATAAGATATTTTGACGAAATCCAAAAGCTTTCTGACCCTGCATAGACAGCAATGCAACTGACATGTTCAAGACCCAGAAAGGTGGTAAGGACATTGTTAAAATAGTCCATGTGACATCAGTGGTTCAACCAGGTACTGTCATGATTGTGCATTGCAGACTTACACAGAAGAGAAGAAATTGTTAAATAAATTTGTTATTTATTTATTTTTTTTTTTTGTGCACATAAAGTATTCTCGTAGCTTCGTAAAGTTAAGGTTGAACCACTCATGTCACGTGGAATATTTTAACGATGTCCTTACTACATTTCTGGGCCTTGAACGTATAATTGCGTTGATGTCTATGCAGGGTCAGAAAGCTCTCAGATTTCATAAAAATATCTATAATATAATATAATATTGTGTTCAAAATATGAACAAAGGTTTGGAACGACGTGAGGGTGAGAAATTAATGAAAGAATTTACATTTTTGGGTGAACTATCCTTATAATGCAATCTGTTACTTTTAAACACTAGATTGATATATAGGATTTCAGGTTTTATAGTAAATGAAAGTGATTGTTATGCTCTCTGTTATGTGTGTGGCAGGCAAGTGAAATGCGTGTGAACTTCGTAGTGATGAGACTTCCTGATCTCTCCGAGGAGGGTGGTGAGGGACAGAGCAGAGGGGCCAGGAGGGTCCCGGAACCGCAGTACTTCATACGGCGCTCAGAATACATGAAGGTAAAAAGCCTGCTTCGCAAGCCATAAGCCACAATCTTGACAAGTTAGAAAGACACAAATGTGACCCTGGACCAGAAAACCAGTTGCAAGTAGCATGGGTATATTTGTAGCAATAGCCAACAATACATTGTATGGGTCAAAATTATCAGTTTTTCTTTTATGCCAAAAATCATTAGGATATTAAGTAAATATATCAACCTAATTTCCGATTAGTAATATGCATTGCTAAGAACTTCATATGGACAACTTTAAAGTTGATTTTCTCAATAATTTTTTTTTTTTTTTTTGCACCCTCAGATTACAGATTTTCAAATAGTTGTATCTCGGCCAAATATTGTCCTATCCTAACAAACCATACATCAATGGAAAGCTTAGACTTGTATAAATGTATAAATCTCATATTATTTCATAAAACTGACCCTTATGACTGGTTTAGTGGTCCAGGGTCACCAATAGTCTGAGCTATGGCCTAAATTAGGTGGTGAAAGTTTAAGTTTTGGTAAGTTTCACTTACTCCCAATCCCATATATATGAGGTTTTTTTAATGATTTAAAAAAAAAGTGTTACGCTCACTAATGCTCCATTTATTCAATCAAAAAGGCAGTAAAAACAGTAACACTGTAAAAATGTAATTATTCCTGTGATTGCAAAACTGAATTTTCCATTTTTTCCAGTCTTCAGTTTCACATGATCTTTCAGAAACCATTCTATTATGCTGTTGAGATTAAGACTAATACTGACTCAGCAAGACTAAATGAATGTCTCATACATTTCAGTTTCAGTCGTGAATTAGATCTTCATTCATTGCAATGTATTAAATTGACAGGGATTGTAGTGTTTTGTGTATCATGAGGTAATTTGTTGTATTATAAGGTAGTTATACAATACTAGATCAAAAAGTGAAATGAAGGCGTTTCGTAGTTACAGTTCGATTAATTGGCAAAAGGTTTGTTGAATGTTTCATAGGTAGTGCTGCCTGCACATGTGTGCGCGCGAGGTGACTTTTCACCCAGAGACCAGTCACACCCTGCTTTTGTGACACTTCCTCACCAGCTGAAGGCAGAGGCAGCAAACACAGGCTGGGTAGTGGGAGATGAAAGCAGATGCCCCCCTCTCTCTCTGGGACTTGTCCCTGATCAAAAGGCCGGGGTGCTGCTCTCTGAGCTGCTGCAGCCAGTGTGTTTGTTTGTAGCTGGGGATCAAAGCTGGTGACAGTTAGCTTTCACCTGTGGAGATGAAGCTTGAGCTCATGCTGGGAGGAAGGGCCACCCTGCTGGGTAGGAAGAGGCCGCCCCTCCCCCTCTGGAGGTCTGGAGACTCCAGTAAGACTGGGAGAAGATGGCTGAAGGAGAGCGTTTTGCCACAATCGATGAGTTACGATGGCAGCGCGTCAGAGCCGCTCATGTTAACGCATCTCTCTGCTTCGCAGCAGGATCTGGGATGTTTGTTTTTACAAATGTTTCCACCGCAGGAGTCAGGCACATGTCTTAAACTTTCACTTTTCACCCATCCCCCAAGTAAGCATGCTTGCATGCAGTTAAATTGGATCTGCAGTAAGTTTTCGCGTAGTTGATGTACAGTCTTACCTCAGATCAGCATATTAGAATGATTTCTGATGGATCATGTGAAAAGCAACGGCTACTGAAAATTCAGCTTTGCCATCACAGGAATAAATTACAGTTTGAACAAGTTATTTAACATTTTTGTCTTTGTGAAGATAAAAAGTAAGACCTTCCGAAAAGCTTTCTGACCCTGCAAAGACTGCAACACACATGACACGTTCAAGCCCCAGAGAGGTAGTAAGAACATTGATAAAATAGTCCATTAGTGGTACAACCTTAGAATTGGTAATAAAGTCATTATTTTTGTTTTCTTTGTGCACAAAGTATTCTCGTAGCTTCATAAAATAAAGTTAGAACCACTGATGTCACATGGACTATTTTAACCATGTCCTTACTACCTTTCTGGGCCTTGAATGTGTCAATTGCATAGCTGTCTGTGCAGGGTCAGAAAGCTCTTGGATTTCATCAAAAATATCTTAATTTATGTTCCGAAGATGAACAAGGGCCTTACGGGTTTTGAATGACGTGAGAGTGAGTAATTAATGACAGAATTTTCATTTTTGGGTGAACTATCCTTTTAATTTAGCTGTTGGTAAAAGTTATGTAATATGCATTATCTGGCTTTAGGAGCCTCCACTTGGCTTCTCCAGTCAAGAGAAGACGGTGAGTCTAAAGAAGGAACCTCGACACTCTCTAGGCATCACAATCGCGGGTGGAAGAGACTGTCGTAGCCGTTTGCCTGTCTATATTACTAGTGTGCAACCGGTGGGCTGCCTGCACAGAGACGGCACTGTCAAAACAGGTCATTCTCCTCATGCCTCCATATAAAACACTCTTCTTCTCTGTGAGCGTCATGTGCAATGCTTGTGTTAACTGTGATGTCTTGACTGCTTTTGCCATAGGTGATGTACTGCTAAGTATAAATGATATTGACCTCACCCATCTCACCTACAATGAGGCAGTGACCATCCTAAAGTCTCAGGCCGCTCAGGACAAAGTAACGCTGCGAGTCATCCAAACATTTGCTGAGGAGGAAGAACAGGATGGAGAATCCAGCACTAGAGAAGACATGGACACACTGGAGGGACCCAAAGAGGACGACATTAACTGGGCTCCTCTCTGGACCCGCTGGTTGGGCCTGCCCAGGTACGACTTAAAGTCGTGGATATTGATGATTGAGTACAATATTCAAATTTGATGTCCTCTGGCCATATGGGCTTTAAAAAGACCCTATGAAATCAAAAGTGAAGTTTTTTGGCTTTAAGTATGAATATGTTAGCCTTAAGGTTATCTGCAAACTAATGCATTTCAAAACAATGACAAAATTGACATTTACAAGATATAAGCATTCAAAACTTAGTCAATATGGATCATCGATTTTGATTGCATCACCCTTAGTCAACAAGAAGTGGCTTGGTCGACCAAGATTTTATTAGTTGCAAATTCACGCAGTTCGTGACAGACACATCACTAACAGCTGGTCTATACTGTAATACAGTACATCGGGCAGGACATCCAAATGCTCACCTATCATTCACTGACCTCAAATATGGCTTTTCATTTGAAATATGTATGTAGTGGCATTTTTGGTCATACAGATAAGAGTAATACATCTTTTGAATATGTAAAGACTCTACGTTTATTTGTGTACACTCACAATAACAACAAAACATTGCGCTTTTGTAAAATAATTAAAGCGAACAGGATGCGCTTTCTGCCACCTCAGTCTCTGTGAACTTGAGTGCAAAACTTCGAAACTCAGACATGAAAAATATATCTATAGAGAGTGAAATGACTACTTGCAAATGAACCAGTTCAAACAAAAAAAAAACAAATGTTCTCAGATAATGTAATCCGTATGAAACGTCCATACAGTGATGACGAGTCAGTGTCGCTGACTTCATCTCTTAAGACGAAAAGCACTAGTTTATCAATAAATTATAAAAATGTTAATCCAGTCTCCTTGCTGTTTTTCCCAGACACATTCATAATAATTATATCTGCTGGTGCATTGTGGCAATTTTGTGTGCGCTTGAGCTCTTATTATTCTATGTAGGCAATTAAAGGCTCATTATTATAATTTATATTTTTTGTTAATAAACATGCAACTAATAGTTGACTAATGCTTATTTTGAATGACTACTAGTCGACCAGAAAAATCTTCAGTCTTAGTTTAGTTTTGGTTGTAATATGGAGTCAAATGCGGCTTTAACAAGGTCAATGGCTTTGGCCCAAGCTGTGATATAAATGAAATGCTACTGGCTATTTTAAAAGGGAGCGGGGGCCCTGTCTTCCTGTTTCAGTTGAAATTACTTCAACACTGCATGTTTCTTAACGCTGCGTGTTTCTGAACACTTCAGTGGACTTTTAAACATGAGCAAAAATTATAATTTGACCCTGTCTTTTTAATCCCAAGTTGCATCCACTGGTGTCGTGATATTATGCTGATGAAGACCAACAGTGAGAGCTGGGGCTTCAGTATCGTGGGAGGATATGAGGAGAGTCGTGGCCAGCAGCCCTTCTTCATTAAGACCATAGTGCCTGGAACACCAGCTCACTTTGATGGACGCCTCAAGTAAGTCTCCTGACCTCTTTAACGACATTACAAAAGTTCAAAAGTTTTGGGTCCCAAAAATTAAAATTCTGTCGTTATTTACTCACCCTCAAGTCGTTCCAAACCCGTAAGACCTTTGTTCATCTTCGGACGCAAACTGAGATATTTTTCATGAAATCCGAAAGCTTTCTGACCCTACCTAGACTGTAACACAACTGACATGTTCAAGGCCCAGAAATGTAGTAAGGACACTGATAAAATAGTCCATGTGACCATGTTCAACCTTAAAGAAGAAGTCCACTTCCAAAACAAAGATTCACATATAATGTACTCACCACCTTGTCATCCAAGATGTTCGTGTGCTTTTTTCTTCAGTCATAAAGAAATTATGTTTCTTGAGGAAAGCATTTCAGCATTTTTCTTCATATAATGGACTGATATGGTGCCGTGATTTTGAACTTCCAAAATGCAATTTAAATGCGGCTTCAAACGATCCCAAATGCGGTTGTAAACAATCTCAGCCGAGAAAGAAGGGTCTCATCTAGCGAAACAATTGGTTATTTTCATAAAAATAACACAATATATATACTTCTTAATGTCAAACGCTCATTGTCTTACTCTGCCTGGACTGTTTTTTCCTGTTCATGACAGTTAGGGTATGTCAAAACTCCCATCCCATGTTCTCCCTCAACTTCAAAATCATCCAACATCACTGTTTTACCTTATTTGTTAAGGGTGTTTGATCTTTGCATGTTCACTTTGCAAAGACTGGGTCAGTACTTCTGCAGCGATGTAGGATGATTTTAAAATGATTTTTAAAGTTGAGGGAGAAAATATGATTGGAGTTTTTCGACATACCCTAACTGTCGTGAGCCAGAATACACCGAGTTTAACGAGAGCAAGGCAAGACGATCGTTTGAGAATAAAAAGTATTTAAAATGTTTTTTTTTTTTTAAATGAAAATAACTGATTGTTTCGCTAGATAAGACCCTTCTTCCTCGGCTGGGATCGTTTACAACCGCATTTGGGATCGTTTGAAGCCGCATTTAAACTGCATTTTGGAAGTTTAAAATCGGGGCATCATATCAGTCCATTATATGTAAAAAAAAAAAAAAAAAAAAAAAAAAATAAAAATTTGCTGAAAAGACATGAACATCTTGGATGACAAGGGGGTGAGTACATTATAAGTGAATCTTTGTTTTGGAAGTGGACTTCTTTAATTTTATGAAGCTATGGCCTTGAATGTGGTAGTTGCGTTGCTGTCTATGCAGGATCAAAAAGCTCTCAGATTTCATTAAAAAAAAATTAATTTGTGTTCCGAAGATGAATAAAGGTCTTATGGGTTTGCAATGACTTGAGATGATGAATGACCATTTTTGGATGAACTATTCCTTTACTTGTTTCAGCTGTCAAGCTATTATGAACGTTTTCATGAGTGCAGTGAGTTGCTTTGTTTATTGACTCCTTCATGTTCTCCTGCAGGTGCGGCGATGAGATTGTGGCTGTGAACGGAGTCACCACGGTTGGCATGAATAACTCTTCCTTGATTCCGATGCTGAAACTACAAAAGAACAAAGTCACACTAACCGTGGTCTCCTGGCCTGGCAGCCTGGTTTAAAGACGGGCCTGAACTCTGTCACTGTTACTGGGTCCACCACAAGATTTTAAGTCTGTTATTGGAGACGAGACGTCGTGAGCATTATCATGGCCTCTCTTGAAAACAGGGTGAAAACTGAGGAAGTCTGTTAACAATTATTGACCTAAAGTTAATATTATTTAATCCACTGTAGGCATTTAGTGTTTGTCAAATGTGCAGTGCTTTGTTAAACTGCACTTGACCAGCTTGAGTTAATCATGCCACTTGCCTGGGTGTATTTTAGTATGGAAGTTCTTGTTTTCCATATATAACCAGTAATAATCTTTTAAAAGGTTTATGATTGACATCAAGTGAGGTAATAAATATTAATTATTTTGACACTACCTAAAGTCGGACCGCATCACATCCTCATGTTGATGGCCGCTCTGTTGACACTTTTTACACTGTTATATGTTCTGAGAATAGTTACACTAGTGTAAAACTAAGTAGTTGCTGTTGGGGTGATAGTACGGACTGTTTTTTAAACCACAGCTTGGCTTGTTGACACATTTTTAAGAATGTATTTCTTGGGTGCCTTGGATATGAATATGTACAAACACACTGATCCACACCTGCCTTAATTGCCTGTATACCAAAAATGCCATTTGTTATCTTTGGCCTTTCATCAGCTGTAGAATGTTTATTTGAATGCTTTTGCCTTTGAAGTTTAACCCTTTTACTTTCTAATGCATTTTAGTAAATTCCAGCGAGGTTCAGTCTTTGGATAGTACATCAAATGTGAAAGGGTTGCTATGATGACAGAATAAAAAATTGTTTTATTTTATTACGTCATTGTTCTAGGCAGTGGCTTTATATTCACTCCTCTGATCTGTAGCATTTTAACCCATTTTGGATTACACAGTGTTGGTACCTTTTGTTATTCAAGAGTTGATGCTGAAGCCACTTATTTCACTCCCCTTCCAAATCATTCGTTATAGTCCCTGTGGGATTCCCAGGCAATATCTGCGGCTTTGCCCTGTTGAGTATCCCAGCATTTGAGCAGTTTGAAGGGCGAGCGGGCCACGTGCTGTCACACAGGGGACCTGTGCAGGATGTAAATCAGCCCTGCGCTGTTTGAATTTAAGCCTTGAACTATGAACCAAGGATTAAATGGTTTTAAATCCTGCTGACAGGCTAAACTAATGCAATAGGTTGGCAAATGTTAAAGACAAACATGGATGATGTGTGCAAGGCGTTCATTGTTGAATTAGTATTTGAAGTCGGATGATAATTTTATTTTGTGGTCATGATTATAAACTCTATTTAAAGACGTTCGAGTGTCACCAAACACCTGGTGCAATGCGAAATCCAGCTGTGGCATGAAAGGATATTACATTGATTTAACATTGACTGGATTTTAGATGACATTTCAGAGCAAACATAGTAAAAAACATTAAACACTAATGTACACTGCCCTCCAAAAGTTAAGAAATGCCCTAGAAAAGTGCGGTTTTGGACAATATTGGCATGAATCCTTTTTAATTTGTGATAATTTTGCACTGATAAGGGACAACACAAACTACGAAAACATATTTTATTACATAAACAGTTTATACATAGAAAAAAAATAAATTTTCAATTCATCAAAATATCCACCATTAGCAGCTTTTACAGCTCTACATACAGTTGCAATCAAAATTATTCAACCCCCCAGAGACGATGGTACTTTACAAATACAAGCTTTTCTGAAGATCCAGGACTTTATAAAAATTGCATTTACAACAGTTTAATGACGTATTAAAAGTTATAATGTCAGTATAGAATGTAATGTTTTTGAGTTATAGGATTTTTTAATATCACAGCTATGTCATAATTATTCAACCCCTGTTCAACATTGTGTTTTAAGACAATTTTGTTCCCTACCATAAAAAAATAAGTGACTTAAAACAGCAATTAAGCCTTTATAAACTTTATTAAAAAACAGAATTAGCTTGGGGTGTGACACATACACACAGTTAGCCCATGCATGTGCTGAAGTTGAGTCGCTAATATGACACAGTCAACAGAGCTCTCACAAAAACTATAGAGAAGAAATTGTCTTATTTTATTAGAAAGTCTAAGGCTACATTAAGATTTCCAAGACATTAAAAGTTCCTTGAGACGCAGCTGGCAGCCTTATTCCTTAGTTTGAAGTGTGTTGTACCAGAAAACCTGGTGGTGTTGAACAAAAAAGCACAATGTCATAAAATGTTTGATCAGAGTAACTGAGAAAAACCTGCAGTGTACAGCCAAATACTTGCAAGATGACCCAACAAAAGGAGGAAAAACATTTCAATGCAGAGTATAAGATGAACACAAGACAAGTATGGCCTTCATGTTGAGGCATCTTGCCGAATACCACTCTTGCCCAAGAAGAACAAAAAGACAGACTTGAACATCCTAAAATTCATCTGGATAGACCTGCGGAGTTCTGGAAGAATGATTTATGGAGTGATGTAACCAATCTGGAACGTTTTAGACCTGTGGATCAGCAGTATGTCTGGTGCAAAAAAGGCAAAACTGTTATGGGGTTGTTTTACTTTAGCAGGAAGTGGAAAACATGACTGTATGAAGGACATCCTGGATTCTTTGAAGTATCAGGCCATTTTGGCAAGAATTGTGATGCCTTTGATGCAAAGACTGAAGCTGATGATCAGTGGACTTTCTTGCAGGACAGCCATCCCAAAGTATACATCCAAATCTACTTACGCTTGGTTCAGGGATCAGTCATAGAATGTTTTTGAGTGGCCTGTTCAGTCTCCAGATTTAATTCTCATTGAAAATATTTGGTTGAATTTGAAAAAAGCAGTGGCAATGTGAAAACCAAAGATTATCAGTGATCTGAAAGCTTTTTCAGGCGAGGAATGGACCAAGATTGCAGTAGAAAGGTGACAGAAGCTTCTAAGCACTTCCAAACAGCGTTTATTGGTGGTTTTAAGGAATAAAAGATTCTGCACCTGATTTTACTTTTGGGGGTTGAATAATTTTGAACATGAATGTCTAGAGCCAATTTAATTTTCTTTCATTAGTCATCAACTTACGTTCTCAAAATTACTCAAATGTGTATGAATAAACTTTCTCTACTAGTGTACTGAAGCTTTGTTGAACTGTTTTCACAAAATTTTGTTCTCTGCAGCAAAATGTCTTTCAGGTCAAGGGGGTTCAATAATTTCGATTGCAACTGTAATCTGGGCCTAAATTCATTGTATTCAAAACTTAATTAGCAATCGTTGACGCTATTAAGATGCTGACCCAAAAATCTTTTAAAAACCTGGGCCAAGTTTAAAGCAGTAACCAGGCGTCACAGCTGGCAAAGGGGCATGTTTGACTTTGACATGTATATATTGTCATTATTATGTAATCAAAATCAAAAATTTTTATTGCTGGTCTTCAGTGATAATGTCAAGTTACTTGCAATGTATTTGCACCAAAAAATGTTAAGGATTTATGCTGATATCATCCAAAACCACACTTTGCCAGGGGTGTTTCCAAATTTTTGGAGGGCAGTGTACATTTGTCCAGGACATTCTCAGATAATATTGCTCCATATTCTTCATTGTGTCTTAGCATGCCCCCTAGAGGCCATATACAGGTCAACATTTTAAATTCTTTTTTTTGCTTTCAGCTGTTGCTAAATGAATACTTAAGAAGCTTAAAATACATAAAGCACCAGTGAAAATGGACACAATACTAAACGCAGCTGTTTGAACCTGAATCATTCATGCTGAGTTGTGTTTGTTCTTCACACACCCCTTTTTGCACCCCCGCTCTACATAATAGAAACCAATGGGCCATTTCTATCTTTGGAAAGAAAGTAACATTAATATATCACACCTTTAAATGTCATGTATCTATTTAATTTGATTCATTTTACAGCTTTTCGCTATACTTTTGATTTTAAATTCTGTGTAGTACAAAGCTATCGAGCAGTAGTTAAAAATTTGTATTTATGTGTTTTAAAACAGACAGTAAAAGTATTCACTCTCTAAATGGTTAGGCCTTTTAAAAATTAAACCTTAAAAAAAAACTATTTACTTTGACCACACAACTTTAGTGACCTCATTGTCAATGAAAACAAACCAATTAAGATTTTTAATGTTTTTGAAAGAAGTCTCATCTCTCATCTAAGTTTTATTTAATCAAAAGTACTCAAAAAAAGTAATATTGCAATTTAAAAAAAAATCTATTTTAATATATTTTAAAATATAATTTATTTCTGTGATGCAAAGCTGAATTTTGAATTTTTTAATCAACCATTACACCAGTATTCAATGTCTCACGATCCTTCAGAAATCATTCTAATATGCTGATTTATCAGTGTTGGAAACAATTGTGCTTCTTAATATTTTTTGGAAACTCTGATACATTTTTCAGGATTCTTTAATGAATAAAACATAAAGAACAGCATTTATTTAAAATCTTTTGTAACAATATACACTACTGTTCAAGTTTTTTTCTTTAATTTTTTTTTTATTTAGTAAGGATGTGTTAAATTTATAAAAAGTGATCAAACGACTGAAAAGATTTATTTTTTGGATAATTGCTGTTCTTTTAAACTTTTTATTCATCAAAGAATCCTGGAAAAAGTATCAACAACTGTTTCCAACACTGATAATAAATCAGCATACAGTATTATGTGATTAAAGTAAAAAAGAACAACAAATCTTTCCCTACTTTCCCTAAGTCCCTACTATCGCTTTTTATCAATATTTAATATCATAAATTAATTAATTTTTTTCAAAGAAAGATAATTACTGACCCCAAATTACTTGACAGTAGTGTTACAAAAGATTTCTATTTTAAATAAATGCAGTTCTTCAGGATTTTCAGAATCCTGAAAAAAGTATCACCGGTTTCCAAAATTGATAATAAATCAGCATATTAGAATGATTTCCGAAGGATCATGTGACTGGATTAACGATTCTAAAAATTCAGCTTTGCGTCACAGGAAAAAATTCTATTTAAAAGTATAGTAAATTGTGTTTTCTGTATTTTTAATTAAATAAACACAGCCCTGATGAGCAGAAATGACTTTGAAAAAAAAATCATACTGATCCCAAACTTTTGAACAGCAGTGTATATGTACTTTATTTCATGTAAAGAGAGTGTTGTTCAAAAACTGGAATTTATTGAAGCTTTTCATAGGATTAGGTAGGGACAAACATTTACAAGTACTTTAACAGAACCAGTACTGAGAGCAGATTCCTTTCTTTCCATTAGATTGCTAGGCAAAGAATCATTCCTCTTAAGCACAGCTCCAAGACCATCTACAGAGGCACTCGACTAATGCAGTCATGTCTACAGCATGTGGAGCAAAGATGTCATACAGGTATTAAAAAAAAAAAAAAAAAAATTACAGAGGAGGGACAGTTTTAACCATTACATATACAATGCTGTACAGCATCCATGAACAACATAAAACATGAAGAAAAAACACAGGGTACAAATTATGTCTCAACAAAAAC
Organism: Labeo rohita; assembly: GCF_022985175.1. NCBI lineage: Eukaryota > Metazoa > Chordata > Actinopteri > Cypriniformes > Cyprinidae > Labeo > Labeo rohita. The sequence goes on from NC_066882.1 coordinate 9,061,461, forward strand.
TTGAATAGGTAAATTTCACGATGTGAAACGAATGACACATTGTTCTTAGTAACGAATTTTGCTTGATTGGCATATGTTATCGATTTGAAACACACCACTGATGACATTGTAAAACAATATCGAAAAACCTCCAGGACAATCTGCTTGTCCTCGTGCTCAAGTGCAATTTTCAGCCCTAACTCGAGTGGCATCTTGTACGTACATTTTATGGCTTACTGGGTAAACAGGTCCATATAAACTGTAAAGTTATAGAGACACGGCTTATAAACAAACTATGCTACAATAATATCTTGGCGAAAAACGAATAACCAGCTAAACTACATAATGTAAACATGGTATACCACACTGTACATCCTGTCCATGATATTTACAAGTCAGTTCGTTGACTTCCCCGTGTAGTAGACGATCGCAAAAGTGCCAGATCAAAAAGCCCAATTCTAATCATCACGCTCTGAAAACACTAAAACACGACACGCTTTTAACTCCTGCGAATACATGATTTAAAAAAGTTGTCCTTTAACATAAGGCAAATTCACACCATAAGGTGCCTTGTTCTTAACAATACCGTAATATAGTATGTGGGGAGGACTTGATGGCTCTTTGGGGTAAATGCACTTTTAAACAGTTTTAGAGTTTGCTTTCTTCCCATCTCTCGTTATATGTAACAAAACGTCTGAGTGCAACACAGGAGCGCTTCTACTACATCAGGAAATGTGCAAAATCTGCTCTAAAGCAAAGTGACAGTGTTGCGAATTCTACTGTACAAGGTACTGGGAGAAGGGTCTTGTAGAAACCCAGTGAAGACCCTCAATCCGACATATATACAAGGCACTAAGGAGAGGAATGAAGGGCCTTCCAGGAGGATCCAGCAGAAGTCCTTTAGTCGGGTCTGAATATAGGATATTTGGGTAAGAACTCTATAAGAATAACCTGGAGACAGAAAAAAGACAATTAGCAAGTACACTCGGGTGGAAAATCACCAGCCTCATGATTTACAACCTCATGATCTCTCTTTGTAAAAAAATCCAGATCTCCAGACCAAAAAAAAAAAAAAAGACTGAATGAAACATTTAGGAGTCAAATTACTCTTTTAGTTACAAATTACATAATCGCTCGATGCTTTTATTCACCAAGGATACGCTAAATTTATCAAAATCAACAGTAAATTAATTTAAAAGGTTATAAAAAAAATATGCTGTTCTTCTGAACTTTATATTCATTCAAGAATCTTAAAAAATGTATTACAGATTGCACAGAAAAACTGTAAGCAGCACACCTATTTCAACACTAATTAAATCAGCATATTAGTAAGATTTCTGAAATACCATGTGACACTGAAGACTGGAGTAATGATGCTGAAAATTCAGCTTTGCTTCAGAAATCAATTACTTTTAAAAATATATTCACATAGAAAAGTTATTTTAAATTTTAATAATATTCCTCAGTATTATTGTGTGTATTACTTAGTTTTAACTGTATTTTTAATACAAATCAAATGGGTGCTGTCTTGGTGAGTGTAAGACATCTTTTAAAAAACCTTTTTAAAAGGTCCCGTAAAACAGGTTGTTTCTAGTTGTATTTTCCATAAGTGAGTTACAATTTGATGCCGTCACTGTAATTAACATAGTTGTACATGTGCCATATAAATATTACAGTTTTGAAAGTGTATTTAAAAATATATATATATTGATCATTATATTGATTATGGTCAACATGTATACACTACCAGTCAAAAGTTTTTAAACAGTAGGATTTTTAATGTTTTTTAAAGAAGTCTCTCCTGCTCACCAAGCCTGCATTTATTTGATCCAAAGTACAACGAAAACAGTAAAACTGTGAAATATTTTTACTATTTAAAATAACAGTTTTCTATTCGAATGTATTTTAAAATGCAATTTATTCCTGTGATTTCACTGCTGAATTTTAAGATCATTACTCCAGTCGCATGATCCTTCAGAAATCATTCTAATATTCAGATTTGCTGCTTAACAACATTTATTAAATATTATTATTATGTTGAAAACAATGGAGTATACTGCAGTTTTTTCAAGTTTCTATAATGCATAGAAAGTTTAGAAGTACAGCATTTATCTGAAATAGAAATCTTTTGTATTATAAATGTCTTCATCATCACTTTTGATCAATTTAAAGCATCCTTGCTAAATAAAAAAATAATAATAATAATAATAATTTTAGTTGTGCTTCTAGTTCTATTCGCCCATAAATAAGTTAAAATGTGATGCCATCACTTTCATGAACGTTGTATTTGTGCCATATAAATATCACAGTTTTGAAAGTGCATTTTTGTCTGTTTTTAAAATAAATAAATACAGTATTGTTGATTATGGTCACTCAAATATTATTTTATTTATCATACCTATACTACCATTTAAAGATTTTTAATATCACTTTTGCTCACAAAGCCTGCATTTATTTGATCCAAAGTACAACAAAAACAGTAACATTTTGAAATATTTTTACTTTCTATTTGAATATATTTCAAAATAATTTATTTCTGTCACATGATCCTTCAGAAATCATTTTAATTCGATTTGCTGCTCAAAACACATTTTTTATTATTATTATTATTATAATAACAGCTGAGTAGATTTTTTTTTCAGGTTTCTTTGATGAATAGAAAGTTCGGAAAAGCAGCATTTATATGAAATAGAAATCTTTTGTAACTTTATAAATGTCTTTAGCATCACTTTATCGATATAAAGCATCCTTGCTAAATAAAAGTGTTAATTTCTATAATTTCTTTCTCAAAAAAAACATTTAACTGACTCCAACAGCATGTCAATGGAGTCAATGTTTCTTGAACAGCAAATCAGCATATTAGAAAGATGTCTGAAGGATCATGCGACACTGAAGACTGAAGTAATGATTCTGAAAATGTAACTTTGATCAGAGGAATAAATTACATTTCAAAATATATTCAAATAGAAAACAGTAAAAAAGTAAAAAATATTTCAGAATTTTCCTGTTTTTGCTGTAGTTTGGATCAAATAAATGCAGGCTTGTGAGCAGAAGAGACTTCTTAAAAAATCTTACTGATATATATCATATATGATGATTTTACAGTTGATTACAATAATAAAACTATGAATCTGAATCATACCACAAAATGACAAGTGAATCAGAGGCTGAATCTTTTTTTGACTGACTCATTAAAAAGAATCAGTTCCTAAGAGGCATATGTTCAGCCCAAGCGGTCATCGCAACTGACTTGTGCACAATAAATCAGATATTCAGCACAAAGTTGTCCTGACTGTCTCCTAAATTTTAAATTACTGTTGCACATTTAAATTTTGTGTTGCATTCGCAACCATTTAGCTAGCAGAAATAATTGACTTTGAACTACCTTTACAAAACAACAACTGAACTTACATATTCCATCATGTTGTTGCTCTCACATTTTCTCTTGCTGAGTTTCCAGTGCAGCCCCAGCTAAAGTCGAGACACAGGAAGAGACGGGTTAGACCAAGCTTTGCGGTGAATCTTTAAAATAGACGCAAGCACTTCAGATGCTCAGACATCTTTACACACAAGGGTTAGCCGAGGTCAAGCAGTGGCCAGCGCTTCGCAGAGTTTCCTTAACATGTCTGCACCGCTACTGGCTGTCACTCAAAGCTTCGAGACACAACAAAATGAACGTGGCTTTTTACTGCTGACCTTTCCGCAGTCTGGTCAAGCCTCTGCACTATATCAATGCATCAGACCAAAATGGCTGCGAGGGCAACAAGCATTTGACAGGGTCAAATGTTAGCAGCCATTTTAATGATCGTTATCCACCACACACCAAGACTTAAGCTGTTCTTATCTTTATGCGTCTCAGATGAGCTTACCTTATGATATAACCTGTTGTTTTCCCATTCTAACAACTTCTGGATGGATCTTCGTGTCTGAAAACAAATCAATAATTACACATAAACAAAAATAGACACACATACAGGTTTTTATACTAATCACCCTGTCAAACTCTTCAAACACATGTTTAACAAATGCCAATAAAACTCCCAGGGCATGAAGACTTCAGAGGCATTTATGGACCGAAGCTCGTAGTTAAGCACCTTGTAAGCTGCACGTCATGGCCAATAACTTAAAATTTGTAGCTGTAAAATCACCACCTTTCCACAAGCCATGACTTCTGACATATAAAGGCTTCACACACAGTTAATAAGCGGATGCAGTTTGTTACTTCCCTCCTCACTGAGTGGGTTTATTTATTAGGTGTGCAAATGAGGCAGCAAGTAATTAATGTAGATTAATGGGGGATAGAAACGGTCACGTCTGAGGAAGGACTCACTCTCTTATTGAGACATATGACAGGCCACAGACTGCAGCCCACCGTACAGCAACAGCACAGGCAGCCGCAGAGCAGCCATTTCACATTGACCGGTAGGTTCTTCTTCAAGCAAGCGTTTACTCGATTGACGCTCGTCTTGAACTCCTCTGGAGCAACCTACATCAGATGGGAGAGAAGCAAAATAGAGGTTTTTTAAATACATATATATAAATATATTTTAAATTATAAAAGGGTAGATGTTTTTCTATAATATAAATGGTAAAATAAAAAAAAGTAATTTGAATTTTTTGGAAAAATCTTTCATGTTTGCGGATGCTTTCTGGAGATCTTGCAATTGCACGCTTGTAACTTGCCAACGGAGCTCTGACACTCTCAGGGCAAAGGGAGGACAAAAAGATGAGATAAGCTCGTGGCCTGTGGCTGCGCCGTCTAAACAACATGAATGGCTGCTCATTCCTCTCTGGGTATGTACGCCATAAAACCAGGGTCGTAATCTTTTATGACAGGATGCAAAGGTCTCTTTGCAAACAGCAAAAGAACTCGGAATAAAGCCCAGCAGGCCTGATCTGCACCCTTCAGTCATCATAATCCTGACCTCATCCATCACATGTCACCCTGGGTCACAATACTGGAGCTCTGCTTTATTGCCCCGCACTTCCCTCGGCCTGCTCATCCCCCTGCAGCCTTTTTGTATTTCTGCGTCCGACCCAGGAAGCTTCCCATTCTTGTGGACGGCACAGTGTTTCTTTCATTATTTTGTCACCGGGATCGGTGTCCTCCCAGCGCTGGGATCCCTGCCTACCGGAGCCCTGGATGGTTTATTTATTGACAGATTCCGTGGCAAACATGTGGCATGCTTGGATTAAATCATTTAGATTGTGTATTAATCATAAGATCATACCATGGTGAATTATGGTGTAAGGTCAAGAGGGAAAGAGATTTCATTCACATCAATCAACAGATCCGAGTTAGAAATCATTACCTTTCCTGTGAGAACAGAAGGAAACTCTGTGTCAAATTTGTTGCTTAGTCCAAACCTGCAAACACAGATTTTTAAAAAGGTTATGAATATAAGGCAAAGATACGGAAGCCCATTTCCACCACATAATCATGAGATAAAAAGTAAGAAGTTTGAGATAGGCAATCGGCAAAAAGTTATAATTATTAAATAAAAGAACACAACTGAGAGACTTAATCATAGTTATGAGATAAAAAGTTACAATTATGACATTCCAAGTCGCAATTATGAGATAAAGTCAAAACTATGCCTTAAAACACACAGTCAATTGACTTCGTTATAATGACTTTTTAAATCATAATTTCGACTTAACATCTCATAATTAGTCATGTTTACCAAAGCATGATTTTTTTTATATAATGTGGTGGAAACTGCCTTCCAAACAAAGGCTCTGTGTGTCATGACAGGAAAAAAAGGATAGCTTGGTTAACATTGAGTTAATTTTGGTTAGTATAATACCAGTCAAAAGTTTTTGAACAGTAAGATTTTTAATGTTTTTTCTGCCCACCAAGCCTACATTTATTTGATCCAAAATACAGCAAAAACAGTAACACTGTGAAATATTTTTACTATTTAAAATAACTGCTTTCTGTTTGAATATAGTTTAAAATGTAATTTATTCCTGTTATCAAATCTAAATTTTCAGCATCATTACTCCAGGCTTCAGAAATCATTCTAATATGCTGATTTGCTGTTTAAGAAACATTTTTTCATTATTATTAATTAATATTTAAAATAGATGAGTACATTTTTTCGGGATTATTTGATGAAAACAAAGATTCAAAGTAAAATGTAAAAAGCGTTCGTAACATTATACACTATACCATTCAAATGTTTTTGGGGGGTTTTTTCGGACAGAAATTAATACTTTTATTTGATAAAGACAAATAAATGCTGTTCTTTTGAACTTTTTATTCATCAAAGAACCCTGGAAGAAATCTACTCAGCTGTTTTAAACATAATAATAATAAATGTTTTTTAAGCAGCAAATCAGAATATTACAATGATTTCTGACAAATCATGTGACTGGAGTAATGATGCTAAAAATTTAGCTTTAAAATCACAGGAATAAATGACATCTTAAATATATTAAATTAGAAAACAGTTATTTTAAATAGTAAAAATACTTTTACTCTTTTTGCTGTCCTGTGGACCAAATACAGGCTTGGCAAGCAGAAGAGATGCCTTTAAAAACATTTAAAAATCTTACTGTTCAAAAACTTTTGACTGGTAATGTAAATGTCACTAAAGACTTGATAAGCAACACAGACACAACACAGTGAGAAAGTTCAGTTTCTACATTCAGCTTGAAATGACAGGAAGTCTGAAGGCTGTTTAAGTGTCTTGTTTGATGTCTGTTTATAATCTATTTCAGTAGGCTGTGCTGTACTGCTGTCCCATTTAGAAATACCACGTTGTTTACCTCACTAAATAATAAAATATTTGAAACTTAGCTCTACTTGTCTAGTTGGTAATTCAGCTTCAGAAATATGTGCATTACTGACAGTTGCAGAAGTACTTGTACTGCTCATAAAAGCAATTCCACTAATTAAAATATTATCTCTCAAGTTTACCTCAGTACAGTTACCCACAACCTGAAATTAAAGCGAAAATACTAATGAGTTTGAGTGTGGTTACGGGGCAGCCTTTATCCACGGACAGCAATAAAACCATAAATCTCTGTGCTAACAACAAGGCTTCGGGTAAGAAGGGCTGATTCTTCCGCTTAAAATCACTGTCAGGATACAGCTGGAGAAGCTCGGCCTACGTGTATTTTGATACCACAACTTAACGACAAAAACATGCAGCGAGCTTAGCATGGAGGCTACACACACAGACGTGAGCTAACAGTCACTAACAGCAGTGCTGCCGCATTCATACGCTTACACGGTGATGTGACCAGCCCCACGCATGACCACAGGCTCGGGACAGTATCTGACGAGATGTTCTTCACTCACAATTCTCTCATCTTCTTCTTCTAACTCATAAATGGTATCAAAGTCCGCCATGTTGGGCAGTAGGACGCTCATGACGTCTCTGGCACAGCGCCGATGACATCATCACACCAGTGCTGCACAGGGAGCGTCATTGCAGCGCACGAGCTGCCCAGCATCGACAGGGCCCTGAAACGTCTAAATATATAAAATATATATAATTATTTTTTAATAGTGAGTGAAGTGGGGAGCTTATGCGCAAACTGTTAATTCCCTATCAATTTCAAGAGCTGAAAATAAATTATCTGTTTAATTTCCTTCTATTTTTCTGTTTATAACCCCGAAATTGTGTAATCGTGTAGTTTTCTAGCACTAAACAATAAATAAAATTAATACTAAGTATATTATATATTTGTGACCAGTGCTGGGGAAAGTTACTTTTAAAAGTAATGCAATACAATATTGAGTTACTCCCTAAAAAATTAATTACGTTCGTTACTTTTTTATGGAAAGTAATGCGTTACTTTTGCGTTACTTTTAAAATCAGGGCTTGCTTGTTTGTTTTTAATATAAAAAGTTATATTTTTGGCAAATCTAAAAGCCTTTTGACACCAAAAGATTCAGGCTTTGAGAAAAGTGAATTCACGAGTGTACAGTAGACCACAGGAGAAAAAATATCAACTCTTCAGCAACATAAAAAAAGAAAAACAAATGTTAGATTATCTTGAGTAATTTTTGCTTATTAGTATGGTTGAATTGGATCATCGAAGGTCGGCAGCAAGGACATTGGTTAATAAAATGGTATTAAATGCATAAAGGATATTTGTATTATTTAACATATTTAATTATTCCAGGTTTGTCATATTCTGAGTTGAATTTCACTGTTTTTATTCATTTTGAGGAATACTGAATCTGTTTTTTGTGAGTGAGATGAATTAATGCATGTTCACATTTATTCTAAAACTAATCTTACTCCCGATTTCTCTCAACATGGGGAAAGGAGAGCTTTTAATCAATAAATGGGGGGAAAGTAACTGGCGTTACTTATTTGAAAAAAGTAACTGATATTTTTTTGTCAATTAAAAAGTAATGCGTTACTTTACTAGTTACTTGGAAAAGGATTAACATTACGTAACTTGCGTTATTTGTAATGCGTTACCCCCAACACTGTGACTTTGGACCATAAAACCAGTCATAAGGGTAATTTTTTTTAAACTGAGATTTATACATTGATATATGTTTAGTTAGGATAGGACAATATTTTGGCCGAGATACAACAATTTGAAAATCTGGAATCTGAGGGTGCAAAAAAACAAAATACTGAGAAAATCATCGCCTTTAAAGTTGTCCAAATGAAGTTCTTAGCAATGCATATTACTAATCAAAAATTAAGTTATGATATGTTTACAGTAGGAAATTCACAAAATATCTTCATGGAACATAATCTTTACTTAAAATCATAATGATTTTTGGCATAAAAGACAGATCAGTCATACTGACCCATACAAGCATTTTTGGCTATTGCTACAAATAAACCCGTGCTACTTAAGACTGCTTTTGTGGTCCAGGGTCACATTTTGTCTAAATTAAGTTGTTCTGGTAGTTAGTGGCCAAAAGTGGGTTTGTGATTATTGACAGGGCCTTCATTTATATTTCTAATACATCACATGTTTTTACTTGGGTAACGCTGAATTTACTCATTTTATTTTATTGTATTTTTAATTGATTCCTTTTTTATTCAATAGATGTAACAAAATTATTGTGTTGTAGCTAGTTCTTGGGTACTGTCAAGAAGGTAAATATAGGCCAAAATCATTATATCTTTTGAAATTTTTCCTGGTTATTGGATGTTAGTTTGTTGTAATAGTTCATTAACCAAATCTAACAAGTCTCACATAAAAGGGATTAGTGCTCTAAAGCTTTAAATTAATAAGCAATGGGACACCACACTATTGTATGATGTGTGAAAATTTACAAATAAATGTAAGGCAGTGAATTCAGTTTCTTAACTGCTGTAATCAAACTGTTGTTATGGTTTTCAACTTACATATAAAAAGTAATAAACAGCAAGCACATGTTTTAACATTAAATAGAGAGAAATTTACAGCTTATGTCACACTGATGACTTGTTTAGTTAAGTGATGCACCTTGCAAACTGTAAAGAAAGGAAAGTTTCTCTCCCAAATGTTACAGGGTATTCTAGATAATATGAAGGTTCCTTACAGACATACGTTTATTTGTAAACCATTTTCAAGATTTAATGACATACAGCCATTCCCACAATTTAATTTTTAGGCTTAGGGGTTTTTTTGTTAAATCGTTAATTTAAAACTAAATCCTGCTTAACCAATAGTTTGCAAGACGCCAGTTTTGCAAAATGAGCCAGTTTTGTTGGTATGATCGTCCGTTTTCAAGGCTACTGCATTCGTACAAAAATACATTATAGCCCAAGAATTTTACAAATTAAGTTGTTCAGCCTTAAACAAGCCCAAAATATTTACTATGGTCTCACGTAAATTAAGGGTAACACGCCTGCTGTCCGTCAAGCAAGATGGCTAAACTAGACGAGCATACAATATTTCATTCGTTCAATAATATATCAAGACACGATAAAAAATTATTGCAAAACATTTTATTTACACATTTTTGGAATCAAACGTTATACCCGTATTAGGTATGTGACACCTGCACATCACCCCCGTGAAAAGTGAACGACGTGCGCTTTGGACACAAACTGGAGCATAAAACAGCCTGCCATCGCAGGTCATTGGTTTACACAGACAATAAAAGTTTAAAAGTTCCAGGGTAAGGATCATTATACATCCCGAGAAACGCTGTACCTGTAGTTTTCATTTTATTTACAAACATTTAGATACACTCACCACATACAGAAAATGATATTTATATCTTAATTGAGCAAAACACAAACAAACCATTAAAATATTTAGTCTCTGGATCAGACGAACAAGGTTTTTGTATGTTTTTTCTTAATTTTAAAAACTATTCTATTAAAACAATATTTGAAGAGCCTCCAGCATTTCGTTGCATCTAAGACGTGATTCTCCTTTTGTAGGCTAATCCACAACACGCGCCTTGATGCTTGTCATGTAATAGTTTGTAATCCGTTTCCGGTTCGGTACGGTTCTGTCCTTTCAGCGTGTTGGAGTGCTCAGTTAAAGTTGGATCTTTCAAGTTCGAGTTCACTGAGTGACAGTAACTTGCTGTATGTTCCTCATAGATGGTAAGGCGTTCATTCCTGGGGGTGGGTACAGAGAACCGTGGATATCCGACGGACTCAGTGACCCTGGTACCGGTAGGGGACTGACAGAACCGGGGTCGCTGTGGACTGATCCTCCGCTGCCGTCAGACTGACCCATTTTCTTTTTGATTAATTTCCTTTCCTTGGCTCTGCGGTTCTGAAACCAGATCTTCACCTGTGAAAACAAACGGTTAGAGAAAAAATAAATCTAATTGTTTTCGACAAGTGAGATTAATCTAATTCTAGATTAATTAAATCAAACTTTTTTTTTTTTCCAAAGTGAAGTCATTTTACCTGTCTTTCTGAAAGCCCGAGGTTTACTGCCAACTCTGATTTTCTTCTGATTGTGATGTAGCGATTAAAATGAAATTCTTTCTCCAGCTCCAACCTCTGATGGTCTGTGTACACCACTCGATATTTCTCCTTCGTTCTGGTTTTGCCTGAAAATTGGAGACAAACGAATAATTGTGAAACAATGTTCATAAATTGAGAAATTCGTCATTTAAAAAATTAATACATTCTGATTATACATCATGCGTAAAATGTGTCAAATTGCTGTTATTGTAAGGCAAATAAATGGATTTCTGTAGGCCTAGGTTATAATTATTTTTTATCTTTTCTTGCATTTACAATCACTATATGATCTCTCGTTTTAACTATAAATCATAACTCCATTGAAATATTCAGCCAATTGTAGAAACTAAGATTACATTGCAAGATATGCAAATTGAGCTTCTGATCTTCTTTGAGGAGATTTTTTGAACAAACTGCAGAACAAAGAGACGCAAAGACATTACCCAAATGCCATTGATGTGTTAAGAGACAACACACGTCTTACAAAGAATTACAAGGAGATAACATCAAAAATCTTTTCCTCAAACCAAGAGCAGGCTACACTTGTTTGATGCGACAGACCAGCTGTCTGGTTTAAAACTATATTTTATGTAACATACTAAGAATGTAATTATAGTATTTTTGAAAATTTAGATGCTATCACTTAGTGAAAGCTCGATAAAGTCCAACATCTAATTTTAAACATGACCTTTTACCTTCATGTAATTTCCAAAACTTTCAGTTTTTCAGCCGTAGAAATTAAAAAGGCCGTTTGCAGTTAGGTCATGTAACTTTGTAGGTGATTGTTTTCTTTTTTTAAAAAAAAAAAAAAAAAAAAAGTGTGTTGTTTTAACATGCGCCGGAGACAGGGGAACTTTATTTGCTGTGAATTTTGTCACTCTTTGAGGTAATATAACCCACAAGAACAGAGACAGAGGAAGACGCGCTGCTGCATATCAAAGTAAAAAAGGTGTTGAAAGAAGTCGCCGCCTGAATATGACAGATAACCCTCAAAACCTGAGACAATGTAACAGGAAAAGTAGACCTCACATCTTATTTACGGGAGTCGCAAATTAGCATTACAAGCGACCCTGGCGCCGATTCCCAACACCTTAATTTTGCCAAAACTATTTGTCCCATGCGTCAAGTAACAAATATATTAATACAACTCAGATATTTCGTTTCGATATTTTGCGACTGAACGTTTCCAGCAAATACTAGGGGGTAAAAAGACAGTAATGTAAAGTTAGTGTGTGTAAAACGAATTACTTTCCCAGGCCTTATATTTTGTCAAATGTGCAATTACTTGAGGCAAACATCAAAAATGCATAGTTAATATATTATTCACAGTCTTGCATTTTTGCACAATTTGTCCTTGTGTAAATTATTTCTAACCAAAATAATAGCAAATATTTAGATATATTTTTCTAACAATTTTTAATAATAAAAAAAAAACTATTTTTTTAACTAAAAAAAACTTTTAAACATTTTTAGTACAATCTGTGTAGAAAAATTTGGGTACATGACTTTAACTATAATGTCATTTTTATTTAGCTAACTAGAACGACAAAGTAGGCCTAGTTCATAAGCGTGAACTACTGTCATTTTGTACAATCAGTTTCGATCAATGACTTCAAGACCTTTAAATTATTTCCCAATTTACTTTTTAAGACAATTTAATAAATAATTAAACGTGTTGCCTTTTTGCGTGTAACGCCATTTATTTTACATTCTGAACAAGCTTTATTGAAAGACATTTGTTGGCCTTACCGGTCGATGAGGACTGCACGGTTTTGCTCATCCACTGATAGGAATTGCGTCTTTCTCTCTCAGGTGAAAGTTGGCCCACAGAAATGTTTTCAGGTGGTGGAGGCAGCACTGCTGATCCTGGGCCGTGCATGGCATTATAATCTGAAGAGCAGTAGGAAACTTGTCCCGGGGATGAATTGCTCATAGGTGCAGAAATAGCGTTTGGAGGTCCAAGGCTGTAGGCGCCCCAGTCCTCCCTCGGTGCGCCGTATGGAGAGCCCCATGCCCCCGCTGACTGTGCGTGTGTGTCCATGTTGGGCACATGATGGTATCCCGTAAAATCTGAATACTGTGGTGTGGAGACAAAATTCTGTGGTGGAAGACTGATGCCAGATCTTCGTACGGCTCCTTGGTGATACATGCTTCCCTCTTTATCCAAAAGGTATCCAACGTACATGATTCGAAAGAAACCCCTAAAATAACTTTGTTAAGGCAACATGCCAGCCATGCATCAAGCCAAATATCACTCAAAACCAAGGCCTGAGTTAATACTTCTTTACTATCTCAAGTGTGGTAGTCCAAAATGATCTTCTGGTCATGCGACGTAGTCCTTGACGTGCTTCAATCAAACATGATGTGACTCTGTTGTCAAGGTGGTGGTGGCAAAGGTATAACCAAGCCCTCCTGACGTCAGCCACGACTTCAAAACCTCTCGATTTGCATTCAAATGACCAGCCAATAACACCAGCAAGCCCTCAAAGATTCCCCTAGCGCCAGATTTTGGCATCACCTCAGACTTTCATGCACCTAAAACCACTTCTTCAGTTTTCATCAGTATTTAACAGGCTTACAGACTCACTCTATATAACTGAAGAAATCAGCATCAGTTTGAGAACAGAAATCTCAGTTTGACTTCAGAAAAGACTTTGAGACAAAGTTTAAACTTTTGTTATATTTTATTTTGTGTATGTTTTATTATTTATTATGTTTTATTATTTATATATATTGTTTTATATATATATATATATATATATATATATATATATTTTTTTTTTTTTTTGTCAATATAAAGTATTATAACAGGCTATATATTATGTGTGCAATTATGTACACAAGTGAAAACAACAACAGTAATTTTACTTTTAATTTTATTGCTGAAAAGTGTTAATCATAAAAGTGAAATAAGCTGTGACGTGCTTCTAGGCAGGCAGCGTCATTCAGCGATTAATGGTCGCTTGAAGTTTTACTGCTCTTTTTTTTCTCTCTAATGGAGCTAAACCTGTGGATATGGGAACGTCACATCTGCATAGTACCCATGCCACTTTCTCGCCTCCCGAGTCCATGCGTATTTGTTAAAGGATACTCTTGTAAAAGAGGTGCAAAGCGGGAGAAGGTGTCTTGAAGTAAGGCGAACTTTTCACATTCCGTATCCCTCACACCATGACACTCTCGGGTCACACTTCACAGCTAATTCCGGTTTATGGAAATGTGAGGTATCACCTACAGTACCCATGCGACGACAATGTGTCGTGCGTGTCGCCATGTAGTCGAAATATTTAACGAGTTGTTAATTCATTTTACTGCGAGCTTTCTGGGCTATTTTAATCATTAACATATGCAGACAGTAGCTTGTTCAGGCTTGACTGTCTTGTCTCAGATGTTAGGGCAGAAAGGGCAGTACATTTCATAGGAAAATTAGTGTGTTTGTACTTTCTTATTTATTTATTTCTTATACATTCGTTCACTGCATACATGAATATATATATATGTTTTAGATACTGTAACAATTTTTATTTGAGCTATTTTCAGTCAATTTAAAAAGTCTTTTGCTTTCACAAATGCATTTTTAAAAATACAATTATTTTGTAAATTCGTTTAAAAATACACTATCATAAAATTCATGTATATTAATTTTACAAATATCAATAATGTTTTAAATAACTACATCAGATTTATTTTTGCAAAAACATGACATGCATGCATTTTCAATTATTTTCAAGAAGGCAATTTATAAACCTGTCTCATCCTTTTTTAAGTCTTTGTAAAGCAATATACTATATTTGAAATGCAGATGACTGCAGAATTTATTTTTAGCTTACAGTTTGTTCATTAAACATTTGAAAAGCAAACAGCTGATCTTGATTGCCATCATAGATCGTCCCATGTCTGTATGATAGAGTGAACTATGCAAAAGTATGACAGTTTTTGGCAGATTTGTGTTGGTGCACAGATAAAACCTTTATGCATTCAGTCGTTTTTATGCTACAACCTTCATAACGTACACTACCAGTCAAAAGTTTTTGAACAGTAAGATTTTTAATGTTTTAAAGACGTCTCTTCTGCTCACCAAGCCTGCATTTATTTGATCCAAAGTACAGTAAAAAATGTTAAAACATTTTTACCATTTAAAAATAACAGTTTTCTATTAAATATATTTCAAAATGTAATTTATTCCTGTGATTTCAGAGCTGAATTTTTAGCATCATTACTCCAGTCACATGATCCTTCAGAAATCATTCTAATATTCTGATTTGCTGCTCAGAAAACATTTATTATTATTATTAAGTTGAAAACAGTAGAATTTTTTTCAGGTTTCTTTGATGAATACAAAGTTCAGAAGAACAGTATTTATTTGAAATACAAATCTTTTGTAACATTTTAAACATCTTTATCATCACTTTTGATAAATTCAAAGCATCCTTTCTGAATAAAAGTATTAATTTCTATACTTCTTTCCCCCAAAAATTATACTGTCTCCAAGCTTTTGAACGGTATAATGTATAATGTTACAAAAGCTTTTTATTTCAGATAATTGCTGATCTTTGGTTCCTTCTATTCATTAAAGAATCCTGAAAAAATCTACTCAACTGCTTTAAATCTTTATTATAATAAAAAATGTTTCTTGAACAGTAAATCAGCCTATTAGAATGTTTTCTGAAGGATTGTGTGACCCTGAAGACTATGATGCTGAAAAGCTTTAGCTTTGATCACAGGAATAAATTACATTTTAAAATATATTTAAATAGAAAACAGTTACTTGAAATAGTAATTAAAAAAAATTCAAACTTTTACTATTTTTCCTGTACTCTGGATCAAATAAATGCAGCCTTAATGAGCAGAAGAGATTTCTTTAAACTAAAAACTTCTTCTAAAAACTTACTTTTTTAAAGCTTACTGTTCAAAAATTTTTGACTGGTAGTGTAATGTACCAGCTGTAACTAACCTGGTCAAGGTCTATTTGGTTGATCTCAGTCTCACCAGCTAGTCCAGCTAATCCATTTTCGAGTCTGAAGCAGCTAATGACCTCATATCTGTGCTACTTCATAGCGTTAATCAGGTTATTATCACTAGTTTATGATTAATGATCCGTCACAACAGGTTTATATGGGTTACTGATCTCATTTATAAAAGCTTGTAGGTCTATGAGACAAGTAGACCTAAGGTGTAAGGACGAACACATCCACTGCGTAAAACGTATTAATGACTGATTTTCACTGAAATCTACACTGCAGTCAATCTATTTGTTTGACTATTGCTGAACTCACACTATAGTAAATGAGCCTGTGGTTAAACTTACTCTTTATTAGATCATTTTCACACCCGTTTCAGTGCTACTCTAAACAATTTGCCAAAGTGTGGGTAAAAGGCCTGTAAGTTGTATATAGGATTTCGTGGTGATAATATATCCTACCATAATGCGAAGGCCAGACCTGGTTTTGTGAGCACGTTGTTAACACAGGTGGACACAATTCAGAAAGCGACAGGTTGGTTTGGAGACTCAACGCACAGCGCAGCGACGCCCTCTGCCGCTCAATTAGCTGCAAAGCGACTCAGTCTGAATGAAAATATACTTGCTGGACGGAAACATTTTTATGACACATTTTATGACATTTATGGTACAGCACGTTATTTATTCACCCTTTTCTCTTTTTTAATGAAACGAAGAATGATCTTCAGATTTTATTATTCATATAAAAATTAATCAGAACCATTACAGAAGGAGCTCTAGAGGGCAGTATCTGCCAAGTAATTTGTTTGCGTGAATTTAAGTGGTGTCTACAGATCACTGGATAACATCACATTTCTGTGAATTACTTATGATTGTTTGTGACATATGATCAGATAACTTTCGTTTGCATGTTTGCCTAATGTGTCACACTGCTTTTTGTTATTCATTGTCAGTATGAAAATCTGATCTGACCTCTGGCACATTGGCCTGACCATTTAGATATGGCAATCACGTTAGCGGTAGTGTCACAGTTGTATGTTCCACATAATCAGAAACAAATGAGTAAAATGGTTAGACTAAAGCATATGCCTGCATGAGCATTGCTCTAATTAATATATTTTAGTATGTGTTAGTATTTTTTCGTCATATTATGTGCATGTTGAAAGTTTGTGAGTCTTAAACAAAGATAGGGATGGATTTCAGAGAAATGGACGAGGTTTTCTTTGTGCAGTTTTTATGATGGAAAGGATTCAGTTCTCTTCTGTCTGAAGGAAGAATGCTTTATCTGAGGGTAGAGATGCTCCCAGCATGACGGATTTACAGCTTTCTTGGAAACTTGAAAATAACAACATGTGTGTCCCAAATGTATGATGGTTTGGGGACAGATTGCACTCAAAATAGTTTAGATTATGAATCACATGTTTTCACATTTTCTTTACCACAGTGAGAGCTTGAGGGCAGCTGTGGCCTAATGGTTAGGGAGTCAGGCTTGTAGCTGAAAGGTTGCGGGGTTCGAGTTTGAGTCCCAGGTTGGGTGGGGATTGAAGGGGGATCTCCACCTTCAATGCCATGACTGGGGTGAGTCCCTTGAGCAAGGCACCAAACCCCCAACTGCTCCCCAGGCGCCACAGCGATAGTAATATGTATTGCAATGCAATAGTGTTTGTTCACTTGGATGGGTTAAATGCAGAGCACAGATTCAGAGTATGGGTGCCACAAGTCACGTCCTTTTCTTTCCTTAGAATTTGGGCATAATGCTGTTCATAAGAACATTGCTATATTTATATTTATTAGGAAGTTAAGTTAAAAAAGTTATCAGTCAGATCTCAGAGATGTTAGAGACTTCATTCTAGTCATTTCCTAGTTTTTAATTCTCCTGTGTAAAATCTGAAAGGAACAAATGTCATGAGAAGTTTTTTTTTCAAGTTTTTTGAGAATTTCCTCAAACTTTTATTTTTAAGAGACCACCCACCTTTTTCTTTCCGTAGGAGTCGGTAAATTTTATGGGTCTGGCTTCCGGTCTTTTTTAGGTGTATATACAGTATCTCATAAAAAAGAGTACACCCCTCACATTTCAGCAATCATTTTGGTACATCTTCTTAAGGGACAGTACTATAGAAATGAAACTTGGACAGTGTTGGGGAAAGTTACTTTTAAACGTAATGCATTACAATATTGAGTTACTCCCTAAAAAAGTAACTAATTACATTGCTTAGTTACTTTTTATGTAAAGTAATGCGTTTCTTTACTTTTGTGTTTCTTTTTAAATCTGGGCAGGGTTTGCTTGTGTTTTTAATATAAAAAGTGCTGCTTTTGGCAAAATGTAAAAGCCTTCAAAGCCTAGGCTTTGAGAAAAGTGAATTCACGTCTGTACAGTAGACCGCAGAAAAAAATATCAGCTCTTCAGCAATATAAAAAAAGAAAAACACGTTAGATTATGTTGAGTAATTTTTGCTTATTAGTATGGTTGAATTGGATCATTGAAGGTTGGCAGCAAAGTCATCAGTCAATAAAATGGTAAATAAATGCATAAAGGATATTTGTATTATTAAACATTTAATTATTGTCATATTCTGTTGAATTACACTGTTTTTATTCATTTTGAGGAATACTGAATCTGTTTTTTGTGAGATGAATTAATGCATGTTCACATTTATTCTAAAATAATATCTTACTCCTGATTTCTCTCAACATGGGGAAAGGAGAGCTTTTAATCAATAAATGGGGGGGAAAGTAACTGGCGTTACTTATTTGAAAAAAAGGAACTCGGATATTTTCTTGTCAAATAAAAAGTATTGTGTTACTTTACTAGTTACTTGGAAAAAGTAATAATATTACGTAACTTGTGTTACTTGTAATGCGTTATTCCCAACACTGAACTTGAATATATTTTAGAGTAGTCAATCTGCAGCTTGTATAACAGTGTATATTTACTGTCCCCTAAAAATAACTCAACATACAGCCATTATTGTCAAAACAGCTGGCAACAAAAGTGAGTACACCCTAAGTGAACTTGTCAAAACTGTGTCCAAAGTGTCAATATTTTGTGTTAGCACCATTGTTATCTAGCACTGCCTTCATCATTCTGCGCATGGAATTCACCAGAGCTGCACAGGTTGTTGCTGGGATCCTCTTCAAATCCTCTATGATCATCATGGAGCTGCTGGATGTTAGACACATGGTGCTTCTCCACCTTCCGCTTGAGGATGCCCCATAGGTGCTCAATAGGGTTCAGGTCAGATCACCTTCACCTGCACCTTCCTCAGCAAGGCAATTGTCATCTTGGTGGTGTGTTTGGGGTCATTATCATGTTGGAAAACTGCTGTTCGGCCCAGTTTCTGCAGGGAAAGCATCATGATCTGCTTCAGAAATGTACAGTACATAATGGAATCCATGTTTCCCTCAATGAACCACAGCTCCCCAGTTCCAGCAGCACTCATGCAGCCCCAAGACCATGATGCTACCACCACCATGCTTGACTGTAGGAGAGACACAGTTTTCTTGGTACTCCTCTCCAGGGCATCACCACACATGCTGGACACCATCTGAGCCAAACAAGTTTATCTTAGTCTCATCAGACCATAGGACATGGTTCCAGTAATTCATGCTCTTGGACAGGTCAGGTTGTCTTCAGCAAACTGTTTGTGGGCTTTCTTGTAAGCCAGCTGCAGAAGAGGCTTCCTCCTCGGATGACGCCAATGCAAACTGACTCGTTGCAGTGTGCAGCGTATGGTCTGAGCACTGACAGGCTGATCTTCTACTTCTGCAACCTCTAAAGCAATGTTGGCAGCACTCATGCATCTGTTTTTTGAAGCCAGGTTCTGCACCTGACGCACAGAACGAGTACTCAACTTCGTTGATCGACCCTTGGAACCCGTCTTGGAAAACCTCTGTATGACCCTGGCCACAATACTGTAACTCTGTTTCAGGTTGTTACTGAAACTCTTATAGCCAAGGCCATCTTTGTGGAGAGCAACGATTCTAATTCTCAAGTATTCACAGAGTTCTTTGCCATCAGGTGCCTTGTTGAACATCCGGTGATCAGTATGAGAGAATTGTACTCAAAGCACCACATTTTAACTGCTCTAATAGAAGATACACAACTTTGTATGGTCCTGTCAAGCAGACAAAAACATGAATATGATGAATAGGACATGTGGCTTTGCATGGTTAAATGACATCACTTAGGGTGTACTCACTTTTGTTGCCAGCTATTTTGACAATAATGGCTGTATGTTGACTTATTTTCAGGGGACAGTAAATATACACTGTTATACAAGCTGCACATTGACTACTCTAAAATATGTTTTCATATTTTTCATTTCTATAGTATTGTTCCTTAAGAAGATATACTAAAAACGTTGATGAAATGTGAGGGGTGTACTCATTTTTGCAAGATACGGTATAACACACACACACACACACACACACACATTTGTCAGCTTACCCCTGCATTTGAAAAATTGTATGTTTTAGATAATGTAACTGGTCCAGAATTTGTTATTTGAGCATCTTTCAGTTGATTTAAAGTTTTTTGTATTCACAAATGCATTTTTAAAAATACAATTATTTTGTAATTATTTTATGGGAGTTATGTGCTATTTCAGAAATGTTAGATGTTGTTAGACACTATATTGCAGTCATTCCCTAGTTTTTAATTCTCCTGTGTAAAATCTGAAATGAATACATGTCATGAGAAGTTTTGTTGAAGAATATCCACCTTTTTCTTTCTGTAAGAGTGGGCGTGACCATTTGTAAATTTTATGGGTGTGGCTTCCGGTCTAATCTGCATCCATCTATATTTCGCTGTACGAAACAGCTTGTTAAGCAGCTTGATATTTTAAATACGTGTCCTACTATGTTATTTTAATGCATTATAGTAATTATGAACACACTGGTTTGTAGTGCAAAGTTTTACCGTTTACTGCACGTTGTTATTCTTCTCGTTATTTCCCTATAAGAATAAAAAAAAGGTGAAAAGGTTTTAAGTATAAATTTGCTGGATGCATAAATTTGTAACCACATGTGATTTTCAGCCACATGTGGTTATAAATTTATGCATCCAGCAAATTCCAAAAAGGAAAAAGTTGCTCTATAACAGCATATTTAACACAAGAGCAGTGGCATTAATTTTAATATGTGCATGGGAAAAGGCAGTATGGATGGATATTATTGGTTAGATCTTAGTTGTTTGGTCCAAATTCTCTGTTGACTTTTTCTGGGGGTTTCTATTAAATACAACCACAGACCCCCATCAGTTCAGTGGTTGTACTCAAACAGAGCTCATTCTGAAAGCTTTTCCCACTTTACCAACATTTGCACTGGTTTCACATTACCGTTCATCATTTATGAGTCCATCATCAGTAATCCCATCTTGTTTTTCTTTACAACATAAACCAGGGGACTATTTGGTTATGCTGTCAAACAGCATACACTATCTTTTAGACAGTCTTTAGTTCAGTGTTTGAGTCTAGAGTTCCCATAGCGCTGTAGATCAGATGTTTTGGAATTGTTTTCAATGTCAGAATTCTTGACAGATTACAAACAGTTCATTTTTAGTCACTGGGACCCTGTGGGGACAAAAAGAATTTACTTTGATCCGAAGGCCAAAGTCTACGACAACTATTTTTAAGACAAACACTCTGTGTCATTTAGTCAGAACTCTTTGACCCTGACTTGAGGCATCACGGGAGTTGATTAACATATTTGAGGCTATTTGTATTTTCAGTGCTACCATTCTGGGAAAAGGTGGTATATCTGTGGTGAATGAAATCCTCCCCATTGTTTCAGACGGTAGGTGAGAGGTACGGATGTGGTTCCCCCAACCCTGATTCTGCCATTCACCGCACTCCCTCGCCAGAACACACAGCGTGGGAAGTGGGAGCAGAGGGAAGAGCACTCCACTAATGGGAATTGTACGAAGGAAGGAGAATGGGGTATGATAGGATTTCAAGGCATTCTGTTTTATCATTGATTGCAGGAATGAGTTTTGGCAGACTCCCAAAGCCCGCAATATGCCACCTCTGTTTTAGTGATTAATGAAGCATCTTGCCACCGGGGGGCTATTTTCCTTGGGAAGGGACTCTGGAAGTTGCAACACAGGGATTTACACGTTGTTGAACAAGAAAAACAAAATGGTCCCAATAGGAGAGGGCCTTTAATTAGATGCATACGTGATGTTTTTCTCAAAGATAATTTTAGAAGATTCCATTTTAAACTATGAAGTTAGATGAAGACTGCAATTCACAATTCATATTATATAAGGGGCCAGAAATAGTGCAGTTTATAACTTTTACTATCTATAAATGCGTTACTGTTTGCGGGCAGTAAGATTTTTTAAAGATTTTTATAGAAGTCTCTTATGCTCATCAAACTTGCATTTGTTTGATTAAAAAAAGAAGTTGTTATATGCAACCACTGACTACAAAATCATTTATATAGATCATTTTTTTGAAATCGAGATTTATACATCTGCATGGTTTGTTAGGATAGAACAATATTTAGCCGAGATACAGCTATTTGAAAATCTGGAATCTGATGGTGAAAAAAAAAAAATCTAAATATTGAGAAAATTACTTTTAAAGTTGTTTGAATGAAGTTCTTAGCAATGCATATTACTAATCAAAAGTTTTGATATATTTACGGTAAGAAATTTACAAAGTGTCTTCATAGAACATGATCTTTACTTAATATCCTAATTATTTTTGGCATAAAAGAAAAATCTATCATTTTGACCCATACAATGTATTGTTGCTACAAATGTACCCGTGCTATTAGACTGGTTTTGTGGTCCAGGATCACATACTGTGAAATAATATAATAATTTAACTCAAGAATTTATTATTATTATCAACATTTGATGAATAAAAAGTTTAAAATAAAATTTTTTTTTAAAATAGCATTTTAGCAAAGTTTTTTGACATTATCAATGCCTTTATTGTCACTTTTGATCAACTGAATGTGTCCTTTAATTAAACAAATAAATACAAAAAATATTAAGCAGCACAAGTGTTTCCAATATTAATAATAAAAGTAATAAATCAGTATATTAGAATGATATCTGAAGGATTATATGACACTGAAGGCTGGAGTAATGGCTGATAAAAATTCAGCTGCATCACAGGAATAAATGACATTTTTTTTTGTAATAAAATGTTACTATTTTTTTTTGTATTAATTCTATTAATGGCAGTGTATATATATATATATATATATATATATATTATATAAATAAATAAATAAATAAATTGTTTATACACAGATAGATAGATAGATAGATAGATAGATAGATAGATAGATGATGGTTTACGTAATGTAAATGTGTTATTTTACTTTCTCTTGGTTAATAAAATGGAAAAAAATGTAGGAATTGTAGGAATTGTACATGATCCCTAAGCAGTGATATTCATATTCATTTGGAGCAAAGGAAATGAAGAACTCTGATAAGCTGTAGAGCTCGGAGACTGTATGTACTTCCTGCGAGCACGGAAAACACGAGGTGTGCGTGAAAGCTACATTTGTGCTTGAAGCCAGAATATGATGAACCCTAACCCTCCCAACATCCTTCCCTTGTTTGTTTATAGCTCATATTCCTGAATCAGTTTACATGTCTCACAACCTTCATAACAAGCCAATAACACCGCCAATCCTCAAACAGTCAAGTGCACTTTTACAAACAGTTTATCTTCAATATGTCAAGCAGAAACGGCAATAGTATGCACATTTTTCACCTTTAGCATTTTAGCGCCAAAGCTGGGGGGCACTGTTGGCCCTTAGGAAGTTTAGTGTTTGGAGCCCTGTTGTGATGGGAATGATGGAGAAGCCCTTCCTTTTCTTGCTCACAGAGGTATTGTCCTGGTGACAGACAGACTGCCGTCACCTCGCCCCGTTCAGGAAATGTGTCTCTGAGACCAAGAAGCAGGAGGAAGAACGCACAGATGACAAACAGCCTAACCATCTCCACCAAGAATCTTATAATAGTTAGCCTAACCTTACTGGAAATCATGCTATACACCTTTTCTTCAGTGCAGAAGTAAGCCTATGGCCGTGACATCTGGTTCATTATCCGCTATAGGGAAAGAGAAGAACAACAATGTGCAGTAAACGGTAAAACTGTTTGCACTACAAACCAATGTGTTCATAATTAAGAAAATACATTAAAACTAGGTTAAAAAGTCTGGAAAGACAATCTTTGAAGTTGGCTTGAGAAAGCTAAAACAGAAAATTTAAAAAGTTTTAAAAGCTAGAAGTTTGAATGGTTTCAGTTTGAAGTAATTTAAAGTATAAAAAGATTAGATGATAGATAGATAGATAGATAGATAGATAGATAGATAGATAGATAGATAGATAGACAGACAGACAGACAGACAGACAGATAGATAGATAGATAGATAGATAGATAGATAGATAGATAGATAGATAGATAGATAGATAGACCAACAGACAGACAGAGAGATAGATAGATAAATAGATAGATAGACAGATAGATAGACAGACAGACAGAGAGATAGATAGATAGATAGATAGATAGATAGATAGATAGATGGATAGACAGACAGACAGACAGAGAGATAGATAGATAGATAGATAGATAGATAGATAGATAGATAGATAGATAGATAGATAGATAGATAGATAGATAGATAGATAGATAGATAGATAGATAGATAGATAGATAGATAGATAGATGGATGGATGGATGGATGGATGGATGGATGGATGGATGGATGGATGGATAGATAGATGGATAGACAGATAAGACAGTCCTTAGCTGGTTTATGCTGGTCATGTTGCTGGTCAAGGCCCAGCATAAACCAGCAAAGGACCATCTTAATCCAGCACCAAAACATACCTAACCAGCATCCCAGCATCAAAACATGCCTACCAGCATATGCTGTTTTTTTTCACCAGGGAGATAGGGAGATAGATAGATAGATAGATAGATAGATAGATAGATAGATAGAACTAGCATGTTGTTATAATGATTAGCAAGTTACTAGCATGTTGCTAGCATGATTAGCATGTTGCTAGCATGATAAGCATGTTACTAGCCTGTTGCTGGCACGTTTCTAGCATGATTCTAGCATGAGTAGCATGCTACTATCATGTTGTTAACATGATTTCATAATGATTAGCATGTTAGTAGCATGTTGCTAACATGTTTAGCATGTTACTAGCATGTTAGTAGCATGATTATCAAGTTACTAGCATCTTGTTAACATGTTGCTAAGATGATTAGCATGTTGCTAGCACGTTTAGCACGTTATTACCATGTTGTTAGCATTATTTGTGAGTCACTGGGACTTTGCTAACATGTTTACCATGTTACCAGAGTTTTGTTAGCATGATTAGTGAGTTACTAGCATGTTACTAGCATGATTCTAGGATGATTAGCATGTTGCTAGCATGTTTAGCATGTTACTACCATGTTGTTAGCATTATTTGTGAGTCACTGGCACGTTGCTAAATGATTAGCATGTTTATCATGTTCCCAGAACTTTGTTAGCATGATTAACGAGTTACTAGCATGTTACTAGCATGATTCTAGCATGATTACTATGATTCTAGTATGATTAACAAGTTACTAACATGTTACTAGCATGTTTCTAGCATGATTAATGAGTTACATGTTATTAACATGTTAGCATGATTAGCAAGTTGCTAGCATGTTTCTTTGATTAGCGAGTTACTAACATGTTATTAGCATGTTTCTAGCATGATTAGCATATTGTTAACATGTTAGCATGATTAGCAAGTTACTAGCATGTTTCTATCATGATTAGCAAGTTAGTTTGAATGAGTACGTAGTACGTAGATAAGAAGCTTGATTGAGTCTCAAGGGATTCTGGATGTTTTGACAGTTGGAGTTTGAATAGTCTTGGCTCATTGTCATTGTAAGTCTATGGGATTTTTCCCAGTTTTATTCATTATTTTTAGGAAAATTGTAAGTCCGATCAGTTAGAAAAGATATAGCACACTCTGTCAGATCAGTCTGGAGAACTGGGCTGAGTTTGGAGTTTTTAGAGTTAAAGCTCTATGAGATACAGTCAGAAAATTTAGTTTCAGAAGAAGAAGAAGCATTTAAATAGCATTTCAGTAAGCTGGCTTTCACAGGCCAGCTTAATAACATGATAAGACACACCAATTTGCAATATCAAGCAGCAAAAGAGCTGTTTTGCACAGCTAAAAATAGCTGGATGTAGATGAGATAGTAGAAAAAATGCAGTACTTCTGTGCATTTTTATTTATTAGAGGCAGACGTGTACTAGTACAAACGCAATCATGACTCTGAAAAGGTGCTATATATAAATATATAGATCTTTATTTATGCTTGGTTAATAAAATACAATTATAATACAAAAACAATATATGTAGAAAATATCAGTGCATACAATTTTACTTCATAAATACCAGTCAAAATAACAGTACAGAAAGCATCATTTGGCAGTATATACATTTCATTATTTGGAAGACAATCCATCAGCTATGAATGTAGTACTTGGACTTACACATTAAAAGTTAGCAATAACGGGCATAAATATCTAATTTAACCAATACAATGATTTCCCACCCATTCCATCATGTTAAGGAGTTAATACTGATAGCACCTACATGTGTGCACAATACATGCTTTTATTATAATTATCATGACCATTTATATAGTGACCAGCCTGTTGACAATATTATAGCCTGCCCTGCAAGCTTTAGTAGTATTTTAGCACGACTACTGAATCAGTAACAGAATACGTTCCTGTGGTTAATAGCTGCACAACATATTACGTGCTGTTATGTATACAGTAGTGTAAACAACATAAATATGGTTTATTGTTGAACAGAGCAAGGCCGTTTAATTGTGGTCCGCATTTGATTAATAACTAACAGAATGTTTCCTATTAAATGTACATGAATAATTTACTTGCTAAGGCTTTTAAAACCTTTTTCACAGTGATAGACTGAATAAGCCATTTTTTTTCATGCCATGTGTAAGCAGTCAAAGATGCGTCACTAATTTCTTTAAAATGAACCAGATCATACGGTATCATGATAAAAATACTGTACGAGGGAACAAAAGTGACTCATTTCAGCTTCACTGAGCAAGACTCAGGAAAACGGCCCTCAGACTGGCGCGACGCAACCTGGAAACACAATGTGCATCCTCCTTACTGTTGATGATCAATGCGTCCTGCAATTTCAAATCGGGTTCTGGGAAGGAATTTCAGACCGCACATTCATTTATTCATGATCTGTGGTCTTTGTTTGACATTTGCGTCAAAAGGGTGAAATTTATTCTAAAGAAAAATATTTTCCAAAAATAAAAAAAAAACAAGCTTTAGTGAGCTCCGAAATATTTTAGCAAAATAAAAATAAAATATCATATAACAAATTCCAGTTTTTATTACAATAAAATATTTATCTAGAAATAAAATTAGAATTGCCTTTGTCCTCTCATTCTAACCGCTGAGTAAATGATTTCATATTTAGCCACCATTCTGTATGAAAAATGCTGGGGAAAACAGTGCCGTTATTGTACTAAAATGTGCTTGTTGTGTTCACAGTAGATGGCAGGAATACCTGAGGTGGTCCAAATGTATCTCAGACTGCCACAATGATGTGGTAGCCCACTGTACTCACACACTACCTTAAAAAGTGCACAGAGAGAAAACGTGAAACTCTGAGTAGAAAAAAGTGGGGGAAAAATAAAATAGATCTGATGTGCAGAAACAAAATGGACCCAACCAATCAGATCCTCCAAAACTGGGTGAAACGTCTGGCGGCTAAGAGTGCAGATCCGTTCAGACGGGTGGTGTGGAGTAACGGACCACGTAGTTATAGTCTGGAGGTGGGCTATGACATTCCAGCTCTGGGTCGAGGGAGGAGTCCTCCAGACTCAAGTCCAGTGAGGAAACAAGCAGTGGGTATTTCTCCTTCTCGCCCTCTAGCAGAACTGACTCCTTACTTCTGCTCTTCATCCTGTGAAAGGAGCGTACAGATTTAAATGAATCCAAATTGAAATAGTATTATTTTCCTCTGTGTTGCTATGAGTTGCCACCCTGGAGGGAGTCTGTGAGTTTGCATTGCTCTCAGTTCAAGTCAAAAGTTTACATACACCTTGTAGAATCTGCGAAATGTTCATTATTTTACCAAAACAAGAGGAATCATACAAATTGCATGTTTTTTTTTATTTAGTACTGACCTGAATAAGATATTAAACATAAAAGACGTTTACATGTAGTCCACAAGAAAAAATAATAGCTGCATTTATAAAAATGACCCTGTTCAAAATACATTACATACATTTGATTCTTAATACTGTGTTGTTACCTGAATTTTTTTTTTGTTTAGTGATAGTTTGTTTACTTTATGAGTCCCTTGTTTGTCTTGAACAGTCAAACTGCTCGCTGTTCTTCAGAAAATTCCCTCAGGTCCAACAATTCTTTGGTTTTTCAGCATTTTTGTGTATTTGAATGCTTTCCAATAATGACTGTATGATTTTGAGATCAATCTTTTCACATTGAGGACAACTGAGGGACTCATATGCAACTATTACAGAAGGTTCAAACGCTCACTGATGCTGCCGAAGGAAAAACTTTAAAAGCCAGGGGTGAAAACTTTTGAACAGAATGAAGATGTGTACTTCAGAAGCCACAGAAGATACTTACATGTTTCCTAGAAGACAAAATAATTTACATTTTAACTTCAAATTCAAAAAGGTTTCACCCCACTTCCTTTTTCCTTCTTAAGCATCAGTGAGTGTTTGAACCTTCTGTAATAGTTACACATGAGTCCCTCAGTTGTCCTCAGTGTGAAAAAATGAATCTCAAAATCATACAATCATTGTTGGAAAGGGTTCAAATACACATAAATTCTGAAAAACCAAAGAATCTGTGGAATCTGAAGGACTTTTCTGAAGAACAGCAGGCAGTTTAACTGTTCAGGACAAACAAGGGACTCGTGAACAACGATCACTAAACAAAAAAACAGCTCTGGATCATTCAGGTAACAACACAGTATTAATAATCAAGTGCATGTAAACTTTTGAACGAATTTTTATAAATTCAACAATTATTTTCTCTATATGTAAACATCTTTTATGTGAAATATCTTATTCAGGTCAGTACTAAATAAAAAAAATAGCATGCATTTTGTACGATCCCTCTTATTTTGGTAAAATAATGAACATTTTGCAGATTCTCCAAGGTGCAGGCCTATGTAAAATTTTGACCTCAACTGTATATGAAGCAGATTGGCATGTATGAGGTCTGTACAGAGACTGTCAGTGCCAAGCACTTCACATATGTGCATACTAAATGTAGGATTACCAGGTGGAATCCATAGGCACAATGTGGAGGGAGACTCTTGGACGTAGCAGTAAAGCTGTAGAAGGTCAAAGGTGACAGTGATTGAGTGGGTCCTCGGCAGGGGCCGCCTCTTTACAATATATACATCATTCTTTACATGCTCCGAGTGGCGCTTTTTTTCCCATGCCTGTGACTATGGCAACCTGTGCATGGATTTGCCAGCTGGTTGCAGGCTGTGCCCAGCTTTTCATCATATCGGGCTGGGATGAGGAGGGCACTGGATATGGAAAGACGGGGGGAGTGCTGACAGAGACCAGACAGTGTGTTTTTAATCAAAACCTGTGGACTACGTGCGTTTGTAATCAAATTTTGCTTATCAATCATAGCAGTAGAGGAATTTAAAAATTGTGGAAGTGGGGTGTGGTGTTATTAAAACTTATTACGCAGCTCTCTGGAACACTTGAATGTGATTTATATCACGCTGTGGACTTTCACGTCTCCTGTATCATGCTGTAGACTCACTTACAGTCATATTTGTACACTGTAGTGGACAGTTTTGCAGAATTAAAGTAATGTGCAGACCCCAAACTTTTAAAGTAGTAGTATAGATTTTTTTTCAACACACAGTATGTTCAAATATATGAAAACCCGTTTCCACCACTGAATAGAAAATAAAAAAGGTAATTGTGACTTTTTATCTGCAACTTATTTTTTTTTTAGAATTGTGAGATATAAACTCACAATTTTAAGAAATAAAGTCACAATTGAGATATAAATTCACAAACTTTTTTCTCAAATTGCAAATTTATATCTCACAATTCTTACTTTATAACATGCAATTGTGAGTTCAGTCAGAATTGTGAGATATAAACTCACAATTATGAAAAAAAAAAAAAAAAATTCCCCCTTTTTCCCCTTTCAGAATTGGACTTTATAACTCACAATTGTGAGTTTACATTTCACAATTCTGAGAAAAAAAGTTGGAATTGTGCAAAAAAAAGTCAGAATATTCTGACTTTATACCTCTCAATTGTGAGTTTATATCATAACTCTGAGCAAAAAAGTCAGAATTGAGAGTTTATATCCCATAATTCTGACATTCTAACTCGCAATTGTGAGTTTGTATCATTCGATTCTGTGCAAAATGGCATAATTGAGTTTATATCATGAAATTCTGAGAAAACGAGGCAGAACTGACACTTTATATCCTGTAATATGACATTATAACTTAAAATTGCAAGTTTATATAATACAATTCTAAGAAAAAGTCAGAACTGTGAGATATTAACTTTTTTAAAATTTAATTTTAAAATTCATTTTTAAAAATTTTTAAATTTACGAGAAATTATGAGAAAAAAAGTCAGAACTGTTTCCAATTCTCTTCCAATTCTTACTTTATTTCTTGTAATTGTGAGTTTATATCCTGCTATTCTGACTTTATACTCACAACTGTGAGTTTATATCAAACAATTCTAAGAAAAAAGTTAGAATTGAGTTTATATCCTGTATTTCTGACATTATAACTTGCAATTGTGAGTTTTTATCATGCAATTCTGAGAAAAACGTCAAAATTGAGTTTATATCCTTTAATTCTGACATTGTAGCTCACTATTGCGAGGTTATATAATGCAACTCTGAGTAAAAAAGTGATATATTGCAAGATATACATTTGCAATTGCAAGAAAAAAGTCAGAATTATGAGATAAAAACTTGCAATTACCTATTTTTTATTCAGTGGCGGAAATGGGCTTCATATAAATAATATCCATTTCTAGATGAAGATAATATAATATAGCCCTGGCATTGTGCTGTAACCACTGTTGCACTCGGCTGCCCTTATCTAATGCCATTCACATATTTAGTCTGGACACTTCTAAACAGCATGACCATGATTAGTCAGTTAACCACTTTGCCTTTCCAGGTCTGAGTCATAAACCTCCAATCAGCAAGAGATTATCACTATTTGCCTAGCTGCAATTGGCGTTACAAAGCACTGCCCTCAAATATTAGGATGCCGTATAGTCCACAAGGCCTTGAATGCAATTTAGAGGATAACCTTTGTAGATTAACCCTGGCCTTTGCTGCATTGGAAGACCATAAACGCTGTCTCAAATCTCAAACGCTTTAACAAAACCAAGGCTAATCCAGCCCAACGGCCTGTCATTAATAACTTAAAAGGCCACCTTTGCTTTAGTTTTCAGCACTATTTGCCCTGGGGGCACATTTATGAACAAGTAATGTTCTCAGACCCCAGCACACTTTAGTCTGTGGTTAATAAACTATTAGGCTGGAACTGAGCATGGTGTTAAAGGAGATCCTGCTTTTTATTCACAGCTTACATTCTGATCCCAGTTGGAATATATTGCAATCACTAACAATATTAAAGAGTCATTTTCTTCAAGTACTTCCTAAATGTAAAATTAAGGCTTGTTTTTGTAAGAGATGGCTATGTGCCATATCTGTAGCCGCGCTGTTTCAGCAATGCAGTCAGAGGCTATTACAACCCAGGCGGTACAAACAAAGATGCTAGTCACCAGACCTTACAGCCAGCTTTAACAAGTCACACGCCCAGCCCTGCTTTTGTTGTCTGGCTGTTGAGATTGTCACCTTAGGCAATATCTCTCCACTGTGCTATTGTATGAAAGACTCTCGCGCAGGCACGTCTCTCAAAGAAAAGGGGAGTCGTGTGGAGATGAGGGGGGGAGGAGAAACTGTATGACAATTGTGGCATCTACATTCCAGCCCGGTGGGAGGGTCTCCAGGGCATACGCCGGCAGACCTACCCATTCCTGTGGTCCTGGATGTGGCCAGGCAAAAGGTCTAAATAGGAGTGCTATACTTACGCTCGGGACGTGAAACTCCGGGGTCTGGCCAGTGACTCCAGACGCTTCAGTGTCTTCAGGTCATCTGAAGATAGACCTATTCCACTGTCTGACTGCCCTCCCTGTGAACAACCAAACACAGATTTAACCACAGATACAATATATGTAAAAACAAGTAGCACGGGTACATTTGTAGAAATAGCCAAAAATACATTGGATCGGTCAAAATTTTTCTTTAATGCCAAAAATCATTAGTATATTAAGTAAAGATCATGTTCCATTAAGATGTTTTGTAAATTTTCTACTGTAAATATATCAAAACTTATTTTTTGATTAGTAATATGCAAAGCTAAGAACTTCATTTGGACAACTTTAAAGGTGATTTTCTCAATATGTACATTTTCTGCACCCCCAGTTTCCAGATTTTAAAATAGTTGTATCTCAGCCAAATATTGTCCTATCCTAACAAACCATACATCAATAGAAAGCTTATTTACTCAGATTTTTCCATTTTTAAAACATTAACCCTTATGAGTTGTTTTGTGGTACAAGGTCACATTCACAGCAATTTAAAACAATTCCTCTTTCCCAGGTCCCTGATTTCTAGTCTAATTTTTACTGTCCTATCCAATAAAGGCATAAAATAAAATAAAATAATAAAATAATAATAATAAAAAATAAATAAATAAATAAAATAAAATAAAATAAAAAAAATAAATGAATGACCACACATTAGTTAAACCTTATTATTATTCAACACAAAATCTAAAGACTTATCTGTGTTAAAAACAGTACAGTATTAATAGTTTTAAAATATTGTTAAATGTTACATATAAAAGGATACACAAAACCAGTCTTAAGTAGCATGGGTATATTTGTAAAAATAGCCAAAAATAAATAGTATGGGTCAAAATGATCGATTTTGCCAACTTTTATGCCAAAAATAATTATGATATTAAGTAAAGATCATGTAGATAAGATCATAAAGATATTTTGTAAATTTCCTACCTTACTTAAATTTTTGATTAGTAATTTGCATTGCTAAGAACTTGAACTTTAAAGGCAATTTTCTGAATATTTTTTATTTTTTCCCACCCTCAGATTCCAGGCTTTATGGTCCAGGGTCACATATTTGCATTATTTCGTAATGTAGTGAAGGGGAAAGTGTGAAAAAACAAGCTTCTCACCTCATGGTTCTTGTTGGTTCCATTCTCCATGATTACTTCATCAAAGGTCTTCACACTCGCTGGGCGGATCTTTAGTTTCCTGAAAGCATCAAATACTTCATATCAGATCAGTGTGGAAAGTTTCTCATGACATCATGTCTGGCAGATCCAAACAAATACATGAAACCCATTACAGATATGTTCTGTATCACAGTTAAAAGTTCAATGCTGTGTTGGATAAAATATTTGTAATATAATTTTGTGCAGAAGGGTAAAGCGATAGCTCTTAAATTCAGCTTAAGGGATAACAGAGGTTGCAGCGTTTCAATACTATTCTCTACACATATACTTGAAGGACTTGTGGAAACACAAGAGTTGGATAAATATTATCTTAAGTAGGCATAAATCCTGAAACTGGGTTTGTGGCAAAAGAGGAAATTCCTTGAGGGGCCCTTAATGCTACGAGGACCGTTTCTTATCAAGAACCAATTAGTGCTTTCCTTCACTTTTAAAGCAAGGCTGCTGGGATGAAGTGTAGTGTATGTTTAAAACAGGAAAATGTATGGAGACCAGAAAACTTTATCTACAAAAAACAGGTTTCTAAAACAGTCCTCATGAATAATGGCATTCTGAGTGATTTTTAACAAGTGAAGTACACATACAAATTACTCTGAGCGTATATCTGTTAAATGGATAAGACAAAGCTATCTTACCAAGCCGTCCCAGAGTCTCTAAGAGAGACAGGTCTGCTGGAGCTCTTCTCTTTGGAGGTTAGGTCTGAGGGGTCTGCTTTGGTCAACAGGGCCGTGTTGATGGGGATGTAGTGCTTTCCCTCCTGTAAGAGACACGGTGTTTAAACACTTAAAGCTGTGACATCACCCTGCATATGGTTTTATAAGATTCTGGAGGAATCTGAACGTAAATCTGCAAGGGAATGTGTGAATATGTTTTAAGGAGAAGATGTTATTACGGGCAGTCCAGGCACTAAGCTTGATTCCTTATGTGAGAAGGAAGGAGTTTGGATGGCTTCCAATTCAGATGGAATATGTTTTGATCTCTATGCTGTGTAGTGTAGTCTTCTCTTCAAGCCATATTATAAATCAGATTTATTCCTTACTTTCTTCTTGAACTAAGAAAAATGTATCAGAACATACTGAATCATAAACAAATTGTTGATATTTACCTACACTACCAGTCAAAAGTTTTTGGACGGTAAGATTTTTTTAAATGTTTTTTTAAACATTAAAGTCTGCATTTATTTTATCCAAAATACAGCAAAAGCAGTAATATTGTGAAATATTTTTACTATTTAAAATAACTGCTTTCTATTTGAATATATATTAAAATGTAATTTATTCCTGTGATCAAAGCTACAATTTTTGCATCATTACTCCAGTCTCCAGTGTCATATGATCCTTCAGAAATCATTCTAATATGCTGATTTGCTGTTGAAGGAACATTTTTATTATTATTATTATCAATATATAAACCAGTTTAGTACTTTTAGGATTATTTGATGAATAGAAAGATCCAAAGATCTGCATCTGAAATAAAACAATTTTGTAACATTATACACTTTACCATTCAAAAGCCTTGAGTCAGTATATTTTTTTGTAAAGAAATTATAGAAATTATTATTTTTATTTATCAAAGATGATTTAAATTGATCAAAAGTGATGATAAAGATATAATATAATATAATATAATATTATATAATAAAGATATTTATAATGTTACAAAAGAATTCTATTTCAGATAAATGCTGTTCTTCTGAACTTTCTGTTCATCAAAGAAACTAATCTACTTGGCTGTTTTCAACTTAAAAATAATAATAAATGTTTTTATCAGCAAATCAGTACATTAGAATGGATCTGAAGGATCATGAAGGATCATGTGACTGTTAAAAATTCAGCTTTGAAATCACAGGAATAAATTACATTTTCAAATATATTTAAATAGAAAACAGATCTTTTAAATAGAAAATTTTTTTTCACAATTTTATTGTTTTTGCTGTACTTTGGATCAAATAAATGCAGGCTTAGTGATCAGAAGATTCTTTAAAAACTTACTGTTCAAAAACTTTTGACTGATTCTATTCATCACATTCATAAAATAACCTTTCATCTATGACTAGTTGTTAAACACAGTTTGCGGTTTGCCTGTGTAATGGTAGTGCATCACTCATCCCATAAAATCCTTGTGGTTTTGCTGTGGTCAGTTGTAAATGTTTAAATAAAGTCTGTGGGAAAGACATGCAACGCAGTGAAGTGAATGAGACTCTCTTACCTGCTGCACACTAGCTTGTAGCAGATCTCCAAGCCTCTCTACCAGCTCTGTGAACATAGGTCTCTTGGATGGTTCTCCATGCCAGCAGTCCAACATAGTTTGATATCTATGGATGGAAACATGCACATTAAAGAATTTCCTTTAAGTGTTTATACCCAGCTACCTTTATGAATTACACCCTTCGCCTTGACCTCTAGGTTAGTCTACAAATCCAAATCCAATTATTTACAGTCGTCTATAATATTTGATGCATGACATGAGCAATGAGGCTGAGAGTCTGTGTTGAGAGGAACTTCCTACAGCTTTACATGAGCTGTCAGCACCCTCCCCACAAGGGACGTTTGGGGTCCTTTATTGGATTTTGCAGTGGGCTACAATGGTTAAGTTTATCCGAAGGCTACGTTTCGGGGCGTCA
The DNA here is from genome assembly GCF_022985175.1 of Labeo rohita. Taxonomy (NCBI): domain Eukaryota; kingdom Metazoa; phylum Chordata; class Actinopteri; order Cypriniformes; family Cyprinidae; genus Labeo; species Labeo rohita. Next base: position 9,097,279 of record NC_066882.1, read on the forward strand.
ATGCACAGACCGAGCATTTAAGTAAATGATCACTGGCGATGATTGAGCTGTATCCTGTTTACACTTTGGTGTTGCACTCACAGGTCCTTACAAAAATAAAGCCGGTTACCCGTGAAACTCTCTGATGCCGTCTGATTAGCACGATATCGGGCAATTTGGAGTATGGAAAAATTACTGTACTAGTTGATGACTCATTACTTCCTTAGACTAATCAACCTATAGATGCATCTGGTTTTGAATTAGGTAGTGATCAGAGAGGAGGTATTCTTCTTGTGAGCTGTGTAGTAGATTAGCAGGAGGAAGCAGGACTTCTAAAATGGTTATTTTAATAAATCCAGATGGAGCGACTCCTAAACTAACAGGAAGTCCGGAAAAATGGTGAATGGTGGTTCTTCTGAAATCAACGATACACCAGGATGTTCTATATCCTCTCAAGTTATGCTCACACTTACATGAAGATAAATGGAAAAAACATTAACGAAGTCACGGTGGGAACCAGTTCTTCATTAAATCGGTCTAGATATATGATTCAAATCCCTGATTTCTGGGCTGTTTCTTCTCATCCCTCTCAACAGTGCAGGTTTGGTTAGGGTCACTCTCAGGGTCAGAAATAAAGTAGTGTTTAACCCTAAGGCCAGCATATAAGTTGATAAACGTCTCTGTGCTCTTGAAGAACAGAGTTATCAGTCTTACAGTTGATACAGTATATTAAATTGACCCTTATCTGCAATGCTAGTTGACATGTTCTTTGAAGCTGGAATGGGTTTTGAGGACTTGGCACCAGAAAGCCTGTATTTATGAGTTCAGGTCTGAGGTCTGGACTGCATTTTGTAGGTCATCTCCAATCATCATCTTTCATGACCTCTTGTTATGTTCAACTGGCGTGTGTGATTGCAAAAGTGAGAGAACTCGCATGACGTACTATGTTTTAAACATAAGTGCTCCGTTCAGGTTTCCAAATGAGTATGATCCAGTTACAGAATATCATAGTTGCAAAATGAAGATTGAGCAGAGCACTTCGCAGCAGTATGAGTTGTTATTCAGAACAGCCTGTGAATATTCCTTCTTAAACTGAGGTGATTCAGTTCTGCACACCCAACACTAATCTGAAGTTGTCCACTTCGCTTCCTCTCCACATTTAAAATGATACCATGACCCCTTCTCTCGTATCTTGTTACATCTGAAAACTTTCAGATTTTGGGTCGGCCTGCTCTCTAACCCTGAAACCACAATGGGAGTATCTCACCAGTGGGTTTCCCTGTCTTATGCCCAGGGGCCCTGCCACTGTGTTTGGCCACCCCTTGCTGCTCAGGTAGGCCCGAAGCCTTTAATGTGAGCTTGAGTTTCAGCTGCATTGGTGTAAGTTAGTAATGGATCCCTAGCACACATCAACTGCACTATAAACCACCTGCCAATCAGAAGCCGCTCCTTTTCTTTTACTCAGCGGATAATTGATCTGTTTCCATTTAAGGCTTCAGTCTTGTGTCAAAGCAATGAAATGAGATATTTGTGCTCTTTTCAACTACACAGATAGGAGAGGATTTTTATTCTCCAGAGTGCAGATTTCAGCTAGTAGCCCTAAAAAAATTTGTACGGGGTTACTGAGAGGAAGGTTTGTTTTGTGCTTACTTCAAGTTTGTTTAAAAGTCCTGGCATCACACAGAAGAAACTTGTGAAACTATGCATGCTTTGGGTACAGTAGCATGTGCTACAATAGGTAACAGGCTTACAAAAAAAAATTAAAAAAAAAAAAAAAATAAATAAATAAAATGAAATAAAATAATAATAAAATAAAATAGGTCACACTTTATATTAGGTGGCCTTACCTACTAGGTACTTACATCAAAGTCACTCACATTTAAGTACAATATACTTATTGTGCTCATATATGATCCTGGACCACAAAATGAGTCTTAAGTAGCACGGGTATATTTGTCGCAATAGCCAAAAATACATTGTGTGGGTCAATTACCATTTTTTTAAAGCCAAAAATCACTAGGATATTAAGTAAAGATCATGTTCCATTAAGATGTTTTGTAAATTTCCTACCATAAATATATCATAACTTAATGTTTTATTAGTAATGTGCATTGTTAAGAATTTAATTTGGACAACTTTAAAAGTGATTTTCTCAATATTTTGAACTTTTTGCACCCTCAAATTTCTGATTTTCAAATAATTGTATCTTGGCCAAATATTTTCCTATCTTAACAAACCATACATCAATGGAAAACTTATTTATTCATTTATTCAAAAATTGCTATTGAGATGGGATACGGGTAAGGTTAGAAATAGGTTTCACAGTTTGGGTACGTTTATGGGTGGATTAAGGTGTATGAGAAGTCAAGAGTGTAATTATAAATGTAATTACAGAAATTAATTGCAGATGTAATTACATTAAGATATTTAAAAAAATACAAGTACAATGTAAAAACATGTATGTACACAATATGTGCATTTTATCAAATGATTAATTTAAATGTAAGTACATAGTAGTTAAGACCACCTAATATAAAGTGGGACCTAAAATAAAATAAAATACATTTTTTGTTATACATTTAAAAAATAATGCTTTCTTACAATAAAATGGGTAACAGGCTTGCAGTAAATTACATATTAACTCAACATATTGTGAGAAAATTATGATGTTGCATGTTTGCAATTGTTGGATACATTCAAGGTGGGACATATTTACATAATTATCTAACATATTAATATTATCTAACATATTTCTCACAAAAAAAGCTTTAAAAAGCATTTAAAATGTACCTAGTGCCTGCAGTACTCAATATGGCAATTGTTACAGAACAGTTGCATGTACAGTCGACAAAGCGCTTTCAAATCAGGACAGCCTGACATTAGTGACACAAGCAGAGTGACTCTTACATTTCAGAGGAGGAGTATTCAGGAGCTTTCATCCTAGTGCCCTCCTTCAGTCGGCAGCAGAATTCCTCATCAATGTGTAAGCCAGGGTAAGGGGAGGCACCTGGGGAGAAGAAAGAGAATAATGGGGTTATCAAGACTTTTCCATGAAATAGAGCTCTGGCCGCTTCAAAGGGTCTGACAAGAAACTCAGTAAACTGTGAAGTGGGTTGGGAGCACAGAGAGATCAATAGAAAGACCTCTGCACAATCAGCATCAGTGGGGCCGATCTGACTGAACTTGGAAACACTATGCAAAGCTGTTTTCTCCAGAAACACTAAATTATTAAGACAGCGTGAACTTGCAGACTGTTGCTGCACACTTGCAAAAACCATGATTCATGAAACAATATTTTCATTTACTTGACCGAAATCCTTTTCATAATATCTGATAACCACTAAAATATGCGGATCACAACAATGAATCTTGGAAAAGGCCAATCTTTCATTAAACTATGATCTAAACCCCCCTCCGACATAGATTAGGTAGTCATTAAAAACAAATACATTAACAGCACTCTGCAACTTTGGGAATAGAGTGCAGTAGATGTGGAGTGCCTAGAAAAACAGGCACAAGAAACTCAATTCCACAACACAAAACATTAGAGTGTACTTTGGGTGCGGTGCAAAATTTTCTCTCATGGACACTATCAAGTAGCAATAATAATTTTTCTAAACTTTTCATGTTAGTCTATTTGACACCAACTTTAATCAGTGCAGCTCAGTGGTTGTGACAGCTCAGAGTCATCAGTTAAGATCCAATTCCTTCCTTTACAATTCCTATCACTGATAATGGATTATTTATGTTGTGTTTTCCTAAATGTTGCTTTATTTTAACATGCGAAATGACGCCCGACAACTTTCCCACAAAGCTCATTGCATACAGTGTGAATGCAGATTTGGGGGAATTCTCCTGTGGTTTCTGGTTCATTCAATATGCATTTACAAGGCAAATCTTTATAAACGCATTTATATGAGGGTACAAAAGTCTGAAACCACATTAACAATCTAGAATGTTAGTCATTTAAATATACAATTTAGTGGTTATTTAGTATTGAAATACTTTGTGTAATAAGTTGTGATGCAAAAAAAATATTTACAATTCTGCACCATTTTGGATTTCTACAGTATTACTGGCCAAACAAGCACAGAAATTTGTAATGTAAAAAAAAAAAAAATCTATGTCTATGTCTATATACATTACCAGTCAAAAGTTTTTGAACAGTAAGATTTTAATGTTTTTTAAAGAAGTCTTTTCTGCTCACCAAGCCTGCATTTATTTGATCCAAAATACAGCAAAAACAGTAAAATTCTGAAATATTTTTATTATTTAAAATATCTGTTTTCTATTTTAAAATATTTTAAAATGTAATTTATTCCTGTGATTTCAAAGCTGATTTTTTTGCATCATTACTTCAGTCACATGATCCTTCAGAAATCATTCTGATATTCTGATTTGCTGCTCAAGAAACATTTATTATTATTATGTTGAAATAATAATGAATGTTGATGAATAAAAATTCAGAAGAACAGCATTTATCTGAAACAGAATCTTTTGTAACATTATAAATGTCTTTCTAATCACTTTTGATCAATTTAAAGCATCCTTGCTACATAAAAGTATTAATTTCTATAATTTATTCTTCTTTCTATAATTTGTACTCAACTGTAAATATTGACAATAATAATGATAAAAAATATTTCTTGAACAGCAAATCAGAATATTAGAATGATTTCTGAAGGATCATGTGACTGAAGTAATGATGCTGAAAATTTAGCTTTGAAATCACAGGAATAAATTACATTTTAAAATTTATTAAAATAGAAAGCAGTTATTTTAAATAGTAAAAATATTTCTAAATTTTACTGTTTTTGCTGTACTTTGAATTAAATAAATGTAGGCTTGGTGAGCAAAAGAGACTTCTTACTGAAATCTTACTGTTCAAAACTTTTGACTGGTAGTGTATACATATCTATATCTATATATGTATATACATACACATATATATGAATGGTGGCATTAAAGTTGTTTGCTCAATGACCAAGAGGCCAAAGTGACACTGTGCACTAAACCATTATATAGTACATTTACGGAGGCGGGCAGACATTTACATTAAATGCTGCCTGGTAACTGTGGGTTTACATTTCCAGTTGGGAATGAAACCTAATCAAACAGAAGATGATTTTACAACCTCTATTTATGATTAAAAAAAACATATTGTTAAAGTTCACAGATAGTGGAATGAAAATTGTTTTTTTCAAGCTGACAACGCAATCCTTTTTGTTCCCCAAAGAAAATTTAACAGCAGCTGACAGTTATTGCCCTCCACATCTGGAGGAGGTTGATAGCACAGGGCACCTCATGAGCAGCCTGGTTTGTGCCAGGTGTCTTTGATTGAGGACCATCAAGTTCATTTTATTTCCATTTGGATGGAGCACAGCATGCGCTGAGTTTCTTCCATGTGTTTAACTTCGAAATGGGTGCTGAATCCTGTCTGGGCTTTTTTGCTTTGGTGTAAAACGCACCGAACCAGTAAAGCAAACAAACAAAGTCTAAGAGTCGTCTCTAGGAAAAGGAAGGAAAAGCCGACAATTTGTTTAATGGAAAACATTAGAGCGAAAAACATTGTTCCAAGAACTGAACGCCTGAATCATAAAAGCTCGAATTTTTTCTTTGATCGTTTCATAATCGAATCTCCACAAAATATTAAATCGAGATTGCTTGTGATAACAGTCAAAATAAAATAAATCATTAGAGAGGGTTTTAAACTCTTTAATTGCTACAAGTTCCTGTCGCAACAGTGCAACAGAAAATGTGAGTTATGCTCTTAGGACAGCGATGGTATTTACCAAGAGAGAAGATCTCCCACATAAGCACTCCAAATGACCACACGTCACTCTGAGTGGTATAGATCTTGTCAAATATTGCCTCTGGAGCCATCCACTTCAAGGGAAGTCTGGCCTGTAAAAAGATAAGCGGACTATGTTACTTTCACCTGCAAAGGAGCAATTTCCAATATTAATTTACATTCAACAACATGTAGCTGTCCATTTGATTATACAGTCTGTGTGACATCTTGGCTCACACTTGACCACAAGAAAACATCCTTTGACCAGAAAAATATTATCAGGGCTTATAAAATGACTTACAGCCCGCCAAAGACTCTTGGCATTAACAGAAACATTTTATCTTTTTCCAGAAGAACATTCAGTGTTGGTGGATTTTGGACTGTTATCATTTGCGTCCATCACACTAAGCAGTTCTGAAACACTGTGTGCATTATACAACCCAAGTGCACCATGCATCTGTGAATATTCCACACTTACGTCTCCTTTGCGGACATAGTCCGGGTCCTTGTATATATCTCTTGCAAGTCCGAAATCGCAAATCTTCACAACGTTGTTTTCAGACAACAGGATGTTACGTGCGGCCAGATCGCGGTGAATACACTTGGAAAAGAGTAAAAGAGAGATGCTATTACGTTATGCATTAAACACTTCATAATTATATGTTCTTTTTACTCTCAGTGTTTTGACCAGGAAAATGGACTGTAGTGAAGATGAGTTTTGTGTCTTATTTGAACCATGTGTGGCATTACGCTGTCAGATGGAGCTCATGATGGAAAGCTGTGATAATGTAAAACATATGCAACTGCCATTGGGGAAACTCTGACCTGAGGTGCGATTAAACCACATATGCTAAACCGCATTTTTCGTATGTGGCAATTAATCTCATCTGCTGGATGTGTGTGAAAGATCAATACAGTAATTTGGGTTTTCATATTCTGAAGTTTTGGACAAAAATGTCTCAAAGTGTTGCCAAAATACAGACATTCAATATTACTGTAAAACATCATGAGACTGAAAATTATTTAAAAAGGAAATTGGTATTAACATGTGCTGCCATTATAAACTCAAAGTACAATAATTCATTGCATGCGTTAGTGGTATTTTTCATGAAACCTTGAGAAAGCGTGACTTACTTTTCTTGAAGCCAAGAACTCCATGCCTTTAGCCACTTGAAAGCTGTAGCAAATCAAGTCTTCTAGTGTGAGCACTTTCTTATACAAATCCTCTTGCTCTGCAAGAAAAGGGTATTAGCTAAATCAAAACCACAGTTTTGTTATGCAAGTTTTGGCATGCAAAAAAAGAAACTGAGTTTCCAAGAATCTTTTACTACATATCTGCAAAGTTTGGATCCTTTCTCAATCGCTTAATATTTTCGCCTTCATAATTCTCTTGTTTACTACAGACACATGCGACAGACACAATGAAACGTGGCTTCTTTTTTTAGACGCATACGTGCACTTTGTCAATGATACTCAAGTGAGGGGCTAGTGGGTGGATCATCCACCTGAGTAAACAGTTTATCAAACCAGAAATAACCGGCATGGGACTGCACGACCCAATGTACCCGCGGCGGACTAGCTCTGGTCTGGGAGCAGGAAATTAGAAAAAGCTCTGCGCGCAGTGGGTGACAGTGGCTCGTACAAAATATTAGTTGTGTTTATGAATCCCTGAGGAAGCCACCTATCAGATTTAGGGGGGAAAAAACAATCAGCAGAGCCTTGAGAGCAGAGAGGGTGGGGTGGAGGTAAGGCAGGGGTTGAGAGGGAGGAGGGGAGAAGGGAAGGAAGACACTCAGTCGCTACCTTCCTCCTCTTCCTCGTCGCAGTAGCTCTTATCTTCAATGAAGCCGGAGCTGGCTGAACTTCCGGTGCTGGCCACGCTCTCCAACCTGCGCTTGATGAGCTCGCTCAGATCACACCCGGAGCTGGAACGCAGAGCCTTGCCATCCTGAGACTGTGGGTGTTATCGGCACGTATTCCGGTCAACATCATGCGTCATCATATCAAATCGTTGCTTCAATGAATGAGATGTTTTTACTTACCTTATAAACCACAAAGTCACCCCTCCTGCTTCTCAAGTAGTTGGAAAGGTTTCCATATTTGCAGTATTCCACAATTATCATTAGCGGACCTGAGTGTGCACCAAACAATGTAAAAACAGAGAGGAAAGTTTGTACAAATTTTTTCACATCGCCATAGTCGAATTCTTTTCATCAAGTTTATCTTACCTCCATGCTTTGTGCAGGCTCCTAGAAGATTGACTACGTTGAGATGATGACCAATATGGATTAGAATCTTCAGTTCAGACATCAAAGCTCTCCACTCGTTATTTGTAGCTCCCGCTGTTGTGTGGAGAGGAAGTTGGAGAAGAGGAAAAAACTAATTAATGCAATGTCTTACATGACTGGAATCAGATTTGGAATGTTAGGGAAATTTATGATCACGATGCAGTGCTGTTGTATAAATGTTTTTTTACAAATGCAATTTAATATACTAAATTTTTTTTTTTAAGTATACGAAAAATCCAATTGTATTTATATTATTTATATATATATTTGACACAATTATGGCTTTAATTTGATCCAAAGTACAACAAAAACAGTACAATTTTTATATTTTTTATAATTTTTATAATTTAAAGTAACTGTTTTCTGTTTGAATATATTTTTAAATGTAATTTATTCTTGTGATTTCAAAGCTGATTTTTTAGCATCATAACTCAAAGTCACATGATCCTTCAGAAATCATTCTAATATTCTGATTTGCTGCTCAAAAAACTTTAATTATTATTATTATGTTGAAAACAGCTGAGTTGATTTTTTTCAGGTTTCTTTACATTAATAATTAATAGTAAAGTGTATAATGTTACAAAAATGCTTTTTATTCCAAATTAAATGCATTAAAAAAAGTGCATATAAAAAGATAAATTATTCTATTCGTCAAAGAATTTATAATAATAAAGAAGATATATAATAATAATACAAATTTCTGATGGATCATGTGACACTGAAGACTGGTGCAATGATGCTGAAGATTTTGCTTTGATCACAGAAATAAATGACATGTTTTCACTGTAAAATCTTACTGTTTAAAAAAATACATATGTAAAAATATAAAAAAGGGTAAAAATTAAATAATGCCAGCAAAAACAGTTTGATTAGCACTTTGATAATCAGGATAAACATCAAGTTCACACATGGAAATCACTGGAAAGTATATAATTAAAGTTCAAAGCTTGTCATTGTGTTTAAAGGAACCTAAAACAGACAACAAAACGCACGTCATAAATTATAGTGCACAGATCAACATCTGGCGGCAACATTGTTATAAACCGTCTAAAGGATTTGAACGAGAGAAACAGCACTTTTTCTCAGTAGTTTGTACATCATTCTAGGGAAATATGTGGTCAGGAACACAATCCTTGTGACCTTTGGAGGTCATAAAGTCAGACTGGGGGGGGCTGTTGTTTTAACACGTCAGGTTTCCTGTGGTTTAGACCCATCAAAATGACACAGGAGAGCTACGTTCGACGTTTAGCAGTAATTCGTACATGATTCATACCAAAGACACCTCACAGTGACTTTTACTGAGAGGAATATTGGCGCTCCTTGTTTCAAAGTAGTTTCCAGTAAAACCAGCATGAAGACTATTCATGATGTCAAACTAGGGACAGATGAATTTTCCTTTGCCTTTTAGAGTTTTCAGGCTTTGGTTGATAAAAAAAAAACTGAAATAATGAAACAGTGACTACTTAGCCTGCTTTAGCAGGGCCACATCATGCTCTGGAAACAAAATGTATGCAGGCAGTAGTTTTGATCATTTAAAGGGACTTAAAGGAAGGGAACTGTTTTTTATTAAGAGGTGACCTGTTGTGCAATTTATCATCATCAAGGACAGACAAAACACCACCATCAGGGCAGCTCTCATCACTCTGCAAGAACATACCATCACTAAACAAACGCTATAGCCAGCTGACCAGACGGGCAGAGTTTAAACAAATATAACCGCAAGAGGATACAGACCTACTAGACCAAAATATTTACTTTACTTAAATGCATAACACAAATTCCCTGTGCAGATTCAATATTGTCATATTACAGTTTATGTTTTGGAAATAAGCAATAAAACAGCAAACACTGACGAATTACATGAAGCGTGCCGGTTCTGGTTCAGTGTGATCTAGGAAACATCTGTTCACGGGTCATTGATAAATGCTACGTGAGTATTTGCACATTCAGTTCACTTACGTATGCTGTTGTCCAAGGTTTTAAATCTGCGGACTATCACATGCAGCATGCAATACCCTCAACAGCTGCTAATTATCTACATATGCACTCAAGAAACATGCACAAATACCAAAAGATCCACTATGGACTTCTGTTTTCAATATCTGATTTACATTTGCATCCAATATACTGGATCAGTGTATTTAACACTGCATTAAAAAAGGCTTTGTGATGTGAGAAAACTTACAGGAATGTTGATTATACTTTCTGTTCTTGTACTGCGTTTCTGTTGATCTGATAGCATTATAGTGTGGGGTCTAAAAGTCTGAAACCACAATCAAATTCTGGGAATTTAAATAAGGTTTAAAGCTGAAGTTTCAAACAAAGAAACGCTCTGGTGGTTTATTTCTAGGTCACTAATCGAATAAGTATATTTGTGTAAAAAATTAAATGTTTTTTCTTCCACTGAAGCACAAGACGCTCTTTGGATTACTGTCAAATCATGCTGGAGAGCATTATCATAAGGTTATGCTGAAACTTTTGAAGTTCATGCAGCTCGAGAGCTGCTCTTACAGTTGCTGAATCACCCCAAAAAAAAATTTTAATGGCTTTTATAAAGTTACCTTTCAGCATTTTCACCGCCACCGTTTTGCAAGTAGAAATCTTGTCTATGCCAAATGCAGAGGCCTCTACAACTTTTCCAAATGCTCCATGTCCCAAAGTTTTACCTGTTAGAAAGAGAAAGAGAGAGCGTCTACATGAGCTAGCCATGTCCTGGGGGCTCATAAATCAGGCAGGATGCCTTGTCAGGAAAGATGTGAGGCTGTAATTAAAACAGCCTGCTGAGGTTGGGACTGCTTGACTGACCCTCCACTGAGAATTCATGGACCAGTTAAGAAGGAACGACAGAAGTGGCTGGCTGATATATAAAGGCATAATATTTTCTTTAGAAAACTTAGACAACCCTGATGCCCACCGTTCTCAAACAATAGACATGAGGATTAAAGCAATTAAGGAGTAAAAAGAGCCAGTTGTGTTGAGCTGTATATGGAGAAGTTTGTCTTTGTATGTTAGGCTCCTTACATGTTCAATATGAACCCAAACATTTTATATCAAATTCTTCCAAAACGAAGTCATATGAGCCATGCCATTTTCATTGATTTTGTAGTACTATATTTTATGACAGCAACTATCTACTGACTTGTGGCTATTTTTATTTGTCCAAAGATATTTTAAGAGAAACATCTTGAATGAAAAAGATGTTTGAACTCACCGAGTCTGAGACGGTCTCTGGGGAACTCCCATTTGTTGCTGTCATAGGGCAGACGATCACACTGCTCATCAAGGGGCATCTGGTCGGGATCCATGATGATGGACAGGTACCCCGTCTTTAAATCTGCCGAACTTGGCTGGTAGAAATAAATGGTAGAAATATTTCTTAAATCAGGTCATTTTCCCATGTAGCTGCATGACTGTTAGGGCTATAATTAGATAATTTCACAAATATTAGATCATTAGGAGTTTTGCAAGAAGATCATGACTAAGTAACAGAAATAAGACAAAAAAAAACCCACTGAAAGTTACACAAGCATTAATGTGCACTGTAGAACATAAAGTTTCTAGAGTAAACATAAGTGGAGTAACAGCTGCTAAAAATTCACTTTGTCATCACAGGAAAAAATTACATTTAAAAAATAAAATAGGAATCAGTTATTTTAACTGTAAGAGTATTTTTACTGTAATCATTAGATACTTATTTCAAAAACTTTAAAATAAAATGGTAACACTTTACAATAAGGCGTCATTTGTTAACATAGGTTAATGTTTTAAGTAACATGAACAAACAATGAACAATGTATTTATTATAGCATTTTATTAATCTTTGTTAATGTTAATTAATAAAATAACAGTAGTTCATTGTTAGTTCATGTTAGTTCACAATGCATTAACTAATGTTAACAAACACAACTTTTGATTTTATTAATGCATTAGTAATACTGAAATTAATATTAACTAAGATTAATAAATGCTGTAGAAGTATTGTTGTGTAAGTGTCACCATGAAAATTTTATGGTAGTTGAGGTACAGTTTATGTATAGTTATTTGTCCTTACCTTTCTTAATTTACGAATGAAGAGAATGAGCATTATCCAAAGAAACGTTGCTGCTGCTCCCGTAGACACTAAGATGATCACCTCAATATTTGGTTTACCGTCTTCTCCTGTGTACAGAAACAGCATGTTTTCAATGAGAGGACCATCTGTACCATATTCATCCTAATGCTTTTATCTGACAAAGTTTTTAATAATATTTCTACATGTCATTACATTCCAAATGTATCTAATACAAATCACATTTCACAACATATAAACTGGATTTGTCATGCAGTGCTGCTTTCTGGCTTTGCACTAAATTTGAGTCTGATCTACATTGTTTGTGCAGTGTTCCACCGGATAGGATCCGGTTCACTCGTTCTCATTTATCATGTACTCAGTGCTCACATACTACATACAGCAACTAATGTTGATTTCCAAAGAGGAAGGAGAAAGAATTCAAAGCACACTCTGCTCTCCTTGAATGAATGTGTTTGGCACGGGTTTGTTGAGTCAAGTCAAGCCAGTTTTTTTTCTCTCAGAACAGGATATAGAGTGTAACTGAATTGCACTATTGAGATGAGCGACGCAGGGACAAGAATTTTTAATTTCAAACCCTCTGCTTGTTTAAAGACATTTTTCATTGGTCACTAATGAATATCCTCAAAGACTATGAAAAGGTCAACTCCCTTGTCGGAGGACCCTGACTTTAACTCCCAGACCCCAATCATAAAAGTCTGGAATTTGCATGGTATTCCTGGCAGCTTACTCTGTCGTTCTCATTCAATAGCTGTTCAAAGTTTGGCCAAAAAAGGCTATTTGTCCTGTTTACATTACTATATGGAAACTTTGAGAGCAGAACTCATGAGATTTTGAATCATCTTCACAATGTCAGAATGCAAGTGAAAGTCCAAAAACCGGATGTTTTGCACAGTTATTGACTGTATAAAGGGTTAGTTCATTAAAAAATGAAAATTCATTCATAAATTACTCACCCTCATGTTGTTCCAAACCTGTAAGACCTTTATTCATCTTTGGAACACAAATGAAGATATTTTTGATGAAATCCGAGAGCTTTCTGACCCTGCATAGACAGCAACGCAACTACCACGTTCAAGTCCCAGAAAGGTAGTAAAGACATCATTAAAATAGTCCATGTGACATCAGTGATTCAAAAGTAATTTTATGAAGCTACGAAAATATTTTTCGTGCACAGTGTATCCAGGATTTATTTCAGAATGACCACACCACAAGCATGCGTTTTGGTACTGTCGTGAACATGGCACAGAAGAGAAGAAATTGTTGAAAAAAGTTATTTTTGTTTTCTTTGTGCACAAAAAGTATTCTCATAGTTTCATAAATTTACAGTTAAACTACTGAACTTTTAACAATGTCCTTACTACCCTTCTGGCCCTTAAACGTGGTAATTATATTTCTATCTATGCAGGGTCAGAAAGCTCTCGGCTTTCATCAAAAATATCTTAATTTGTGTTCTGAGGTTTTACGGGTTTGGAAGGTCATTAGGGTGAGTATTTTGGGGTTTACTATCCCAAAGTCAAATGCACATTTCTCCCCTATAATATGAATGATGAATAAAGAAATAAAGGCATGTGAAGAGTTTTTCCATCATCTAGGTACTCACCTACTACAGTAATGACTGCACTTGTTTTTGCTTCCCCTCCATCATTGCTGGCACGACATTCATAAATGCCCTCGTCATCCTTCTTCACCCTCGCAATGATCAGTTGGCCATCTTTCAGAGTGATACCTGAAAGCGTTATAGAAAAATACACCATAAACCTGATAGAAGGATCTACATTTAAAGTCACTATAAAATATCTGATATCAGCACATAAATCCATTTAGTGCTTTCTCACCTGGTCCCTCTATGACAGGAGTTTTGTCTTTGTACCATTTGATATGGGGTTCAGGCACACCCTCAGCAAAGCAGTCCAGAGTTAGGGTGCTGCTGCTGTTCACATCCTGATTGGTCAGATTCTGCTTCAGCATGGGCCTTTGCCTCTCTGTGTCAGACAATGGAGAGTTATACATGTATGCTGATGCGTTCATAAAGATGAAACTCTTCGGTGCTTGGCAGGTGAAACTCACCATTAATAGTCAAAAGAGATGTTGCATTGACCACCTTATTGGAAGCGACGTTTAAAGCCTGGCATTCATAGCCCAGCGTGTGGTTTCTAGAGACATTGGGGAACTTGATAGACAAAGATATGGTGTAGGGGTCGATCTGAAGAGTGGTTTTGCCTTTGGGCACTCTGTGGCCCAGTGGATCATACCAATTCAACATATCGTGGAGGTATCTTGTGCCTTTGCAGGTCAGTGTAACATCATCTCCTGCAACAGCTGTCGAGGGCCCGATCTCAAGCGGCTGTGTCTGGTCTAGTGAAGATAAAAGAAAATAAGACATTAAGAAGCAGAAGGGAAAAGAACAATTCACTGAACATGTCAGTAAACATGATGCATTTATTGCGTGCTTTTCATGCATACTCTGTAAAACGACAATCAGAGAAAGCGTGACTAACTCACAAAACATATGGCTCATGTGGGACCTGAAAGTACGCTATAGATGTACTGTTGAAAGAGATCGTCATACTCTGGCCTGCACTACAAACACAGAGCTGTTCGCTGCCATGCCAGGAATGTCAAATTTGCAGTTATTTCCTGTTTCATCACTCCTAATTGGAAGCACGTTGTCGGCGAACGGCGGCAGCGTTGGCTGACCTGAAGCATTACAATAGAAACCAGGCAAAGGCCAGGCCTCCAGGGAACCAGCAAAATGCTTGTTTATTCACAGCAATATACGTCCCACCAGAAGAGACAGCTGTTATTACTATTTCATCCCTCTGACCAGCATTCCTGCGCACAAAGTCATCTTCACCTCTCGCATAGCACAGCATATTCTCTGGGGTCTTCTGTTCTGTTCTGGAGACGTGCCACTTGACATCTACCATTTTATCTTCCATCTCCATTTTTATTGCACAGTTCTCATTTTTCACGCTTCCAGAGTCTAGTCTGCTATCGATTCCAGCTCATTTTTCCTCATCATTTTAATCTAGGCAGCTTTGAGTATTTTTGACAGCCGACACACTCTTCATTATGTAACTCAGTGAATGGGTTTCTCATTTCAGAAACGTTTGACCCCGGTCAGATACATATAAAAGTGATTCATTATAAAACAGAGATTGGCATTCCAGTACCACAGTCCTTTCCAGAGTATGTAAGCGGAGCAGAAGCAGAATGGGGAGCGGAGTGAGGAACTTTTTTTCACTGCAAAATTGTTTCAATACTTCTCTATCGTAAGCATAACACATGTTAACTGGCCAAGATACAGTTACAAGTCAGCCAGAATTCACCAAGCGATAAAACACAGTGTTAGTAGTTTTTTTTAAAGAAGTCTCTTATGCTCATCAAGGCTGCATTTAATTTATCAAAAATACAGAAAAAACAATAATATTATGAAATATTATTGCAATTTAAAACAGCAGTTTTCTATCTTAATATACTTTAAAATATCATTATTTTCTGTGATGCAAAGCTGAATTTTCAACATCATTACTCCAGTCTTCATTGTCAAATGATCCTTCAGAAATCATTTTAATACTATTTCAACACTGCTTATTATCGGTGTTGGAAACAGTTGTGCTGCTTAATATTTTTTTGGAACCTGTGATACTTTTTTCAGGATTCTTTGATGAATAAAAAGTTTAAAAGAACACCATTTATCCAAAACAGAAATCTTTGAAAAAGAAGTCTTTTGATCACTTTTTATCAATTTAACACATCCTTGCTGAGTAAAAGTATTAATTTCTTTCAAAAAAAAGAAAGAACCCAAACTTTTGAACAGTTTGTTACAAAATATTTCTATTTTTAATTAAATGCTGTTCTTTATAGTGTTTTATTCATTAAAGAACCCTGAAAAAAAGTATCACAGGTTCTATTAAGCAGCACAACGTTTTCCAAAACTGATAATAAATTACAATATTAGAATTATTTCTGAAGGATCATGTGACACTGAAGACTGGAGTAATGCTGCTGAAAAAACAACTTTGCATCACAGAAATAAATTGTATTTTAAAGTATATTAAAATAGAAAACCGCTAATTTAAATTGCAATAATATTTTACAATATTAGTGTTTTTCTTTTTTTTTTTTTTTTTTTTTTTTTTTGATCAAATAAATGCAGCCTTGATAAGCATAAGAGACTTCTTTAAAAACATCAGAAATCTTACTGATCCCAAACGTTTAAAAAGCAGTGTATGCATAAAATAAATAAAAATATAAAATATATAATTAAAATCAATCAAAATTAAAATCAAAGTCACCACAAATCTTAGTGTAATTTTTTAAAAAAGTGAAATTTTTACTTTGAGTAAATGAAAATTGTCTGCTTACCATACACATAGAAAGGGATTCTCTTGGTATGGTTGCCAATTTCATTCTTTGCTGTACAGAAGTAGATCCCTGACACATTAGCTGCTTCCACCGTCAGAATGCTTTTAGTCTAAGGAAATGGATAAAGATCATTAGGAATGTAAATCAGTAATTCGAAAAGATAACACAATATCATATCTCAGTACTGACAACCAATGACACTAAACATTAATAGCCATTTATGTCCTATAAGCAGATGGGTCACAGGGCTAATTTACAACTGGACCTTTTTACACTCCTCGCCTCCCACATTTAGTAGACTACATCTGGAGTTTTGAGGCAGCGTAAAAAGTACAGCACAGAAGGTGTGCCTGAGTTTTATGTCATTTCCTGATACACATTTAAAATGCCAGGTTTAATACTGTCACCATTCAAGTGGAACTCATTTATAGTCTATGTAGACACAATAATAATGCAGATTTTTGGCAAAAGACCAGATTGCAGAGCTCTGTTTTCAATTTCAAACAACATCTGTTTTCCTGGCCGTCACATCAAAGGTATGAAACACTCCGGGTGTATTTCTGGAGCAATGTACTCATTTTTCAGCTTACTTCCTGGGGTTCACAGACTGTTTATAAGACGTATTTTCAAACGTAAGAAGCACGGCTTTGGCTCTGAACAACACGTATTTACATTTTTTTCTGTTTTAGTTTGTAAAGATGTAGAAGAGTCATATTTAATGCAAAAGAATTTGTACAAAGGTTGGGATTTCTTTTGTACACAACATTACGCCGATGTACTGACAGAAATGAGGTGTGGAGCTCATTTAATGTAAATCTGCAGACTTGTTGTGCACAGGCATGCCGCTGTTTAGTCTTACATGTAGCTGATTTGTATTGGCACACTGTGCTAAAGTATACCTAAAAAAACGCATAATTGGCATACTTTTCAGCATGTTAACTAATCTCATTATAGATGACACATTATTAATGTTTTAGATAAACTCAATGACAAATTTCCTGAGTGACCTTTAGCATTTTTCTCAATCTGATGATCTAGTCAAAAATTCAGAGTGACCTTCCTATTTTGTCTTTTTGCTGCTGTGACAGCCCTTTTCTTATTCTGGGGTTACAAGAAACCATCAGAAATAGACTCTTGCCTGACTGTTATTCACAGTGCTGGGAAATTTATACGAGGTGACAGAAAGGAATTCACCCTAAACAAATCCCACCCTGTTAAACGGGGCTTTGTTATCACTGACCGCTGTGCTTCATCCCTGCAAAGCATCATCTATTTGTCACAAAAGCCTTTAAATACAGCCAACCTCAAAATTTACACCTATTCCATAGTGAGAACGAACCTCCTAGCGCAAGGGAGGGCAGGCAGGATTGGTTTTAAATGACATTCCTACTGTGAGAATACACTGTGTCACATAAATCTTGGTCTTAAAGTAAAATCTTGCTGTAAGCTTATATTTTTGGTGGAGACTATGGTTTGCAGTTGAATACACACTTGACTTGGTAGGTTACAGCAGCTCTATGTACAGTCACACTGAAGTGTAGAGGAATGCTACAAATGGAAACCTGTGCTTCATTATGTTTTGGGTGACTGGTTTTGGTAATAGGGCCTCCTGGGATGTTTTCAATAATGTCTGCAGTGTTCACTGTAACATTTGGCAGCACAAGCAAAGGATGAGAATGACAGACATAACAAATCTGTGCAAGCAAACAACTATGGATACTGTAGCAGTTTGGATTCATCCCTAAAGTAATAGTCAAATTAAAACAGGGCCATTGTGAACTTTATTGTATCCTAAAAGCTCACTCTGGTTTTTCACACATTTTCTGAGAGCATTTGAAGTCAAAGCAGGCCTGAAAGAATCAACATTCAGTGCATGAATAGTTGGGAGAAAGTTCTGTTTATGAGGATTTTACTGGCTTCAGTGTGCTCAATAAGATGGACTGATATATCAGTATAAACTCTGTCCTGGGGCAGCACTCAAAGCAGCAGCTGCCCTGTTTACCAGCCTCTGTTCTCTACTGAAGGTGACTGAAGCGTAACCTAATTCACAGCAATGCTAAATGAGCCTCAGCTATCAGTTCCATTAGGAAAGAACACACACATAGTTGCTCACATGCACACACTGAATGTCATTCTTCACTATTCTATTGATATTCAGCCAAATACGACTACTGAAGCGGACTGCGCTGTTCATAAACATAATGCAGATTGCTGCTTTTTTGTGGTTTCTTTATTATATTGAGACGTATTTAATCAAAATGGTTTTTAAAAGGGCAATTTAGTGATGTGAATGTTCAATAGACTTTATGAGTTTTAAATGGAAGACAGATGCATGCTGTACATCAGATTTGGATTCTTCCAGTTCACTTCTAAATCAGCATTTTTCCATGGGCATTATAAACGGCAGTATTTTGAGGTCAATTATTCTGGCCAAAATGAAGATGAAAGTATCATTAATCTGGATTAGCAACCCATTTTCAGCATTATGTAATGGGTTTTAAGCATTTTAACTTAACTGTTCCATTTACAGACTGCATATTTTTTAACAAACACTTGTCTTTTACATTTTAAAAAGGTACACTCAGTATTTTTTATGTAAGCAATATTGGAGTCATCAACACAGCATGACACAGAAAAATTTTCAGTTACCAATAACACTGAAGCAATGTAGCCTTTCCAGCTAAACACATGAGAGTTGTTAACTAGATAAAATAAATAACAGTTTGTCTACTCGTCATCTCAATATGCCAGCTCCAATTATAAGACCTGCTCCATGTAAAATAAAACTTTTTACCATTTATCTATCCACCTTATTTTTGCTGTAAGAGCAGGCATAGCCATTTGTAAATTATATGGGTCTGGCTTCTGTTCTCATCTGTGTCCAGCTATTCTTTGCTGTACATTTTTATTTTTAGCAGCGTTTTGCTGCTTGATATTGCAAATTGTTGTGTCTTACTTATTTTAATGTACAGTCAAACCAAAATTTATTCAGACACCTTCAACATTTCACTCATTATCACAGTTCACAGTTCGCTATAGTTTAGATTAATTAGTTTAATAAACTATGACAAGAACTCATGAATTCAACAAATTCAACTTGATAATGTTAGATAACTTTGATAGAAAGGTATGTAATGGATTACAATCAACCAAAAATTCAGACAACTGTTAGTATGAAAATATTTACACATCTATAAATAATTTGTTCAGTCTGTGGTGTAAAAAGGTCACATGAGCAATTAAAGAAAAACACTTAAGCAAAACATGGTTAGGTCAAAGTGTCTGATTCATTTTTGGTCCTAAATTTTTATCAATTTTACTGGTAGTCCACTGTATAAAGAATTTTTGGGTATAAAATGTAACAGTTTATTTTATTTTGCTATCCTTACTTACATAAATGAACTATAGTGTCCTGCACACACTAGTAAAAAAATAGAAAAAAATTATATCTGGCGTCTAAAACTTTTTTGGATTGACTGTACTATCTTAATAATGAACACACTGGAACACACTTACTAATAAATAACAAAAATGCACATACTGTAAAACATACCTTGTTTTTGCTTTTTAATAATTCAACCCTGGTGCTGACATCATTAATCCGATTATGAGGATAATGGTTGTGTGATTCAGTGATGTCTCCAATAGGAAGAGGATCAGTGTAATGTTTGCACCTATCAGACAAAAACACACATTTAGAGAAATCATTAGGAATGATATTTCATTAAATGCCCTCTACTTTTAGTGAGAAACAGAAAAAAGAAAACTGTTGGGCAAATGAACTTTTTAGCCAAATCATATACGTTTATCTTCTGCCGTTGACATAAGGTTTCATGGAGCTTGATGAACGATTTTTTTTCTCAGAATTTGAGCACCATGTATCAAGTCATGTGTTTTATGCCATGAAGCCGCAGGAGACCAAAGACCTGTTTTGCATCAATCTGAGCGGAGGAACAATCGGATTAATGAGTGTCGAGGTCGGAGAGGAAACTGCAGCGTGACAGGAAGGGCTGAGTCATGCGTCAACGTTCAGAGGAAACACCCCCACTCTCTGGCCGGCTGAGATAAGGCTGATTCCAGACCTTCATGGTCAACAAGGGACAACTGATAACTTCTCAACGCCCCTTGATTAAGACGACCTCTGAGAGATCACCTCAATAATGAGATCTCTAACATGGGACTCTTGATAAAACACTGATTTTATGGACACCTAATGGCACATCACAACTAAAATATGATCTTGTAGGGGATTCACTCCCACAACTCCCAAATCTGGCTGTGTGAACGTGGCTACTTTTTCTTTTTTGTTACTGCTAAAGACATAAATCAGTTTTACTGAAAATAAAAGAAGAATGTTTCTCTATTTTCTTCCAACCAGGGCATTGTAATTACCCTCCAATGTACCTCTCTCATTAGATGTTAAAAATCAGGTCTTCTCACCATCTATATTATGAGCTGTTGTGTTTACTGTCAGCGCTGATTATATTTAAGACAGCCAAAGTGGTATTTTGGCACTGTGGTACAAAGCCCAAAGTATTTTTGGCAGTGCTCCTTGACAAATAATTACTCTCAATTATGAGAAAATCTTGTCATGACACACCAACTAAGTTTAGGGGACATTCATAGCATCTATAAAAGTTCACTAAAAGGCTGGCATTTACACTGTAATACTCTTCCTTTCAGCATAGTGCAAGCTTGGGGAATGAGAACAATAAATCGTCCTCACATTTACAGAGCCATGGACTACAAAATGCAGCTCTGGGACTATTTTTCATCAATAAGCATACTTTATTTTGGACTAATGTCAAGGAAACGGATGCAGTTCATTTGAATAATGAGAGCTGTGGGTAAAGGCCAACATTCATCATTGATATTAACACCTCAGCAGGAGAAAGATCTCCAAAGCAAGAGGGTGACAATTGTTTATGGAGCCAAAATTTGTAGAAATGACTAAAAAAATCCCATATTTCTGCTTTGACACAATGAAATGTGATTAGAAGTAATGCAGTCTTTTATCCACTGTGAAATACTAAACAGAAGACCTGTTGATTCAAATCAAATTTGATTTTTTTTTTGTGTATTATTGACTTACTCTGTAAGATTAGAGCTGGGGTCACACGGCTGCCAAAACCAGGTAATGTTTGGCACAGGAATCCCAAATGCAGTGCAGGTGAGCTGGTGCTCCTCATTATATTTGTAAGTTTGTGGGCCCCCTGGAGTCATGTCCTCCTCAAAGATCTTTGGCTTCACTGTGTGCATAAGGACATTCAGATCATCAGTCATTCAAATGGTCAGTTGCAGAAAAAAATACAGATCATTGCCTAACACTGAAAAACTTTCACTTCATAACTCCAAAATGGATAAGTATATTCAGGTTTCTATGAACTACAATACAGAGAAAATGCAATGTTGCCTTTATAGACCTCATTGAAGTGCATCTGTTCATGACAAAGAAAAACACCATTTTGAAGATTTAGCATCAGGCAGATTCTAGCATTTGATGAATGATGCCCAAAAATAATTGTAACCAGAAATCTCTTAATTTTGTTTCCGCTGTTTTTGACCTTGGTTTTGCTTTATGACGTCAGGTTGAGGACAGAGACACATTAAAATTATTTTATATTAGGCCAGAGGAGATCATCATTTTTGTATACATTGTGGGATGGAAGGTTTCCAAAAATTAAGGGGAAATCTGGGCAGCACATTGTCAAAATCTAAACTCTGACAGCACATTGCAGAACTTTTTGAGACAAGTATATCAATTCATCTGCTTACTTTCATTTCTCCCTACACATGAGAAAATTTGCTAAAGAATCTGTTTGGCAGATACAGTTGAAGCCAAAAATGTACATACACCTTGAAGAATCTGGAAAATGTTAATTATTTAACAAAATAAGAAGGATTATACAAAATGCATGCTATTTTTATGTAGTACTGAGTTGAATAAGATATATCACATAAAAGAAGTTTACATATAGTCCACAAGAGAAAATAATAGTTGAATTTATAATTATTATTTTTTTGTTTAGTCCCTTGTTTGTCCTGAACAGTTCTTTCTTCAGAAAAATCATTCAGGTCCCAAAAATTTTTGGTTTTTCAACATTGTTGTGTATAGATCCATCTTTTCACACGGAAGACAACTGAGGGACTCATATGCAACTATTACAGATTGTTTAAATGCGCACTGATACTCCAGAAGGATAAACAATGCAGAGCCGGAATGAACAGAATGAAGATGTGTACATTTTTCTTATTTTGCCTAAATATCATATTTTTTTAATTTAGTACTGCCCTTTAGAAGCTACAGAAGGTACTTCTATGTTTCCCAGAAGACACAATAAGTTACATTTACCCTGTAAATTTACCATTTTTTTATCTTCAAATTCCATAAGTTTTCACCCCCTTAATTCATTGTGTTTCCTTCTGAAGAATCTGTGAGCGTTTGAACCTTCTGTAATAGTTGCATATGAGTCCCTCAGTTGTCCTCAGTGTGCAAAGATGGATCTCAAAATCATACAGTCATTGGTGGAAAGGGTTCGAATATACAAAAATGCTGAAAAACCAAAGAATTTGTGGGACCTGAGGGATTTTTCTAAAGAATAGCGGGCAGTTTATCTGTTTGGAACAAACAAGGGACTCATGAACAACTATGACAAAAAATACAGCTGTGGATCATTCAGGTAACAACACAGCACTAAGAATCAGCTTTTGAACAGGATCACTTTTATAAATTCAACTTTTTTTCTTTTGTGTGCTATATGTCTTTTGTGTGAAATATTCAGGTCAGTGCTAAATAAAAAATAACATGCATTTTGTATGATCCCTCTTATTTTGGTAAAATAACATTTTGCCGATTGACCTCAACTGTAATGTAAAACGTAACTAAAACTATTTGATTTTGTGCTGTTAGCTATTTATATTAGTGTTTTATGTTTAGTTGTGGCAGCACTATTTGGCCCAGTAAGCAGAGAAAACTTTCAGATGATCGTATACAGGCTTTCTGCATTACCTCTGACTTCCAATCTGTAGCTGAGGTTTCTGTAGAGACCTTTCTCCTGGTTTGACAGAGCTATAGTGAAGATCCCAGCATCCTTCTGCCTCACTTGTTTTATGGTGAGGTTGTAGCCGGCGGTCTCATAACATGTGGAATTTTCTTTAATGGCAACTCCGTCTTTGTACCTATACAAATTTCCAGCAGAAAAAATCAGAACCCATCAATACAATAATCATATAATAACTTCATGAACAGCGAAATAGTTTTAGTTTGTAACTACACATTAAATTCCTCTCATAGTGTCTGAGTCACATTTCTTATTTTTAAAATAAAAAGCATGAATTTACCACAACACTCTATCTGGTGCAGGCAAGGCATTGACCCGTGGCTCAAAATGCACTTTTCTACCCTCTATAGCAGAGATGAATTTACGTTTATTATGGGTCACATTGAGGAATGGATGCTCTGTAATGACAAACAGACAAAAAAAAAATCCATGAAATCCATTAAACTTCAATGACAAAAGCACAAGTGTATTAAGATAGTGGCACAATATCGCATCCTCACCGAATACAGTGACTTCAGTTGAAATATTAAGCTTCCTCGCTTCGAGTGATGCAGTGCACCCATATGTTCCCTTGTCCTTCATTGTCACATTATGAAAGATTAATGTGTTACTCATCACAACGATGTCACCATGTTTTGCCCTAGTCAGTTCCACTGTTTGAGTGCGATTGATCTGAAAGCAGAGAAAGGAGGTTCAGAGGATGTCAGGCCGAGATTTACATAACGCCAGTTCAAATCAGGTTTTTGATCTGAATGTGTAAAGCATTAATCTAATACTAAAAGTTAATTAATACTGAAAGTCTTTAGGTAAAACTCATTTCATAAAACTCAACATTTTTAGCATCTTATTATCTCCTGAAAACTCACCCGAGCCTTATGGAACTCCCATTTAAAGTCAATTCTGCCGTTGTAAGAGGTCTCTGCAGAGCAGTTGAGGACTAGGGTGTCACCGACCAGTACTTTTGGTCGTTCTGGTTTGATGCCAATGTTTTTCAGCTCAACCGCTAGGAACAAGAACAAGAGGTACCAACGTGAATCCAGGTTATGTCATGAAAAAAAGCTTTTGTAATTTTTTTAAAAGGTAATTGCGTAACTGGGATTTTCTCCTTAATTAAAATGACTCACCTAGCCTTAAGAGAAAGTAGTTTGATGAAAATTGTTTGCCATTCACACTGGTCATACACGTAATCATGTGGTAGCTGTCATAAGGTCCCAAGGAAAAATTGAAACCTCTCTTTGGATCCCAATCCATGCTACTTCTTACATGATCTTCCATAGTATTACCCATCTGAAGAGCAAGAGGAGAGAATTTATTTAACAATTTTTCTTTACATTTAAGTGACAGCTCTTTCAGCGAAGTAGGAAACACATTGTGTGAAGCTTTTACGGCCCATGAGTAGTAGCTCATCCAGTAATGAGGAAAACAGGGGCTAAGCTTGTCTGTGAGAAACGGATCATGGTTGAGTTGTATACCCCATTTCACTTCTTTTGTTTGTTCTGAGTCCAAGTGCCCAGCTAGGAAAAAAGGGAAGGAAGGAAACAGGAAGGACGAATGCTACAGATCTTCCAATGGTAGGAAGGTCACATAACTATCTGTGCCATCTGGCTTAGAAGTGTTTGTCCACAGCAAAGAACTGTGAGAAATGACCATAGACCTACTACATGACCACTGTGGAAAACACACACATATTTTCTAAGAAGCTGCTTGCTAGTATACATAATAAAATAATATAAAACATTAAAAAACAGTCTTTTTTGGTGAGCTATAGTCCTATAGTCTTCATGGACATGATGCGTAAAAACTGTTTTATTTATAGCCTAAGTTTCTATTTTGAGTGAAAAACAACAGCATAACACTACCTTCCTGTTCTTACAGGAAGCAGACAGAGTGACTCCTTAGGCCTCCTTGAGCTTCCCTGAGCTTATGGCACGCTGTCTCTATCTGTATACACATGCTCAGGGCTTTGATGGGTGTGAGAAACTCTGAGACGCCCATGGTCCAAGGCATTCTTCAGTGTCAGATCGTACAAAACACATCCTCTTTTTTCATAATGTGAATATTTCATATGTGAATATTTCAAATAATTCATATGTGAATATTTTTACATTTAGTGGATGAAAAGCAGTGCCGCTAACATAAAAAAATACTCACAGTCTCAAGGGTAACAAGTTGATTCGGGGACGTTGTTCTGCATGGCACCACTAAAAAAGGATCATTCCGATATGCATAAAGCGGTTGTGCTACTCTGTGTTCCTCCACAAACGGATGATTGCGATCTGTGATTTCAAATTAACAAAACAATAAGCACAAAATAATAACAGTTTTTTTTAGCACAAAGCTAACTGTCCAATCACCATAATTAATTAATGAATTCACTTATAAATGGCATTTTTACAAGTATTTAATCTTTTAGCAATGAATTTTTAGACTTCAGGCAATACCTAGATATTCGGCACAATTAAATATCTCAGATAAAGTCAGATTATTTTTCTCTTTAAACAGCAAAATGTCACACAGGCTGCTGGATAAAGAAGCAGAAACAGCTTGGCAGGAGGGAATGTTACTGTACAGCTATGCTGTAAGATTGGCGTGATTAAACAAACAAGATTTTCTGTGTGCTGACAGAGTTCATGTAATAAAATATATTTTTTTAAACAAGCTTATCTCGTATAAACAGTTGAATCACACAGTGAGATGAACCAGGGGACTATCAGGTACTAAGTTGGTTATATAGTCAGTGGAAGAGGTCTGCTAAATAAAACAGCTGGTGAGCCAGAGACTTGGTGAGCTTTGCTGTCATTTTAACAGCTAAAGTTATCACTTTGTGATAGATAAACTGCAGATCAGCTACTTTGGGACAAGCACTACTGTTCAAAAGTTTTTTCTGAAGAATAGTTTTAAGGAAGTCTCTTGTGCTCACCAAGGCTGAATTTATTTGATTAAAAACCAAACACAGCAATGCTGTGAAATATTGTTACAACTGCAATTCATTATTACAATCTTTTTTGCAGGACATTCAAAAAATGTTAACAGCTTAGCTGTCGGGAGGCACAGGAAAACTCAAAACAGAAGCCCAAACAGGAAATGATCAAAGACCAGGCTTCCAGAACAATCAAACTCTGTTTCCATCTCCAAAGACATCCAGCTTAATATAAAATCCTTCCTTTTTTGTGTCACTGATTTTCTATTTCCTAGTCTTATGACAACTAAGTTCTGTCCTGCATATACGGTCCATTTGTCAGTGATTCAAATCTTCTAAGTGAGCGCAGTCATTGCTGCATATCTACTAGCTCCATTGCCCTGCTAACAGGTTTATGGCTTTGTTACACTTTCAGTGAGGTCTACAGTGAGGTCTACAATGAGGTGAAGTTTCTCATTACTTCACTTCTTTTTTAAATCTCAAGCTTTTCAAATGGCTTGGAGTTATTCCAGGTCTTGTTTCACACAGAGAGACCTCAAAATATTCTGGCAATTAACTGGAAGGAAAGGGCCGAGGGCCATTAGTGACCAAATGCACATTACTGTTACTAAACCAATTTTTTACAATCTCTGGGTCTATGCTAAATACATCAGTAAGTATTCTTATTATCTTACCTTTAACAAAAACATATGTGGACACATTACGACTGTTAGACTTTTGGTGACTGCATGTGTAGAAGCCTGTGTCGGTGTGGGTCAGGTTGTGTACGACCAGCTTGCTGCAATTCTTGTGCATTCTCTCCACACACGGCTCAATCAGTACCGATGACACATTTCTGTTAGCCAGGCTCCAGTGCAGGGAAGTCGATCCTCTAATGTAAGTCACACCATATAAACAAACCATCAGCAACAATAAGGACAATTTCATAGGCAAGTAGGCTTGCCAGATTAAATAATCATTGCAGAGAGTATCTGCTGCCATAACATTTGATTTTTAGCTCTTTATGACATATATTACAGAACTTCAAAACAAAATCAGGAAAATTATACCACCAACCACATACAAACACATCCTGCAGCCTATTTTAGTTTACTCTGACATAATCCTAAAAGTAACTGAAGTAAATCAACAGCAGATGTTTTTGACTGGCATCCTGAGCATACATTTTGAATTATGCATAAGGAGGGTTTATAGACATACTGGTTTAAAACAAATCCTCCATTGGCTGATGCTTCTGTGGTTCCTGATCACATTTGTTTTAAAGGTGACATATCATGAAAATCTGACGTTTTCTGTGTTTAAAGGCTATAATCGGGTCCACGGTGCATCTACCAACCCAGAAAATGTAAAAAAAGAACAACCTAGTATTTTTTTTTTTTTCCATAAGCTTTTCTCTGCGAACTTATAAAAAAAATCAAATGTGTCAGATTTTGCTCCCCCTGTGCCGTAGGAATTTTGTTATAATATTACCGCCCAGTTTTAACGCATGGCGAAAGTTTGAGCAAAGTATGCTAAGTGTTCTGCCTTTGGCACCACAGATGAACACAGAACACTAGTTAGAGTCCCAGAGAGAAGGCATTTATTGATTTATTTACTGTATATTACGCCGCTACCACACAGATATAACATAAATATGCGATTTCTTTCCCAGCTGCTTACCTTCACAGACATAACTGACTGTTTTTGTAACTCGTGTGTTTTTAACATAAACTTGTGTGCATTTGACAATTTAAGAGCAATAAGACATGAAAGACAATTTATTTTAGTACTCAAATGTGTGCTTTGGATGTGTTTACTCAGAAAACCATATGTCTGAAAGTTTAAAGTAATATGGTTTAAAATGCATGATTTCAATGCGATAGACATAAACAAAACCAAACAGATGTTTTTAGCAGAGTATCTGAGGTATGAGATGTAAAGGCACAGCTCTATTCTGGAAAAGTGGGTGGGGAGCAGCAGCTTATTTGGATTTAAAGAGACATGCACGAAAACAGTGTGTTTCTTCTTCTACTCTAAATAGGCATTTTCAAAATGATAAATATAAATAAAAATAATAAATAATATGTGGGGTATTTTGAGCTGAAACTTTACCGGCACATTCTGGCGACACCTGAGACTTGCAAATTGTAAAAAGGAACATAATCGGTCTCCTTTAAAAATTTCAAAAGCTCTTTCTAAATTACTGCAAGTGAGTTTTTACTCTAAGAGCATGTCAGGTTCCTCATCCATATTCCCAGCATATTGTTTATTTTGGAAAGTTTTAGTGTTAGTGTCCCACTTTCACACGGGAACAGGTATTAAATGCATGAAGTGTCCAAATGACATGTTTCAAACAGTGTTTGTTTTTAAAAGGGCATTTTTAAAAGACCCCAGTGGAGAATCAGACATATCTCACATACTGCTGTTGCCTGATGGGTCATGCAACTTCAGTTTCAAATCTCCATCCAGAGCCAAAGACAGTATCAGCTTCTGGCTCACACGGCCTTCTAGGGAAGCATTACATTAGTCAAGCTTCTTAGGGGTCAGCATTCCTTGCATGACTGCAATAGCATGCAATGCTCTCTCAGAGTCTAAATGTGTATGTTTCAGAAGCCCCCTTTCCCTTCTCTTTCCGCTACATTTGGATGACAGAGCTATTTTGGGACTATATTGCACTCTGAGAGCCTCTCATCCCATGTCAAAGCAAAAGCAAACGAGTTTAGTTTTAATGAGTTATGGTGTGAGATCGGTGTGTTCGGATATACACCAGCTGCCACCAAAGTGCTTATATAGAATTAAAAGAATATATTTTACCCCAAAATAAAAAAAAATTCATTTACTCATTTACAGTATAATTTATCCTCATGTTGTTCGAAACCTGTATGACTTAGTTTCTTCTGTGAAACATAAAATAATACATTTCTAAAGGTTTTAACAGGGCTATTTTAAATAATTTAGTAATTTTATGATATTCCGAATTAAGTTTAAATTATTCTGTCGGAATACTGGAATTGCTCACTGGTATAACATCAATAAAATTAACATTTTTAGATTTTAGAAAATTCTGTATGTGTTTGTGTGAGATGGGACACCAGATGGACACAGTACCTGCAGATGAGTGTGAGTGTGCCACCAACATGCTTAAGGTGTGTGTCTCTAGCAGGAAACAGCTGTGGATCAGGCAGACGAGATCCCTCTACCAGCCCTACAGAAAACACAATAAAGCACAACACACAATCAGTGACACACTAACATCACAAGTGCATGCCGCAAAAGCCACAGTGTGGTTAAATCTACAGCCTCAAATACAGTAACACTGCAACAAGTTTCCAAGTAAATGATGACAGACTTTTTGTTCAAAATTACAAGATGTGCATTACAGTTCTTTCCGGTGAATTGCAATAAAGGCACCGGACTAAACTGTGGTTAAACAAACCACAAATAGAACACTCAAAGGAAGTACAAGATGCAACAAAAAGCATTTCAGCATGCTTTGGAGACTCTGATTCATAATGTTAAGCAATACCCTTTCCGCTTCAATGCGGAGCCCCACAATTCAGCTCAGTGCAGTCTACTCTGTGCTAGACAGGTTTAAGCTGGAAGAGATGTGGAAACAATGCGTTTGAGCGTGTGTATACATTCTAGACAAGAGAAGGGAGGCCAGAGGTACAGCTGTGCCCCCCACGGAGGGGTCACCTCTGTCAGCATGTGTGTGAGAGAACAAGGCAGACCCAGATGAATCAGATGTCCTTAAACACATCCTTCACATCAGTCAATCCCTATTTTCTGCCCTCTGCATAATGGCACCTTTTTGTACTCTGATGAAGAGCTTCATTTATCTCAAATCTCTTGAGATCTCTTCTATGTGCTATTATTACAGCGAAGGTTCACTGCTGGTCTGGGGCCAGGTAAAGCTGATGATAGGAGCCATGAGTATGCTCGGGACAGGAAGCGGCATCATTCCCTCTGCTGGCCCAGGACGGGTGACATTCGTTTCATAAGTGATTTCCTTCTTTTGAACCTACTCCCTGAACTCTTTCTGTTGTGGCATTGTAATTGTTGCCAGGCAAAAACTGTTTTATTTTGATTTTTTTGTTCTTCTGGAAAAGCTCCCTTGTGAAAAATACAATCGAAGATCAGCACAAAGTTTCATTCTGGTCCAAGCTGGTTTATGCTGGTGTGAGTCTAACACCAGTTTTTCGATCTTAAAAACACAGCGCTCACGCATGGGACAGTAAAATGGATCGAGATGTAGTGCAAAGATGAAAGACGTCCATTTAGCTCACATTTACATGAAAAAGCAACTAAGAAATACATCTGTTGGGTGGACAGGTTCACTTTTTCAGCTTTTCTATGTATTTGCAGACATCCGGATTTTTCAGTGCCTCATGCATGTGCATCTCATTTTTAAGTCACCATCTCAAGTTACAAAGTGCATGAACAACACATAATACTTCTGGTAAAAATTTAGGTTGGAACCTCATTCAGAACCGTCAGCTATTAACTTAAGATTTAAGATCGGAAAGTTCTGTAATACAGCATCTGTGTCCAAAACACAAGCTAAAAAGAATCATTATCAGAACAATAATGGCATGACACAATGTTCATTTTCTCATCTACACCCACATTACTTTCACTGTCACTATCTGTCAAACACGCTTACTAATAAATACTGACGTTTACGTTACTCATGTAGTCATGTCTGACCAATATCTTACTCCATATGACTCTACAACACAGCTGCATTCACAGAATGAACTTACCACACTAACACTGCCACTTAATATGAACTTCCTCTCAATATGCTTCAACATCATTGTTGTTTCACAGTCCAAGGTTAGTTAAGGGGAGCGGATGTAACCGGAGCTTTTCACGCAAAGTACACACCTCTGTCAGCTTGAAACCACCCTCTGCCCAGAGGAGACATAACCAGACATAACCACAGCTGTCCTAGTCAAAAAAAATACCCTCCCCTATGGTGAATCTCTCATATTTACATGTACACATAAAACAAAACGCACATTAAAAATGTCTTTGCTATGATGTTGATGTCTTGAATCATAAATCATGGCAAAAAGCTACAGAACAATTGGTGTCAGTAACTTTACGCAGCTCCACCTCCCGTCTCAGACAAACACAATTCATCATGAAATTTCCTAAAGCTCATATGTTGTACATTTTGTCCACATGTTTTATGAGTCATCGGGATGTTTTAGAAACACTGTACATCTTAATCTTTTACATCAGAGTTACAAAAAGATGCTGCTCACACTGTACAGTTAAAGTGAGAGTTGAGTAACCGGATTTGACCGCGCTCAAATGTGTTTACCACACAGAAGCTTTGGTCTGATTCCAAATACATTTTAACAAGAATTATTGATTCCTGCTGACATCCACATATTGTTAATTTCCCTCGAAGCCTCGTTCACAGATGTACGCCTGCACACAAACATGAGCGATGAATCACATCCTATAAAACCCAACAACTCTCGCTGTCTTCACAGCTGCCCTGTTCAGCAGGAGGCCCCAGCAGCCCACTTAAGAAGAGTACTTTCTCATAAAAACCTCTTGTCTCTGTCCCGGTACACCCACGTATTCCCACAGCACACAGACCCCCACCTGCCCCTGATGTCTGCCCAGCGCTGACCTCAGTGCGGCACGTTGCCCCCCTCTTCGCCAGCTGTGTGCTGCATTCCTCCAGCACAGAGACTGAAAAATGCCAAAAATGAGGCTTGTTGTGGTGCTTCAAGGGGCCTGGGACCTGGTTTCCATTAAAGCCTATTAGAAATAAAAGACAACCATGGATGAATGGGAAAAACACAGCTTGGATGCTACGTGGGTTGTTATTTTCAGTGTGATTAGGCTACGTGCCTCTCGTGGGAACATATAAAAGACATGTCAGTGTCATAGGCTGTACTCCTTCTGGCCTTCTACAATCATGCAATCAGTCAATCATGGCATCCTAATTGATCAAAAGAGAGAAGGTTCATGTCCAGAAGAGCAGAGGAGACGGTGGAGATGATAGGTTTAAATGTTGAAAGGCTCTCTGAAATTATGTGTGGGTTTTTCATGGAAAGCTGACATCTGGAGAATTATAAATTACATCAGCACTGTGTTGTGAAACATTTTGACCAAAAACTGTTCAGCAAACATAATGTGTCATTGGTCCCTGGTGAATGTTAAAAAGCTGGAACTTATTAAGTCACATGATGATTGATTTTTTTTTTTTTTTTTTTACACAGATGTAATTCAATTTACTTGTGTACTGTCTACTGTAGAGAGGAAATCCTGCCACTTCCCAGTAAGCGTTGGTCATAATATGCGGAATTCCCTACTCTGTGGCTGGTACAAGACTGCCTGTGCTTCCCGTCCACCCATGTGATGCACAGTGCTGGTAAAGCGGTCTCTGAGGATGGGGCAGAGGGAATCTTTTTTGGGCTTACACAACAATAGAAATTTATTAATCATTTAACCTTGCCACAGCATCCATTGTGATTCCAAAGCTTTACAAGCAACGAAGGCTTCTTAATAAATAAAAATAACGTAAAACAATAGTAATCATGTCCATGGGCACAGAACCAAAACGTCAGGCAACTGTTGCACACGACCAATCGCACATTAATTTCTTTCCTGTCTTTTTTCGGAAGAAGACAAAGTACCCTTCTGGGACGTGTAAACCTTTATATATACTGGAATTTTGCAAGACAGAAATTTAATGTGAATATTTGTTTATATAAGCAGTCACACAATTGAAGTCAAAGCCCTTTCCAACAATGACTGTATGGTTTTGAGATCCAGGACAACTGAGGGACTCATATGCAACTATTACAGAAGGTTCAAACGCTCACTGATGCTGCCGAAGGAAACACAATGCATTAAGAGCCGGGGGGTGAAAACGTTTTGAATTTGAAGATCATGGTAAATTTAACTTATTTTGTCTTCTGGGAAACATGCAAGTATTTTCTGGAGCTGGGGGCAGTTTAATTGTTCAGGACAAAAAGGGACTCATGAACAACTATCACTAAACAAAACAAAACAAAACAAAAAAAAACAGCTGTGGATTATTCCAGTAACAACACAGTATTAAGAATCAAGCATATGTAAACTTTTGAATGGTGTCATTTTTATAAATGCAACTATTACTTTCTTTTGTAGGCTATATGCAAACATCTTTTGTGTGAAAAAAAACTTATTCAGGTCAGTATTAAATAAAAAATAACATGCATTTTGTATGATCCCTCATATTTTGGTAAATAATTAACATTTTGCAGATTCTGCAAGGTGTATGTAAACTTTTGATTTCAACTGTATAATGAGAGATACTGTGACCGTACATTTTCCCTCATTACATCATCTATATACTTTATATCATAAATCATGTAATATGTCTGGTAATATACAGTCAGCTGGTCATTATTGCTCAAATAAACCCAAACAAGGCGATCAGGTCTATACATTTTATGACTAAATATGGGTATTTACCAGATGCCTGAAATGACATATAGGTAATCAAAAGTATTTGACCATAAAACACACAAGTCACCAATTAAAATCAAGTATTCCTGTGAGCTATAAAATAACATATGTCTGTTTAAAAATATACAATTGGTTATTCTGCTTCAAAGTTTACAGATTTTACATAATCACAAACAGTATTTAAAGATGAACTATTACTGGTGAAGTCTGTCACACAAATAACAGTAAAACAAATTCACAAGATGTTCAAGGAGCTGATGGCAGACTGAAGGGTAAACTCTTAAACAAAACTAGAGACCACCTGCCAAAAAACTTGCTACTACACCTCCAACTGTGTTGCCTGCTTTCTCATTCATTGAAGTGTTCTCTTGTTGCAAGTCCCTCTTCTACAGCAACTGCTCCCTGCCAAGCCGCAAGGTTAAGACAACAGCAATGGAGAATGGATTTTTATTAGTTCCTGGATTGGTCTTTGGATGGTGGAGTCAAAACCCCAACACACATATACACAACTTGTATGAAAAATGAAATGAGATGGTAAATTAAAAAAAAACAAATGTTTGCTACACTGAGTGGTAATTTTGATCATATTTGACCAAACAATGGAATATTGTGAATCCTTGAAATAGTCTGGAGTAAGTGGATTTCAATCCCATAAGCTTCAACAATATGTTCTGGCGCTCAGGGGACTGTGCTATACTTCATGCCAGAAATTCTCCTTGAAATTGCAATATAACGCAACATGAACAGCGCATCAAATAGACTAACTAGTATATCAAAGAGAAAAGACAACTTGGAGGAAATAACCCATAACTAAAAACATGGTACATGAAAGTCTCCAAAGCACACTGCTTGAGGCTTTTTTGGCTGTCTGACTAAAGCCCTGTGCACTCTAATGATGATAACTATGACTATTAAGTTTTAATAGTCATTAAGTAAAATAATTTCTATGAGAATAGGGATGTCCATATCACATCTTTATCAATAATAATAATTGTTATTCTGTTGGTGTGGATACTGAAATATAGTAATTGCTATATATCTACAATGCTGACTGCAATTATAAAACTGCAAATGCATAGAAAGCAAACAAGCCAGAAATAATGAAAGAGGAAGAAAGACTGCTCACAGTCTATGCTCGCACGCCACCCTACCGCTGTGGGATGACTGGATGAGCTTCAATTGCACTTGGCTGACCCCTACCTACTGTATTCCTCCCAACATGCACTGCTGTTGAACGGCTGCTCAGAAGGAACATTACTGTTCTGTCTGAGCCTGGAACATAAAAAGTAATCCAGAAAAAAAAAAAAAAAAAAAAAACTCACATTATGCAAGTTTAACACAGGCACTAGTTTGTATAGTACATGTTTAAATAATTATTTTGCCACCCATATTAACAGTTTACTGTATTTACACTGCTTGAGTAAGTTCTGCATAGCAAGGTGCAAGTATAGTTTCAGTACTGAACTCTATTTTGACTATACAAAGTGAACTAAACATACAATCAACATACACTCTACTCCAAAATGTCTGTCAAGCTTGATGCACAAGCTCTTATCTGATTAATGATAATTTGAATTAAATGTGTTTCACCTTCCTTATGCAAGTAAAATGTAACAACTTTTAAATTTGCGATAGTTTTCGATGGCCGACTCCTGATAGCCATTTTAAAATTTATCTCCGTTATCAAAATATCAGGCAACATTTTATTCTCTGTATAGAGCCATATCTCCTTTATGCAGCCTAAATGCTTCCAGACTGAAAGCACAAAGTGAGCCTGCCAGTTATGCTCTGCTTATGTGCTGCTTATGCATGCAACATGAAACAGACCTAATTTGTCAAGCCAGTAATGAAATGTTGTACTACTGCAATGTTGTGATGTTAAAGGAGCAAGTACGAGTTGGCTAGCACGTATTCAGTGGGTGAGAAAGTAATGCAATGCAGAGGGTTCTCAGATGTGTAAAATTCCTGGAGTATTTTAACCTTTAAATGGTCCAGCAAAATTTGAAAACAGAGCCCTGGGCAATATCTGGATCATTTCAAGATGTCTTATATCTCTCTGCACGGCAGCATCATTGGATATTTCTCTTACTTAAAACAGACTTTATTCTTAATCCTTTTCATTCCTGTAAGTAACTTCTAACAGCTAATTCAAAATGTGTTTCACTTCTCCAAAGTCCAATTTGTAGATCTAGCACTGAGTCTGAACTAGTGGCTCTGACTCACTTCGTATTTCCTATGTACTGTAACAGTTTCAACTGAATTTTTAAAATCTGAAGAAATCACAAGATGGCAAGACACATCATAATTCACCAACAATTGGATAACATGACATGATGAAAAGTGGCAAACGGCTTATCTTCATGGCCTATTTTTGACTAATGGATTAACCATACATTCCTGACATATAAAATATAATGGCATGCTCTTCCGCTCTACCATTGTCTTGAGGTGGGGCGACTGACACACTTGGAGTAGAGGAGCAAGCAAGAAGTCTGGGGAAGGAATCTTTACTCAGGTAGCGTGTCACATTTCCGTGACCTCTAACGCCAGAACAATTCCAGGGTGCCTCCTGCCTCTCCATCCGCTTCCTTCATGTGTCTTTCCCACGCTCAGCGCGAGGACAGCGAAGGAAATCTACTCGGAGACCTTGTAGACAAAGCTTGAAGACCCAAAAAGTCATGGGGGGAGCAGTATTTCCTCTGTTTGGATCAGAGTAAGAGCTGCTGTTTGTTTGGACAGCAGGAGGAAGACCTGTATCTGTAGTGTACAACTGCTATGTCACAATGAACAATGGCATCCATCTTTTACTATCCATCTTGTTTATAAGGAGATGCAGCCAGAAGTCCAAGCAGCCAAGAGTCAACAATATACTTTCTCTTATAAACACATATTCAGAACAACACTGAAACTGGAGATGTGCCCATACTAGCTATTCACAATAAACTGTTTTGAATGTTATCAAAAACACACCTGATATTTCAAACACAATGTGTGTCACATAATGACTTGGAATAACCAACTAGTCCCCGACAATGGAGGAATGCAAGAGGCGCTCACTGCCCTACTGTTCTTCATCATTAGCTGTGGTGATTGGGGGGTCCCCGAAATGACTGGGGTCCCCAGAAAAATGAGCAAACGTCAGTAAAAGAATTTAAGCCCCAGCAGGGTTAGATCACCTCCTGCTTTCTAGTTGAGCGTTTCATTTAGTGCCAAAGTGCAGAGCGCTGATGACTGGGTCTCAAAACCCACTGAACTGCCTACTAAGACAAAATTTGGACCCCAAAATAAGTTCTTACAATGCATTTGGCCTAAAAGATCCCCAAAATGTTGCACCAAACAATCTATAGGCAGCTCATTCAGTTTTGAGAACGTAGCCAATGACATCAAAGTAGAAAAAAGTATTGTAATATTTCTATAAAATGAACATATATAAAATCAAATCTGTAAATTCAGTCCCTTCAGATAAGACGTTTAGTACAAAAAGGGCTTAAAAAAACATCATATTTGTTCCGATACATTTAATTTGACTTTAATTACTGAAGTAATTGAAGTATTTAATTGAGTAATTGAGACCTTCAAGTTAAAATAGACTATCGCAAATAGCTTTTGTTATATATTTTCCAAGAGGAAAATAGCTTAACATCAGAACTTTCAATAAATAAATGATAATTCAGTGGCATCAGATAAGTTATGTAATTTAATAACAGCACAACTCTCGTGTTTTCATCATCACATCCACATTTGTGACCCTGGACCACAAAAAAGTCTTAAGTAGCATGGGTATATTTCTAGCAATAGCCAAAAATACATTGTATGGGTCAAATTGTTTCTTTCATGCCTAAAATCATCTATATATTAAGCACAAATCATGTTCCATGAAGTTTCCTACCACAGATATATAAAAACTTAATTTTTCATTAGTAATATCCATTGCTAAGAAATTCATCTGGACAATTTTAAAGGTGATTTTCTCAATATTTTGATTTTTTGCATCCTCAGATTCCAGATTTTCAAATAGTTGTGTCTCGGTCAAATATTTTTCTATCCTTACAAACCACACATCAACGTAAAGATTATTTATTCAGTTTTCAGGTGATGTATAAATCTCAATTGAAAAAAAAATGATCCTTATGACTAGTTTTGTGGTCCTGGGTCACATTTGTTTTCATCCATTTACATACAGATCAGTTAATGCCCATAAAGTTAACAACTGAACTTAAAAGCGCATCTGTACAACAGCAGCCCATAGAAAGCTGCACTTTACGCGCAGTAAAATGACAAAAAGCGCAACTTACCACTTGAGAAGACGTTAAGAAGCAGCTGGACAGTGATGACGCCTTTGATTGAGGTTTGAACAGGACTCATTTCGCCCGTTAAAATACCGTTCCTAAGTATATTCCGTTCAGTCAGCTGTCACTTTGTATTTAGTTATGGCTATAATAGTCCAAGTAAGTTATTGTAAGTTCTCCTGGTGTATAGTTCCCGTTGATATGACAGAGATTGTTCTTTCACTGATGCCTCTGGAATGAAAACACCTCTCGTAGTCTGTCAGTGACTGTAAAGGTATCGGACGGTACTGCGCCTGCCCCGGTACGCGAACGGAGCAGCTCCAAACTACTCCCGAGGGCAGGTGCGACGTTTGCTCTTCCTTCGTACAACTAAGTGAATGAAATGTCAAAAACTAGACGGACTAACAATAATATAACGATGAAAAGAACTAATGCCAACCGACTGATAAACCACACACCACTGCCTTTGGCTTCTCTGCTGGGCTTTTCCTTCTCCAAGGCTTTATATGAGTGAAGCTGAGACGGAAGGACGCAACGTCACCATAGTAACCCTGCAGCTATACTCCTTAGTTCACTCCGTGCACTTTTCCTGCTTTGACCTACAGATATCGATTAAGATATTTTGTTTAGCAATAGTGAATGTTTGTGGTGTTTTTGTCTGATTAAATTAAAGATTTATGTAATCTCAGTGAAATATCCCACCTAAATGCCTCTATGAATGTAAAGAGGTTTTCACCAGTGTTTTAAACTAAAATCTTCCAAACCCAGCAGTCCCTAAATATCTAGGTGCAAAGGTAAACAGGCATTGTCTGATAACATATCAGTCAAAATACCTTGGAAAAACATTTACAGGGTTTATTTTTAACTTCTGCAACAGGATGTGTTGCTAATTTTATATCAGAGTAAATAATCATGGGGCTTCTTTTCACCTTCCAACACCCCATGGGATGCACCACCGACGGTTTGGCTTTTTGATACTACAAATGGGGACATGCTCCCCGCAACGTACGGCAGGCCATTGTCCATTCATGTCCTTCCATCTATATTATTTCAAATGCACAGGATGTTAAATCTGTTAAACAGAAATTAGAAGTTTAATGATGAGGTGAAAGGTTAGTGAGACATGAGGTTTTCTACACATTGATTGGAGGATAATGTAATTAATGTGATAATGTAAGAGCCAGTGATAACAGTTTACTGGGTTATTTACTTCTGTGATGCAAGAAACAGCAGCTAATGATGAGGATTTAGTCATTTCAACCAAATTTTGATTAAGTGGGATGACACTTATATAAATGATATAATTCATATTTTATTCTGCAATGTTTTGTGGAATAAAATATTTTAAATTATTTTTATTTTTTTTATTTAAAAATAGTTATGAAACTAGTTATTTTGTCCTATTTTTGATGAGGTGTGATTTTCATAAACCCTTTTTTTGCAATGTTTATATATATATGTATATATATATATATATATATATATATATATATATATAAATGGATTATTATACAATACAAATAATTAAAGAAACAAGCAGCTAATGTCAAGGATTTAGTCATTTCAGCTTAATTGTAGTGACATGTCACTTACATTTATATAAATTATATCAATCATATTTTATTCTGCAATGTTTTTGTGCAATAAAATATTTTATTTATTTATTTATTTAAAAAAAAAACTAGTTATAAAATAAGTTATTTTGTCCTATTTTTGATGAGGTGTGATTTTCATAAACCATTTTTTGGCAATGTTTTACATATATAAAAGTATTATTATACAATACAAAATTAAATAATTTAAAGAAACAAGCAGCTAATGTTAAGGATTTAGTCATTTCAACCTAATTTTGATGAAGTGGGATGTCACTTACATTTATATAAATGATATAATTCATATTTTATTCTGCAATGCTTTGTGGAATATATTTTATTATTTATTTATTTATTTTAAAAAACTAGTTATAAAACTAGTTATTTTGTCATATTTTTGATGAGGTGTGATTTTCATAAACCTTTTGAACCTGATGAAGTGAGATGTCACATATTTATATAAATCATATAACTCATATATTATTCCCTGTGTGGAACAAAATATATATATATATATTTAAATAGTTATGAAACTAACTATTTTGTCCTGTTTTTGATGAGGTTTTATTTTTTTTAAAAAAACTATTTTTTTGCAATGTTTTATATATATATATATAATGAATACTATACAAAACAAATTGAAATAACCATGTTATGATTATTTTTAATGTTTATGATTTCATGATAATTTCATAGTTATACAATAATCATGCTACACAATAATATTCGGCTTACTAACGACCTTTCATCCCAAAGTAGAACTGTGAGGTCAGGTATTTTTGAATCTGGCACAAATGTATAAATAGGCCTGTTTATTATTATTTTTATATTATTTATGTATCAGACTTTAGGAAATCTTGTGTGCATCTCTGACCATATGTCATAGGGATCATGTTTGTTTTTTCTTTCGCCTGTGCAATCAAGCCCTCTGAACTGATCACATTTCCCTCAGGCCAGCACGGTGGCTAGATAAGAGCCAGGCAGAAACAATTGCTGGAAGCCGAGCACCGAGAGGAGTGGGCTTTTAAGACATCTTATTTTTGAATGTAGTGCAGTGAACACAATAAGAGAGTCCACGAGCAATTCTATGTACGCAGCTTGAGCTCTTTCCTTCAGCTCAACAATGACCTCCCCTGTTAAAACAAAAACGCCAGTGTTATCAACACATACTTTCTTGGGGGTGAATGAGGTTCTAACTACCAGAAGGTGATGAATATTATGCTTAAACAATGCTATTATGCCATTATGCCCAAATCCTTCAACAGGATAGAGTTGACAATTCTGAATATACCACAGCTGTGAATGCTTGAACGCTAGAG
Organism: Labeo rohita; assembly: GCF_022985175.1. Taxonomy (NCBI): domain Eukaryota; kingdom Metazoa; phylum Chordata; class Actinopteri; order Cypriniformes; family Cyprinidae; genus Labeo; species Labeo rohita. The sequence continues at coordinate 9,138,413 of NC_066882.1, forward strand.
TAGTTCTCCATTTAAAGTTTTTTGATTTATATCTGTCTTTTAGTTTCTATATTTTATATAATATTATTATTATTATTAATATTATTTTGCAAAGTCCAATTTTAATCTCACATGTTACTAAAAAGTAAGTGAAATAATTTTATTTTATAATTTATTTTATTGTTGTAGCAATGATAGGATTTGTTTTACCACGTCAATAAAGTTTCTTAAATCTGAATATGAAATATGTGAGGGAGCTGTGAATGACAGTAAATACGTAATCGAGTGTGAGACACCACCTTGTGGTCATACCGCGGTATTACATTCATACTGCAGCGCGTCCCAGACAGTGTTGCCAAGTTCGCGGTTTTCCCGCGTAATTGGGCTTCTTTAACACGGTTGCCACGGGTTGTTTTTATTGTCAGCGGGTTGAAGCGACACCAATAACGTTATATTTAGTCCCTGGAATGCGAGTGGATTTTACCCCCCTTCAAGGGACCCCCTCGAAATGCGATTGGGCTAGTTTTGAGTGGCACATGGGCGGGTTTTGTTGCGAAAACCTGGCAACTCTGGTCCCAGAGCGTTTTCTTGGCGGTTGACGGTCGCGAGGGGTCGTGTTTCTGTCACTGACACACAGAAAATACTGACAAAATATATTACATAATTTAAAATTACGTTATTCGACGTTTCGTCTTCTGTACCGTAATATGGAGCAGTTTGTTGTCGATGTAAAAAGTAAGAATCTATTTTGTGGCAATTGGAAGATATGTGGTAACGTTAGCTAGCTCGGACAGTGATTAGCTGTTACCCACATTTATAAAATAATTGATCTCTCATGGATACTATTAGTAATTTTAGTACTATCTGTTTTAATTATTTTAGCTTACCTTGTCATGAAGTGATTTAGCACAGTACTTGAAACTGCTTCGTGTTATCTTTCACAGACCTGTCAGAGAAACTTCTCCACAGAGAGACCAGTTCAGATTTGGATGAGGTGATTGAGACTCTCTTTAAAGCGATTTCAACTCTAGATGGAGCAGCAAAACTACAGGATTCACAGGTGTGCAATGCCTACCTCAGTTGAAATCTACGGAAGCCACAAGAGATCATGTGTTATTTTTTTCTGTCTTATGTGGCGAAGCCTTTTTCTCGTACTTCATTTTATTTTAAATAGTGACACAAAGCTTAGTAGAAGTGTGGTTTAAACTTTAATAAGTATTTCAATATTTTGTAGATGGAGGAAATCGCCATACAGCTGTGGAACTGGGCTGTGACCAAACGTGGTGGCTCAACTATTACAGAAGAGCAGAAGGCCAAAGGTTTTCTGTCTGTCTGTTATTGTATCTCTCTATTAATGTATCTGCCAATCCATCTGTTTTCTGTCATATAGTTTTTTTTTCCTGTACCAACAAAAGAAAGTTTAAAAGTCTAACTCCAGATGTTTGCACAGATGTCAAGTATTTAATAAACTACAAATTTGTTTAACTCCCTGCACATTTTAGTGCGTCATGTGGCATGCAGACTGTTGTACTTATGCGGGCCTGAGAACCCATCAGAGAATATTGTTCGCAAGCAGATACTGGTTAGTTAAATCTATTTTTGCTCAATATTTCCAGCAGCTTAGCACCTATTAAGCTTGTCCCACAGTAGATTTGTTCATTTTTATAATTTGTTTCTGGCTTATTTTAATACTGTATATATAAGTTAACTGTAACTAAATGTCTTCCTCAGATGGCAAGTAAAACAGGAAGAACATGGCTTGATTGTAAACAACCCAAAGCTGCTGCTGATTTTTTGAGCCTTGCTGTCAATGTATGTACAGTATGGATGCAATCACAATTTTATATATATATATATATATATATATATATATATATATATATATATTTGCATGTACACTACCAGTCAAAAGTTTTTGAACAGTAAGATTTGTAATGTTTTTTTAAGAAGTCTCTTCTGCTCACCAAGCCTGCATTTGTGTGATCCAAAGTACAGTAAAGCAGTAAAATTTTGGAATATTTTCACTGTTTATAATAAGTGTTTTCGATTTGAATATATTTAAAATGTAATTTATTTCTGTGATCAAAGCTAAAGTTTCAGCATCATTACTCCAGTCTACAGTGTCACATGATCCTTTAGAAATCATTCTAATATGCTGATTTGTTGTTAAAAAAAATTATTGTTATTATAATTTTTTTATTATTATCATTATCAATATTTAAAACTGTTGAGCACATTTTTATAGGGTTCTTTGATAAATAGAAAGATAGAAAGATCAGCATTTATCTGAAATAAAAGGCTTGTAACATTATACATTATTCCATTCAAAAGCTTATTTTTAGAAAGAAATTATAAAATGTAATACTTTTATTTAGCAAGGATGCTTTGAACTGATCAACAGTGATGATTAAGACATTTATAATGTTACCGAAGATTTCTTTTTCAGATAAATGCCGTTCTTGTAAACTTTATATTCATCAAAGAAACCTGAAAAAAATTGACTCAGCTTTTTTCAACATAATAATAATAATAAATGTTTTTTGAGAAGTAGATCAGAATATTAAAGTGATTTCTGAAGGATCGTGTGACTGGAGTAATGATGCTAAAAATTCAGCTTTGAAATCACAGGAATAAATTACATTTTTAAATACATTCAAATAAAAATCTGTGCTGTACTTTGGATCAAATAAATGCAGGCTTGGTTAGTAGAAAAGACTTATTTTAAAAACTTCTTTAAAAATCTTATTGTTCAAACACTTTTGACTGGTTGTGTTTGTAAAAATAAAAAAAAAAAAATCATATGCAGCCAGTGGATATTGGAACATTGAAAAAACCTATGATTATTATTCTCATTAGTAGCAGTTTTGAGAATTAAAATATGCTACTTTCACAGAGCCTGGAGACTCTTTACAGCAAACTCACTTCCAATGGAGATTGCGCAGCAGATATTAACACACCAAAGGGAGACATAGAGAAAGACTTGCTGCGGGTTTTGTCATATCAAGCTGAATCTGTGAGCAGAGATTTCTTAGCATGTCCATTGACTAGGAAGCTTAAAATTAATGTCTAAATACTCTAAAACCACTAGATCAAATGTGCATATTCAAATGCAAATAAGAATTATTTGAGAGAGTTAGCAGATTACTGCAATGTTTTTACAGTTTACACAAAATTACACAAACTATTTTTTGTTGTCTCAATAGGCAGTTTCTCAAGGGCAACATCAAGAGGCAGTTTCATGCATACAGCGATGTAAAGAAATGCTTCTTCGTCTTCCTAAAGAGGTGAACAAACTGTTGCTGTCGGCGTGTCAAGTGATGTCATTGTCATTGTTTTTTTAATCTGATTTGAGAGAGAGGTTTAGAAAATTCAAACTATAAAAAGGAAATGAAAACTCTCTTTTGTGAAATTTCCTTTAGACTGGTTATCTCTCTCTCCTCTGTTACAACTTTGGGACCGAAACTTACAGCCGGGGAAAGCATGAAGAGAGCACATTTTGGCTAAGGTAGTGATCTCTGTAATAAACATTATTGTTCAAAAGCTTGGGGTCAGAAAAAAGTCTCTTATGCTCAACAAGCCTGCATTTACTTAATCAAAAATACAGTAACCAGTAATACTGTAAAATATTATTACAATTGAAAGTAATTGTTTTGTATTTTAGTGTGTTTTAAAATTTCGTTAACTTTTGTAATACTACAATATAATTGGTAATGCTATAATTGAGTATTTACACTATTCCTTGCATATATTCTTGTTCTGCATTTCAGCCAAAGTTATGATATAGGCAAGATGAACGTGAAGTACTCACCAGGATCAGAGATGCAAGTAAGAAATATTATTAGAAATTGAAATTTACAGCTAGTAAGGTGCTCACCAAGCCTGCATTTATTTCATCCAAAGTACAGCAAAAAATATTTTTACTATTTAAAATAACTGTTTTCTATTTGAATATATTTTAAAATGTAATTTATTCCTGTGATTTCAAAGCTGAATTTTTAGCATCATTACTCCAGTGACATGATCCTTCAAAAATCATTCTAATATTCTGATTTGCTGCTCAAAAAACATTTATTATTATTATTATTATTATTATTATTATTATTATTATGTTGAAAACTCCAGAGTGTAATTTTTTAGGTTTCTTTGATGAACATAAAGAAGAAAATATCTTTTGTAACATTATAAATGTCTTTAGCATGACCAATTTAACAAAAGCTTTTTTTTTTTAAATAAATGCTGATCCTGATCTTTGGATCTTTTCTATTCATCAAAGAATCCTGCAAAAAATGTACTCAACTGTTTTAAATATTGATGATAATAATAATAATAATAATAATAATGTTTCTTGAAAAGCAAATCAGCATGTTAGAATGATTTCTGAAGGATTATGTGACACTGAAGACTGGAGTAATGATGCTGAAAATGTAGCTTTGATCACAGGAATAAGTTACATTTTAAAATATATTCAAATAGAAAACAGGTATTTTAAATAGTAAAAAAATATTTAACTGTTTTTGCTGTACTTTGGATCAAATAAATGCAGGGTTGGTGAGCAGAAGAGACTTATTTAAAAAACATTAAAAATGTTACTGTTCAAAAACTTGTGACTGGTAGCACATATAATCAGCATAATGAATATAGTGAAAAAGCAACTGAACTTATTCACGAACAATCACATTTAATATCATGAAGTCCAAATCCTACAACTTTCTGTGTATTTCCATATTTAAAATGAAATCAGATTTTCGTTGTGTTCACATACTTTTTTGCATTTGTAATCTTACCTGTCATTCCTTCAGGCCAAAGTTTTGAGACTTCTTGCAAAAGTTTATTTGGAGTGGGACTGTCAGAAGTACCTGGAGAAAGCTCTTCATGCTGTGAGCTTGGCTAATAAGGTAAAGCATTCCCAGTGCAAAAATCTTGTCAAAGCAGACCATCACATTTGGCTCCAGCACACACACCATGCTGTTTTTACATTTGGCCATTTCATTTTTCTTTTTAGGAGCATATGCAGTTGTCAGGCCTCTATCTGAAGATCAGTATCCTAGTTAAAAGCCACAGCCCAGATGATGCAGTAAAATCCGGTGAGCCTGGTATCTCTGCTTATTTTAGTTTTGGATAGTATGTCCCATCTAAACATGTTCCTTTCCCACATCAGGGCTGTCAGAGCTACTAAACAGTGAGGTTCCTCTGGAAGTGTGTTTGAACATAGTAAAACTGCTTGTGGAAGAGAACAGGTATGATCTCTCATCTCTAAACAGGCACGAAAAATCATCTTGAAATCTGTTGAAAGGCCAGGCGTAACAGAAACACTGACATGTTGTTTTTTTCAGGGAGGCTCTGGCTTTTGACTTCCTGAAGAGGGTGTGTCAGCACTTTGAGTCATCTCCTGACCTGGGCTCTGCTCTGCTCATGCATATAGAGCTGCTGCTGCAGCGGGACAAAGAGCTGCTGGCCAAGCAGAAGATTGAGGATGCTATCACGGGTAATTTTTATTCAATGTTAGTAACCAAGAATGTGTTTAATGCCATAGAATGAAACAATTCTTACTGAATTGTGTGTTCAATTATTGTTTTCTAGGACATTACACTGGAAAACAACTAGCACCTCAGACTCTATCATCTCTTCACCTTCTTCTGTGGGACAGAGCTTCCAAAAACTTTGAAGTACTACATCAGTTTTATATGTTTAAAATATACACACACCCTCTCCACGCATAGCAGTTTATCTGGTTTTGAAACCGTAAAAATGCAATAAATACTGTGGATTGAATATTATTTCATTTGCAAATATTAGTATTATTAGCTCCATCCACTACCTCAAAATTTGGGGGTCAGTAAGGTTTTTTAATGTTTTTAAAAGACGTCTCTTATTTTAATCAAGGCTGCATTTGTTTGATCAAAAAACAGTTAAACCACTGATATTGTGAAATAAGATTGCAGTTTAAAATAACTGTATTTTTATATATTTTTAAATATTACTCTAGTCTTTAGTGTCTCACAATCCTTCAGAAATCGTTCTAATATGTTGATTTGCTGCTCAAAAACATTTATAATCAAAGTTAAAAACTGTTTTGCTGCTTAATATGTTTGTGGAAGCCGTGATACATTTTCTCCCCTCAGGATTCCTTGATAGAAAGGTAAAAAAAGTGTTTATTTGAAATAGAAATATTTTGCAATAATATAAATGTCTTTGCTGTCACTTTTGGTCAAGTTAATGCATCCTTGCTGAATAAAAATACACATTTCTTTGAAAAGAAATATAATACTTCACCCAAAATAGTGTGTAAAGAAAGAGATTTCCCCCACAATCAGTATAGAAAATGTATGATATTGTGTGGGTATGTTTTTCCACAATGAATCAAGTAGAGCTTGTTAGTTTGAGTTCAGGGAGACAGCTGTCATGTGTGTTGTCTTGTACAGGCCAAGAACTATTCTGAAGCTCTGCAGTGGTATAACTACTCACTGAGCTTCTACAGAGCAGGTGAGTTGGATCAGAACCTCGCTAAACTGCAAAGAAACCGAGCCTCCTGTTTCCTGCACCTGCAACAACTAGAAAAAGTAATTCATTACATTGACACAAGTTTTCATAAATACATGTTTGTTGTGAAAGTTGCCACATTGTTAAATTCTTGTTGAAGGCCAAAGAGGCTATAGAAGCGGCAGCAAGGGTTGATCCAACAAACATTTTCACACAGTTCAATATCTACAAGATCGCTGTACTGGAGAACAATGCAGAGAAAGGTAATGGAAAGGATGTAAAGTCACAAAAGTGCCTTACTGCAGAATAGCCTTGGAAAGTAAAGTTTTTGAGGAAGACATTCCAGGATTTTGCACCATATAATGGTACCGACCCAGTGTTTATAAAGTGAACATGCAAAGAAAGTGAAACAAACTTTACAAAAAAAGGTAAAACTGATGTCGGACGTTTTTTGCCCTACCCTACATTATTGAAACGAAAACGTGTGACCTTTCCAACGTTATTACGTAATGCGTGAAGACACATGAAGACATGCGTGAGGTGCATGACGAGCATTTGTGGTTAAAAAGTACAAAAAAAGACAAAAGGATTTAAAAATCCTACCAACCCCACACTTTGGAACAGTAATGTCACAAATAGAAATCAGCACCAGAAATCATTGTAAAATTATTTGAAAACACAGTAGATAAAAACTAATGTGAATATCTGTCTTTAATGTGTTAATAAGCTGCCGTGGCTCTGAGAGAGATTGGCGCTCTGGCTCAAAATCCTGTCACCAGTGAGGAAAGACTGCTAGTAACTGAGAACGCTGCCGCAAACCTCCTCAGCCTGGCCGCACAGATTGCCCTCGAGGTTAGCCACATTATACCAGATACTTGTGACTTCTCTCTTACCATTTATCCTGTATATTTCAACACAATAAAGGTAAGAGCAGTCACCCACTGCTCTTTTAGTTTGGTTAAAGGAGTAGTTTACTTCCAGAATTTACAGATAATAACTCACCCTGTTGTCTTCCAAGATGTTCATGTATTTCTTTCTTCAGTCGTAAAAGAAATTATGTTTTCTGAGGAAAACATTTCAGGATTCTTCTACATAATGGACTTTTATGGTGCCCTCAAGTTTAAAAATGCAAAATGCAGTTTAAATGCAGCTTCAAGGGGCTCTAAACGATCCCAGCTGAGGAATAAGGGTCTTATCTAACAAAACGGTTTATACAGTTTATATACTTTTTAACCTCAAATGCGCGTCTTGTCAAGGTCTGCCTGAACTGTTTTTTCCAGTTCAAGACAGTTCTCATCTCATTTTCTCCTCCTACTTCAAAATCATGCAGAAGAACCCACCCAGTGTTTATAAAATGAACATGCAATGAAGGTCAAATGCCCTTTACAAAAAAAAGTAAAACAGTGATGTAGGACGATTTTGAAGTTGGAGGAGAAAATGAGATGGGAGTTTTTCAACATACCCTAACTGTATTGATGCGGAAAAAAAGAAGTTCACGCAGACCCAGACAAGATGAGCGTTTGAGCTTAAGAAGTATAAAATAACCTATTGTTTTGCCCTTCTTCCTCAACTGGGATTGTTTAGAGTTCTTTGAAGCTGCAAATTGCATTTTGGAAGTTCAAACTCAGGGGCACCATAGGAGTCCATTATATGGAGAGGAATCCTTAAATGTTTTCCTCAGAAAACATAATATCTTTACTACTGATAAAAGAAAGACATGAACATCTTGGATGACAATGGGGTGAGTACATTATCTGTAAATTTTTGTTCTGGAAGTGAACTATTTCTTTATTATGTCACGTAACTGAAAGATTTCAGCAGTGATTTTTCACCACAGCATGAGCAGCAGGAAACAGCCATCAAAGCCTTAGAGAGTCTGTGTGAACACTCACAAGATGTTGCTCAAATCCTCACTGCCTTGAGGTCAGTCACACATTTGCTTTGACCTTTGACCCTGAGCTTCAGCCCATAATGCTTATATCAGGAGCACAACTATCAAATATCTCTACTAGAGAAACATTGTTTCCCTATCTGTCTTTTTTAGGTGTTTAGTACGACTTGTTCTTTCAGCAATGGAAAACACCAGTAAGGAAAACAGGTTAGTAGATCAGTAGTGCACAATTCTAACACATTCAGCAAAAGCTGCATCTCTATTTCTCACAATCTGCTGTTGTAACAGAAATGCCGACTTGGATGTCCTCTTGTCTTACCTGAAAACAGGTACATTTAACCATCATCTTTCAATACGATCAGTCATGTTTTTCCACACTGATTTACTGTGTGAACACTGAATTTACAGCTCTTCAGAAATTATCACAAACCAGCCATATTCATGGCCACGGAGCACAGCAGCATTCAGAAGACGCCAACTGGTTCAGGAGAATTGGTGCTTTATTCCTAAACCTCAAGCTTTTTGAGACATTAACCTATTTTTGGTTATGTTTGATTGATGTGTATGTGTTGTGATGAGGTTGTCTTTTTTGTCAGCGTGGAACTCAGCCCTGCAGTGTGAACACAGTCATGTGAGGATGAGGGATTTCTTTCTTCTCTCCTTCCAGGTAAGTTCAAGCACAGTTCCTCTTAGTAGCTGTAGGCTAGTTCATAATCACTTTTACGCAAATCCTCATGCTGATGCTGTAGCTGTAGTTAAGTGTAGTTAACGTAAGTTCTCTCTGGCTGGGCAGCTGTCACAGCTGTGCACACCAGACCGAGGTGTGTTGATGGGGCAAAAGACGTGTCTGCTGATGGCTGCTGCTGCGTCTCTGGAGATCTGCAGGAGCTCTGATCACACTGAGCAACAGGTGGATCACTTACTCGTTTTTAGCAGTTCATCATTTCCACCTGATTAAACAATAACCAGTAGGCAAGAGGCGTTTGCTTGCTTTTTAAAGACACGGTGGAGCCTGAAGTATGAAACTTGACACTGTAAAAATTCTAAATATGAGCTGAATTTGTATGTTTAAATGCATGATGATATCAAGGGATTTCTAAGTGAAATTCATTTTTGCTTTCTTAAAGGGTTAGTTCACCCAAAAATGAAAATTCTGTCATTAATTACTCACCCTCATGTTCCAAACATGTGAAACCTTCGTTCATCTTCGGGAACACAAATGAGGATATTTTTAATAAAATGCTTCATAAAATTAAATTTGGACCACTGATGTGACATTTCATTCTAATAGGGTCAGAAAGCTCTTAGATTTTATTAAAAATATCTTAATTTGTGTTCTGAAGATAAATAAATGTCTAACAGGTTTGGAACAGCATGAGGATGAGCAATTAATGACAGAATGTTCATTTTTGGGTGAACTATCCCCAGTGACTAGTGGGCTTCAGTAATTTTCTCAACAGTCCAATGCCTCCTATTGTCCACAACACTATTTAAAGGCCAAACACTCCTAGTTTCTGTAAATGAAATTTCAGGATTTTAGAAGTTGAACAAGAGATAGTTCACCCAAAAATAAATGAACACAAAAGAAGATATTTTGAAGAATGTTGATAACCATACTATGGAAGTCAGTGGCTACCAGCAGCTGTTTGGTTACCAACATTCTTCAAAACATCTTCTTTGTGTTCAGTAGAAAAAAGGGAAACTCATACAGGTTTAGATGTCAGGTCAGGGTGAGTAAATGATGATAAAATGTTAATTTTAGGGTGAACGGTCCCTTTAAAGGTTCCCACTCTTTTCAACCAATGATTTTCCCAGTCGTCCTCAGTAAAAAAGAAAAAAAAATCATCATAAAAATGCCAGTAGTGTTTTAATAATTTAATAAATGTATATGACTTTTCCATTTGGCAACATCATATGTCCAGGTTTACTGTTATAAACTGTTTTTGAGGCGGTGAATTAAATTAAGAAATATCATACTTTTTGGTTAATTTAGCTTATTTTAATGCTTGTATATTGTGGCCCCATTAGTTTGTCTAGGCCCTCTAGTGGGCTCTGACCCCCTGACTAAGAACCACTTTTCTGGGGGTTGCAAAATTATAATATTATTTTTATGCATATGTAATATTTACCACAGTAATTTAACAGTAAGATTTTTTATGTTTTTTTTTTAAGTCTCTTCTGCTCACCAAGCCTGCATTTATTTGATCTACAGTACAGCAAAAAGAGTGAACAAAAACATTTTTACTATTTAAAATAACTGTTTTCTATTTGAATATACACTGCCATTCAAAAGTTTGGGGTCAGTAAGACTTGTAATAGTCTTTAAAGTAGTCTCTTATGCTCATCAAGGCTGCATTTATTTGATTAAAAATATAGAAAAAAACACTAATATTGCAAAATGTTTTTACAATATAAAATAATGTTTTTTATTTTAACATACTTTAAAATAGAATTTATTCCTGTGATGAAAAGCTGAATTTTTATCAGCTGTTACTCCAGTCTTAAGTGTCACATGATCCTTCAGAAATCATTCTAATATGCGGATTTATTATTAGAATGATCAATGTTGGATAATATCAACAGTTGTGCTGCCAAATATTTTTTGGAACCTGTAATTTTTTTTTTTCAGGATTCTTTCATGAATAACAAGTTTAAAAAGTACAGTGTTTATTCAAAATATAAATATTTTATAACAATGTAAATTATTTATTATTAACTTTTAATAAACGTTTAATTATTAACTTAATACATCCTTGGTGAATAAAAGTATTAATTTCTTAAAAAAAAAAAAAAAAAAAAAGAAACAATAAAAATGTACTGACCCCAAACTTTTGAACAGTAGTGTATTTTAAAATATAATGTATTCCTGTGATTTCAAAGCTGAATTTTTAGCATCATTACTCCAGTCACATGATCCTTCAGAAATCATTCTAATATTCTGATTTGCTGCTCAAAAAAAAAAAAACATTTACTATTATTATTATGTTTTTTTCAGGTTTCTTTGATGAATAGAAAGTTTAGAACAACAGCATTTATGATGCTGAAAATTTTGCTTTGATCACAAAATATATTTAAATAGAAAACGGTTATATTAAATAGTAAAAATATTTCATAATTGTACTTTTTCTGTATTTTGGATCAAATAAAGGCAGGCTTGGTGAGCGAAAGAAATGCCTTTAGAAAACATTAAAAACTGTACTGTCCAAAAACTTTTGACTGGTAATGTACATTTATTATTTGTAATTCTAACAACAAATAAAATTGCTCCTGATTATTTTAAAATATATTGACAGCCCTTCATTTTGTTAAAGAAAACAAGCAGAAGTACAAAAGCAAATATCAAAGCCCACGTAGGGGGTTTTCCAGTATTATTTTTGACAATAGGAGACCTTGGAGTTGGAAAGTTTTGAGAAACACGCTCCACATGTTCTCTAATCTCAGTTTTTCCTTGTTACCTTAACTAAGCAGCAGAGGGCGCAGTGCTTTATCTCATCTGTGTTTCAGACTGAGCTCCTGACCCAGACTCTAGAGCACATCCAGCTCTGTAAAGAGATCTGTACAACCATCAAAGCATCAGGTGTCACCTACTATTTTTATCTTTTACAAACGATGGATTTGAAATACAGATTCTACCTGTTTGTCCAGAATGACAAGGATTGTAAACATCTTTATGCCACATTCTTTCCTCATCAGGCACTTCCTCCAAAGACAAAACCGACACGTTATTGCTGCTGTATGAGTTTGAAGTCCGGGCCAAATTAAATGATCCAAAGCTTGAATCGGTGTTCGAATCAGTTTTGGAACTAGATCACATGGAGACCAAACTGCTGGAAATAATGGCAGGTCAGCTTCTAAAACAATAACACCCCATTTTAAAGATGGGCATATTTAAAGAATTTATGGATGATGAAATTCTGACTGAATGTGTGAATATACACTACCATTTAAAAGTTTGGGGTCAAGATTATTTGATTTTATTTATTTATTTATTTATTTTTGAAAGAACAGAATATTTTTATTCAGCAAGGCTGTGTTAAATTAATAAAAAACATTGCCAGCAAGGACTTTTAATGTTACAAAAGATTTTTATTACCAGTAAATGCTGTTATTTTGACCAAAATATATTACAGTTTCAATAAAAATATTAAGAACCATGACTATTTTCAACATTGATTGTAATGATTTTTGAGCACTAAATCAGCATATTAGAATGATTTCTAAAGGATCATGTGACACTAAAGACAAGTAATGCTGAAAATTCAGCTTTGCCATCACAAATAAATTGCATTTTAATATATATTTAAATAAAAAAAAAAATTCTGCACTTTAAAATATTTGTACTTACTTTTCATCAAATAAATGCATTCATGGTGAGCATAAAATATTTAAAAAAATCTTACTGACCCCAAACTTTGAAATGGTAGTGTGTAAAATGTCATTATAATCTCTGATGCTCCTGTACTTTGTATCTACAGTCCTGGCGATGGAACCACCAGCCCATTTCCCTGTTCTCTGCAAGAAAGCACTGAGGATCGCCTTGTCTCTGCACAGGAAACAGCCACAGGTCGACTTCACGCGCTGCAGGTCAGACTAGTCTTGCATTCGTTACACAGTAATGATACCACACTGCTAGATAACAAAAAACAGGGAACGGTTCCTCATATGACACACACCTTATATATGTGTGTGTCACAGCAACTGTTTACACAGCCTGATTCAGCTGACCCTGCCGAGCGGCGTGTCCGAGGTGCAGCCCTGCGTGTTGGAGGAAGTGTGGGGCTACTATGAGGAAGCTCTTTCCATCATAGCAACCGCAGTGAGTTGGTTAGGGTGACTCAGCAGCCGTCACACACGACCCGCTGCAGCTCAGCCCCGCAATTATCCCCATCTTTGAAAGAATCTCCTGTTTCTGTCAATGGGCTTTTAGTTATGCCTCACTTAGCAGATGCTCCATTCACCAGCTTCTTCCTGCCAATTTGGATGCTAATTTGAAAATCTCGCCCGCATCCTTTATCTCGAACTAGCGTTGCAGAAAACTTGCATAAGCATCAGGGTGCTATTCTAAATTCGTGACCTTCATGATACCAATGATACACTCTAAGAATGCTGGGTTATTTTTTTACCCAAATGCTGGGTTCAACCTGCAGGGTCATTTTATTGGGTTATTTTTAATGTTTTTTTACCCAGGTGCTGGGTAGTTTTTTTTTGTATCAACAACGTTTGTACACTTGAATTTGACTTACTGAAATTTAAGGCCTGGAAAACCATTAAAAATAGCAATATTCCTGAAGAGGTACTTGAAAAATGCTTGCATTTTTGAAAAACAATGTATCTATGTCATTTTGTCAATAAGCACATATCTTTTTACGCAAAATTCATGCAATTCAGAAAACATACCTTTTTCGCGTATTTCAGTTCATTTCAGAAGACAACCGAGCTAAGCAAGTTGTAGTACTGACAGTGTCGTGTAAACATGGCTGAAGATGCGAAAAGAGGAACAGATGAGTCAAATCATTTGAGTCATGTACACTGGAACCGTTCCGATTGATTCAAACTCATGACCTTTTTTTTCATTTCAAGTGATTCACTAGCAAAAACCAGATCAAATTAAAAGAGCAATTCATTTTTGACTTTCGACATCGCTTGTGATGATTTTAAAAAGCACGTAGTAATGGGTGAAACAGCTTTTTGAAACTCCGAGTCAGTTAAACCATTGCGTCGCATAATGATTCACTATTACGAAGCGCTCCAATCGGATTGCGTATCACGAATCGTTTGTTTCAGATCGGGACTTCAAATTGCGTATCGCGAATCATTTGATTCAGGTCGGGGATTCCGGGTGCGAATCGCAAATTATTTGATTTAGATCAGAACGGATTCGTCAATCATTTAGCGAGGATTCAGGGCGTGGATTCCAAATCATTTGATTTAGATCGGAACTTTGTAGTGGGTTCAGATTGGGATTCGGTGCGGGTTCGTGAATCATTTGATTCAGATTGGAATTCAGAGCGTATTTTTTTTTAGATTTTCTTTAATCAAACCATGACAATATAGTTATAAAAACAAAAAAAAAGGAAAGACAGTATACACAAATACAAATCCTTTAAGAAAAATAACAGTGGTTTTACTATAGCAAAAGTGGAGTATACTCTGTAATACTTTTAGTAGTAATACTTAGCATGTGTTTAACTTTATTTTTGTTATTTTTATTTATCCATTTTTTTTTTTTAGAAATTGAAATGGAAGACATTGTTAAAAGTAAGATCTCTGATTGAAGTCCTTGAACAATCAAAATAGTGCTTGAAAAGTCTTTAAAGACTTAAAATTTCATTTTTTTCTACTCAGCCGAGGTTCATAGTTCCGTTTGAAAAAAGATTACAGAGAATGGTTGAATACACTTAAATTAAAATGCTAATTTTAAGTGTTACATTTCTTATTTCTAAAATGATTGTTCAACAAGTTTACAGTATGTAATATGGAGGGTTTGCACTTGCGTCACGGTTTGATCAGTTACAAAATCACAGCAATATTGATGATACTCGGATGTAAGCAACAGCATGGATTGCAGTTAATGTGCTACTGAATATGTTATTCTGCTAATTTATGCTGTCTAAACTGCGGGAAAAAATGCGTAGAAGCTGCTAAATCATGTAGAGAAGGACTTAGTAAGCGGAAAAGGATGCAATAGTTTGACAAACTAAAGTTAATAGGTGGTAAAGATACATAGAAGCAGTAGTAATTCAAATATTAGCCTAATATTTCACCTACCTGACCAGAAATGATAAGAACAAACACAAACGTTGGCAAGATTCTTGCCCCGGAAATCCTGGTTGAGTTTGACCAACCACAAACGCATTCTTCTTGCACTCTTCTTGATTTGTTATAATTTTGTTAGTCTACAGTACTGACCGATTAGTACAGCCCAAAACATGACAACAATTGATCATTTTCAGTAGCAATAACCAGCAAAATATGCAAGTTTGGTTCAGTTCAGTGCCGCCTATTTGGCCAACTGATGACACATCGTAAAAACACTATTGTAAATTATGCTAAATAAATTCAGTTAGTCTTATATTTTTTTCAGTGAGTGTTCTTGCTTAATAAAAAATGTTAATCTTTTGATTATTGCGGTTGTCTCTATAATTCTGTGTGATTTTTAATTTTCAGCCAATTTTAAGCCAGCAATATAAACATTTTTAAACAATAGTTGACTTAGAATAAAACAACCCAGCATGTTGGGTAAAAACATTTAAAATCCAGCATGTGTTCTGTCCAATATTTACCCAGCGCCGGGTTGCCAAATAACCCAAGTTGGGTTGTTTATAACCTAGCATTTTTAGAGTGTATAAAAAATTAAGCTTAAACATCTGATCCATTCCTCCTTTCTCACATAGCCCGAGGACTTTCCAGAACTGGAGATCCTGTGGCTGCTAACCCGAGCATGGAATATGGGAATCCAGCTCTACAGCCTAGCCCACTATCCCGAGGCCGAGAGGTGGTGCGGGTTGGGAATGAGCTTCCTGAAGCACCTGGGCTCCCTGCAGGACAGCTATCAGACTCAGGTAACGCTCCACAGCTGTTTGAGCGCCGGATTTCATTTTCATGTTTCACATTCTCCCCGCCTGAAGTCAGGTGCGCAAGCTGCTTTTTCTGTCACCTCAGTAGGAGGTTTAATTAGAGCAGCGGGGTAAGTTACAGCTATGTGGGTAGGTAGTTAAAGCAACATAGTAGTTTAAATGTGTCATTTGGCAAGAATCAATTCAGCATCCTGAGTTCCAAGAATTCATAATATTCGTTAAAAACATTTTGTTCATGTTGTTTGCTGAAAGAAAACGTGGCAAGGTGTGAATAAAATACATGAAATGTCTTCGCAGATGGTGGGTCTGTACAGTGAGGTGTTGGACAGGCTGGATAAAGCAAAGAAGAATCTCATTATTGAGGAATGAATGATGGCGGCGGCTTCAGTCGCAGATGGAGATCTCAGGTTTGACGGCACGTGTTTAATATGTAGCGTGAATTGCTGTCCATGTATTTGAGAAGGGTTATGAAATGGCTCAAAAAATAGAACTACTTGTATTCATTTAAAATGAAATATTTTTTGGCAGTATTATTTTATTACCTGTCATCCGGTTATCGGTTAAGAGCGTTTGTCGGATAGACTAGTTCAAAACATCTGCATTGCGATACAAAACAAATAAAAATGCATGCATTGAAATCGTAACAGAGTCACATAGTTTATTTCCAAACAAATAAACTCTTGTCCAGTCCAAAAAAAGAAAAAAACTAAACAAAAACAAAATAATAATAATAATAATAATATTCGGTAGGACTGTGTTCCCTCCTGACCAGGATATAAAAGAGCAGTTTTCCTTGTGTCCTGATGGGTTGTACCACCTGTAATCATGGGGAGGACACGACTGTACAATCAAAGGGTTCATATTGTTGCAAGCACTTACTGCACAGGTGTGCCGTCACATCGAAAACTCAGAATCACTCAAAAAGACAAATCAGACCCAGAACCTCCCCATTTCACGCTCGGAGCAGAGACGTTCTGATTCAATCCACTTCATTAGAAATATAATACAATGAGTCAAAATTCTTTGGGCTTCGCCAACAAGGCCGACCTGTGCGAAAAGTCAGCCATATTCCCGCTCAGAGGACCAGATCTACGCTAAGATGAGTAATTATGCTCCTGGTTTACTTTAGTATCACTCTATGGGGTTGCTGTCTGCATGTCTTTTTATATATTTATATATATATATTTATATATATTTTTACATTTGTTTTTCATCTATACACTCAGACAAGTTCCACAAGATATCACAAGTAGACAGGCCGTATTGTAGGGAAGCTGGTTCCCGACTCACTAAAAAAAATGTTCCGATAGGCAGCTGAAGATATTTTTTTTTTCTATAGAGAAATACCAACGTTACGGCACATTTGTATGGAAATTAATCTCAGAATAAATCCAAAGTTTACTTACCTGACATTTGTGATTTATAAAACATGTTTGTCCCAGTTGTATCACACATGCATGAAGCACAAGTGAGGGGGGATATTTACACTTTACAGCTATCATACCCATTAAAACAGTCTGTAAGCAGTTTATAAATGGCTCTGTTCCCTTCGATTATTCCCTGAACTCTGGTTTTGACACAGGTATGACAGCTTGGCAGGTGAGCGCACCTGTTTAGAAAATGCCTGCGGGGCGGGGGGGAAGAGAGCTTCCCGAGAGCGGGCCCAAGAGCTTCCCTCATTTTCTGCGGATCCAGATTTCGAAAGGAAGTACTGTACTTCTGTATCCCGTTCCGATCCTGTTCTCTCCGGGCGACCACAGACGTAGTGCTTACAAAGTGTTTCAAATAAAATTAAAAAAAAAAAAAAAAAGGACTAAATATTTAGAATACACAAGTAGAATATATCAGCATGTCTGGGTGTTCAGTTAGAGGAGAGAAAATCATCCCTTTGAGTTCATACTTGCTCTATTCCATCACAATATGAAAAAAAAACAAAAACAAAAAAAAGTAGTAATTATCCATCAGATTCCTGAGCTCGCCAAGCTCGCCCCGGCACAAGGCTCAACACAGTGGAGTAAACATCAGCCCGGAAATAAAGGAGAAAAAAAATCGTTTAAAAGCTGTCATTACAAAGAACAGATTTAATCAAACCATCGTCGAGTTCTGGGGGGAAAACGGTCAATTTCAGGCTCCACTAACGCTTTAATATCAAGAAGGACATCCAATACAATTATTGTCTTGATTCTACCCGTTTTAAGGCTGCGCTCCAGGGCAGCTAACAGGACAGTACCTTGTTACCGTTCAGTCTGAAGAGAATATAGTCATGGAAGGCAGAGGAAGTGCAAGTGGGCTGTCTGCTTTTCAACAACTCCAATGGCGGCCGAAATTGGATTTTGCTTAAGACCAAAAAACAAAAAGAAAAGAAAGAAAAAAAAAGAGAGAGATTTCACAGAGGTAAGACACTTAAGTCTATTGCACTCACAAGTTAGGCCTCCAATAGGATGACGGGAAAGCGCACAAAAATCCCGCGAAGCACTGATAGGTTGAATATTGTGTCGTTCCTCCCCCCCACAATTGAAGCGTTTATTCGTCGTAAGGCAGTTTGGTGGTCTGCAGAGAGCCCAGTTACACCTCTCTACCCCCATCTGTAATACAGAGCAGCTAAAACCACAAGAAAGAAAGAACACAAAACCCAAAGACAAGAAATGAAATCTAACAGCCCTCCAAGTAGACAATTCTAGTGAAGTGTAAAATGTGTACCGTAGCATTTCGTATTATGTAGTAAAATCTCTCCGTCGGTGTGATTTTTCAGTAATATAAACGTATAGACTCGAACCCCGTTTTGTTCCATCTCCGAACGCGTCGGCGTACGAATAAAGCGAGCTGGTTTGTGAGTACTGAAGTTTATCCGTTAGTTATAAACACGAGCAGTGACGGTACCATCAGCAGGCTTGAAGTGTATCTAGTCCTCGTAGAAAACCTGGCACGCCATCCTCGAATGTCTTTTTCCATGAACATATACAAGGTTCCCCGCTCGTGCCACCATCCGTCTCCAACTCCCCGGCTTCTCGCTTTCTCCTCTTCGAGTCCGTCCGAAACGAAGCGCTCGGGCTTCCCTTTTTTGTTTTACATGACAAAAAATTTCTTTAGGAATGGCATTTCCAATCTTGAATGGAATTGCTGAGAAACTCATGCAGGGGTGTGCACAGTCACAGTAATGGTGAGAAGACGTCTTTCAATTGAGGGTAACATAATGATGACACTAAAACTTGATATGAAACGTATCGGTGAAAGGGAAGGAAAGGTGTCGGGTGGGAGGTGGGGGGGTCGGGGTCAGGTTGGAGCGGCGAGCTCAGAGCTTCTCTGCGGACGGGATCCAGATGTAAGGGCCTGACTGCTCCTCTATGATCAGCTTGATTTTATTATAGATCTCATCTAGTGAGTCACCCTGGACTATGGCTGTAAAGAGATGGAGAGAGAGAGAGAGAGAGCAACGCTGTTAAATAGTAACAGAGGGGCTGGCCTAAAAAATTTCCTCTGGGTGCGGTTAAGAGAAATCACATGACGGTTGGGGGTTACCTGTGAAATACTCTCCGAACTCTTGTTCCAGCTTCATTGCCTTATCAAAGACTTTATTAGCTTGCTCATATGTCTGCCTCTTATTCAATTCCCTGATGAACACAGAAGCGCATGACTTATTTCACATTGCGTAAGCACAAAACAATTAAGAATGGTCACCAAAAGATTAGTTTCCTCCTGACAACCAGCTATGGAGTTCTGTCCTCTGTAGTGAACATTTTATTTTAGTTTTATTTCATATCACAGTTTGAAGTCTGGATATCCTGTAAAGAGCACATTCAGGGCTTTACATAGATTGCAAATATGGAAATACGATAATATTTCTAATCTGAATAAGTTTTTGTCATAAAATCAACATCTCAGGAAAATGTTATGGGGTTTCAAATCAAAATATGATTTTCTATAACAAAACAGGACATTGATTTCTTACATGTCCACCATAGAGGATACCAGGACTTAAAGCAAGTTTATTACGCACATCAATATTCCTGTGAAATATTAGATATTATAAAGATGTTGCTAAGTAATACTCCTGTTATTACTCTTATTTTTTTCATTAATATGCAAATTACATACGATCTATAAAAATATCGTAAATAATAAGAAGAAACCCATGGTAACACTTTACAATGAGATTCATTAGTTAACTACATTAGTAATTAGAATGAACACTACTTCTACAGAATTTATTAATCATAGTTAATTTCAGCATTTACTAATGGATTATTAAAAATCACAAGTTGTGTTTGTTAACATTAGGTGATGCACTGTGAACTAACATGAACTAACAATGAACAACTATATTTTAATTAACATTAACAAAGATGAATAATTATTGCAATAAATGTTTTGTTTATTGTTCGTTCATGTTAGTTAATACATAAACTAATGTTAACAATTGACAGCTTATTGTAAAGTTTTACCAAACTCGTTTCTGGGGATTTTACAGCAAAATATTGTATCAAATCATTGTTATATTTTTCATAATATAGTTGAGAATAATCTTTATACAAAGTTTGGTATAAAAAAATTAAATTGAAAAAAAAAAAAAAAAATCCCACTGTTTTTTTCTATTCTAGTCTTTTTATTTATCATTTTTTAAAATGTATTATTATTATTATTTAGAAGAGTCCTGGTGTCTGCTACAGAGGACATAGCATAACATTAAAATATTTTTCAAAATATTTTATTTGTACTTTTTTTTTCTTATGCTCTAAACAATGTAATGACATGAAAAAATGCTAAATTCACAAAATATTTTTTCTGGTAGTCAGGAGAATATGAGGCATACAATTATGAGGCAATATGAAAATAACTACCATTCATAAGTTTGGGGTTGTGAAGATTTTATAATGTCTTAAAGTCTTTAGTTCACCAAGGCTGCATTTATTTAATCAAAAATACAGTAAAAACTGTAATTTTGTAAAATATTATTACAATTTAAAATAACCCTTTTCTATCTTAATATATTTTGAAATGTAATTTATTCCCATATGATGCAAAGCTGATTTTTTAGAAGCCATTACTTGATTCTCAATAAACATTTCTTATTATAAGTATTGAACACAGTTGTGCTGCTTAATATTTTTATGATTTTTTTTTTTTTTAGTGAATACAGTTCAAAAGAGCAGCATGTATTTGAAACAGAAACATTTTGTAACATTATAAATATGTGACTTTGGACCACAAAATCAGTCATTGGCACCAAAGGCACCAAACTTTTGAATGGTAGTGCATACATAGAACTTATGAAATCTTAAACTTACATTAGGGCCTCCACAGATTTTGGCTTGATGAAAATGGCGATTGGATAGAGCTGTGCTTGCTGCAGTCGCTTTATGGCGTTCCCAGACACATCCAGGATACAGTGTTTCCCCTACAAGAGGATTAAAAAAGAAACCCTTTCATCCCTTGTCACACTTTCACTGCGCGCAGTAATTGCCACAGGGAAAATATTTAAGGATTAAACAGGAGGTTCAGATCCTCTGGCATGTTTACACTAGGGAGTCACTGACCCTTTCAGCCACTGCCCGAACAGACAGGATGCTGGTCCCGTACAGATTCTCATTGAACTGGCCGGCCTCGATAAATTTGTTGTCCTGAATGTCCTTCTCCATTTGCTCCCTTGAAGCCACAAAGTGGTAGTCCTGCCCGTCCATCTCATTCTCTCGCCGAGGACGAGTTGTATCTAAGGAAACGTGCATGTCTTGCTTTTAGTTTTATAAGCACTGGCAAAAAATTTGATGATAAAGATATTCTGCATGTAGCCAGCATGTGACACTCACGTGGAACGCAGGATCCAAACTTGTGGGGGAACTCTGAGATCAAGTCATCATTTACTCTGTCCTTCATTGGACCCAGGATAATCACAGGCCTTGTGTAATGAACTGAAAAGAAAGCCAAATCAATGTTGGTCAAAAACTTCCAGCCTTGAGAATAATTGCTTGGCTTTCCTCATGGAGGGCATACCATGGAAAACAGGATTTTCCTTTCTTTTTTTCTCTCTCTCTCTTTTTTTTTAAAATAAAAAGTTCCCTCCCCTACGACAGCATTTTAGCGCCACATTAAAAAAAAAAAATAATAATAAGATTACGAGATTAAAATCGTAATATTTAAACTTTATTCTCAAAATATTACGACTTTAATCTCGTAATCTTAGTTTAAGTCGAGATATTTCAAGAATAAAGTCAAAATATTACAAAATACTACGAGAAAAAAAAATCGTAATACTATGAGAATAAAGTCAAAATTTTACGAGAATAAAGTCGCAATACTAGAAGAATAAAGTTGAAATATTCTGACTTTATTCCTCGAAACACTGCGACTTTATTTCTTAAAACATTTTGTCTTTAATCTCGTGATCTTAGATATTTTTTTCACTTTTTAACGTGCCACTTAAAACGTCATCGTACTCCCCAGTCTACCCAGACCACTAAACTTAAAACACGAGTCATTTACAAATGGTCACATTGGCAGATGACGTCCATATTTGCATATCACCTACTGTTTATTCAACAACTTGACCCACCCTAATGAAAGACAGCTTAAACTAGGGCGCATACAAGTCAATGTTCAAGTAAAGGCATTATAAAAGAGGTTATTTACATATAAAAATCCTGACGGTACATCAGCCTGTTTAACTGTAAAGGTTAGATCACACTGTTACAGCAAACACAAACACACCCAACTTGTGTCATGTGTATTTGAACAGAGAAATGCAGATTGTAGCTTGACCACACGAAAACTGGTTCATAACTGCACATGTAAAACGCAGCAACTAATCCGAAAAACATAACCGTTGGAATTTGTTGCGTGTTGGCATGTGGGCAGTGAAAACTAGGATTAAGGGTCAGACTGGACTTTATGTAAAATAAATAACTTCAGATTGTGGTTTGTGTGTATGAATACTTACTCTCCTGTCGAATTACTGGCTCATATGATAGAATTGTGTCTTCCTGACCCTCTGCATGATGAGAAAAGATAAAATTATCCATATGAAACATGATTTCATTTATCATCAGTCAACACAAAAACAATCCACTTGAATTACCACTGGAATGAATGTGTAGGTGACATGACCAGAGCTATGAATCAGTTTCTTTTTTAAGCGCTTAAAGGTTAATATCATGACACTGATCAAATGGAATGCTGCACCTCTGCAGACTACACTGGAACAGATTTAGTGCAGCAAGCGTAAGGAAATGGATGTTTAGAGCCACTTACTGGAGCTGCTTTCACTATCACTGGTGTTGGACGTCAAACATTCTGTGGATATAAGATGAGGGAAGCTTAGAAATGTCAAACCTCACATTTTCACCCATATGTAAGATTAAGAGTATACAGAGCACAGCTCGGAAAGAAACTATACACCCTCCTGTACCATCATGCCAAGAATAGAAAAGGCTAAGTGAAGAGGGGAAAACAAACAGAGAGAACTTTTGGGCATTTAAATGGCTGCCGTTTCCTTAGAAGGGAAATGGTAGGATGAGGCAGCAATAGGAAATTAAGTATTTCCCTTTCCTACGACCCTAGTGATCTTAGATTCCATGCTGAGTGTTTCCTATGACCTTGCCAGTGTTGGGTTCATCAGACAGTGATACTGCCCCTCATGCCAAAGTAAACAAGCTAGTATTGGGTTCCTTACAGGAATCAAATAACAAACATCCCTTATATACAGTGACAACATGATTAAAACATTAAACACGCACTCAATCCTGCCCGGTCTGAGCTGGCTTTGAAGACATCATGGGACCTGAAGAGGTCCGTCATGGATTCACTCTCCCTTAAGTGTATCATATGGCAATCAGATCTTTGATCTAATAATATTTATGTTTGGATGATTTATGTGTTTAAAAACGTCCCCTTCAGGCCATGGTTTGTGAGTGTCTTGCTATGAAATCTTTAGTCAAATCTTTTTATTTTTCCAAGATGAATTTACTAGACAGAAGCAACATTTTACTTGTTTACTTTATTTAGAAAAGTCATGTTAAAAATGTATCAAATATGATACATCAGGTTTTTGAGAAACATTTATTTATACTTCTTATACTCTCAATCACTGTATTGAATTGCATTATACAGTTGAGGTCAAAAATTTACATACACCTTGCAGAATCTACAAAATGTTAATTATTTTACCACAATAAGAGGGGGTTAAGCGAAACACATGTTATTTTTAATTTAGTACCGACCTGAATAAGATATTTCGCATGTAGTTCACAAGAAGAAAATAGTTGCATTTATAAAAATGACCCCACTCAAAAGTTTACATACATTTAGTGATCATTTTTCAGACGTCCTTTATTTGTCCTGGACAGTTAAACTGCCCACTGTTCTTTAGGTTCCACAAATGTTTTGGTTTTTCAACCTTTTCGTGTATTTGAACCCTTTCCAAAAATGACTATGATTTTGAGATCCATCTTTTGACACTGAGAACAACTGAGGGACTCATATGCAACTATTACAAAAGGTTTAAACACTGATGCTTTAGATTATAACATGATGCATTAAGAGCCGGGGGTGAAAACTTTCTGAATTTGAAGATCAAGGTAAATTTAAATTATTTTGTCTTTTAGCAAACATGTTTCTTCTGTAGCTTCTAAGGACCAGTGCTAAATGAAAAAAAAATATGACATTTAGGCAAAATAAGAAAAATGTACACATCTTCATTCTGTTCAAAAGTTTACACCCCCGGCTCTTAATGGATCGTTTTTCCTTCTTAAGTATCAGTGAGTGTTTTAAACCTCTGTAATAGTTGTATATGAGTCCCTCAGCGTGAAAAGATGATCTCAAAATCAAACAGTCATTGTTGGAAAGGGTTCAAATACAAAAAATGCTGAAAAAACAAAAAACAGCAGGCAGTTTAACTGTTCACGACAAACAGGGGACTCAAGAACAACCATCACTAAAAAAAAAAAAAAAAAGCTGAGGATCATTCAGGCAACTACACAGTATTAAGAATCAAGTGTATGTAAACTTTTGAACAGGATCATTTTTATAAATTCAACTATTATTTTCTATTGTATATAATCCCTCTTATTTTGGTAAAAAAAAATAACATTTTGCAGACTCTGCAAGGTGTATGTAAACGTTTGACTTCAACTGTCAAAAAAAAAAAAAAAAAAAAAATGCCTATTGTAAGATTTTTCTTTTTTGTCGAAGGCTTAACCCATTTACAGGATTAAATCTTTCAAAATGTAATAACTTGTTCTTCCTCTTTAATTACTTTGTTTTCACTTAGGCCATACAGATTATTGGATATAATGTTAACCAAATGATAACAGTCATTTGAACATAGTTTTAGCAAACTCACATTAGTCCTGGCTCCATACTGGTATGTTACATACTTTTTACCTTCTAATCAACATTGATTGTTATAATCAATACATTTTTAGTTGCTAAACATCTAGTTTCAATTGGAAATGTGTCACTAAAATGAGTTGCGAACGGCAAATAGTTTGCATTTTCAAAAAGCAGATGATTATTAAGGTAGAAGATTCAGTGAGAAAGAGAGAGAGGAACAGAAAGAAAGAATAAAATGTGTGTGGTGTGTGGCACAGCAGGTTCAGTTAGCTCAGGGAACAGCTGCTTGACAAGAGGAACCACACACTTACTCAAACTCTTTGATCCATAAAAGTCATCGCTTAACCCTGGGAAGTCCTGAGCGTCCCGACAGGTGAAAGCAAGAACAAAGAGAGAGAGCAGAAAGGAAGAAGAAAGAGGTTAGTGAGAGGCTGGGAGAAGAGATGTGTTGCACTCTCGAGGGATGAAGGAATACTAACATCACCTTGCTGTGCGATGAAAGATCTGGGTTGTCCGTTTGTAATTTAAGTACAGGGGCTTCCCATTGATTCATCACTAACAAAAATCATAGAGGGAGCAGCTCTAAACAGCGCTGACACTGATGGATGTTCGAGCACAGCATTTGAGTGTTAGTGTAGCTTCACACCTGTGAGAAGTGCTGAGGTCCCCCTCAGAGCAAGACAAAGGCCAGAGAGGCCTCCAATTGGCTCGGTTTCCTCCCAGAAAGGTCGAGAGCCAATCAGAAGCCGTCTCCAGGGTGAGTGACAGTGACAGGATGAAGCATGAAGGACAGAGTGAGAGCCCTCGTCACACGCTCATACTCACGTTCAGTCTCCACCAACTCCTGCACTATATTCTCCTTGCTCTTGTAAAACGGGAACTTGCGCGATAGGTTGAAGCTTTTTTTGCGCTTCACTTTGACTGGCTGCGTGGAGACGAGTCGATGGTGGGGGGAATGGGGATGAGGAATGAAACAAACACAAAAAAACAGAATGGGTTTCAATGTAATTCACATCACGCATGCAAAAATAAAACCAAAGATGACATGGTTGCACAAACAAGTGGGAATAATGAATTTAAATTTGGATGCTACATTCAGAAAAAATGTTTTAAGTGCATTTTATTAAAGTTTTAACTCTGAATGCAACAGAGGGAATACACAAGAACAATGAAAGACGTGGAATATATTGATTGCACAAAATACAGACGAAAATCATGGGTGTCAATGGCAAAAAAAAGTACAAGTGAAGTGTGCAATTTTTTTCTTGTTAAAATACTTTTTTTGTCTTCCGGTTAAATATGCACTACCATTCAAAAGTCTGAGCTTGGAAAGATTTTTCATGATTTCTTAGAAATCACTAATCTGCTGATTTGGTGCTAAAACATTTCTTATTATTTATTTGAAATGGAAATCTTTTATAACATTATTAATGTGTTTACTTCCACTTTTGATCAATTTAATGTGTCCTTGTTAAATAAAAGTATTCATTTCTTTAAAAAAAAAAAAAAAAAAAAAAAAAATAAATTCACACTGACCTCAAATTTTTTAATGGTAGTGTAAGTTTGCCATATGCAGTCTGATTTTCTAAAGAAAGCATGCTGTGCATGTTTAAAACATTGCTGTTTATTACACACTTCACCCTTAAAAGTTTAGTTCACCCATAAATAAAGTCTGTTCATTATTTACTCACCCTTATGTCGTTCATTCTGCCAAACATCTCCTTTTGTGTTTAATGAAAGAAAGAAAATTATACATGTTTGGAATAACATGAAGGTAAATAAATGACAATTATAATTTTTCGGGTGAACTACGCTTTTAAGGTAGAATGAAGTGTCTCTCGATCCTGGTTCTAAAAGGCCCCAACAGTCAATTCAGGTCATGGAGCATTTTACTAATGAGCTAAGGAGTTCTGGGTGCCTCAAGGACCAGGATGGAGAAGCATTGATCTAATCATCATAGCTGATTATGATGGCACGGTGCATGTTTGTAATTGTACGCGTTTGTTTGTGTGTCACTGTGAGAAATGAGATGCTCAGTAACAGGAGCCTCCAGGATACTGTGAGAAGCCACCAATTCCCACACTCAGGGGAAGTGGGGCAGCTCCCATGAGTCTTTCACAGGAGGAGGACGACGACAACTCACTCACCCTGTTGGACTCAATCATGCCCGTCCTCGCATGGAACTTGACTGTTTTTAACCGTGCACGCTCTTTCTTTTCCACCCTTTGGATCAAAAGATAAAAAAAATATGATTGCCATTGAACACACTCCAATACTACAGGGGAAATGTTGTAATTCTATCTGGGCTTGTTGGCAGCACTGTACCTTTTCTTGCTTGGTATGACCCCAATTTGCTCACTCTCCCCATGGGGTGTAACCAGCCGTGCCTGCCACCACTCATCATCGGAGGCATTGATGACATGAAGGATGTCCCCATAGGAGAAACTCAGGCCTTGGCTAGGGAGGCAACTGTCCCTGGTCCTGTCGTAGTCAAAAAGAGCCCTGGGAAAACCAAACGAAACAATACATACATCAACAGTGCGCTAGAAGAGTAGGTGTTCAGGTTTCATTGTAAAACATCTGTTGTGTCTGGTTAAAGAATGGGTGTGAGGTTACATATACAGAGACAACAGTGCATCATTGGACATCTGCACCTTTTTGTTGTTTGAATTGGTTTAGCAGATGCTTTCTCACTAAAGACAACTTACAATACATTTCCTACCAAAGGCATAGCAGCTATTTTAGAAATATTTCTGTACACTACCAAAGATTTATTTGATTCAAAGTATAGCAAAAACAGTAAAATTTTGAAATATTTTTACTATTTAAAATTTGTTGAAAAATATTATAAAATAATAAAAAATTATAAAAAAAGAATAAAAGAATAAAAATTATAAAAAAAAATTATAAAAAAAGAATAAAAAATTGTTTTTTATTTGAATATATTTTAAAATGTAATTTATTCCTGTGACTTCAAAGCTGAATTTTTAACATCATTACTCCAGTCACATGATCTTTCAGAAATCATTCTAATATTCTGATTTGCTGCTCAAAAACATTCATTATTATTATTATTATTATTATATTGAAAACAGCCAAGTAGAATTTTTTCAGGTTTCTTTGATGAATATAAAGTTCAGAAGAACAGCATTTATCTTAAATAGACTTTATAAATATATTTATCATCACTTTTGATACATTTAAAGCATCCTTGCTAAATAAATGTATTGATTTCCCCCCCCATATGCAAATAATTACATTTTATAAAATAATCAAATAGAAAGCAGTTATTTTGAATAATGAAAATATTTCACAATATTACTGATTTTGCTGTATTTTTGATCTAATAAATGCAGGCTTAGTGAAGCAGAAGAGACTTCTTTACAAAATGTAAAAAATCAAATTGTCCAAAAACTTTTGACTGATAGTGTACATCCTCCCACTTGTTGCAAGATTATTAGTATAAGTCTCTCATACTCAAAAAGGCTGCATTTATTTAAAAAAATACAGTAATAACATGAAATTTAAAATAACTATTTTAATATTTTTAAAACGTAATTTATTCCTGTGATGCGAAGCTGAATTTTCAGCAGCCATTACTCAGTCTTCAGTGTCACATGATCCTTCAGAATCATTCTAATACACTGAGTCGATGCTCAAAAAACTTTTCTTATTATCAAAGTTGAAAGCGGTTGCGATGCTTAATATTTTTGTGGAAATATTTAGTGGAAACAGTGATACATTTCACATGATTCCTTGACAAACAGAAAGTTCAAAAGGGCATTTATGTGAAACTAATATCTTCTGTAACATCATAAATGTTTTTACTATCTCTTTTGATCAACTGAATTTGTCCATGCTGAATAAAAGTAAATCTATTGTGCAAATGTAAAATTCAAATGGGTCTGATACATTTTGTAGTCTGCATAAATTCACGCATACGATTCACTCCGCGCTATCGTGTCTCTGAACCGAAGCAGAACGTGTCCACGCTGTGGCAGTTCACGTAACACAGTGTGAAACCAGACTTCATTCTGCATATTTACACTGTCTGAATCGTTCCCTATACCCTATAAAAAAATGCAAATTCTGTGAATAAGTGACCGATATCAGCCGCAGCTTCATTGTGTATCAAATTTTGAATACTTGTGTCTTGTAAATGTGAATTGTGTCATTGTTTTGGAGCACACTAGCTTAAAGATAACCTTATAAACATATTCATTCTGAAATCCAAAAAACTTTTTGATTTTATGGGGACTCCAGGGCACAATAGTGATATAAGATCCCAGTAACATCACAACAGAGAAATCAGATGGCAGATGACGTAGAGTATAGAAAATACAGTCAGGCATTGTGTTTAAACCTGAATGTTTTTACCTCGTCAGACAGGTAAATCCAAATGAAAGGAGGAAAACCAGTAGAGCAGGTCTTCCTGTTTTTCTACATACCTCTCTCCTAGGAAACACTAACTACAAGCCCACCGAGACATACACACATAGTTTGCTACACAGCCAAACTGAGGACATCATCAGGCCTCTGTTTTAAGATGGAGTAGCGCAGGGTGGGATCAGCACTGACTGACAGGCCTGTACCATTCTGACACACTTTTATCTCATCACTGCATTCACAAGAACGTGAAAACGCCTTGAGATCTCACACTTAACATTAACACGTGCAGTCAGCTGACTCATGAACCCGCAGCAGCTGAACGCCGCGTTAAGCACAGCTCACTTTGGGTGCGAGCCATCGTCAGGAGGCCACACATTAATTAGACAGATTATATATTTATTATGTGCATAACTAAACTTACTATGTAATATGGGATGTTAAAGGGATAGTTCACTCAAAAATGAAAATTGTGTCATTAATTACTCACCCTCGTGTCACTACAAACCTGTAAGACGTTCGTTCATCTTCAGAACACAAATTAAGATATTTTTAATGAAATCCAAGAGCTTTCTGATTCTGCATAGCCAGCAACTGACACGTAGGCCCAGTAGGTAGTAAGGACATTAGGAATGTAATGATATCAAAATCTCACAATACGATGATATCACGATATGAAGTCCACAATACGATATTTATTGCGATATTTTAACAAAAAAGAAAAAGACAAATGAAGACTTTTAGGAAAAAAATTTAAATTTTGTGCATTTTTAAAGTAAAATTCTTCTATCTAATGTACTTCAAAAGAGAGTTCAAAGTAAAGAGCTCCAACAAACAAGAAAAACTTCTTAGTTAAAAATTTAGTTAAAATTCTTTTAAGTCAGAAAAAAGTCAGTGAATTGATTGTACCTGAACTTGAAAGAGAACTCGACCCCCTTTTTATTTGTGATATACTGTGTCAGTCTAAATTACATTCACACTGGTATTTTAGAAGCCAAACTAATTGGAATATAATGCTAAAGATTTTAATATTATTGTTATTCCTTAGACATTAATAGCCATATCTTGTAAAACAACTGCACTGTAAAATAAATGAAAATGAATATTTTAAAGGTATATTATTTTTGCTTTACACTACAGCAGGGAAATTTCAATACTTCTTTCCTAATCTCTACACTTGAAAGAGATGTTTTAAATTTGGACTGCAGTAACATTACCCATATAAACTACAAGCTGTTAGCAATTCATACTGCACTTTTATTATTATTATTATTATTATTATTATTATTATTATTATTATTCATAAGCTTATATTTTGACGGAAACGGCAGTAGAACCTTTATTTTGAAGGAAAACATCAGTGTAAACAGGCTTACAGTGAAAATGCGTCTCACTACAAATCAAGTGAAATGCTGTAATCATCTTCTGCAAAAATATAGCATAACTGGTGGCCGTTGCGTTCCCAAAGGCACGCTAAACTCACAGCACATGCAATAAACGAGTTCAATGCTTTCATTGTGAATGGAGCTGTTCTGAGGTGCGGAAAACACTGGATCACGAGCTGATCGTGAGAACGAAGCACACACTTCACGTTGAAACGTGCAGCGAAAACAGACTTGATGTAGGGATTAAGCTATATTGTGTTTTCGGTTTCGGGCATTATAGCCCGAAACACAACTTCAAAGACCTTTTATGTTAGAATACTTTACAAATCTACACTTTTTGCCCAGAGGGCCTATATCGTCTCATATCATCATGTGACCACGATAATATCATGACAGTTTTGCGATAGCGATACCATGATATTGATAATATCGTTACATCCCCATAGGACATAGTTAAAATGGTCCATATCACATCTGTGGCTCAACCTTAATTTTAAAAACGGGCATTGTTATTTTTGTTTTCTTTGTTTACAAAAAGTATTCTCATAGCTTCATAACATTGCGGTTGAACAATGTCATATGGACTAGTTTAAAGATGTCCTTATAGCTTTCTTAGTTGCATTGCTGTCTATGCAGGGTCAGAAAGCTCGCAGATTTAATCAAAAATATCTTAATTTGTGTTCTGAACAAAGGTCTTACGGGTTTAGAACAACATGAGTGCGAGTAATTAATGACAGAATTTTCATTTTTGAATGAACTATCCCTTCTGAATGAAAAAGCACCCTTATTGACATGTTTATCGAATATCAGTAGAACTGAATGAAGTAAAACAAGGATGAAGAGGGTACCTGACATAGAGGGAGCGTTTCTCACTGGTGCGGAGGGAGCCGGAGCCAGAGCTCATGCTGCTGTTCATCATCTGCTCCCTCAAGTCGTGGATCTTGGACTCAAAACGACTGTATTCTGGAAAGAGACAAGGCACACAATCCGTCAGCAACACCTATATTTACAGTGATATTCCGGGCTTTGCTCCAGGTTTTATGAGTGGAGGTGCTTGTAGCGCAGGGCAGAGAAGGAAAGCTCAGCAGCTTATTGAGAACTGATTAATGACCTGGAGAACAGATGGATATTAATCATGTATCTGCATGAGCTATACGCTAATATCTCCTGCCAGATAATTAATTATGCATATTAATTAAGTAGAACATGCACTATTCAGTACAAAGGAATGAAAACCTCCAACAAACGTCGGGACCATAATCATTTTTCACAGCGAACAAGGCTCTCGTTTCAGGGAGCAGCACTGAAGCATGATGGCCGATTGTTCGGCGGTCTTTTAATTAAACGTGTACACCTCTGCTGCAGTGTGGTCGGGCAACTCACAATCTTAGCAACCGAATTACACACTGAACTGCACAGGCAAACAAGGATATTGCATAGTCAAGGAAAGACTATTGTTTTCTTACGCACTGAGATTTACCTTGTAATTCCACTACAGATCATCCATAACAAAGACTTTATGCTTTTTAACCTGTTTCATAACCAAGGATCAAAAAGTCCACCTTCCAAAAAAAAAAACCTGAGGCAGGAATTCCAATTTTTATGAAAATCTAAGCACTTAAACTCATAATGGTAGTAACTCTAAAGTCTAAAACTCAACGCAAAGTCGAAACTTGGACTTCATCGTCAGCAGAAACTGCGCCTGCAGGGAGCTCCTTTGTAAACGCCCTGTCTATCACAAACGGGTTAACAACACGCTGGAATGACAGGGCAAGGTAAAGTAACCTGACACCACCTGCCTGTAACCAGGGGAACACCCCAGCGGAGAGGTGGAAGGAAATGGCTCGACAAACTTCTTGAAAAAACAATCATAGCAAAAAAGAGAAGCTAAATATACCGCATTAGAGAGAACTTTGTTTGCAGTATAAAGCTTAGTATTCTAAATAGACACCAGTAGCTTCAAAATCCACTGCAATCATCTAAAGAATAAAGCAGAAAGTAAATTCACCCCACTGGTCAAACACTCTACTGGTAATACAATACACATATGACAGGCGACACAGACAGCTGGGTCCTCTCAGCCTGTCAGACACCTAGTTCACAACATACAAAGGCTAAAGCGCAAGGTCTTCGTTAAGTGTGACCCGTCAACATAAGATCTGGGGAGAATCTGGGCCAGCTCTGCCTCACACTCACATGGCCTCACTTGCCTTCATTATGTGCAGGGCTTTTATTTTTGGGGAGTGGGGATTGGCTGCAGGCTGCCTCTTTGTCAATGCTGTTATATAATATTGCAGCCATGTGCTTTCAGCATGAAAGCATGTATAGGGACAAGGTTATGACTGGTACAGCTCTCATCAGGCATGCAAGTTAGTTCCACAAACAGGCTGAATTATTGAATTCTGATTATTTTATCTGATCTCTGAATTAATGAGCAATGTGTAGCATCTCACAATTTCATATGAAAAAACATATTATAATAATGCACAGTAATGAAAGAGAATGTATATTCATTTCGCGGTTTGCTAAAGACTAGTTTCAACAGTGTTATTAAATTATTTGTTTTTGAAGATTACATTACAAGTAAGCATTAGATGACCACAAAGTCATCTCATTTTAAAAATATGGACATGCACAACACATGCACATCTAACTATGCATTACTGGTTGATATACAACCAATATTCATAAATAAAATGAAAAATTTTATATCAGCCAGTAGCCAGTATAGTTCGGACACATTGTACATCCCTAAAAATAATACATTAAACATATGAAAAGTTCAGATGCAAAAGCCTCTAAATCCACCTGACGTCTTTCTTTAAAAAAAATGCATTTTTACCAGGCTCTGATGTATAGTTTTCTATGTAAGTATTGGTAGTTCTGATTGGGCTGAGGCTGGGATTTCAGCGAGTTTGACGTAAAAGTATTTGAAAGACGTATAATATGTGTCAAGAGCATTCACTCAGTATCATTATCTAATTTTTGACCGAGATGGCTTTTAGCTGGTTTTGCATCTGAACTCTTCATATAAAATACCAGTCAAAAGTAAAAGTAAAAACAGTAAAATTTTGAATATATATAATTTGAATATATTTTAAAATATAATTTATTCCTGTGATTTCAAAACAATTTTTTTCATTCATTACTCCAGTCACATGATCCTTCAGAAATCATTCTAATATTCTGATTTGCTGCTCAAAAACATTTATTATTATTATTTTGAAAACAGCCAAGTAGAATTTTTCCAGGTTTCTTTGATGAATAGAAAGATCATCTATCATCTGAAATAGAAATCTGTTGTAACATTATGCATGGCTTTATCATCACTTTTGATCAATTTAAAGCATCTTTGCTAAATAAAAGCATTAATTTCTATAATGAATTTTTATATGCAAAAAATAAATAAATAAATAAAACATCTTACTGTTCAAAAACTTTTAACTGGTAGTGTACTACACATCCCTAAAAAATAAAAATAATATACCTAAAAAAAAAAAAAAAAAAAAAAGAACTAAACTGTAAATGTGACTGCTGTAATTGTTTTAAACAACTTGAGACTACATGCTTTTTATTATTATTATTATTTTTTTTTTTTTTTTTTTTACATGGAGCTGTAAAAGCTATTTTGCAAAAAAACACGTTTTGGTTGCTCTTAGTGTTCCAGTGCATCATTATGTATCGATTAGATAAATAAAGATGCAGCAAAATGAAGTAGCGACTAACTTTTTTTCTATATTGTGACGTACATTCAAGTTAAATTAATTACCAATAAAAAAATAAATGCACTCGATTCTACTCATTGGTTGTTTTTGAATGGAGGCAGATCTGAATGTGAGCTTACAGTTGATTGTAAGAAAGAGGCAGCATTTAAGTGGACAAAAAGAGACGTCTGTCATTTCACCAGTAAACTGATTTATGATATTCGTTTAAAAAAAGTACAAGGTCAAAAGAAAATTTAATCCACAATAAGTTTGCAACAGGATCAATAACATAAAAATAGAAAATATACAAGGTGAATTTCATTTTAATGGTTTAAAATATATATTGTGTCATTTATGTACATAAACATGGAATGCAAGGCCAAACAAAAGTATGTGCTGTAAACATTTGTTCCCGTTAGACACAAATGCCTCACGGTTCAAGTTCAATCACTGTCCCCGAAGTTAATGTGTGACATGAGGAGTTCAAATTTTAACAGAAGCCGGTCTACAAATAGACTCTGTCCCCTTCTTACACACACACTCAAGTACAAAGCCATAATGTCTCTCATAGTGCTGGTTCCCACCTAATTCAATGAGCTATTCTGGCACAAATTAATGTGTCACTTCTATTTCTATGTAGACGTAAGAGCCCTTGGGAGGGAGAGGCAGGCCATTTATACTCTAGGAGCGTCTGACTAAGGAGGAATATGGGGGAGAGCGTGCCGAAACAGATAACTTACACTGCAACATTCCTGTCATTGCTCACATAGACACGAGAGGATGAACTATGCACTGACATACTAAATATTAGTTACAGTGGCGGTTAATGCACTTCAAATCTTGTCAAGGAGGATAATTGATTTCCTATCCTCAGTGCCAGTCAAATGTGTCTACTGTTTGGTGGTTTCACCTAGTTGACATCATGATAGTCTAGGGAAATTATTTGAAAATGTCAAAGCATAAGAAGCAGGAACACATTTCACAAACAATATAACAACAATACAAAGTTTTCGTGTTGTAGTTTACACTTAAGTACAAAGTGACAGTCCTGTTTGACATTTCTTCAGGTAATGTGACTTCCTGAATGGGCCCTTCCCTGCACCTGTCCTGAGCTCTGCATATAATAACGCATTAAACAAACATGACGGCGAAGCGTCAGGCCTCAAAGTGCAAATATCCCGGATTATTCTGACAGAACTTTAGTTCAAAGGTGAACTACCCTCCTCTTCATATTGAATGAAAGCACCATGATATAAAAAAAAATGAAGCTCTAAATGCCTTGCTGCTGTTTGGTCTTGTTTATGGTTTGAATATAAAACATTTCTCGCGAAATCCTCGAGCAAACAGTTTACCTGTGTAGCGCAGCAACACAAACTGACTAACGTTACTAGCCAAGAAACAAACTTCATGACGTCAGCCCAACGGCTGAGCAGCCTAATAAATGTTTTTTTTTTATAGTTTTCATGACTTTTATTAATTTTTAAACGCACTACACTATGTTAAACATGTAACTCGAGACAACAGAAATCCATTGTGAACAAACAGCGACGCTTTCCCCTTTCAGCACAGCATATTGAAGCACATAAAGCAATTCCACTGTCAGTTTACGGTTTAATAAAACCATACTTTAAACATATATTTTCTGAAAATACGTTACTCTGTGAATATGAGTTGAGGTAATCTTACCCGGCGGCGGCTAAAGCGCTGTGTTCAGCTCAACCTCTCGTTGTCCGGCTCACTCGAACAAGCATTTTAGGTAAGAAGAAACGAGTCGAACAATAGAGAATAAACTCGCGAAGGCTGCACACCGGCGTGAGGAGACCAATATCGCTTTATTTCGTTTCTAATCGGCACGAAAAGTAAATAAATAGTAAAGAGTTTAAAGAAAATGTTTCGGTCTGTCCTGCTTCGCTCCTCCCATTCCAACAGCGGCACCTTCTTCTTCTTCAAAACCGACTCTCATTCGCGCCCGAGACGCGGGATTTCAATCCGTCCCGCTCCGCTCCATATCTCCAGTCAGAGAGACTCTCTAGTGATCCAAATGAAACTTGACTATGCTCCAAAAATAAGCTTACAAACGGTAAACTCAGGCTCTTCCTTCACTCTGTGGTTTTTAGTCCATTTAGTTCTTTCCCCCCTTTTTTCTCTCTCAGGTTGATCCCTCCCACTTCTGGCACAGTTTCATCCCAGTAGTTTCATTCAAGCGAGTGAACTGTTGGGAATCCGGAGAATCGGTTCTTTTGAACAGTTCAGTTCAAAGAACCGAATTCAGTTATTCTTTTACGTCATCGCACGATCCGATGTGTGGCACATTAAACCGAGGGCTACTGATCAAGCAGACCTATTTCCGATTACTGTAATTTTCCTAGAGACTCCCAGTTGCGATTCATTTTATAAAAAGATATTTACCCCCAGCTTCAAAGACAAGACTAAAATGTAAGTCTGAGCTGTTTTAACTGAAAGAAACTTGCACTGACCTATCTTAAAATATATCAGATCTATAAATATATTTTGTCTCAAGATGGACACCGCCCTTATGAAAATAAACCATGGTTTTACTAAATAAAACCAAAAAACCATGGTTACTTAAACCATGGTAACCACAAATTAACCATGTTCTTGCTACACTAACCATAGTTTAAACATGGTATTTGTTGTAAAACTATAGTTGTACAAATGGTAATCAATGCGCCAAAAACATGGTTACTACACTTTTACTATAATAAAACCATGGTTATTTTTTGTAAGGGCAGTAATTCTTTTTTCTAAGGCAGTAATTGAACTATGGCCTAGTCCTGGCTTAGTCTAAGCCCTGTCTGTGAAACCAGGCATTAGAATCTAAATGTGACCCTGGACCACAAAAACAGTCATAATTCAATTATTAAATTTTGAATAAATAAGCTTTCCATTGATGTATGGTTTGTTAGTATAGCA
Organism: Labeo rohita; assembly: GCF_022985175.1. Taxonomy (NCBI): domain Eukaryota; kingdom Metazoa; phylum Chordata; class Actinopteri; order Cypriniformes; family Cyprinidae; genus Labeo; species Labeo rohita. The sequence goes on from NC_066882.1 coordinate 9,176,070, forward strand.
CAATATTTGGCCGAGATACAACTATTTGAAAATCTGAAATCTGAGGGTGCAAAGGAAATCAAAATATAATCGCCTTTAAAGTTGTCTAAATGAAGTTCTCACCAATGCATATTACTAATCAAAAAAAGTTTTGATATATTTACGGTAGGAAATGTATAAGATATCTTCATCGATCATTTTGACCCATACAATGTATTGTTGGCTTTTGCTACAAATATATCCATGCTATACTTCAGGCTGGTTTGGTGATCCAGGGTCACAAATATCATTTGCTGTAATGAACTGCTCACTGTTCAAAAGATTCGACTCAAAAAATGATTCATTCCAGTGAATTCAGAGAAATTTCAATGGCACTTTCTATGCATAGTTCTGGATAAAGCTGTATTATTGAACACTTCACTAAACAGAGTATGTCAAACAAAAATCCTCCCCTTTAATTCTTCAAAAGCCAACCAACCATCAGTCTCCAAATGTCCTCATTCGCAAAGAAGGAATCTTTCTCATAAACTAGGCGAGGCTAAGTAGTTCACCTTTCTTAAAGGAGCATGCAGAAGTACGCCACTGTGATCGAGCGATTACAGCAGCAGGCAAGACACAACAGGCAAGCATGGGTGTGTGAAGAAAGTGAGAGTAGTTTGGGGTCTTGATGCAATAATCCCACGCAAGTACAGAGGTGATCTTTTCTTAGAATCACAGTTTATTTATTCATTGCTCTTAAATGAATTAATGCATATTTTAAGAGCCTATAAAAATCTAACTTGCATGCATCAGCTTAAATCTCATGCATTGTCCTCTAGGGAGCATAATTTCTTTTGCAGTACGTCATGGATACACACTAAAAGAGCCACTCTACCTTCTGGTCTGTACTGGGCAATGATGGTCACCGTCTGTCCAGCCCTCTTCAGTGCAGCAGCAGCCTGCTCATGGGTAGCATTGCGCAGGTTTACACCATTCACCTGGGACAATACCATGGCAACAGATTAAAACAACAACCCCCATACGCTCACGCAAATCACATGATGCAATGTTAGCTCTAAGACTTCATACCAATTTAAAGAGCAGATTGTATTAGAGATAATGAAAAAAACATTCCTCTTTCTTTCCATATAATATACACTACCAATCAAAAGTTTTTGGACAGTAAGATTTTTCATGTTTCAAGTCTCTTCTGCTCACCAAGCCTGCATTTATTTGATCCATAATACAGCAAAAGCAGTAATATTGTGACATATTTGTACTATTTAAAGTAACCGCTTTGTTATTTGTTATAATTATTGAAATGAATAGCCCATTTTTGTTTAGCAAGGATGCTTTAAATTGATCAAAAGTGATGATAAAGACATTTATAATGTTACAAAAGATTTCTATTTCAGATAAATGCTGTTCTTTTGAACTTTCTATTCAATAAAAAAATCTGAAACAATTCTACACAGCTGTTTTCAACATAATAATAATACATGTTTTTGAGCAGCAAATCAGAATATTAGAATGATTTCTGAAGTATCATGTGACTGAAGTAATGATGCTAAAAATTCAATCGCAGATTGAATTTGAAATCACAGGAATAAATTACATTCTAAAATATATTCAAATAGAAAGCAGCTCTTTTAAATAGCAAAAATATTTTTAAAATTACTCTTTTTGCTGTACTTAGAAATGAGAAATTAATAGAAATTAATAGCCTATTTTTGTTTAGCAAGGATGCTTTAAATTGATCAAAAGATAAATGCTGTTTCAGATAAATGCCGTTCTTCTGAACTTTCTATTTATTAAAGAAAGCTGAAAAATTTGAAATCACAGGAATAAATTACATTCTTAAATATATTCAAAAAGAAAGCAGTTCTTTTAAATACTAAAAATATATTTTTTTAAATGTACTCTTTTTGCTGTACTTAAAAAATCTTACTGTTCAAAAACTTTTGACTGGCAGTGTACACTAAAGAATATATATGTCTGGGGCCAGAACAATTTTTTTAAAAGAAATGAATGCTTTTATTCACAGAGGATGCATTATATTGATTGAAAGTAGGAGTAAATCAATAATGTTCTTTCTGTTGTTTCCGTCAAAGAATCCTGAAAAATGTATTGCGGTTTCCACAAAAATAGCTGTTTTCAACACTGATAATAATAACAAATGATTCTTATACAGCAAAATGATTTTTGAAGGATCATGTGACACTGAAGACTGGAGTAATGATGCTGAAAATTCAGCTTTGCATCACAGGAATAAATTACATTTTAAAGTATATTAAATTAAAAACAGTTACTTTGAATTGTAATAATATTACAATGAACATATGCAGTATGCATATCCTATGGAAGCTTGTTTACACCACTGGATAAAAAAAAACAAAGTCAGAATTGGGAGATCAAATATTGCGATTACCAATTTTATTTTTGAATTCCATTGCGAAAACAGGCTTCCGTATAAGACACTTTACGAGACACTTCTTGTAATTTTAATAATGCTTGAGTAAACTTGAGTGTCATGGACAGTTACTAACCGACAGGATGCGGTCTCCTCTCCTCAGCTCTCCGCTCAGGTCGGCTGGCCCACCTGCCAAGATGAAAGACACGAAGATGCCCTCTCCGTCCTCCCCGCCCACAATGTTGAATCCCAAACCTGTGGAACCCTTGTGCAGCAGGATCTTCCGCGGCTCCCTGCCAAGCAGAACGACAATGTCAGAAATCAGGATAGACCCAGATCACCACAGCAGCAGGGAGAGGGACGAAAGACAGACATGTATGTGCAATAAAAAAGAAATATAGTGGAAAAACCTCATTAGGAAGTTTGAGAGTGGGGTGGTTTCAAAAATATTCACAAAGCGTCATTCATCCCAGAAAGAATGAGAATTCAGAGGGCAAAGGAACAATAATAACGTTTCAGTCTAGCCAGAAGGTAAATTATTATTTTGCATTTCGTTTTTCCTCCTGTCGCTTACAGAGAGCGGAAATCGAGATGAACAGATTCAGACGCTCTAGTCACGACTAGAGGAGACTGGCAAACTTTCATCCACAACAAAGCTACACAGCAAGTGTTCCAGATTTGTTCCAGAAATGAGCGCTAACACATACACACCGACAACTAACACACTTTCTCACTCGAGCACAAAACACATTCACACATCGAGCTCATCCCTGCCTCGTGCAGGACTGCGGTACTGTTTTAGCAGCCGTGATTCATCTGCAGGCAGAGAGGCATTCCAGACTGCCCAGATCTGGCACACCAGCAAGACTCGACTGCATTCAGGGGCCATCAAAAACCATTTCCGAATGCACAGCAGAATAGTGCACAAAAACCAGTTCCCACATCCACAATTGTAGTGACAGCTCCCAGCTCTCAGCAGTGCAGTACGCATGTTTCTCATTAGAATTCTACACGGCTGGCTCTCGACATGAACCATTCCATCTCCATTGCCCATGGTACAGCTTTATGATGCTGAAAACAGCACTTTTATGTGAGCGGACAAGTTATGCTTTTAGGAAGTGTTTTGTCCATATATGAAACATAAAGAACTTACAAACTAAATGTGGTGTACTGGAGTGCAAATCAATTTACTGAGAACCTAATCAATTTAATGCAAGTAGTAAACAGATTTTAATCACCTTTTTTTGTACCTCTGTTTACTACATGGCACACTGTAAAACCATGGCGTACACAACAGCTCTCTGCTTTCTGCCTCTCTGATGGTTATTTTTTAATTCCTCTCTATTGTAGTCTGTATGTTGACAAATTGCAAATGCTCACACACACTCATTTTAAACATGCATGCTAAACAACTGTGGTTGATGAACTGGAAATACTGGAACAAGAATGAATTGTGTTTGGTTATCCTCTTTTGAACATGCAATGTATGCAATTGTCATAATCAAACCTGTTAAAACCCTAAAGATATACCAGACAGGGTTGTGAATAATTCAGAACTTTTTTTTAAGAACGAAAAACTATAATTAAAATGAAAGTAAAATGACTTTAAATGCTTTTTTCAAAACGTTCAAACAGAACTTTGAGTTTCATTCCATTCAAATTCAAATGACAATTCTATGTTTGCCCAATTTAAATTTAAATTCAATTAATTTCTGACACAACCCACATAACAAATGTTGATTAAACACTAAGACCAGGTTTGATTAAATAATAATCAAAATGAATCAAAACAGAGGAATATGAAAATGATTATTGTGTATTATGTTAACTGCGTTAATTAAAGGTAATTATTATTCATGTCTAGATCAAACACATATTAGATCTAGACATAAATATACTTTTTGTACTAAGTTGAATATATGCTTTAATTAAAAAGATATGCTGGGAGATAGTACTAAGAATTCACCTTTCATTAAAGTCACACCAAAGCAAATAAAGAAATGAATGAGCGAATATGTTGCTGTACAATTCACAGCTTCCTGGTGCACAACAGGATAAAGCAGTTATCAGATGCAAACAGCCACTCGCTCGAAACCACTACCTGGACCCACCGTACCTGTTCATGAGGTTGATGTTTGTCCTGCCTCGTCTCTCTAAATTGGACTTTACCATAGGCAAGGAAGACGAGATGTTAACCGTGAACATGGTGCCTGCCACTAGCTACCCGGCAGGGTTATGAAGAAAATGATCCCAGGGCTCCGTATCTCACTTCAGGCCAGCGGTGAAGTGCCGTGTGTGTATATGTGTGCTTTCTCTAAGTGTAGGGGGAGTGATGGGAAACAGCACCACATCGCCTGTCACGCCGTCACCCCTGCAGCTACAGGGTAAGACTTAACTCTTACCAAGCCACACCAACATACTCACGCTGCCCAAACACAATAACACAGATGATTTTGAAGTTATCAATCAGGGAAATGATTGGAATGAAAAGTGGGAAATGATTGGAATGAAAAGTGGCTGCTATAAAAAATTGTATTTAGTAAATGAGTATTTGCATTTGCATTTAAAACAATGACTAAGTAGCTATGTGGTTAACATAATGCAATAGTCCATGTGGCACACAAACAAAGTTGCTTTACAGGAAGAGGAAGTTGCTTTTTTGTAATTAAAGATAAAAAAGACTGTTTTTACTTTGCAATAACTTGCAAAATTAATCAGTTAGAATAAGAGCAGAAATGTGCATTAAGGTACATAAAAGGTGTCTATTTTGTATATATATTGCATTGTCTCATCCACCTTGTTTTGCAATGTGGATTCTTAATGGTTTTTTAAAGATGTCTCTGCTGCTCACCAAGTCTGCATTTATTTGATTCAAAACACAGCAAAAGCAGAAAAAAATGAATTATTTTTACTATTTAAAATAACTGTTTCCTAATTGAATATATTTTAAAACATAATTAATTTGTGTGATTTCAAAGCTGAATTTTTAGCATCATTACTCCAGTCACATGATCCTTCAGAGTGATTTGCTGCTCAAAAAACATTTATTATTATTATTATTATGTTGAAAACAGCTGAGTAGATTTTTTTCTTTTTTTTGATGAATAGAAAGTTCAGAATAAACAGATTTTTCTATTCATCAAAGAATCCTGATTTTTTTTAAACTGTTTAAAATATTGATGATAATAATAATAATAATAATAATAAATGTTTATAGAACAGCAAATCAGCATATTAGAATGATTTCTGAAGGATCATGTGACACTGAAGACTGGAGTAATGATGCTGAAAATTTAGCTTTGATCACATTAATAAATTATATTTTAAAAAATATTTAAATAGAAAACTGTTATTTTAGGTAGTAAAAATATTTCAAATTTGTACTGTATTTGCTGTACATTGGATCAAATCAATGCAGGCTTGGTGAGCAGAAGAGACTTCTTTAAAAACAATAAAAATCTTACTGTTCAAAAACTTTTGACTGGTAGTGGAAATGATAAATTGCAGCAAACAAGTGTGTTTGTATTAAAATGATACTCAATAGCCACACATACACACATATTTTGGGACTGTCCTATTCTGCTTCCTTACTGGACAAATATATTTGGTCTTATTAATAAAATTTTTGAGGTTAATTTGCCCAGAGACCCTTTAATAGCTATCTTAGGAGTTAAAACGGATTTAACGGGGAGGAGGTTCTTAAATATACCCATATTATTTATTTATTTACTTATTTATCTATTTATTTATTTTTCTTTGAATAGATCGGCTGGTGAATTTTGTCAATTCTATATATTTTGACCCCATCCAAAGCTGTTGTTCTGTGTTTATTGTTTTAGATTGTTTTGTTACAGTTTTTTTTTCTTTTGTTCTTCTTGTCATGCTGTGAAATGCAGTTTTGCTATAAAACTTTGTAAAAATTTAATGTGAAAAAGAATTTCATGTACGAATTAAGATACTTTGTTATTCTCATGTCTTGCAAGAAGATGTATGTTAATAAAAAATAAGTAAAAAAAAAAAAAAAGATACTTCATTTTGCAACATCAAGAAGCATAACGAGCTATTTTGTACAGCTAAAAACAACTAGGAGTGATTGACACCAGAAGCCTCAATCGTTCAAGTCACAAATTGCCATGCCTCAAGTCACGAATTGCCATGCCTATGTTAAAAACAATATGGTGGACATCATCTTTTGTAGAGTGTTTATTATCACTTCTTCTCCAATAATTTCTATTGCATATGAGCGCCCACCGCCACCCCAACTTTGTGGCACAGGCTGAAATTACCCAACCTCACTGAAGGATGACCACAAGGCTCAGAGGTTTACAAGGCTGCAATGCCCCGGTGCAGTCTGTGTGCCTCTCTTTCCGCTCTAAGTAATTGGCTCTGGTTGGGTGATTAATGGTGGACACAGTGGATACTGTTCTCCGGAAACATGCAGAGATATAATTCTCTCTGGAAAACATGTTCTCTTTGGCAGGATCACAGGCTCACATGGGCTCCAGTGCTTTCAAAGCTCTAGGTAAAAAGCACCAATCTCTTCCTCAGAACGCACTACTTCAGTCCCATTTGACATCACGCCAAGAGACGTTCAAGATATTTCCAGCTTCTCCGAGCTGCTAAGAATAAACCGAGTGTGTCAACAGTTTACAATCAGGTGCGTCACTGAGTAAAGCTGCCAAAAGTACCCCTGCTTCAGTCATATTAAATCCCGCCTGTTATTTACACAGTATAAACTAAACCTAATGAAAAATGATGAAATGACTTGACACTCATAGTGTTGCTTTATTTGCAATAATGTTGTAAAAAGATTTAGATTCTGAATTGTCAGTTGTACTGAGAAAAAGAAGCTTATAGTTATTCAACTGGGGAAAGGTAGCAGTGCAATGAGTGCAAATGAGTGCAAATTTACAACTTAAGTACTACTAAGTATTTGAAACATAACTATACATATAAACCAAATTTGCCAAAACCTCTAAGTAGGAATAATCATTAAAATAAAATGGCAGACAGATTCAATTTTATTTAATTTTATTTAACTAGACATAAACAGTGTTGACATGTATTACGCTCACCAATGCAACATTATTTGACCAAATATACAGTAAAAACAGCAATGTTGTAAAATATTACTACAATTTAAAACAACTTCTCTATTTTAATATTTTAGAAAATGTAATATATATTAGTGCTGTCAAATCGGTTAATCGCATCCAAAATAAAAGTTTGTGTTCACATAAAATATGTTTTGTACTGTGTTTATTTATTATGTATATATAAATACACTAACTTACATGTAAACATTTAGGAAATATATGTAATATATATTTATATTAATATATAACATGAATCATATATATACGTGTAAATATATCTTAAATATATACACACACACACACACACATATATATATATATATAGCATATTTGAAACAGAATTATTTGTAACATTTTAAAAGCTTTTTAATCAAGTGCATCCTTTCTGAATAAAAGTATTTATTTCTTTAAAAATGAATTATCAATGAACCCAAACTTTTGAATGGTGTATATTTATTATATATTAAATAATGAAGATTTTAGTGACTAAAGATACAACAATTTTACTTTTATTTAATTATTTTTAAAGTTACATTTAATGTAAATAAAATCAATTAAATAAATTATTTAATTTATATAAAATGTAAAATATTTAATATTAAATATCTTTTTTTTTTTAAAAATCATTAAAATATTAAAATATTTAATTTATATAAATTCAAAAATATTTTATTTAATAATTTTTTATGTATTGAGTTTTAGTTTACATAGTCTGCATCATCAACCATAACCAGATAAACTGCAATGCACAGCTTTTCAACACTATATCTGCTTACAAATTTAAAAACTGCTTATTAATAGAGGTAAACTAAGGTAACAAACGGTTACTAAGCCCCTAGTGTGAATTTTACATCCCAAATAAAGACCATACAAGCGGCTGGAGCAACTCTACCCTGCAGCACTTCTAGTTCTGTCTAACAATTTTTTTCTTTCTCAGAATCCCCAACCTCTATTAGGTTTAATATTCACCCAGTTGTGCATGTGGCACTCTTTAGTCATGAAACACATCAAGTCTCACCAAATGATGTAATGTACTGAACGGAAAAACAAACTCCATGAGTCATACAAGGCAGCCATTTCTGAAAACCATAATCAAACATGGTCACGAATAGCCTGAACTATTTGAAATTTGAGACGGTGTGTTTATACGCATCCCTACGTCTGTCTGGCTTTGCGAGCGCCTTTAAATGTGCGTCCGTCATTTGTGAGTGTGTGAGCAGATTGTTATTAGCCTGTTCAACTGACGGCACGGCCGATTGTGTTCTACGATCCGAATGGTGGGTGGAAGATCTCCCCCGAATCTCCATAAAGCAATCAGCTGGTAGAGAAGGCAAGAGGCCGTTAGTGTGTACTGGGTCAGATGGAGGGATCTAAATGTGTCTGTGACTGCCATGCTAGTGTGGGGGATGCACAGATGGGCAGAGGGCCTATCTGAGTCTCTCCTGTGACTCAGTCATGTGCACACACACACACACACAAGCAGAATCCTCCAGGAGTGAACTGTCACTTTACACCGACACAAAGTATATATGCCTGTAAACAACTTTTATTAGCCTCTAGGGAGACCTCCAGGGTGATGGTGATAAGGTTCAGACTTAGTTTGACAGCTTACTTTGGGATAGTGAAGAGCAAAGTGGGATAATACAACACTATTTATGTACTTTGGTAGGCGTAGCCCTGTGCAGATTTAAATATTGTGCTTCATACTGTATGTGTGTGTGTGTGTGTTTGGGCTGCGTGTCAAAGGGAGTGTGTGTTCATGTCAGCACATTATGACAGACTGTCTAAGTGTATCTGTGTGTGTGATGGGCATTGGCACAGCACCCTGTGTGTGTGTTTGTGGCCTGCTATCCCCCGTTCAAAATGAATCATGACAGCTTCAGGAATGTGCGCCACTACTCATTTGTAGTCTGACTGCAGAATCAGCCTCTTGCTTCCCAATACATTTATGGTAAGAGCAGGCCCTACTGTTTATATTTACATAACTGCAACAGAAGCCAAACATTCCTGTGTTGGAAGGCTCCATGAGTATGTATTTCTGTGTTTGGAGAATAATAAATCTTTTGTGACGGCTGCAGTCTTTGTCACACCTACGGGCGGCAGTGCTACTATACACACCGATGATGAGCATACAAACAGACACGTGCAGGACGTTAAAAGATGGGAGGACAGTACTGTTATACACAAACATGATCACACATAAACAAGAATCCTTCATATTGTCTAAACTGGTCTTCTAGGTGTTTTTAGCACATTGCTACAGTTTTATGCAAAAGTTTGGGACCCCCTTGCAGAATCTGTGAAAATGTGAATAATTTTAACAAAATAAGAGAGATCATACAAAATGCATGTTATTTTTTATTCAGTACTGTCCTGAGTAAGATATTTTACATAAAAGATGTTTACAAAAAAATATCTGAAATTATTAAAATAACCCCCTGCAAATTTTGAGAAACCCTTGGTTCTTATACTATGTGTGGTTACCTGGATGATCTACAGCTGTTTTTTGTTTTGTGATGGTTGTTGATGAGTCCCTTGTTTGTCCTGAACAGTTAAACTGAGGACTATTCTTTAGAAAAATCTTCCAGGTCCTGCAGATTCTTCATTTTTCCAGCATCTTTTGCATATTTGAACCCTTTCCAGCAGTGACTGTATGAGTTTGAGATCCATTTTTTCACAGTGAGGACAATTAAGAGACTGAAACACAACTATTAAAAAAGGTTCAAACATTCACTGATGCCCTAGAAGGAAACACAATGCATGAAGAGCCGGGGGGTGAAAACTTTTGAACAGGATGGAGATGTCCAAATTGTTCTTATATTGTTATGTCAGTGAATATGTGAACCTTTTAAATAGTTGTGTATGAGTCCCTCAGTTGTCCTCAGTGTAAAAAGATGGATCTCAAAATCATACAGTCACTGCTGGAAAGGGTTCAAACATGCAAAAGATGCTGGAAAACTGACGAATCTGCAGGAAGAATCTTTTGTTTTGTGGACTATATGTAAACATCCTTTATGTAAAATATCTTACTCAGGACAGTACTAAATAAAAAATAACATGCATTTTGTATGATCTCTCCTGTTTTGTTAAAATTATTCACATTTTCACTGATTTTGCAAAGGGTTCCCAAACTTTTGCATAAAACTGTATGTGCCTGCTAGGGTGCTGCCAGTGACCTCTGTATAAAAAATGCATAGTGTCATTATGGTCCTTACAGGGCTCCAGTACTTCAGTCTATGGATTCTACCAGCCCTAAATTGTAGGTTTAACTGCTAGTAGTGCACACTTTTCAATAAACTGCATTATCTGAGGTATCCACAAGTTGAGGGTTGTTGAAAAATACATTGAATGATTAGCCTGTTATACTATAGAGCCTGTATTACAGTACAGTAAGGATGCAAGGATTAAACAACAAGCACTGACACACAGTGGTACGTAAAGTGGATGATACCCATCCCAGACAGCCAGTCACAGTACATCACTCAGACTAACACTGCTTCAGAGAGCACACACAAAACACCAGGACATTATATGGGCTGGTAAAGGAGGATGGCTTAAACTCACATACTATCTGAGATTATACAAACAGTACTACGTACAAAATGGGCAGAGTACGAATTAGGGGAGTTTGAGGGTGCTAAACACCCCAGTTGACTTGTCAAATGAAGTCAAAAGACTGCAGGCATCTTAAGTATATTTTAATAGCATTTTCAAAGTTCCGATAACCTAAAAAAAATAGTCAGAATGTGCTAAATAGTTGCTTTTTCCTATGGTGATAGCAATAGTGGGCTACTTTGACACTTTCCTTTGGAATCTTTATGGGATGATACCACTCTAATTAGTGGCATTATATATCACTTTATTGTAGACTTACACATCACAAATATATATATATATATATATATATATATATATATATATATATATACACTACCGTTCAAAAGTTTGGGGTCAGTACATTTTTATTGTTTTTTTTTTTTTTTTTTTTTTTTTTTTAAGAAATTAATACTTTTATTCACCAAGGATGTATTAAGTTAATAATTAAAAGTTTATTAGAAGTTAATAATAAATAATTTACATTGTTATAAAATATTTATATTTTGAATAAACACTGTACTTTTTAAACTTTTTAAAATTCATGAAAGAATCCTGAAAAAAAAAATCACAGGTTCCAAAAAATATTTGGCAGCACAACTGTTGATATTATCCAACACTGATCATTCTAATAATAAATCTGCATATTAGAATGATTTCTGAAGGATCATGTGACACTTAAGACTGGAGTAATAGCTGATAAAAATTCAGCTTTTCATCACAGGAATAAATTCTATTTTAAAGTATGTTAAAATAAAAAACATTATTTTATATTGTTAAAACATTTTGTAATATTACTGTTTTTTTTCTATATTTTAATCAAATAAATGCAGCCTTGATGAGCATAAGAGACTTCTTTAAAGACTATTACAAGTCTTACTGACCCCAAACTTTTGAACGGTAGTGTATATTGAAAGATTTTCACTGTATGGGTCATTTTATAAAATATCTTCATTGTGATACAAGTCATACAGATTTAAAACAACATGAGGGTGAGAAAATGATGACAGAAATTTCATTTTTGGATACTATCCCTTTAAAGGGGTCATCGGATGCCCATTTTCCATAAGTTGATATGATTCTTTAGGATCTTAATGAAAAGTCTATAATATACTTTGGTTAAAAATTCTCAATGGTTGTGTAAAACAGCACCCTTTTTACCCTGTCAAAATCAGCTCTGCAAAAATCATCCCATTCTGAGAGATCGTTCCTTTAAATGCAAATGAGCTCTGCTTGCCCGCCCCTCTCTGGTCTTTGTGGAGTAATGAGCTGCTCTGAGAGATTGTTTATTTTAGGCGCATTTAGTGCGTTTAGCTGCTAAGCTTGCTAACTAGCACGTTATTAGGAAAGGTGATTGCAGAGATTCATAAAAAAAACCCTTATACTCACTTCTGCTGTACGTGAAGCTCGATCACGAATAATTTGCACGAACATAGACGCATTTAAGTAGATCGGGAGGTGCATTCCCTTCACAAACAAACGTAATCCACTGTAATCCAAACGTAATCCATCTTTAGCGGCTCAGATGTCGAGAGTTAATGACCACCACTATGTTCATTATTACATCCAGCAACACAACACCTCAATCGCTCAATCTGAGATATTCTTGTCTAACTTACATCCCTGCTCCGGCATCAAAACAATGGAGGTCGGACTGTTACAGCTAAGACGCTCATGTCAATCAACTATCGTGGTTGTGGCATCACACCGACAGGCATCTGAAAATGGCTCGATTTGAAAAAGGGGATATAATTTTTACAGATTAATGTATGGATTTTTATCATTATAGGGTAGATGTGTACATACACTGCCAACACACATTAATGTTCAAACAAAATGTAAAAGTGAACTTTACATCCGATGACCCCTTTAAACCTGAACAGTCTGTGTTCCAAAAGTACTGACAGAAACAATGATTGAAAAAAGACCCTCCTGAATAATTTGCACACTGAAAACGCGACAGACATAGCTAGACCAGAACAGAAAGTGTAAGGTCTTATTAATTTGTGACTTTATTGACTTTAAAGGTGCCTACAGGTCAGTTTACACCAAGGCAAATATTCAGTGTGGAAATTTGGTTCGATAATCATTTTAAATTGAATGAATGTTAATGTGTCTGTTCAGACTGCCACAAACATTTGCATGCCATCAATGAGACTGATTTTCTTTACAGAAATGTTCTAATCTCATTTCCATCTCACAGCGAATAAAAAAGGCCATTCAACAGGATATATATATATATGTGACCCTGGACCACAAAACCAGTAATAAGCAGCACTTGTTTATTTGTAGCAATAGCCAACAATACATTGTATAGGTCAAAATAATTGATTTTTTTTATTGCCAAAATCATTAGGATATTAAGTAAAGATCACGTTCCATGAACATATTTTGTAAATTTCCTACCATAAATATATCAAAACTTAATTTTTGATTAGTAATATACATTGGTAAGAACTTCACTTTAAAGGCGATTTTCTCAATATTTAGATTTTTCTGCACCCTCAGATTCCAGGTTTTGAAAAAGTTGTATCTTGGCCAAATATTGTCCTATCCTAATATAAGGAAAAACTTATTTATTCAGTTTTCAGATTATGTAAATTATGTCAAAAATTTACCCTTATGACTGGTTTTTTGGCCCAGGGTTATATACATATATATAAAGTGACATCTGAGTGGGTAACAGGGTTCCCAAACTTTTTGACTGATTTCCATGACTTTTTTAGTTGTTTTTCAGAAAACGTTGATTACTTCATAGATTGCACTCATAATTTCTAGCTGGTATTTTAGAGTAAGTATTAAAAAAGACTACGTTTGCTGTAGAAATTTCTTTGTGTATGATTTTGACAGATATGGAAATGTTTAAAAAATCCCCTTATATTTCCATTTTTTTTCCAGTACTGAAGAAGTGACCGTCCGTGAGTGAATAAATGAATCCATGTAGTTCTGCTTTTCTAAATGTGCCACCTACTGTTAAAAAGTGAATATGCATTTACATTTAGCTCATCTCCTGTCTTTTTATGCACTGGTCTGAACAGACAAATCTTACATGGAAATCTGACCTAATTTTCATGCTAAACATTTGTGTTGATGTGAACAGGCCTTAAAGGGATAATTTACCCAAAAATGAAAATTCTGTCATTAATTACTTACCCTTGTGTCGTTCCAAACCTGTAAGACTTTTGTTCATCTTCGGAATACAAATTAAGATATTTTCAATGAAATCCAAGAGCTTTCTGACTGCATAGACAGAAATGCAACTGACATGTTCAAGGCCCAGAAAGGTAGTAAGGACATTGTTAAAATAGTCCATGTGACATCAGTGGTTCAACTGTAATTTTATGAAGCTACAAGAATATGTTTAGTGCACATATTCAACAGTTCTTCAACCACTAATGTCACATGGACTATTTTAATGACGTCCTTACCACCTTTCTAGGCCTTGAGCGTGGTAGCTGCATTGCTGTCTATGCAGGGTCAGAAAGCTCTCGGATTTCACCACAAAAATCTTAATTTGTATTCTGAAGATGAACAAACGTCCTACTGGTTTGGAACGACATGAGGGTGAGTAATTAATAACAGACTTTTCATTTTTGGATAAACTGTACCTTTAAGGAGTCACAAGCTAACACAAGCTAACAACGTGCTCCATCTCCTCTATGCTGCAAAGGAGTATGCCGCTCGAGGCAGGGAGCCATTTCGCTTCAAGGCCTTACCTGTATAGCGCTGCAGGTTGCGCTGAGGTAGGGGGAAGGAGGGTGGCCGTGCGGGGGGGTAACTGTCAGGTTAACTAAGCTACGCTAAGCTAAGCCAGGCAGAGCGAGAAGCAGCGGTTAGTACCTGCCGGTGTACGGGACCAGGCTTTGACACAGAGCAGGCGGGGCGGGGCTGCAGCCCACGTCCCCAGACCCCCTGCTGCACAGATGGGGGGAGGGAGGGCTGGTGTCCCCATGAGGTTTGTGGATGGCACTGTAAATGGGCTCGGCCCTATTGGGGGTACAGAAATCACACAGTAAATGGGGCGCTTTCAGACACACAGAGACAGCAGACACAGAGACATACTGTACGAAGACGCGTACGGCACACACATGCACACAGACGGAGACAAACACACACATGCAGAAGTGAGGATGCATTCAGCTGGATGGCAAGAGAGGGACGAGTCAGCTCTGGGGCCCGGGCTGACTCACAGGCTCCGGGGAGTCCATGCTCGGAGAGGTGAAACCCATCTCACGTCCAGGCAACAGTGGCCGTGACTTCAAAACATTTGACCCCATGCCAGAAGCATCTCTTATATCCAGAGTGTTTGTTTGCCGTGTTGCGATTCGTGTCGGAGACTTTATACACCCAGTCATGTTTCGTTAAAGCAATGTTCACAAACACACCACCACAGAGAGGCATTACACACCTCGTAGACGTTCTTCAGCCCACACTCGACACCTACTTCAAATCATTATTTGTTCTATCTTTGCCCAGTTACATCATAAAATCTGAACAGTATCGCCAAAAAGAAATTAAACAACTAAAGCTGAAGAACTGCAGCACAGATTGTGGAAAACAATGTTCTTTTCTAATCAAATGTGATTATATATGGACATGCAAGTGTTGTTTTTTGTGATTTGTGCATGAGTGCATTTGAAAAGTGATGTTTTTGAGTGAGTGACAGGGTTCCCACATTTTCTGACCAATACATTTCTATGATTTTTTTCTAGTTGTTTACATGAAAATTTGGAAAATTCTAGCTGATTAAATATCTTAGAGCCAAAGTATTAAAAAAACTTTATCAGCTGTGGAAATTTCCAGGCCTGGAAATCTTACAAATTCCTTTATATTTCCAGGATTTTATGGTCGTGGGAACTCTGGAGTGAAGAAGTGAGTGACTGTGAGTAAATAGATGAGTAAATCCATGACTCTGACCTGGTGAAGTCCTCCTCCCCCAGCATGTGGCGTGGGACTGGGGAGTACCTTGAGGGAGTGACCTGGGGCGGTGGGTACACTGGTTTAGGCTCCATGCCTCCCATGTAGGCCATGCTGGAATTGTGTCCGACGTGGTTGTCCACCATGGTGGGGAAGGCTGGAGGGAGGCCGAGACCAGTAAAGGGAAAAAAGGCAGATGATTTAACCAGGTAGTTACAGAGGACCAGATCATCTTTAAGATGTGGTTGGGACTGTAGATGTTGACTGTATAGTTTCATTCAAATAAAAAAAATTCAAATTCAAAATAAAAAAAAAAAAAAAATTAATTTAAAAAGCTAAAAATTAAAAAAAATGTAAAATCACACAAACATTCTACTAAAAAATACAGCATTCTAAGATAATCTATAATGTCTTAGTAAGGTTTTTAGACATCAGCACAAATCCTTTTTGTTTTTGATAATTGATAAGGGCTGACACTATTAACTATAAAACTATGAAAACATGTCAAATACAAATTCATAACATACAAATGTAATTTGTAATGGTCAATTTGTGGAAATTTTGAGATGTATACATCTATACATCATCTGAAAGCTGAATAAATAAGCTTTATATTGATGTATTTGATGTATAGTTTATGAGGATATGACAATATTTGGCCAAGACACAGCTATTGGAAAATCAGGAATCTGAGGGTGCGAAAAAAAAAAATCAAAATATTGAGAAAATCGCCTTTAAAGTTGTCCAAATTAAGTTCCTAGCAAAGCACATTACTAATTATTACTAATAATTTATAGTAGGAAATTTTCAAAATATCTTTATGGAACATGATCTTTACTTAATATCCTACGATTTTTGGCATAAAAGAAAAATCGATCATTTTGACCCACACAATGTATTGTTGGCTATTGCTACAAATATACCTGTGCCTTTTAAGACTGGTTTTGTGGTCCAGAGTCACATTTTTAGGAAACCTAGGTCAAATTGAATCCAGTTATCAGGCATCTCATCTGCCAAAAAGCATGCTGACTGTGATGTGCATATACACTACTGAAAATATTTTTTTTGTATGTTTCTGAAAGAAGTCTCTTATGCTCAACAAAGCTGCATTCATTAACACTGAAACATATAAATACAAAATATAAAAACCTTATTTGATCAAATCTTACTGTTTGGAAAGATATTTTGTGAAAATTATTTACAGTAATATTGTGAAATCTTATTACGATTTAAAATAACTATTCTATTTTAATCCTATTCTAGTTAAAATTTAATTTATTCCTGTAATGCAAAGCTGAATTTTCAGCATCATTACATCAGTCTTCAGTGTCACATGATCTTTCAGAAATCATTCTAATGCGCTGATTTGATTCTTAAGAAAAAATTCTCAATTCTTGACAATTCTTTGCTCAAAATAACCACATTTATTTGAAATAGAAATCTTTTGCAACATTATACATAATGTTTTTACTGCTTTTTTATCAATTTAATGTGTCCCTGCTGAATAAAAGTATTAATGAAAAGAAAACCTCTTTTGAACGGTAGCACATTTCCTTTATTATCTAATCAAAAGAGAAAATTGTTATTACTCATCTTCAATTATAATTGCAGGTTACTTTAATGCATTTATGCCTGAAAAGGATTCATGCTGATATTGTCCGTAATTCCACTTTGCATTTTTTAAAAGCAATTTACTGTATGTACAATATTCGTGAATTAAACCATCAAAAAATACTGAACAACATCATAGGTGCACTTTCACTGTGAGACTTGCTCATCTTATCTATTCAAAAGATCAAAATATACACTACCAGTCAAAAGTTTTTGGACAGTAAAATTTTTAATGTTTTTTAAAGAAATCTCTTCTGCTCACCAAGCCTGCACTTATTTGATCCAAAATTCACTAAAAGCAGTAATACTGTGAAGTATTTTTACTAATTAAAATAACTGCTTTCTATTTGAGTATATTTTAAAATGTAATTTATCCTCCGATCAAAGCTACATTTTTTAGCATCATCACTGCAGTCTTCAGTGTTACATGATCCTTTAGAAATCAAATGTGCTGATTTGCTTCTTTGATGAATATAAAGATCCAAAGATCTTTTTTTTTTGAGAAAGAAATTATTGAAATTAATACTTTTATTTAGCAATGTATAATGTTACAAAAGATTTCTATTTCAGATAAATGCTGTTCTTCTGAACTTTCTATTTATCCAAGAAACCTGAAAAAATTATACTCAGCTGTTTTCAACATAATAATAATAATATAGTCTTTTGAGCAGCAAATCAGAATATTAGAATGATTTCTGAAGGATCATGTGACTGAAGTAATGATGCTAAAAATTCAGCTTTGAAATCACAGGAATAAATTACATTTTAAAATATATTAAATAGAAAACAGTTATTTCAGTAAAAAAAAAAAAAATATATATATATATATAAATATATATATATATATATATATATATTTTTTTTTTTTTTTTGCTGTACTGTGAGTAGAAGAGACTTTTAAAAACATTAAAAATCTTACTGTTCAAAAACTTTTGACTGGTAGTGTGTAAAATTAAAAATATATAAAATATTGTAACAAAAATACAAAATACAGTTTCATGCTTAATAAGACATATTCAACCACCATTGGCAGGTGTAAAAAAAAGTTTATTTTGGCTGCTGTGTGCATTTGTGCAGGTGGATTGTGTGAAAGCCTCGTCTCTCAGTGGGAGGGAGGGATCAGTGCTGTGATGGAGCAGCAGTGCAGTGTGTGTGGGTGTCTGAAAACAGCGCCCACTGCTACACCACAGTACTGTTACAAAACTCCACAGCACTCACAAGCACTGCAGCACTCGCTTTCATTACAGGGTTAAAGATAAAAGCAGATAGGGACGTAGGTTATATTTGAACTGACATAACCCTTTCACGTTTATCAATGCAGTAAAAATAGGAATTAAATGGACAGTTTTTAAGCTTGCAAGGACAAAGGGTGGACGGAGATCAGCAAACGAAGGTACGTACTGCTAGAGTAGTCTGGTGGGGCGTACATGTCGTTGAGATGTACTGGTCCCGGCTTGGCCACTTTCAGATAGACCATATCTGAAGTGTTCTTCAGGGCGGCCACAGCCTCCTCATGACGCACATCCTGAAGTATAATGTTATTCACCTGCGAAGGCAGACACACACACGCATGTTACATCGGCTGGTCTCTGAAGCGTGACTCAGAATGTTCACGACAGCACATTTGAAGATGTGGGAAGGAAGCGACTGGAGCGGAGACCGGATGGCCCCACGCTCAGCGACGACACTCCATTCTCCGGCTCTCAGCCGTCCGGTCACAAAAGGAAGGACGAGAGGGAGGGGAAGCTGGAAAGACGTAGTCCTTTTTCCTTTGTAAGGGCACCTACACACTACAGAAAGCTGAGTGTTTGATGGGTAAAAATGTGTCTGATTTGTTCTGAAGGTGTGGAAAGAGCTAGGTCTGTTTTGAATTGGAGTCATAACTGGACCCGCCTCTGTGAAATTCTCATTGGTCAATAGATTTAGTTGTTTATGGTAGTATACACTACCAGTCAAAAGTTTTTGAACAGTAAGATTTTTTAATGTTTATAAAGAAGTCTCTTCTGTTCACCAAGCCTGCATTTATTTGATCCAAAGTACAGTACAATTTGTAAATATTTTTACTATTTAAAATAACTGTTTTCTATTTGAAAGTATTTTAAAATGTAATTTATTCCTGTGATCAAACCTAAATTTTCAGCATCATTATTCCAGTCACATGATCCTTCAGAAATCAGTGGAAATTATAGAAAGGAATACTTTTATTTAGCATAGATGCTTCAAATTGATCAAAAATGATGATAAAGATGTTTATAATTATTATATATTATTGTTTCAGATCAGTGCTGTTCTCCTGAACTTTCTATTCATCAAAGAAACCTGAAAAAAAATTTACTGAGCTGTTTTCAACATAACAATAATAATAATAAATGTTTTTTGAGCAGCAAATCAGAATATTATAATGATTTCTGAAGGATCATGTGACTGGAGAAATGATGCTAAAAATTTAGCTTTGAAATCACAGGAATAAATTACATTTTTAATAGGGCTGTCAAACGATTAATCGCATACAAAATAAGAGTTTGCCTAATATATGTGTGTGTACTGTGTGTAATTATGTATATATAAATACACACAAATGAATGTATATATTTAAGAGAAATATGTTATGTACAAAATATTTTTATTAATATGTAATTTAAATTCTATAAAAATTATAATAAATACATATACTTGTAAATATTTCTTAAATATATACATGAATGTGCTTGTATATACATAATAATTACACACAGTACACACACATATATAAGGCAAACTCAAACTTTTATTTTTTATGTGATTAATTGTGCCAGCCCTAATTTTTAAAATATATTCAAACAGAAAACAGTTATTTTAAATAGTAAAAATATTTCAAAATTTTACTGTTTTTTGCTGTACTTTGGATCTGCTTGGTGAGCAGAAGGCTTCTTTAAAAAACATCTTACTGTTCAAAAACTTTTGACTAGTAGTGTATTCTTTTTAGTAAAACAAAAAATTTAACTTAGTGGTAAAATCAAAGCCCCAACTGAATTAAAACCATCATATTCAAGAAAAGAAAAGGATGTAAAGGTGCACTTCACACGTTTGCAGTTATGGCAGCGATGATTGATGCGTAATCTTTTAATTATGACATTTATGATGATGTCAAACCCTGCTCAGTCTCTGGCATGCAAGTGTTTCTCTTTATCACAGCTGTGTCCTTGTTTGAGTTTGCGCTCAGCTTCACATCAATCACACTGTGGCCCATAAACCTTCACACATGAGATATATCGTCTATAATACGGCATAAAAGCCTACAACAGTGTCTGCGTTCATTGAAGCATAAAGTAATTCACTTAAAAAAAGCCCTGCAAAGATGCATTGTGTGGCCCTGCATATACTGAAGTACACAGATGCATGTGTGCAGGTGAAATCTTACAGCCAGTAGGCGATCGCCTGTCTGCAGACGTCCATCTTTCTGTGCCGCCCCACCTTCGATGATCTTTGTGATGTAGATACTGTTGTCGCCTGGGATGTGCTGGTTGCCTATACCTCCAGCAATACTGAAGCCAAGACCTTGAATGAATGGAATGGAGTTAAATTTTTTAACCAGGACATTTTATGAAGTTGGAGTCAACACGAAATGGCACTCACAACCCATTTTATTTTCTTAATGTGGAAAACATATTATGAAAAATGTTCACTGATGCATTGCGCACGTTAAGAAGTAAACAGGGTCAATCCGTATTCAACACTAGTTCAAAATTACTCTGAACTGCTATAATAGGGATACAGCTCATAATAGCACCCTCTATTGCATTGGTGTGCACATTTAGCTCCTCTAACCTTTAGGCCCTTTGAGTAGGTTGACCTCCAAAATGGTCTCAGGAGGAGCCTGTCTTCTGCGTACCAGCAACCTGACCACCGGGCCGGCCTCCTTCAAAGCCTCTACTGCCTTGCTGTGCACAACCTCTGACACGTCCACATCATTCACCCGCAGAACACAGTCATTTACCCTGAGACACAAGAACAGACGGTACTCATCAAAGGCAACAGAATAATAAGATGATAAATAAAGCAATATAATTGATATATAGAGAGAAACTTCTAAAAGCTAGTGAGCTGCCTTGCTGCATACATAGGAAGCTTCCTTCTAAGATCGCATCAACTGTTAAGTGTCATTGAACCTCTTAAGCAACCAATTTGGAACGCTGTGTTAAGGTTATGTTAGTAAAATTTCAGCATTTTTTTTTACACGATTGGGCATTTTGTTTGATGGTGATTTTTTCCCAAATTCTGTTTTATTTTTATTTATTTTTTTTACAAATTCTGTTTTGTTTTGTTTTTTTCAATTTTTAATTTTTCTGGATTCCGTTTTTTCATTTAATTTTCAAAACTCTGTTTTAATGGTAAATATCATGCCTATGGGAATCATAAAACTTTCACTATTTAACAGCAATTTATTAAAGGTTTAACAAAAATTAAATATTTAAGGCCCATATGTTTCATTTATTTATTCTTTTTTTTCTCAAATTCAGTGTTATTTTTACAAAATTCTGTGTTTTCCATTAATTTTCATTTTCATTAAATTTTAATAATCAAAAGCATTTCTACTACTATTATTAAGTACTATCATTTTTAGGGCTGTCAAACGATTAATCGTGGTTATTCGCATGCAAAATAAAAGCTTGTCTTTACATAAAATATGTGTGTGTGCTGTGTATATTTATTATGTTTATATAAATACACACAGATGCATGTATATATATTTAAGAAAAAAATTATATTTTTATAGAAAATATTTATATGTACATATAATATAAATTATATGTAAATATAAATATATGTATACACATAAATATTTTAAAATTACATCCATGTATGTGTGTGTATTTATATATACATAATTTACACAGCACACACACATATTTTATGTAAAGACAAACTTTTATTTTTCATATGATTAATCACAGTTAATCGTTTGACAGCCCCAATTATTTTATGTATTTATTTATTTATTTGACCAGAAAATCTATTTTCTGGTAAATATTCTTTAAAAATAATGTTGTAATAATAATTTTATTAGTAGTAGTAGTACAGTATACTTTTGTAACAATTTCTTCAAGTTAAACCGAACTTTTATTTTGACAGGTTGCTGTGAAGATCATTAAGTTTCTGTGTATATATGATATGACGATATTTTTCCGGCTTAATATTTACAGACACTAGTTCATATCACGTTTTAATTTAAGTGTACTGACCTACTTTTGATTTATTCATCCAAAACTGTGCAAATTCCGTGACATTCCGCATTATACAGTAAATTCCATTTTTATGACTTCTGTGATTCCATTCGTGTTTTCCGCATTGCGGAAATCATAGGGCCGTACTATTAAAATGAGTGGATTTAAAACTTTTTAACTTTTCCAAGCAACTGTAAAAGTGACAGCAACTCTTTATGCAACAAATAAAGCTTTAAAACTAAATTTCAATAGTTTGGTGTTGCCAAGCTGACATTGTTGGTTAGCAGCTAAGCTGATACTATAATAAAAATGCTTAGGAAAATAATACATTTTTAATTACAAATAACTTTTAATAGATATTTCACAACTGAGGATTCTCTTGCCATGTCTGCCATCTTGGATTTATTTTTCACCTAGGTTGTCATAAAGCTTTCCCTCCGCCTTAAGATGTCTAACTTTTAAAACAGCCTTTGAATGGGGAGTCCACCTATGACGCTTTAAAATACTGCCTGTGTAGGCAGCTCACTAGCTTTTGGAAAAGAACAGGAGTTGCGCAAAGAAATATATATCCTGTGAGACGTATCACTCACCCTAGTCTCCCATCCATGGCGGCGGCACCTCCTGGGATGATCTTGGTGATGAAGATTCCTGGATCATCAGGAATATGTGGATTATCCACACCTCCAGCAATACTGAACCCGAGGCCAGAGTTGCCCTATTGACAACATACATGAGTAGATTATTATACATGAGGAAATGCAGAGTTTTCATAAAGATCTGCAGATAAAGTTTGCATCTGCTTTTTGGAAGACACCTGGCTCTCTAGGCATGGACAGTTTTCTGCTGCTAAATATAGGAATTTGTGGTGCGCATTTCAAGAATCCAAAAATCTTATCCGTTTCCGCCTATTTCCTCCCTCCATACTTCATCACTCCTTACACTGCTGTTTTCATTCCACTGCCAAAAAGCTGAGACAGGCTGGTCTGTCTGACAGTCACATCTCAAAAGACAGGCCCTAAAGCAGACAGCTGAGAAAAGACTTCACTTTATTATTTTCTATAATTAATGAGCAACGGTCGCAGCAAATTAGTACAGAGTGGAGCTAAGACATCCCAGTGTGCCTTTCCTGCTCCAGAGCCACTGCGAGAGCTCCCACTAAAGAAACGAACACACCCACGGACCTTTTAACGTGTGAGATCTTAACATAGTTTATTTAGGCCTCGCCGTGCAGAAATGGCACTTAGAGAACAGCCCTGCAATTATGCTGAAAGCTCAGAGATGCACCCAAATCCAACATCCACTGCTGTTTAATGAATGGCCTATGCAGATGGATTTAGATTCATTTGCATTGAACAAACTTCAAGTATGAAAAGATCTTGCAATGTTAAAAACATGCTAGTTCATATGGTAATTCCTCTTA
Organism: Labeo rohita; assembly: GCF_022985175.1. Lineage (NCBI taxonomy): Eukaryota > Metazoa > Chordata > Actinopteri > Cypriniformes > Cyprinidae > Labeo > Labeo rohita. The sequence continues at coordinate 9,200,280 of NC_066882.1, forward strand.
AGAACATTCTGATAAGAACAGAACCTGTACGTGATGAACCGAACAGTGGTACATTTTCAATACTTGTTTAGTAGTCCACAAATATTGTAAAAAAACAGTTTTTTATTCTATTACGCTCAGTTGACTTAAAATCACAAAGCAACTAATCACCACACGTCTAAACATGTCTTTTTGAAGGTTAATGCTGTTCATAGTACAACTGGCATCTGTTTTCAGTTCATCTGTTTTAATCATACTGATTTTAATGGTTAATCTACAAAGAATTTGTAATCTACAAAGAAAGTGTTTCTAAAGTATTGACAACTGTTTTACACTAATTATAGACAGAAAACCTCATTTTAGCATCATATCTCCAGTGATCACACCTTTCAATTGCATACTGAATAGATGTTATATGTATTATGGATTTTATGTCAGTTTAGATCACGTAAGTGTATTTCTTAATGTGATGAGTGATCATTACAATACTTCAACACTTTTCATTCAGCAGCACCAAGTGCTACAAAAATAGCTGATGTTTAGATTAACAATACCAAAAGACGATTTTGGTGATTAAACCAAATTGTTTTTTAAATTGTGACGAGTCTAGAGACTTAAAAATGTACCACAGCTGTAAATTACATTGCTGAAAGTTCAATTCCAGGCATTAGCTCAACATTTACTGCCATCTAGTGTCCAGGTCCCCATAGGTAGCAATGGTGAAAGAGAATATTGGAAGTTTTTACAAGACCCCCTAAAAACTGACATATAAACGAGCTGAATGATATTTACCCTCTCCAGAATGATTTCTTCATATTTATACATGCCATCACTCCCGTTCACCTGTAACACACAAAAGAGAAATAACATAGTCTCATAAATGGAGTCATTAGACATGATGTAATTATACACAAGAAGGTCACAACTATAATTAATTATGTAAAAGCATAAATGCTATAAACTCAGCGCAATAAAAATGAGAGGTATGAATCACGTACAAGGCGCAGGGCCGATAAACAGTCAAAGACAACTCATTATAACGGTTAAATAATAATTGCACTCGGCATTAAAGCTACAGTCCACATCTGCTGTCGTTTAATCTGTGCATATTTGTATTGTTATTATCTCATGTACATTGGGAAAGGTTTGGCTGGGTTGAGGGGGATAATTCCACGTGGCAGGCAGTCAGGCAGGCAGGCGCTACTGGAGGTGCTGAGAGCATGAAGCAGATACTTACATAAGGGCCTGCATCCAGTGAGTCTGCGTTCACAATGATGGGGGGGAGGGTTTGCCTGTGAGATGAAGAGATGCACATTACCTCAGTGTGTGAGGCTGGTGGCTCACACGTATGCACACACACACACACACGCACATACGCGCTGTCATGAGGAGACAGTAAATGCATGCCATGGGAACAGTGGGTCTCAACAGAGCATGGTACATCATCACCATGATGTGACGCTTCAGGGGGAAGAGTGAGGACAGGACTGGAGGTGTGAAGATTACAGACGGCCCGTGGTCTGCCGTTGCAAGAGAACTGCAGTCGAGCCGAGGAGAGACAGTACTATGTGTGTTATTCCCCTCCGGCTAGTTTAATTTTTTATGTTTAAGCAATATCACATAAATATCAGCACGGCTATGATTACACTTTTGTTTTATTAAGAAAGGATGCATTAAATTGATCGAAAGTGACAGTAAAGACATTTATAATGTTGCAAGAGATTTCTAAATGAAATAAATGCAATTCTTTTGAACTTTCTATTCATTAAAGAATCCTGAAAAAATATTAAGGATATAGGGGAGCTCGTTTCTGCCACTGAATAAAAAAAGGTTATTGCACAATTCTGACCTTTTTTTAAAATTGCATGATAAAACTCACAATTCTGAATTTTTTCTCACAATTGCAAGTCTATATCTTAAAACTCTTAATTTCTTTTTTGAGAAAAAAAGTCAGAATTGCGAGATATGACCTCGCAATTGCGAGTTATAATTGAGATATAAACTCACGGTTCTAAATAATTAATTCAGAATTGTGATATAAGCTCTTAGCTGCAAGAAATAAAGTCAAAATTGCGAGATAAAAATTCACAGTTCCGACTTTTTTCTTGCAACTCTTTCTGCCACTGAATAAAAAAATTTAAAAAGGTTATTGCGACTTTTTCTCACAATTCTGACTTTTTTTCTCACAATTTGCGAGTCTATATATCTCACAACTCTTAACTACTTTTTTGAGAAAAAAAGATATATAGATACGAGAAAAGATACGAGATATAACCTCGCAGTTGCAAGTTATAAAGTCATAACTGTGAGATCTAAAGATCACATCTGTTTTTTGATATTGATGATAATAATACATTTTTCTTACATAATAAATTGAAATAGCAACTTTGCCATCACCAAAATAAAAAAAGTCTCAAACTGTAATAAAATTTCACAGTATTACTGTTTTTACTGTCTTTTTGATCAAATAAATGCTGCGTAAGCGACCTACAAAAACATTTAAAAAACATTCATACCAATCCTAAACTTTTGTAAGGTATTGTATATTTAGTAACATTGTAGTCTTCTATTTTAGACATAATTATTTTATTTTTCACTCTTGTAATGAAATTACATTTCATTGAAACTACAATTACACATTTTTTTCTTCAGTGTAACACAAAAGGAGAAATTTACTTTTTCCTTAGGGCAAAGAAAGATATCCACCAGGGGCTGTCAAGCTCTAAAAAGGTCAAAAACACCATAAAAGCACCATCAAAACAGTCTATATGACTTGTGTGCTATATTTCAGGTCATACAATAGCTTTTTTTGAGGAAAAAGACCAAAACTTAAGAACTTTTGGGAGTTTGACAGTCACCGTCTACATCCATATACACAAGAGCAGCTTGAACATCCTGCAGAATAATCTTGTTTTGTGTTACACAAAAGAAAATAACACTGGTGCCAAATGACAGACTTTTTGTTAAACTGTTCCTTTAATGCATAACAAAGAAGTGGGAAAGTACAAATTCATGTCCTCTTGTCATTTTAGGTATTGTCCATAGAACAGTCCATGCTCTTAACAAACCATATGGATGAACTGAGGAAGTGAACCAACTGACATTCATGCAAACTGTGTTGTGTTTGTGAGTATTGATCTGATTGATTTGTGGTGAGGTGATGCTGACAGGGCCGCCGGGTGACCAGTAGAAAGGAGATGGTCATACCTCTCCACCCCCTTTAGTACTTGAGGAGTAAATCACTAGATTATCACTCCAATTTATACTAGATCCCACAGACCACTTGTAATCAAGCCACACACATTGTTTTCAAGTAAAAATATCTAAACATCCAAGACAAATTCACTCAAGAAAGACAATATAGTGTAAGGTAAGAGTATTTTGAAGTAAGTTTATTTTTTACCCAATTGGCAAACAATTTTCTTGTTCTCATTATTCTTGTTTCAATCATAAATAAACTTAATTTGAGATATGTTGTTTTGAGAGTTCGGTTTTTATCAATGAAAACCAATAATCATCAGCCTGGCCGATTATCGGCACTGATGTTAAGCATTTTTATGGTTATCGGTATCGGTTATTTTTTAATACATTTAATGCATTTGAAAGCATTTAAAGAATGTTTTTGTAAGAGGCCTTGTATAATGATAATTTTGACATTAATTTTCATTTTTACATTCTACTTGATCTGTAACAATCGGTATCAGCCCTGAAAAACATATTGCTCAACCCCAAAAAAGTGTATATATATATATATATTACTAGAAAAACTTAAATTAACTACAATTTAAATGAAAATTTGCCTTGGCAAAAAGCGAAATAAATAAATTTACGGTAAAGTACTACAATTACTAAAACCCAAATTTAATACAAATAAATTAAAGCTATATAAAAATATAAAAAACTTAAAAATACAAAAATAAAAGCTAATTCAAAACACTATTATAGTGTATATTATATACTATTATAGTGCTACTATAGTATATATAATATATAATTTTGCTTCCTGAACAAATTTAGCTTGTTTTAAGGATGTTTTGATATTTTTACTGGAAAACGGAAGGACAAAAACACATAATGTGAAATAAAACATTTCTAAGATCACTTTGACTGCTAAATTCACCTTGTGTGCACTGATGCTTTAAACCGTCAGAATTTTGAACGTGTAAATGCGTAGAACTACTGCAGACAGCTTTATATAACATTCAGCTATAGTGCACAGATATTCACCCCCCTCACTTTTCTCTGTGGTTGTCACAGCAGCTGCGGCTGATTGCGATTCGGTTGCAGACCCTGAATAATTTCTGCGCCTCTCTTAGCCAGTAAAGACCTGAAAAGACCATTTGAGTTACAAGAACATATTCTAAAAGCGTCTTCTACGTCACCGCCTCTATTTTCACCTGACACTTCCTTCCTTGTGACAGGTCTTCACAGGTGCAGGCAGCACTCAGGTACAGCTAGCGCTCCAGCATGAGAGGTTAGTGCAGCGGCAGCTCAGTCTAGACCTCTGCATATTGGGTAAAGAGCTGCTCTTAAAGTCTAGAAGGAGCGTCATTGCTGAGCAAGTGCAATATTACAAGGCTTCTGTACTTGCATTGCTTATGTGCATAAACATCAAAACTATAGGAAATTAGAAGTGACTATTTTTAATATGTTTTACATATGGAGTGCACTAAATGCTGACTGATTCTAGTTGCATCCCTATTGATGCACTATGCACTGTGTACTTACTGTACACAAATGGAAGCCCGTTTCCATCTCTGAATAAATGCGAAGAAATGCTTAGAGAGGTGAAAAGGCAATGCGACTTTTTATCTTACAATTCTGTCTTTTTTTGATGAAGCCAGAATTGCAAGTTATAGTCAGAATTGTGAAATAAACTCTCAGATATAAACTCGCAATTCTGAGATATAAACTCACAATTATGCCTTTTCTTCTTAGAAAAGTCATATACTTCTTGTGACTTTTTTTCTTAGAAATTATGTTATAACACCAAATTGTCAGTTTATATCTCAGAAAATTCTGAGGAAAAAAGTCAGAATTGTCAGATAAAAACTTAAAAAACTTAAAAAATTCTGACTTTATTTCTTGAAACTACGAGTTTATATCACAATTCTGAGAAAAAAGTCTGAATTGTGAGTTTATATCTCACAATTCTGACTTAATTTCTCAGAATTGTTCATTTATTTCACACAATTCTGAGAAAAAGTCAGAATTGCAAGTTTGTATCTCACAATTCTGACTATAACTCGCAATTCTGACATCATTTCTCAGAATTGCAAGTTTATGTTTGCAATTCTGACTTTATAACTCGCAATTGCGAGTTTATATCTCACAATTGTGAGAAAAAAAGTCAGAATTGTGAAATAAAAGACTGCAATAAAATTTTACAATTTTTTATTTAGTGGCAGAAATGGGCTTCCATAGTGTATGGTTTTTATAAGAGTAGTGTCATTTTAAACAGATAATGTTTGTGTCATTTCAAATGCACTGACGTGTTGATTTTTCATGTTTAACGTGAAAAAAATACAACTGAAAAATTCTTCAAAATATCTGCATTTGTGTTGTACAGAAGACAGAAAGTAAACCAATCAAAATGCAATTTTATATGAGACAAGATTTTTTATGTTTTTGAAAAAAGGTCTTAAAAAAAAGAAAGCTGCATTTATATGATCTAAATATATATATATTCACTTTAATGCATTTTTTGTATACATTTATTTTAATGTTACAATGTAATTTATATGAAGTCAAAGCTGAATTTTTTAGCATTACTTCAGTCTTTAGTGTCACATGATTCTTCAAAAATCATTCTAATATGACAATTTGATGCTTAATAAACATTTCTGATTATTATCAATGTTGAAAACAGTTGCGCTGCTTAATTCCTTTATAGAAACTGTCATACATTTTATTTCAGTATTCTTTGACTAATTGAAATTTTAAGAACAACATTTACTTAAATTTAATTTTTGTAATTCTTGTAACTTTCATCAATCTTTGCTTACTAAAGCTATTAATTTCTTTCAAAACAAATCTTACAGACCCAAAATTTTCAACGGTAGTGTACACTGTGATCAGACAGCTAAACATTAGAGTGATGCAAGTAGTTAAAGGTAGTAGTTGAAGGTATGTGGGCTAATAAAACAGCAAGTTCACACTTTAAACATCTTTCCTATCAATATCATCAACTCATTCAAAGTCTGCCTCACACTACACTGTATATAAGTCCAGGTTTCTCACTATTTGCTATTGCTAATTGGTTCAACAGTTTCAAAAACAGACATAAAAAGATGTGAGAACCCTTTGACAAAAATAGACACAACTGTGAAAAACACCTGAGTGCATCAGCCTGTGCGCAAATCGTAATCGTAAGCACAAACCGAGAGCAAACTGACAATAATAAAAGGAACTAACTCACTTTATCTTCAACACTCTGTTTTCAGTCAAACATCATTTTGATATGTTTGTGAAAAGGCCTCTGTGACAAGCGAATTGTATACGCCCTCTTGTATAGTTGCAAAAAGCATAACATAAGTGCAAAATGTCTGCAAATGCCTCCGTACACCATGTAAGAACATCTTGGACGATAAATTATACTTATACGCCGCCGCAAATTGGCACGTTTGAGCAGACAAGGCCAAAGCGTTTTAAAATCAGTGCCCTCCTCTTCTCTTATCCATGGAGATGTTCCAGCACAGAGAAAGAGATGCAAAGAAACAGGTGAATATACAGCCTGCCATACAGTACCATTAACTCTCCAGATGCTAATTAAGCATGAAATGTGTTGCTGTAATAACACAACAGACCTCCTACGCTTTCGGCCCCTTAAACCTATCAGAAAAAAAGCCATCGTCATGGTCTAAGGGATATGGGCAGTAATCTCTATGTTTCTACCATACAACATAAGCAAACGAGATAAAGGAGGATGATAATCTCAGACGCGGTAATCCGGAATGCTGCCGCTGTCTTTGGAGGAGCCGGTGGATGAATGTGCAGCGGTATCACTGAGCTATGTGACAGCGATATGTGACCTGAAGTGTCCATGTCCTGAAGAGAGGCTTATACCATCACTGCTCATAACTCTCTATCCCAGATTAAAAAGCAGAGGGATGACGGAGAGGTGAGGTGGTGGAGTCACACAGGGGCGTCACCAGCCCTGGGCTTTCTGGGATAAAGTCATACAGAGTTTTTTTCTTTCGAGCCTCTAATCTTTTTTTTTTTCACCCTACACAACTGCTGATGTCCATTGTGATGCAGTGAGATATTCTAAAACAAAGTGCAGCCCAGTGCTGTGTATTGTACATACAACGATTATTCTGTTTCAAAAAAAAAGCACAGCTATGAGAAGCATGATGGAGCAGTGGTAGTGACAGTCTCTTAATGCTCTGAGCAGACCGGGTCTGAAGGTTCAGCTGAGCCAGCCAAATCGCTGTGACAGGGGCAGGTGAGCAAGTGGTGCCACAGCTGGCTGAGACTAGCCACGGCTAATCATACAGCTAACATTCACCTCAAAGTTCAAAAAGAAAGTTCTGTCATCATTTACTCACACTAATGTTGTTCCAAATCTGAATGATGTTCAAAACGTCTTTGTGCATTCAATTAAAGGGATAGTTCACCCAAAAATGAACAATTCTGTCATTAATTACTCACCCTCATGTCGTTCCAAATATATGGAACACAAATTAAGATATTTTTTATGAAATCTGAGAGCTTCTTGATCCTGCATAAACAGCAATGCAACTGGTATGTTTAAGGCCCAGAAAGGTAGTAAGGACATGGATAAAATAGTCCATATGACATCAGTGGCTAAAGGGATAAAGAGGAAAAATTGTTAAATAAAGTAATTATTTTTGTTTTCTTTGCATGCAAAAACTATTATCTTAGCTTTTATGAATTTTATGAATGAATCTAATTAATTTTATGAATTAAGGTTGAACCACTGATGTCACATGGTCTATTTTAATGATGTCCTTACTTCCTTTTTGGGCCTTGAACATTTTTTTCTAAACGATTTTTATTTCATGAAGTATCCCTTTAAGAATGCAAATATTACAAACATGTTTCTTTCTGTCAGATTATGTCTTCAAGAGCAGGTCATATGGGTTTTCGAAAAATAACTTTTTTGCAGTTTGTAACATACTTATCCTTCAATGTAAACAGTCTGTAAAGTTGTTAATTAAAAAAGTGCATGATCAATTAATATACTGTCTCTAAAAAGATAGAGTCGATTCCGAATCTCCTTAATGAGTCTGCCTGTTACTGATCTACATCACTGGGTAACACATTTGCATAATCCCCGCCTGCCTGCGAAATACGAACAGTCAGACTTTAGCTGTGGGATCCATTTGCTTGCATAAGTGTTAAACAAAATGTTTTTATGTCATTATTTTAAGAACGGACTGGAGCACTATATTTTTGTTTTATGCAAAGATGCATCAGGTTTGCCAGGTTTTTAGACCAAAACCCACCCAAACTTCTACTCAAAACTAGACAAATCGAGTTTCGAGGGCGGACCCCCATTAAAAAGTGCATTCCAGGGTGTCTGGGTTCCCCTGGTAGATTCGCATTCCAGGGACTAAATACGATGTTATTGGGGTCGCTTAAACCCGCGGACATCAAAAAGAACCACAGACCTGGCAACTCAGATGGTAGCGCTCGCTAACTTTCTCAAGTACTCCTGTCTGTGCCAATCACAACAGGCTTGGCCAGTTGACCAATCAGAGCAGAATATGGAGCAGGCTTATGGCAGGGAGGGGTTTACAGATATTACGCTCAAAGCTGCTTCAAACGAACCGTTTCGAAATCATTGACAAATGATTTTACGTATAAACGTATATTCTGAGAAAACTACAATGTTTTCTGACCTTAGATGTATTTAAACCTGTTGTAGGGAACTCCAGCATAATATTAGGGCACTTTAAAAACCATATAACCTGCTTTTTAAAGTTGACATGGAATTAGAATTGATGTTTTCTTTCTTAATGCAAATTTATGCACTTTTTATGCATGATTCATCACTGCATATTATTACACATGTAAAAAATGTCTTTGTTATTTTTTTTAAATGTAAATGCGTTTTTAAACCTGCCCCTCCAATCATCTGGCTCCACTGAAGTACATAATAGTCACTTTTTACAATCCACTCACTTATAGGTGGTTTAAATCAAGTCCTGTCCTAAATTAATATCTTGTTTCACTCTGAAATATGTCCAATTACAAAAAATAATGTTTCACAGTTAGCCAAAATGTTCAACTTAAAAATATTTCCTTACATATTAAAGGGACAGGTTCATCCAAAAATGAAAAATCTGTCACTCAATACTCCTTATATGGAAGGCAAACGCTGCTTAAAAAGTATACAATTTTTTTTTTCCAAAAAAAAATGACAGATCGTTTCACTAGATAAAACCTTTCTTCCTCAACTGGGATCGTTTAGAGCCCTTTGAAGCTGCATTTAAACTACGTTTTGGAAGTTCAAAATCAAGGCACAAATTAAGTCCATTATATGGAGAAAAAATTCCTGAAATGCTTTCCTCACAAACCATAATTTCTTCACGACTGAAGACAGAAAGACATGAACATCTTGGATGACAAGGGGGTGAGTAAATTATTTGTAAATTGTTGTTCTGGAAGTGGAGTTCTCCCTTAATTTGACATTTTCTGAGATGATGCCCGTGGACAAAAATCCAGACTGATTCCAGATGTTCGCAAATGCTTGCGGTCACATAAGACTTGCTCGAGAGAGGTGAGAATACATAAGCGGTGAGAAGAAAGAGTGACAAACAGCACAAGGCTGGAGGGTGTCCAGATGTGGCAGAAGGGAAAGTCTAAAGGGTATGAGAGGGATTAGACAAATCTGGATTAGATTACAATAAATCCCTTAATTTCCTTTTAATTCAAAGTCTAATCATTAAAGGCTGTTTATCAGCCAGCTGTCACTGCACCGTTATCTCCAGCTGCAACACACACACACATTTACACGAGCATACACATCGCGTCTGAACATCCAAGCACTGTAAACACAATTTGACTTTCATCATCTACTTATTCAAACTCTGTCTTTAGTTTTCTCACACTGGATTCTTGTCTTTCTCTTAACAAACCTCTGTAACATCTACAGAGCTGCTGTCAAATTGTAATATCTCCATGTGTGTCCACTGATGGCTCATCTGCCAGATCTGTCTCCATCTGTTGCAACCTAGGAAAATCAATGAATAAACATGTCTCTGTATCTCGAGTCAATACTCTGGATAGGCAGCTCATTTATTGTAACTGTTGCTGTAGCTTCAGTTTGCTCATTAGAGAAGTGAATTTGCATTAGCTCCCTGCGCAATTGCCCCTGTCAGGCTTTCCTAATTGGACTTGGCCAGAGACCCTTGGGACCGCAATCCGACAAAGGCTCTCACTGAATCAAGGCAAGCACCAGGGCAAGCGCTTCATCCAAATTGTTAAATAATCAATGTGTTCCTATGGCAACGGCTACTCTGGCCTCTGCATTGACTGGAAGGAGCGGGCAGAGTCTGCCCTCCCTCGTTCATCTCTCTCAGGACATACGATGGCGATGACGCCATGACAGTGGTCCATTCTAGCCACAAACTGGGGTGGGATTAACACGCCACCCAGTCACATTTAGGTTCTGTTCAAATCACACGACGTAGGTGCCGGCTATTGTCAATCACACCGGTTTACAAGCCTCAACAATTGCACCATTCAGAGCCATACAGTTTTTGGGTGTGCCCATGCTTTGTATCAGTACACGCTTGACATTTTAAACCAGTTCAATATCAATTTCATTTCTAAACATAGCCCTTTTATATAAAGGAGAGCCCTTGTTTCATAAAGAGCACACAGGACAGGATAATTTTAGAACAAAAAAATGTTTTTTCAGCACTTAATGAGTTTATTTTGAAAATTTTCTGTTCACACACATTTTACGTGCAGTAAACTTTCTTTAAATGTACACTACCTTTACATTTTTATAAAATGTTCTGATTTCCAACTGCATTCCTTCCTGCACATTGCACATTCAAAAAAAATGTGAAAAAGAAAAGAATCAAGCAGCTACCTGAAGCTTGCACAATTTTTTATTATGTTATTATTGTTGTTACCAAATACTGGATTTATTCATTTTGTCAGTTTGTTTTCCTGAAATTATTATTATTTTTTTTTATTTCTTTTTGGAACTGATTGATTGAAGGCCAATGTGATCTGAGCTTATGCATCTCAGTTTTTAAGTGAACAATGTAGACAAAAAGATTCAATCCAAGATTGGTGATAACACTGCATAATGAGATATTTACAAGCAATTTTTAAAAGGCCACACATTTTTTGACCGAGAACACCAAATTAGGTAAAAGATTTTCAGCACAGCATAAGGGATTTGTATGTGTGTATAAGTACAAGGTTTGATACTTTTGTACTGGTGTTGAAAATAAATAAAACAGTTGCAATGCCACCGGGACCATATGTATTCTTTAACTAGGGCCCAAATTCAGTTTTATTCATTTTTTTCCAAATTCATTTTTTTCCGTTGTAATTTTTCTGGATTCTGCTTTTATCTGTTTTAACATTTCTAGACTCTGTTTTAATGGTTAAATTTAAAAATATGAATCAAAAAGCATGTCTAAATCATGAAACGTTCGCAATTTAACAGCAATACAGCAAAAAAAAAAAAAAAAAAAAAAAAAGATTTTTAAGGCCATATGAATTTTTTTTTTTTTATCAAATTCAGTTGTATTTTTATGTATTTCTGTGTTTTCCATAAATTCTTTGGATTCCACTTTAATGTTAATAATCTGAAGCATCTCTAATTAATTGATTTTATAAAAATATATACTATTATTATTATTTTTTTTTTTTTTTTTTTCCCAGAAATACTGTTATGTATTATGTTTTTCTGGTAAATAATTTCTCTGTTAAATATTTCTTAAAAAATACTGTTTTAATAATTTGTTAGTAGTAGTAGTAGTACTATCATTAGATAAAGTAATATATTTCTGTCACAGTTTCTTCAAGTTAAACCAAACTTTTATTTTGACAAGCTGCTGTGAAGACCTTTATGACGATAGTTTTTCTCAAAAGAAATGGTAAAATGTCAATGAAGTGACACTTGGAGCAGTTATAGAGTTTATGTTTATGTGTTTATGTACTCAAATATTTAGAGTTTGGCGCCAATAGCCTCGCAGTTAGTGTGCCGACATACAGTGCAATTGCGCTCATGGCAACCCGAGTTCGAATCCCGGCTTGTGGTCCTTCGCCGATCCCACTCCCCTCTCTCTTCACCCAATGCTTTCCTGTCTAGTCTACACTGTCCTGTCCAAATAAATAAATCTTTAAAAAAATTATATATATATAGTAAGGCTGCAGAGGCTGAAAACACTACGAGCGTCAGGTGCACTTCAGTGTGTGTAGTAAACGAAACTGCGTGTCTGCACCATTCATTCACACAGAGACAGACAGAACATGCAGGATTCAAATTTAAATAGTATTTTTGCGACTTAATAGTCACAGACACTACTCCATATCATGTTTTAATTTAAATGTTCTGACCTCTTTATAATTTATTCATCCAAAATTGGGCAAATTCCGTGACATTCCACGCTATACAGTAAATTCCACCTTTATGACTGGATTCCACAATTCCACAAACCATAGGGCCCTATTCACCATATCAGGGCCCTATGATATGTTCGGCCCTATCATCAAAAAAATCTGCATATATGACATTAGTCTGAAATCTAACAGCCATTGTTCACTTTATCCCATCATGAAGGCAGCTCTGTCTGATACTGATATAGAGGCAAAATATAGTAGGGGAGCAAATCATTTGGAGTGTGAATAACTCATGCTTCATGAGCTAAAATCTATAGAGTACCTTAGGAGGGTCTAGATCTGAAATTTCACAACTGGAGGGTTAAAATACACAAAAACTGTTTGTAGGTCTGAACAGGAAAAAATGAAACAACGCTAAATTCAAACAAGTGCAACTTTTCCTGTATCTAAATTCAATACAGGTTTGAGTTTAGCTGGTGTCCAAAAACAAAAGCAGAGCTGTAGCTATGTAAAGTGTTTTATGCTGAATACGCAGAGAGGAAACTAAGACAGAGGAGTAGCTACTCTTAGATCCTGTCTTGTTAAGCCTCAGTAGGTTTTATAAGCCACGCTGCAATTCAATCAATAAGACTTAATTACCATGCACCCAACATTGCGCTAGGGTACAGGTGCTCAGGGACACCAGAAGGGGAAAGTCAGAGACGCAGGAATATATGTGATAGAGAGAAGAGATGGACATCCAAAAGAGTTTTTGCTTTTCTTTTCATCTTTGAAACACAAATTAGGATACTTTTGGTGAAATCCGAGAGCTTTCTGACCCTGCATTGAGAGCAAACAACTAGAGAAAAAATTGTTGAATAAAGTTGTTAGTTTTGTTATCTTTGCACACAAAAAGCATTCTCATCATGAAAATAAGGTTTTAAGTGACTATTCTATCAATGTCCTTACTATCTTTCTGGGCCTTGAACATGGTAATTGCATTGCTGTCTATGCAGGGTCTCTGAAAAAAGCTCTCAGATTTCATCAAAAATATCTTAATTTGTTTTCTGAAGATGAACAAGGTCTTGTGGGTTTGGAACGACTATCCATTTAAAAAAAAGGTTAGTTCCTTTCCAGAACAAAAATGTACAGATAATGTACTCACCCCCTTGTCATCCAAGATGTTCATGTCTTTCTTTCTTCAGTTGTAAAGAAATGAGGATTTCTCTCCATATACAAGTGCTTCACAATGCCATAGAAGAACCTTTTTTTGTCTAAATGGTTCCATAAAGAACCTTTCACATCTGAAGAACCTTTCTGTTTCACAAAAGGTTCTTTGTGGTGAAAGCAGGTTCTTCAGATTATAAAAAGGTAAAAACGAGATGGTTCTTTAAAGAACCTTTGACTGAATGGTTCTTTGTGGAACCAAAAATGGTTCTTCTATGGCATCGCTTGAAGAACCTTTTAAAACAGCTTTATTTTTAAAGTGTAGAGTGTAGTGGACTTCAATGGTGGACATGAGTTTGAACTTCCAATGCAGTTTAAATGCAGCTTCAAAGGGCTCTAAATGATCCCAGCCAAGAAAGAAGGGTCTTATCTAGTGAAACAATTGGTTATTTTCTAAAACTTTTATTTCATTTCAAATTCTCGTCATGTCTGGCTCTGCGATGTACACGCGTACTCTGAGCACTCCCGTTCAATACAGTTATGGTATGTCGAAAAACTCCCATCTCATTTTCTCCTCCAACTTCGAAATCATCCCACATTGCTGCAGAGGTACCGACCCAGTGTTTACAAAGTGAACGTGCAAAGAAAGTCAAGCGGCCTTAACAAAAAAAGGTTTTAAAGTTGTAGGACAAAATGAGATGGAAGATTTTTGACATCTCATACACATGTGCATTGCAGACCTAGACAAGACAAGCATTTATGGTTAAAAATGTACATTTTACTGTACATTTTTTTAGAAAATAACCAGTCAAGAACAACAGGTAATATTTCTTGAATAATGTCTATTTTGCATTTCACCAAAAAAAAAAAAAAAACAGCATGCGGTTTTGCAACGACTGATTTTTCATTTTGGAGCCTTTATGAATTGAATTACAGTGATCGTAAAGGGTCCTTAAACAGTCAGCATTTTTTCTGTATCCTTTCTGCCAAGTTACTGAAGCATGTCCTGGCTGTGTGTTCTGTTTGGTCATAGTGAGCAGCTTTAAATGAGCCTCAGCGAGGTCACCAATCTGACCTTCAACTAGCGCTAAATGATGATATTAAATATTACACGCGCTATAAATAACCCAAGCTAGCCCGGGTGCACAAACAAGTGTGCCTTTAGCGTCTGCGGTAAGTAATATATGGCGAGTTATGCAGCGTCAGTCTGAGTAGCGAGTGCTGTTTGACGAGGAACACATCAGCAGAATACGGGTTAATAATTCAATCTACCCTGCCCTGTCTGATCACACTGTTGCCAGGTTACGTGAACCACTGCCGCAGCAGTGCTGTAATCATCTCTATCATTACACTGTGAACACAGCCTCAGTCACCATTGAGATGAGAAGTCAGAGCGCTCTGCATTCTATCACAACAGGCTGAGGGAGAATCTGATGCAGCGATGCGATACGCCACTGCGTCTGCTATGGAGATTTACACTAAAATGTATCCGTGCTTCGTTACATTCATATAGAATGAATGAAACGAATAACAAGTGCTGTTTTGAGTCCAATGCTCGCTTCTTCTCTGCTACTGGCTGGTTGCTACCCCTTGTTGCTAAGCTGAGAGCTGTGCCCACTCCTCTGCGTGGTGTCCTGTGCCAAGAACAAGGAATATATTCAATCAGAAAAATATTTTTTTTTCCTGTTTCATTTGATATCTGTGTCGTCTCGCTGTCGTTATGAGGAATGCGACTTCAGGCCTTTTACTGTGATACTTCACAACAAAATGCAAATTCTGTCATCATTTACTCATATTGTATCAAGGAAAAATGAATTTCCTTCAAGGAACACAAAAATGAGACGTTTTGATGAATGTTCATGCTTCTCTTTTCCATACAATGAAAAAGATGGTGACCAGGTACTGCCAAGCTTTAAAAAGGACAAATAACTTCATAAAATTATCTATTTAATGTGGGTACTAAATTATAATAATATAATATAATATAACATAATATCATATAATATAATATACTATCATATAATATCTATATAAAAAGTAATTTATAATATAAAAATTCATAACAATAACAATATATATATATATATATATATATATATATATAGTAATAAGTATTCTATAATAATATAATGTAATGTAATATATAAAAACCAATATTAATAACACTTAAAATATATATGTATATAGTAATAAGAATTTAATAATAATATAATCTAAAAATGAATATCAATATCATTTAAATTATATATATATAAAGTAATAAGTATTTCATGATAAAATATAAAAGTAATATTAATAACATATATACAGATATATATATACACATATATAAATAATAATATAATATAATGTAATATAATCTAAAAAAAATTTATATTAATAACATTTCAATTTTATATATGTATATATAGTAATACACACATATGTGTATATAAATGTGTGTGTATAGTATGTTATAACAAAGTAATACATATTTTAGAATAATATATACATAATATATAATATATATACATATACACATACAGTAATAAGTATTTTAGAACAATATTATAAATTAGTAATCATATTTTTATAATATTTTATAAGTATATTATAATAAATATTACATTTCTTATAATAAAGTAATACATATTTTAGAATATTATAATATATAACAATATAAAAATTCATATTAACAATATTTCAATTCTCTCTCTCTATATATAAAAAATTTAAATGTACATATATATGTATATACATATATATATTTGTTTTTTATAAATATTACATATATAATATTTTTATAATATTTTATAAGTATGTTATAATAAATATTATGTTTCTATATGTATAACTATTACATAAACTATGTCATATTAATAAAAAGTTATTTATTTATGTATATTCCAGTGGAATATCTTGACTGATTTTTTTTTTTTTAAGCATAAATATTATTCTTATTATTGTACACAGTTTGTGTATCAAGTACATTAGTAAATGAAGTACTCATTTTTGTGGTGCACAGGTTTCAAAATTTTCCATGTAGCGAATGTCTGTGACACATCAGCTTTGCTCTGGCAGGCCTTATCCTCTCACATCATGACCTTGCTGCATGTTGCATCTCCAGCAGTTACTCTGGCAATCCATAGCACTCCACACTCCATGCAGCAGGCAAAAGTGCAGCAGACGTGATTCACAGACTCAGACATTACTGTCTCTGTAAGCCTTTCCTGCAAGCAGCTCAGGCCACCTGAAGGCAGCACAGAGATGAGCACAGACACAGTTGGCACCGGAGCGCACCGGAGCGCACAGGAGCGGCGTCGGGGTCAGGGAGAATGCTGTAAAATCCTTCGAGAGCCGTGTTAAAACAACAAACACAGATGACAAAGGGCACCTCTGACTCTATGATCTCTCTCTACACTCTCCCAAGCCATGACTATGGGATCAGGAACGCATCCCTGAACTCCATCACGCCCACATGGCTTCATTCACTTTGTGCGCCTGCCTTCAGTTTGGCTGACCAATCTGTGTAGGTGTCGAAAGTGAAGAATTACAGTAAGTAGGACAACGGCAAGAACGACAGCAGAAAAACAAGTGCTGTGCCACTACTTTCTGTGCGCAATTATGAATACATTCATGAGGACGTTTATCCATATGCTGGTGTATTTACTGCCAAATAGCAGTGAAAAGAGGCTTTGTTTTAAATGTTCGTATCACATCAGGAATTGCCAAAACAATCTGCCTCCCACAGAGGGGCCAGATTTGCAGTCTCTCTTGCACACCTTGGACAGGAGACAGAGACTATCAGAGCCGAAGCCCAATAGCGAAGATCTCCTCTGCGATCGGAGTGACCGTCACTGACTTTCACATTTTTATCACGCCCACTGATCTGAGGACGACAGACCGTTCGCAATCAGAAACGGAGAAACTGTTCGTACGACGTATTGAGAATATGATTCGGTCCGTCAGAAAGGTGACGTGGGCTGAGCGTTATGGTTAGGTAAAAGAAAAGCACAGTATATAAAGATATATCAGCCATACAGAGGAGCCATTTACAGTATTCACCATCTATTTCTGTTATGCAATAACCTGGTCCATATGGAGAAAGCACAAAACTCAGCAGAAAGCTTTTCAAAGAACTGGAACATTCACACATTTCCACACAAACCTCCCTTGAGTACTAGTTTTAAAATATTTTGGCTAATTTTATTATACTTCAACATGTTTAATGGCTGCATATCGCAGAATATTTGCCTAAAATCAGCACAAAAAAATAAAATCCATCTGGGCCTGGCAATAAATATAAAATTCCTTATTTTAAATCTTTGTCAAGATACTATGCAAACTGATGTACATTCAAAGATATATGTAACCCTGGAGCACAAAACCAGTCTTAAGTAGCACGGGTATATTTGTAGCATTGTATAGGTCAAAATTATTATTAAAATTATTATATTATTATTTTTCTTTATGCAAAATATCATTAGGACATTAAGTAAAGATGTTAAATGAAGATATTTTGTAAATTTCCTACTATCAATATATTAAACTTAATTTTTGATTAGTATAATATTATACACTGCTAAAAAGTTCATTTGCACAACTTTAAAGGTGATTTTCTTGATATCTAGATTTTTTTGCACCCTCAAATTAAAGATTTTCAAATAGTTGTATCTCTATATCAGTGGAAAGCTTGTTTATTCAGCTAATGTATAAGTCTCAGTTTCAAAAAAATTGACCCTTATGACTGGTTTTGTGGTCCAGGGTTACATATATTGGGTATTTTCCATTCACCCACTTTATGAAATATACATTACCTTTTAATAGTTTGGGATCAGTACGATTTTTTTGGTAACACTTTATATATAATGCATTATAAAAGTAGTTTTAATGCATTAATTATGCTTTGCAATGTACCTTATAATGCACTGCATGATCTCTTGAATAATGTAACCACAATTATAATACACTATATAATTATCTACTTTTCTATTTTCACCTTTAAAAAGTATAAAAAATAAAAAGACATGAAAAAGAAACCTTTAAATATAATTTTAACTTTGGTTACAATTATTTGCAAAAAAAAAAAATATATATATATATATATATAATGCATTAAAACATATCATGAATACCTTTATAGTGAATTATACATAAACTGTTACCTTTTTTAAAGAAATAAATGCTTTAATTCAGTAAGGTAAGTGCACAGAATTGATGAAAAATGCCTGTAAAGATTTTTATAATGTTACAAAAGATTTCTATTTCAAATAATTTCATATGCACAACATGTTCAAATGTTCCAAAAATTGTATCACAGTTTTCACCAAAATACTGTGCAGCACAACTGTTTTCAACATTGATGATAAAATAATAAGAAATGTTTCTTGAACTCCAAATCAACATATTAGAATTATTTCTGAAGGGTCATGTGACACTGAAGATTTGGGGTACTGCATAAAATTACATTAAAATTAGTGCTGTCAAATCGATTAATTGTGATTAAAAAAAGTTAGTGCATAATATAATATTTGGATATATATATATATATATATATTTATATATATATATATATATACACATATATATATATATATATATATATTATATATATACATATATATATATATATATTATATATATACATATATATATATATAAACTCTTCATGTGTGTATTTATTATACACATGAAGAGTTTATTTCCAAAAACAGATTAACTGATTAACAATTTTAAAAAATCAGTAATTAATCTCAATCATTAATCTTATGTCAACGTAAAGCAAATTTTGATATAAAGTAAAAATAACTAAAAAATACAGCTAACTAACACAATAAAAGCATGATAACATAATAAAAAAGGATTTTTGACATTTTAATTTGCAAATAAACTCTTATATTTCTTAAATGTATACATATGTGTGTACATTTATATATACACTGTACACATACATATATTACGTAAGCACAAACCTTTATTTTGAATGCGATTAATCGTGATTAATCGATTTGACAGCACTAATTAAAATGTAATATTTCAATTATTGTTTACTGCTTTTTTGATTAAATAATGCAACTTCGGTGAGCATATCTTGCAAAAAAAAAAAAAAAATACAACCTTACTGATCCCGATTTGTTAAACAATAGTGTATTTCAAAGAAAACATAAACACAAAACAGTGTTAAAACAATGCATTCAACTTTCAATGTTTAGTACGCAAGGATCATACTAAAAACCCTAAAATAAAGCCAATTAAAACTACGAAAACTAATGTATTATTAATTCATGAAACATGGGATTCGACCTTTGATGAGTGAACAAGAAAAAAAAAAAAATCTTTACATCTATCAAATACTTCAAAAGACCAATCAAAAGCAATCTGAATAAATTCTACTAAATTCTACACATGCACCCAGGTCACTTTTTCAACAGATCCGATGTCAAACAGTCTTGGTTAAGCTAATAACCCTCCTACATTGTTCGAAGTCTTTTTACTTGGGTTTGAGCTTTATTTAATAACTCATAACCAAAAGTAATTACATAAATGACTCTTGCTCATTACTCCATATTCTCAGTGGACGGTTTGACGAGAGAATGCTCAGAGGATGTAAATTGTATTTAGAGCTGTCAAGCAATCAGCCTTTTTAAACAGACACATGCTGGGAAGTTCATACATTCCCCATAATTCATGTCATTAATCACCTTTCCCTTCACTGAACAGTCAACGAAAACGCAAAGTGCTGCTCTTTTCCAGGCCTGTGTCGGGAGGTTCAAAATGTCACGGCGGTCTCACGTCCCCTGAGGTTAAAGCATTAAAAATTTGGCATGCTGTCACCGCTTCAGCGAGGGATGTTCTGTGAATGACCACACACAGTCAGCCCAACACCGATGGCAAAAATGATATTAGAGAGTTCACGGTAAGCAGACCTCTGTTGCGTCATTCTCTCAGGTTCAAACGCCGGCCCTCGCCATCACGGGCTCTGCAGCGATTCTGATGAGCATATGCAGCGCTTGGATTTGGCTGATTATATAATTGGAATTTTAATGTGGAATATTAATCCACTGAGGGCCCACATTCAGTTTTATAAGCTGGCTGATCAGGATCTAGTAGAGCGACTCTATTCAAAGCGCAGCGACTCTGTGTTACACAAGCGACGCTCCTGTAAGCCAGTATACCAAAATAGTGCAAACTCACAATATAGCGGCATTCCCAAATATTATTATGGGGGTTAATATGCGACGTGACTATCCTGAAATGTACTTACGTAAGCGTTCATGAATGTACGTATGCGTTTTTGTGTGTGTGGGTCAGGATCATTGTGGGGACTTTAAAATAATAAACCTAAACATTTCTGGGAAGAGCGAAGCACCCCCACAAAGAAAATGGCTTAATAAATCTACTGAAATAATGTAAATATTGTCACAAATAATTCTAGCTGATATCAGATTTTAAAATAGATATTAAAATGCTGTATTATCTTTTTCAGATACATATATGACCTAAAAAAATATTATATATACTACCAGTCAAAAGTTTTTGAACAGTAAGATCAGTATGCTGATTTTCTGTTCAAGAAACATTTTTTTTATCAATATTTGAAACAGTTGAGTACATTTTCAGGATTCTTTGATGAATAGAAAGATCTTTTTTAAAAGATCGAAGAACTTTTATTTAGCAAGGATAATACATAAGATTTCTATTTCAGATAAATGCCGTTCTTCTGAACTTTCTATTCATCAAACCTGAAAAAATTCTACTCAGCTGTTTTCAACATAATAATAATAATAAATGTTTTTGAGCAGCAAATCAAATATTAGAATGATTTCTGAAGGATCATGTGACTGGAGTAATGATGCTAAAAATTCAGCTTTGAAACCACAGGAATACATTACATTTTAAAATATATTCATATAGAAAGCAGTTATTTTAAATAGTAAAAACATTTCACAATGTAACTGTTCTTGCTATACTTTGGATCAAATAAATGCAGGCTTAGTGAACAAAAGAGACTTCTTTAAAAAACATTAAATATCTTACTGTTCAAAAACTTTTGACTGGTAGCGTATATATATTTTCTTAAAGTCATCACAACAATATATAACAAACAAAATGAAGAAACAATGTTACTTTTAAAATTTGCTCAAGATTTAATTACAGTATTACATTATTATTGTTTTTAAATATTTAAATTTACTGACAATAAATGCATCTTTAAGTGATCATTGAAAGGTAAATCAATTTAATTCTAATACTTATTATATTTAACAAGTATAACAATCAATCGCAATATATTAATCAAACAAGATTAATATAACATTAGAGCTAATAGAACGAATAAAGGCCTTTGCCTTAACAAATGCTTTAATGGTTGCCTACGTTTTCTTTCTTTTTGTTTTGTTTTCACTCTCCTGTTTCCCTGTACAGCCACACTGTCACGAAGTTGTGATGACTAATAAAAAATAATAAAGCTTTTTAGGTCTGCAAGACAAAAATAAAGCAGAAGCATCCACTGTGTGCTTTAGCATCTCTGCGTCTTGCCAACATGTCACAAGTTTCTGTAGGTTTTGCAAGCAAATATGTGATATGTTAGAGACTGTTAGATATATGCATGCATGTTAGATACTTTAATTTTATGTTTCAGAAAAGTAATGTATAATATAAATGTATTTCTTTAAAATTTACCAGAATTTCCCAAACTGATCGTAATGGATTATGGATATAAAAAAAGTATTATATTTCCAATCAAGCATTTCCTTAGTACATTGGCAATCAACCTACATACACCTGTGTCAACGCTCTATACCTTTAGCTCCCACCCGAGCTGTAAATGAATTAAGACAATCCCTCCGTACAAACTCAAGTGTTAAATCAAACACAGACGCGCTGCCTGCAAACCGTGTAACGGCAGGCCGATAATCCAGCACGCTATCTGTACAGGCTCGGCACAACCCTCTTGTATCTGTGGCCTGAGGCAGCTGGGACTCTCAGATATCAGGGATGTTCTGCTTGATTTGTATCTCTCTGGAGAGGAAGAGTGAGTGAGCAAGTCTGTGTGTTGTGTGCATGCAAACCATTATTACTCCATCCAGCCAATGTCCAAAGAAGCCAATGAAACGTGTTAGAAAAACATAACGGCTTCAACCTCTAGAGGGCCAAAGATCTGATTAAAAAGCTGGATTACATTCGTGTGCCCTGACATTAGTCACTACGGGATGCATGTAGCCTGAACGCTCCCAATTTGAGAGCCTGGAATAAATGCTACATATGAAAAATGAATTAGTGACACTTTATAATAACATTATTAGTGCTACTCACAAAGGAACACACCACAGAACCAGTAACCCTATGTAATTAAATTCGGATGCGCAGCTCTTCCCACATGCTTACGCTTTGGACATGAATGATGCTGCAAATCACGCAGCTTGTTAATAAGAGATGCGCTATTACTGTTCTAAGCGATTTATAGTTTAATATCTATTTATATTGATCTATGCATTATTTAATGTTTGCTAATGATTTAGAAATGCAAATTATCAAGGAGACGCACTTATAACGAAGTTAAAGGCTGTTCTGCTTAGTCGTACGCAGTCTGCAAAATGTGTTTTAATGAAGCTAGGCTTATCAACACTTAGCTTGAGTAAAACTGTGCAAATAATTGTTTTTGTGCCTTACAATATAGGTACATGTTGACATAATACATTACAGAGCTTTAAATAATTGGACAGTTCAACAACACTCCAGCTGAAAATGTAAATATTTGATACAGTATCATATTAGATACTTTAAAACAACATTTTGCATTTATTAAATATAAAATATATATAATATCTGATATATATGTGACCCTGGACCACAAAACCAGTCATAAGGGTCAATTTTATGTAACTGATAT
Source organism: Labeo rohita (assembly GCF_022985175.1). Classification (NCBI taxonomy): domain Eukaryota; kingdom Metazoa; phylum Chordata; class Actinopteri; order Cypriniformes; family Cyprinidae; genus Labeo; species Labeo rohita. The sequence continues at coordinate 9,223,828 of NC_066882.1, forward strand.
TTATACATCATCTGAAAACTGAATAAATAAGCTTAGGACAATATTTGGCTAAGATACAACTATCTGAAAATCTAGAATCTGATGGTGCAAAAAAATCTAAATATTAGAAAATCACCTTTAAATCTGTTCAACTTAAGTTCTTAGCAATGCATATTACTAATCAAAAATTAAGTTTTGATATATTTACGGTAGGAAATTTACTAAATATCTTCATGAAACATGATCTTTACTTAATATCCTAATGATTTTTGGCATATAAGAAAAATCGATCATTTTGACCCATACAATGTATTGCTGCCGATTGCTACAAATATACCTGTGCTATTTATGACTAGTTGTGTGGTCCATCACATATTATATAGAGGCTCTCTTTTATACAATATTTTGTGCATATGACAAGTTTGGGATAAAACAGAAGCCACATTTGCATCTGGACAAATGTGCATATTTATTTAAATAACATCACAATCTATAGATAATAATTAATCCATAAAACATTTAATTAAAAGCAACATGAATTTCCAAATGAACTACAGATAAAAAAAAAGCTTTTTTTGTGGTGATTTTAAAGGTGCAAGAGTGATGGTGTAATTACAGCTGCTTTTTATGCACATCCTTTTAGGGAGAAACAGAGACCGACAACACTAATTGCATTAGCAAACAGTGTTAAAGCAATGTGCATAAACGTTCTCTGAAAAAAGATGCTATTTTGTTAGGGCTGTGAAGAAACTTTTGAAGGGGAAAGGGATGAGAACAAGGAGAACGGAGAAAAAAAGATGGGTAAAACACTATGAAAATTGGAAACGTCCAGAAAATGGCTGAAGGGCTACTTAGATAATGCAGCAATGAGAGATGACACACAGAGCATCTCTGCATGCAAGAAGCGCTCTTTACTGGCTGTCGCATATGAGCATTATCTGTGGGATGAAAATGTATACAAATTTGCATATAAATTTGCAGGTTTTCTATTTTGTAAAAGCCTCATTTGATGCAACAAAAATATTTCACTATGACCACTGAAAAAATTAGATGCCAAATAACCGTTTAAGGCTGGGAAATTACATGCATACATTTTACATCACATTTCTGTAGAGAATATGAAGTGCTTTGCACAATTTTTCAGTTACGTTAAACTACCAGTCAAAAGTTTTTGAACAGTAAGATTCTTAATGTTTTTAAAAAAGTCTCTCCTGCTCACCAAGCCTGCATTTATTTGATACAAAGTGCAGCAAAAATGGTAAAAAATGAAATATTTTTACTATTTAAAATAACTGTTTTCTATTTGAATATATTTCAAAATGTAATTTATTCCTGTGATCAAAGCTACATTTTCAGCATCATTACTCCAGTCTTTAGTGTCATTCTAATCATTCTAATATGCTGATTTGCTGTTCAAGAAACATTTATTATTATTATTATCAATATTTAAAGTAGCTGAGTATTTTTTTCAGGAATCTTTAATTAATAGAAAGATCCAAAGATCAGCATTTATCTGAAATAAAAAGCTTTTGTAACATTATACACTATATAATTCAAAAGCTTGGAGTCAGTATAATTTTGGGGGTAAAGAAATAATAGAAATTAATACTTTTATTTAGCAAGGATGCTTTAGTTGACCGATAGTGATGATAAAGACATTTATAATGTAGCAAAAGATTTCTATTTCAGATAAATACTTTCTAAACTTTCTATACATCAAGAAACCTGAGAAAAATCTACTCAACTGATTTTCACATAATAATACTAATAAAAATTTGAGCAGCAAATCAGAATATTAGAATGATTTCTGAAGGATCATGTGACTGGAGTAAGGATGCTAAAAATTTGAAAGCTTTGAAATCACTTAGAACTACATTTTAAAATATATTCAAATAGAAAACAGTTATTTTAAATAGTAAAAATATTTCAAAATTTTAGTGTTTAGCTGGACTGATCACATAAATGCAGGCTTGGTGAGTAAAAGAGACTTCTTTAAAAAACATTAAAAATCTTACTGTTCAAAAACTTTTGACTGGTAGTGTATATAAATTAGTTTTTGTTTGTTTGTCATTGGATTTGCTATTATTTGGTGTTACAATTAATGCTGTCACTCTAGTGAACCTGACTGCATTTGTGCCACATAAATATCTCCGTTATCCCTCTGTTATGTGAAAGCATTTCAGCTTGTTTTATAAAACGCAATTGTCAAATATTGCTGCATAAACTGTTAAAAGTGAAAACCTGTAATTGCAAGCTATTTCAGTGTGATCTAACCCTTAAATTTAGCTCTTTTTTGTGTGTGGCTTCCAACAACCTTATTGGACCTAACTATGCTTTTGTCACATATTTATTTAATTACTATACCTTTAAATGAAAATTTGGCTCTGAATGTGTATATTTAACGTCACCTTTTTATATACAGCTAGCCGGTGTACAAGTCTCACAACACTGCACAGTAATGGTTCCTATATCAAATAAAATATGAATAATCAAACGATCAGCAATAATCAAAAATGATTCACTCTTTATCGAGTGAGAATAAATCTTATCGATTAGTAGTGATTCAGGAATCTGATTGACTTGAATGATGCATTCACAAATTGGACGTCACAAGTCACGCTGTGCAGAACACAATGCTCTGTACTCTAAAGATATAATTAACCGATGCCTCATCACAAAATGAAATCTGATAAAAGGGCATATCGGCACAAATATAGTTTTCCCATCTGTCAGTTAATTACGTTATAATTTACTGCTCACAGGTCGGAGCCTCGGTACAAGGTATGTTACACTACATGCCTTAAAATTAATGAAAGGCAATGAATGCAAGCAATTCTGCGTATAGAATATTCTAGGTCTGCAATTGCTGTACGCTCACGAGTGAGTCCACAGCAGAGGTAAAAGCCAAAAAGGTCTAAAATTACGAGCATTGGAAAGCTCAAAAGCTCTGTTAAAAGCACCCACAGACTCCCACAACACACCGAGAGAGTCAGAGGCTCGTGGATCAGCGCTCTCCACTTATTGATTGTGATGCATGCAGATTCTATGATCTCGTGTGGGAGTTTTAACGCCGGCCGGCACAGAATGCAGCCACTGATATTTGAAGCATCACACAGGGAGAGGGGCAGAGTAACGGCACAAAAGAGGGAATGACTGTGCAAGCTGTCTAAAAATAGGCTCTAAAATTCATTGGGATGTTAGCCCTTAAACTGAAGCAGCAGGGAGGGCTTTGTGACAGTGCTGCAACAGGCTCTCGGTGGCATGTGTACATGTCTGCCTTCGTTGTCAGCATGGTGGATGCATCCAGAACTGAATAAGATGAGTAAGCTGACCGCTATTCTTCGGTTTTCCAGGACAGTCACCACTGCGATCAGCAAAAACAAGAAATGAAACAAAGCAGGTGAGCAAACAAATAAACAGCCCTCTCGACTCCCACCCCACGTGTGGCACACAGCGGAGCAGGGGAGCTGCGCTCCAACAGGGCCGCCAGCTGAGAGCATATGGCTGACAGGTCAATGGCCATGAGCTGTACAGTCACTCACATTAACACCCACACAAAATGTATTTACATGGGGAAATATCACAATGTGTAAAGCTCACGAAGTGGGTTAGTGCTCAGAAACATCCTGCTGCAGGTCGGCGGATCAGTTGAATCTTACTAACGCACTTCACGTTTTGTATTACAAGATCCAAAGATTAACAGACAAGCAATTTCTTTAATTCTACAAACTTAGGGATTGACAATAAAAGTGGTCCGACGACTCAGGGACAGTGTGAGACAGTTTTGGGCCTGCTAACTTATCAGGTCAGTGCTGCGTTGGCACTACTTCTTACATTTGTTGATCACATTCATGTACTTGTTTGTCTTGCAATCTTGCGCAATTGGTTTTCTGTGATGTAGTGAACATTCTGCTGTAAATTCTGCCAATTTAAATATGAATAACCTACACAAATGAGGATATGTGACTCTGGACCACAAAACTAGTTTTAAGTAGCACGGGTATATTTGTAGCAATAGCCAAAGATACATTGTATGGGTCAAACATCATTAGTAAGTAATGATCATGTTCCATTAAGATATTTTGTAAATTTCCTACCATAAATATATCAAAACTTAATTTTTGCATTTTAATATGCATTGCTAAAAACTTCATTTGGACAACTTTAAAAGAGAATTTCTCAGTTTTTAGATTTTTTTCAAATAGTTGTATCTCAGCCAAATATTGTCCTATCCTAACAAACCATACATCAATGAAAGCTTATTTATTCTGCTTTCAGATAATGTATAAATCTCAATTTCAAAAAATTGACCCTTATGACACTGCTTGCTAGTGCTGGGCAGTTTGACCAAAAATCTGTATCACAGTTTGTTGTGGTTTCATGATTTGTCCTGTTTTTTTTTCCTGACTGTGTCTTTATGTAAATCAGAATACATGAAACAGTTGCAGAACCACTGTATTTTTATCACGATTGAACACAAACATGTTACATGTAGCATGCACAGTTTTTGATATAAATTAGATTGTATAATTTCAAAATTGAAAGCAAAACCAGAATGGTCTAAGCTTAGCTTTGTGAAATTATGCTGCAAAAAAGATCTGCATGAAACAAAAACAGCCAACCTTGTCTCATGACGAAATGTTTTCACAAAATAAGTACATATCACTGCAGTTTCCAACAGAAATGTCTGTTGAGTGGTGCTAAAAGAGTGTTCTTTTTTTGTTGAAACAGATGGATGTACATATGGTATGTTTTATGTGAGGTTGGTTTTGTACGTGTCACCGCAGATCTGACTTAAAATGTCCACTGAGTGGTGCTATAACTCTAATGCTCTGTCACGTTTTAAAATAATGTACCATTTGCACTACACCTCAACCTACTTAATAGTATGAACAAAAGTGAATGTGACGTAAAAACGCAATCGCAAGCATGCTGCTTTAGCTTGTTTTTCCATCTTGCAGCTCTTTCACCATCTAATTCTGTGCCGGCTGAACTACCGAGCAAGCTTGTTACGTCCGTAAAGCGAAACATAGGAAGCTGTAATCATAACTGTGTATGATAAAGTGTTTGCTGTTTTACCACCTCTAGTGTTTATTTCTGTTGGAAACTGTAGTGATATGTACCTACTGGTACTTATTCCACGTCATGAGATCAGGTTACAACCTGCAGATGGACTGAATAAAAATGCAAATTCACTCTCTGACAGCAGGTGGCGCTTATGGAACAGCAGCGGTACAGCATTGCGGGTTTTAAATACTACGTTATTATGCATTATATGGAGAAAAAATGAAAAGAAAATGCCATCTAAACATCTCTGAAGACAGACCGTTCATATAAACCTCCACCCTCAATTCAGTATTTAGGATTTTGTTCCAATATTTTGTGTATCGTGAACAGTCAGTTTGCTCTGCCCGCCACAGCATTTTCTCCTCTTTGCATTCATTTTCATCATCTCTGGCTTCTGTTAATGGTCATTTGCTGCTTGTTTATTTGACCAGTTAAAGAATTAGTTGTGTGTTATTAATAGTTCTAAATATTCTCCAGCCATTAGCGAGAAATATTGCACATTGTGCATAATTCAAACCGATTTACCATTTGATCCCGGTATATCGCTAAGTACTGCACTGCATTTATGAAATGTATAGCTGCATCATTTTTAATTCTATTTATTCCCATGTAAAAACCTAGAAAATTATTTGTTCTAAAAAGAATAGTTTAAAAAATGCTTACAGACATTCATATGTATATTTGTGGTGGGGCAAAAAGTGAAAAATATTGATGGAAATCATTTCAAACGTTGCTGAGGCCATTAAATTGTATAAACTGGAGTATAATATAATAACATCTGATATAATAACACAACTAACACTCAACCACAACCATCCCTGTCACTGAACTTACAGATAATATGCATTTTTACAACACACATTTTTATTAAAATTTCCTCAACAGTGGTTTCTTTCATTGGATGGATGGATAATGGAGAAACACATGCAAGCAGCCAGAGATATAGCAATAATTGCCATTAGAGGTGAAATTGTTTAAAAATATACAAGTTCTATGCATATACAACACTTGACTTCATCACAGATCAAACCAAACTTCTATCACACCGCAAGTCCACTAGTTCCCATTAAACCACAGTCAACTATCTTTTCAAGTTTTCTCAGGGACACATCTTTACCCTTTCTCAGTGTATAAAAGGCAACTCTAAAAGTATGCATAAATATTGCAGTGTGCCTTCTCCTCCGTTTTATAGTGCATTTGCAGTGATTTTCTATGCGCTCCTCCATCGTTTTTTTATAGGCTGAGTACATTTTGTTTTAAGAACAGATTTATAAAGGCATGCATGTGTGTTTGTGTGTGTGTGTGGGGCAAATATTTTTGAGTAGGATGATGGATTGCATTCAGCATCCTTGAGCCTTCTGACAACTGATACTTAATCAGCAGTGAGAAGGCCGTGAAACAACGCACTCTAACAATCACTTACTGAGCAAATGTGGTAGGTTTTTCAGCCTTGTAGATCTCTAGATCAATAACATAATGCAGTAAATGAAATGAGCTATATGATGTGGTCATCTTCCTTTCCAGGCTGATAGCTGCATATGTATGTGTAGAGTCGGACACTGTGATATAACACACTGTGTAGATAATATCACTGTTTAATGCATGCACAATGTAGAAAAAAATCATATTGTGAAGTTCTGCATGTCAAGGTAACTGCAGCGTCAGCAAATAAAAAAGCTGTCATGAAGATGCGCGATCATGTCTGTAAAATGTCACTGAATTCAGCTCTCTCTCTCGGGCAGCAGGATTTCCAGCCTTCTAGTCGCTATGGCAACACCTAAAGTTAATTGGGTACCTATGCAGTGTTGGGTAGAATCAAAAACCGTTCTCCTACAAGACCATGTTTCCATTTGAAGGAACACACATTGAGTGTAAAATGTGGCAAGTCTTAGTTATCTTATTTAACAAATGTGCTATATTATAAAGCAAAAGCATGTGACTGTCAAGAATTTTTAATGTCAATAATGTTTACTTTATCTGTGTACATATCAGAAACAACATTAACAATATTAATAATATTTAATAATAATAGCATTGTAGAATTTAGAATATTTTCAGATGAAATGCATTCAGTAGAATATACCTTAGAATAAAACAGAATTTATTATATGTGACCTTGGACCACAAAACCAGTGGGTCAGTTTTTTTAAATTGAAATTTATGCATCATCTCAAAGCTGAATAAATAAGCTTTCTATTGATGTATGGTTTGTTAGGACAACATTTGGCTGAGATACAACAATTTGAAACTCTGGAATCTGAGGGTGCAAAAAATCGAAATATTGAGAAAATCGCCTTTAAAGTTGTCCAAAAGGTCTTAGCAATGCATATTACTAATCAAAAATTAAGTTTTGATATATTTACAGTAGGAAATCTTATTACAAAAAATAAGATCTTTACTTAATATCCTAATGATTTTTGGCATAAAAGAAGTGTATTGTTGGCTATTGCTACAAATATACCCACGCTACTTAAGACTGGTCTTGTGTTCCAGGGTCACATACTTAGGGATTTATGAAATCTTCAAATTGATTTATGAATATGATATTTAGGATTTATTGAAATAAGTCAAGTCTGATTACATAAGCTTGATTTTACAGAACGCATTTTAACTAGAATTTCTCAGCAACATGGTCTAAGAAAAAAATATGCATGTGTCTGTGTATGCGTAAAGACAAAATACTACAAAAATATATTTTTTTTTTTAAATAGTAAAAGAAATATATAAGTATATTAATAAACATTACATTTTTATTTTCTCATTTAATCTTGTAGTATTTGTCTTCACATGTGTGGCCTTATAATAAATTCTCAGTTCTCCAGAAGCACATATATTGGTTTTGGTGGAAAGCGGAGTGTCTCGCGGGACCAACCCTAAACTGGTCCCGTCTGGAATGGATGAGGTAAGCCTTATCTTCCTCCACAACATAACCCCCAACCCCCATCGCATTTCCTTTCTGCAACCCAAAACCCCACATTACAAATGAAAATCCAATTTGTTAAAATATCTCACAAACCCAGCCTCCTTTCAGATGAATACATTACTGTCTGCGCTGATGTCTCAAGCTAGCGATCCATCCGTAAGCGCTCACATATGCTAGCCCTGCACCTGATTTATGACATGCATAATCAACTGAGGAACTTGGCTTACTGCTGAGATCACAAGAGCACAGAATATCACCTCTGATATAGCAGGGTGCAGCATTAATGAGATGCTTATCAAAAAAAGCTGAATGTACTACTTGCATTCTCTTGCATTGAATGCTCTGTGATGCCAAGCTGCATTCTAATGAATGCAAATAAATTGGCTGCACAGTGCATCTGTTAAGGTATTGTACCACACGTAACCTAAAACGAATAAATGTGACTCTCCAGATATGTTGTTAATCCATCAACTGATATACAAGTATGTATGCAAAACGTGGGTGTACAACAACTTACTCTACCTTCTTATTCTACCTTCAGTGATTCTTAATTTTCTACATTGCTAGTTGAAGCAATGCATATTTCTAATCAAAAATTAAGTTTTGTATATTTACAGTAAGAAATTTACAAAATATCTTCATGGAACATGATCTTTACTTAATATCCTAATGGTTTTTGGCATAAAACAAAAAAAATCGATAATTTTGGCACATGCAATGTATTGCTGCCTATTGCTACACAAATACCCGTGCTACTTACAAGTTTTGTAGTCCAGGGTCAGCAAATTAACCACTCTCATAACCTCTTTTTTGCTTGCATATGGCAACAGTTTTGCTGACAAGTGCTTCTACACAATGGACTTGTCATTTTGTTTAGTGATCTAACAAATAAAATGAGAATTTAGAAAGTATTTATAAAAATATACTGTAATATATAGAAGCATATGAAAATGATGCTCCACAGCAAATCACTAGGCAAATCATTTTTAAAAAAGGTTTTAAATAATGATTTTACTTGTTTATCTTTATAGAAAGAAAAATAAAAAATCTACATAGGTTAAAAACAGTATCCATATTATGAAATCTTGGGAACGTGGGAAGTTGACAATTACAAGAGGACTAACAAAAACAATGGGTCATTTGCTCCAGGAAATAATTACATATTAAATGCATGTTGCTCATTAATATTTTTCACTATTTAACTTACGTGTAAGAGCTGTTAAATATCCATTTTGTAATTATTCAATTAATATTTTATTTAATAAAATACTGCATATAGTAGACACAAGAAATATGCTATGCTTGCTTTACTACGGTCTCACTGATGAAAATAATTTTATTATAGTTCCCATTCTATTTAATATGCAGCATTTAACATGATTTATTTGTTAAGTTTCATATCTCGGGAGGACTCAGGAAGATAATGATCTATGAATCATCTATAGTAATGGTTAGTCTTATGAATGAGACAATGAGAAGCTAAAAAACAGCATCCATTTGCCTTTCTCGCTAATTGTAATGCAGCCAGAACACATACTGTCACGTACATTTGCATCATTGCACCCTGGTCCATATGTTTTGCAGCTACAAGGATGAGTTAACAAAAAAAACATCCTTCTTGATATGATGCAGACGCTTCATCTCTAAGATGGAGGCTGTCTGTACCGCAGCTGGGGGTAAGAGCCGAGGACATCTGAGGAGTAAAGTCTCTCTTAAAATCTGCTCCTTCATTCCCACGGATTTCTTCAAGTACACTTGAACATATGTGATGCATGCAGTTTCTGAGCACACGTACACTGACAGACACGTGACTGAGCACGACGTGGAGTGTAACTTAGTAGGTAGCCCCATTGAGAAGTTAATATTAATATAAAGAAAGTAAAAGGAGGTTAATTGATTTCTTTTGAAGGTAAATGTTTGACAGAATTACAACAGGAAAGCATCCGGCAACAGCTAGGACAGTACAAATGCATCACCTTTAGATATCTTCATTTACGTACACTTGGCACATATGTGACCCTGAACCACAAAACCAGTCATAAGGGTCCATTTTTTGAAAATTGAAAGCCGAATAAATAAGCTTTCCATTAATGTATGGTTTGTTAGGATAGAAAAATCTTTGGCCGAGAAAATCTAGAATCTGAGAGTACAAAAAAATCGAAATATTGAGACAACTGCCTTTAAACTTGTCCAAATGAAGTTCTCAGTAAAGCATATTACTAATCAAAAATTAAGTTTCGATATATTTACGGTAGGAAATTTACAGAATATCTTCATGGAACATTATCTTTACTTATTATCCTAATGATTTTTGGCATAAAAAACGACAATTTTGACTAATAACAAAATGTACAAAATGTGTACATAATGCATTTTTGGCTATTGCTACAAATATACCTGTGCTACTTAAGACTGGTTTTGTGGTCCAGGGTCACATATATTAATAAAAGTATTCTGTTAACGTATTCTGTCAAAATGTTAACATCTTGTGTTAAATGATGTAAGGGCCAATTGCTATTTAACACTAATCATAACCATAAGATTGTGCCATAAAGCTCAAGAGTGCAAAATGATAAATTGGTGCCTGGAGACAGACGGTTCATTCCTTACTTTGACAAAGAAATGTTCACGTCCTCCTACAGCTGGCCATGTCTTTTAAGACTACTTAATCAATCAAATATCTACTAAATGCAGAGAATAATCTTGAAATCAGGATTAGCACTATTATTAATTATTGGTCAGATTCACCGCTGCACATTATTTCAAAGAAAAAAATGTTTTTTTTTGTAATCTCTAACATTCTTGACTAATCATCTGACTTCATTCTGTTAACGTTCACTTCTCACATTCAAATCACATTCAGATTAATAAAATTTTAAGTATAGATTAATAAAAATAAGGCTTGTCCTATATTTTTTCTCATTCAGTATCCATTATTTTTTGTTGATTTTAAATCAATGATCAAATGATAAACTGGCAATACTGCTTTAAAGGTGAACTGTTACTTTTTAACATTTAAATACATTCTCCAAATACACAGACACTACTATTAAAGCTAAAATACTAAAATCTGCAGTGCTTTCAGTCATAAGTTGCAAGGGTATATTTGTAGCTACAGCCAACAATAAATTTTCAATTTTTCTTTTATGCTAAAATCATTAGGACATTAAGTACAGATCATGTTCCATGAAGATATTTTGTAAATTTTCTACCATAAATATTTAAAACTTAATTTTTGATTAGTAGTATGCATTGCTAAGAACTTTAAAGGCTTTTTTGCTCAGTATTTTGACTTTTTTGCACCTTCAGATTTGAGATTTTCAAATAGTTGTATCACGGCCAAATATTGTCCTATCCTAACAAACCATACATCAATGCAAAGCTGATCTGAAACTGATCTGTTTAGCTTCCCAATGGAAGACATGTTAAAACAAGTTATTTTCTGTTTGGTAGAGCAGAAACTACACACACTTCACCATTAAAGCACAAAGCAGAGCTGAAGAGATAGGCTGATGCAATTTGGCCACAATAACACAGTGTGAGAAAACCGATCTTTGATTTGCCACAAAACGAACGAGAATCTTCCACACGCTTCCACCCGCAATGCATATTATGTTTTGTGCAGATACGAATGTGTGTATATATATAATATGCACTCAGGGCGCTAGAAACCAATAAATGTGGCCTTACAGAAGTAGGGGGCAAATGCTAGCACACAAATCCACAGCTTCTCTCTCAAAGCGTCTCCTCTTGCGGCTCCACCAACTGCCTTCTCTTATGTAACCCACTCTGTTTCCTCAACCCGCCTGTCTTTATTGGCTGATTTCTCTCTTTTCCACATTGGCACTTTCACCTCTATTACCAGCACTTTCCTGTGCCGTTTTGATGATTGCCAATCCTCTCCCCCCCAATGAGGAACATTTTCCACCCTTTTTACTCATTCATTCGGAGGCATGATGAAACACATCCACGAGGCCTTCAAAGATAACTAAAGCCTCTTTAATAATCTTGACAGGCAACAGCCTGGCCAGAGGAGGAGAAACCAGCAAGATGATCCATGGTCTCCTCCTCACATACGAGAAGCTTTAATAGTGTCATTGTCCTATATACCTCTGTTAAACAATTTCCTTCTCATTAATTAAACATACACTCCATCAATATGCCTTAGGAGCGCTCGTGCCTATCAGGTATTGCGTTCTGCGCACGGGAGAAGATATATGCTTGATTTATTTCGCCTCTCTGGACGGCGTACATCAAAACGAGAAGGAAATAGAGAATAAACAGGAAATGTCACATCTTAAGGGTTCATTTATTCGCTTTACAGCAAACGCTGCCAAGAACACATGCATAATTCATGATTAAAACAAAAGCGAATGAGTGAAAAACCGCACTGCTTTTGACTGATGCCTCTCCCATCCTCTGAACGGAGGCAGAATTAGTCAGCTCCTTGCTCACGCCTTCCCTCCCTGCGCTTGGTGAAATTTCACCCTCGCTGCCACCGAGATCTCACCCTCCATTTTCTCTGCGTCTCCGCCGCTCTTTCTGTGTTCTCTCTCCCTCGGCCATGCACAAATACCAATAAAAAGCTGTGCGCTCGCACACACCCCCACACCGTAGACATGCACACGCTGAAGGCACAGAGCATGCATGCGAGCTCGTTCTCACACGAGAGCCTGCTTCCTCCATTTTATACATTCAGAGCGACCCTTCCCCCACCCCTGCTGCCACTTACACACACACACCTCACTTAATTACAGCTTCTGCTCCCTGCTTCGGTTTGAATTCGAGGTTAAAATACAGCTAAAACAGTCACAGATGAGACACAATGTACATTATAAGACACCTCGCCTCTTAATGAGTGAGTAGTACAACACACTCGCACACACAGATCCATAAAACAGCCACATCTTCACCTCACAAATCTAGAATCCATTACTTGCTGGATATTAGATTTGATCATGTGTTTAGCCCGGTCAGCAGCGTTGGCAGGTCACTGCCATCCTTGAATTAAATTGGCGGAGCTACACGCACTTGTTGCGTGGTCACAGCGGCCCTGTCAATCCTTGTCAGATGACGGTTTAGATAAGTATGTACGTAGGGGATTGATGAAACCATAAAGCACTGATGGAGCAGTAAATACATGAAGATTAAACTCCTCTGCAAGAATCAATCTTGACGAGCATACTGTAAGATTACAGCACATGCAGTATGAAAGGATCAACACTGGATGAATCCCTTAAAAAACGATGCATCTTCTAGCAGCTACAGGGGAGCTTTCTGATTCTGCGACCACATCTATGCCAACTGCCTACCGCCTGCTGCCTACTCTCAATGCCCCCAGCGGCACAGAAACGGCATTTACCTGGTCGTACCAGTCCCGGTTGGAACAGGTGCACTCGGGCCACCATCCTCCTTGCCCTCCTGAGTTGTTACCGTTCACCTTGGGGCCGCCCTTGGATTGGCTCTTGGGGTTGGGGCCTCCAGGACCCCCAGCTGACATCATTTTCCCTTTACTTCTTCCCAACGTACCCCCTCCACCCATTCCCCCTCCTCCGCCCGAGGTTTGGGGCGGTAAGGTCTGGCCGCCCCCGTAGCCGGCCGGGTATCCGTAGGGTTCGGGCTGCCAGTCTCCGTACGCCGGGGCGTCCATCCTGCGCAGGGCGGCCATGCGGGTCACTTCATAGCATTCTGGGCACTTGCAGCAGTGGTGATGTTTGTGCATGCTGGCTAGTTCACGCGGTGCGGCGCTCTCTGTCTCTTTCTATCTCACTGCTGCTGCTGCTGCCTGCTCAGATCAAACGCAGCGCGCAGTGCAGCTCGGCTCACGGAACGGCAGCACGAATGGCAGGAATCTTCACAAAGCCTGTTATCCTCCTCTTTGTTCCTCCCGATGGAGAAAAAGACGACGAGATGAGGAGGTAGCAACAGGGCGATGACGAGAAATAGAAAAAGCTCAGTAGTCTTCCTCCGGTCGATGCAAAAGGTTTGGAAAAATAATGCTGAAAATAGTGTGTGTGATCTCGGAATCAGAGACCAGCCCCGATGGTCGAGTCCTCTTCTTGCTTCTGTTGGTTCACAGTGATATGTATATAAATTCATAGATATATATATTCATTTGTTTATATATGTATATATTTACACACACACAAATACATATAAAAATATTGATATAAACAGACAAGCACAAATACAGTTATATACAGGTATATATGTATACATATATATTTCTATAAATATTGATATGCGTGTGTACAAATATATATATATATATATATATATATATAAACAATTCTATATATATATAAATGGTATCCGTGATCAAATCTTCCTCTGCTTGCCAGATTTCTTCCTTCTGCGTTTCCTCCTGCTTTGGGAAGCGTTTTCTTGCCTTCTTTCTCTCACTCTTTTCCCAGCCTGCAGAGAGGAGCTGAGCACTGGATTGACTCTCAGCCTGCTTGCCCTAGATGTGGATTATACGGAGGGATGCAAGCAAGCGAGAGAGAGGGAGGGAGAGAGAGAGAGCGAGATGCGTAGCAGCATCCCTCCAGCACCTCAGCCCTGACAGCCACAGCCAATCAACTCACAGCACAGCCATCAGCAGCAGCACCAACACAGGACTGACTGCTTCAGTGACTGCTCTTAAAGGGCCAGCGCACCTGAAAATCAGCTAGCACACAGAGCCCGAATGGAGACGCAGAGAGCGCATTATTCAGCTCTACGGCCTCGCTGTAAGACTGAAGACCTGCCTTGAGGGTTTATACTGGAGACGGGCTACATAAGGGATGACCATGTTTTAATCTAATTGTGTATTTGGTTCATTTGTTAAATAACTTGAGGATAAACTAAACCATACAATTTAGACACTACAAACTAGCTATGAAAAAAAGTCAAATGCTTGATAATGAAACGCCAAGAAATAGTGCATTTATAGCACTTCATGCAGATTAAAAAATTAGGGCTGTCAGTCGATTACAATTTGTCAAATTAATTACCTGATGTGTCAATTGATTAATGTAATTGATTAATTGCAATTGATTAATTGCAATCTTGATTGATTAAATGCAATTGATTAATCGCAAATTACATTTGGCTGTGAAAATCCCCCCAAAAGATTATTTAAACTATGTTTGCGTTAAATGAGAAAGTATTACGTAGACATTACAAATAGCCTCTTTTTTTTTGCTTTATGCAATGAAAGTTACTGGTAACCAAAAGGAAGAAAGTCATTCAGGTTTTTTTTCCTTTTTATTTCTTTATTTTTTTATTTTAAATTAAATAATACAATAATACTCTAAATAAAAACTACAGCTGCCAGAAGGTGGCGGTAAATGTCTTTATGAGTCATTCGTTCATTTGATTCATTCAAACGCCTGATTCATTCAGGAATTCAGTAATCGGCTCAATTTATGAATGGGCCTTTGAATCATTGATTCACCCGATTCGTTCAAAACGTGGATTCATTCAGAAATTAAACACTGCTATTGTCCACAGAAGCACAAAAATTCTGCTGTGGCTTTAGGTAATATTTTTGTTGGCAAAACTGGGCAAAAACAGACAATATTGTGCTAAAAATAAAACACAATATTAACTTCTTATTTACAGAAATGTTGCATAAAATCACATTTAATATAAATAAAATAAAATATTTTATTTGCGTTATTTTTTCATAACTAATTAAGTTAATGCGTTAAACTGACAGCCCTAAAAAATATTTGACTTTAAAGAATAAAACATTAATCATAATAACGTTTTATATAATTTTGTAGACCTAGATTTCAATTGCTAGTTCTCTCATAGTTATGTACTTTCAAAACTCATTCATATTTTTAATTAATATAGCCAGAATCTGGTAGTGTGCAATGATCTGAGAAAAACTGTGCTCCATATTTTTAAACTGAGACTTGTAGAGTTTTGATATCTTTTCATTTATAATTATTAATTGTCATTAATGTGCAATGATTCAGTTGTTACTTTCAAAAGTAAAAATGGCTGGTTTAAAATGTTTCATTTGAATCAGATATTAATAATGTTGATAGCAGTAATGATTCTTCAATCAGAATTAACTGCACTATTTTAAGAAAGTTGCTTATTGAAATCTTTGGAATCTAGTCTTGAGTTGCACAGTTTCTTGTTATTGTTATTTCTTTTTGTTAAGAGAAGACATAACTGCATTTATTGACCACTGGAGATGAAAATCTGCATACCTAAAGGCAATACTTCCACGGCACTGAAAAATCCATGTTAATTTGATTACAACAAGTGACCCTCCTACTGAGGGTTTTGACGGGGTTACTTAAACTGAAATGCCACAATTTTGTAGCTGAATCTAAACACATGTTGGCCTGTTAGACTGTTGTACCATTACAAATATGTATCCCTGGACCACAAAACCAGTCATAAGGGTCAATTTTATGAAGTTTATACATCAGCTGGAATAATAAGCTTTCCATTGATGTATGGTTTGTTAGGATAGGACAATATTTGGTCAAGATACAATTATTTGAAAATCTGGAATCTGAGAGTGCAAAAAATCTAAATATTGAGAAAATCACCTTTAAAGTTGTCCAAATGAAGTTCTTAGAAATGCATATTACAAAAATTAAGTTTTGATGTATTTACGGTAGGAAATTGACAAAAAGAATCTTCACGGAACATGATCTTTACTTAATATCCTAATGATTTTTGGCATAAAACAAAAATCAATCATTTTGACTCATACAATGCATTATTGGGTAATACGACTGGTTTTTTGATCCAGGGTCAAATATGCTAGCGTATAAACATTAGAAACTAATTAGATATTACTGAAATTAGATATTACTGATGCAACTATATGCATGCATGGAAATTTGTGTGTGTGAATCTCTGTTTATGCATGTGTGAATTCACTTGTTTTTTTGTGGCTGAGTCAGTTCTAATAGGCATTGCACACTATTCTATTCCGACCCCACCAGGAGGCACAAACAGCAGGCTCAGCCACACTTAATTATATGCAACGGTAACTCACTTCATTACCACAATATACTATTCCGGCAAAACTTTCCGATTTCCAGGAGGAAGGCCAATCAGAGATAAGAACGGTGCGAGTATCACACGGAAACATTGCCGATGCCAATGGGGAGCGTACGGGTGGTGCTTGGTGGCTGAAAAAAGGCAATGCGAGCATATTCATCACAGCACACATGACTGGGCACATGTTACGACCACCCTGTTCCCTCTGCTCCCTTTTGTCTATACAGCACATTCTTATATAGGATGCAGACTTCCATGATCTCCATAGAGGAATTTGTAATGTAGCTGGCCAAGGATGAAGAGGAAGGTGGAAGGCAGGGAAGCAGAGCGTGCTTATATGCATGCATTTCATGCTTGCATTATGTCATGTGTTTGTGTCAGTATCTTCCAGAGTGTGAGTGCATGTGGGCGTTTCTAGTACCTCTAGGGAAAATGCTGCTCCTTAAAGAATTACATAATATCAAATCTTAAAAAAAAAGACAGTCACAGCCAATCAGTGGCCAGGTCTGTCAATATTAGCTGGAATATCAGTACATGCAGCACAAAGGATAATTGTTGAGAAAAGAAAAAACAAGATGGTTATTCGGGTTATTCAGATCAGGAGCTTGCACCACATCCGCTGCCAAAAATGCTTATAGTTTAATGCATGTAAAGGGGCCATGTCTTGCAAGTAACATTTAAACGCCTTTTAAATGTCATCTAAGATGTTCTTGCTACAACAGCTACATGTGCAAATGTAAATCTAGTGCAGAAATGCTATAAATATTATTTGATTTAAAGCTCATGCAGCATGTTTGATTATGCCTCAAATATGCAGCCTTATTCTTTCTTGCAAACGACCACATAGAGAGAATGTGTGATGGTAGAGACAGATGCATCCTCCCAGGCTGAATGAAGAAAAGTACTACAGATGGACGGTTAAAAAAAGACAATTTAAGAACGCACCTTCTATCTGCTTAACGGTTTCGACTGCACTTTGAATAAGAAAAAAATCTGAGTATTATATATATTTGCAAATATTATACATACTATTCTATACTGTTTGTGTCAGTGAATAGGCACTGAGAGAATTCCAAGAGAAAGAAAACCAGCCTCTGACCCACACATGAGAAAGTGGAAGGGAGCCTATTGTTGATTTATGAAATAATTGAGAATGATTGTGTTGTGGTTTTACAAATGGATGTAGATTTTTACTTCATGACACACAGCATATCTTCTATCTGACAGCCTCATTGTCAGTTTCTGCATTCCCACATTACATAAACCCTCCCAGCCGGCTTCACAGCCCCCACATACTCTCTCACATCGAAGGTATCTATAGAAAATTTCTGGAATTTCTGTGCATTCTCACAGCAGCCCATGTGACTGCACTCTTGTCACCTGACAGGATGTATGTCCATATAAGGCAAGATGAGACACAGGCAGTCTTAAAGGGGCAGTAACATTCATAAAGCTTTCCTTTGAATGAACCGCAGAGAATTGCTGTAGGAAACAGGTGCAGAGCAGCCTTTGAAAGACTGTGATTACAGTCAGGAGAATTTCTGATTGAATAGGCAACCCAAGCATGATACAGTAATTATTAATGCATGACAAACATGCATTTTGAATTGCAATGATGCAAGGCAAAGAAAGGGTTTTGGGTTTTCACCTGAACGCTCATAACTCATCGAGTCATTGCTCCTCCACATTGACACAATAAACTAAAGTGCCTGTGAAGGCTGTGACTCCTATTAATAGGCCTGGTGACAGAAAACAGCTGCTGCACCAAACACCGCACATCCGACTGACAGCGTAATGATAAGGGAAATGAGAGAAAGAGAGAGAGAGGAAAAGAGAGAAGGGGAATATGAGATGCTTGTGAAATGACTGGAGAACTGAGAGGTCTTGAAGGGAAGAGAGGGTCTGATAAGGGCCACGTTCACTGCGAGAGTGACAGACGCATTTAAATGCAGGAACGAATCCCTAAATTATCGTTCTCTGAGGCTGCGTTCACAGAAGCAGTGTTTGGGAATGACAACCGTGTTGAATTGCCCTGTTCACACAATAGGAGTGGATCAAATAATGTCTGTATGAACAAATGATGTAAACTAAAGTCAAGCCCTTTTCTATGCTCAGGTTTAACCATAGCTGCATGACTAATAAAAATAATATGGATTATCACATTGCAAAGGCTGTGTTTTCAATATTTGCATTGCATGTTTCAGAGTGAAGCACGGCAATGTGTTCTTTTACACGTGAGCAGCTTGTGATCTGTGTTTTCAGCATCTCTGAACGGCTTGGTTCACAGTAAATGCTGCTTTAGACAAGCTCATCTCCACAACTGACCGTTTGCAAACACCCGTCCCCATTAGTTACTGTTGTTATGTCCGACAAGCCATGCCTTAGCTTTTATATTTTGTCATTTTGAAAAAAAATTCAGACAGTAAACACCATGTTGTGGCTCTTTAATGTGTCGTGACTCATGACAGATCGCTGTAGCACCTCAGTTTAAGTGGCACGTGAACTGATCATCTTTTAATATTTACTTAAAGTATGAAATAAACAATACACACTATTTTTTAAGTTCACTGAAGTTAATCTACTGTCTGAGTTGTTTGTCAAACAAAATGGTGGACCAAGCATTATGATTGGTCAGATCGCCTGTCAATCAACTCGCTGCGAAGGTCAATTGCTTATGACATGCAGTTGGGAATGAAATATGCATCAACAATATTCCCAAACTATAAACCTGTTGTCAACAAAAGGGAAGAATTAAAGGGCTCCTTGCGGTTTTAAGCCAAAATTAAAGTTTAATTATTTAACCTTAGAAAATAGATTATAAAAGTATTTGTAGGCTACAGAAATTTTACAGTTGTACTATAAAATAAAATTATTTATATTATTATTATTATTATACTATAAATTATTAGGGCCAGAGCACCGATGGTGCACGGATCCTATTGAAATTGCTCAGATTCTTCTTCTTCTCCAAAAAGAATCGCATTTTTGAGAACCTAAACATGCTCGAAAACTAATGAAACTTTGCACACACACCAAAAGTGGTGAAAAAATACATTTGATATGGGTTTCAGAAGGGGGTGTAGCAAAATGGCTCGATAGCACCTCCTATAAAATTTTAAAGTGCCCCTCGTGCTATGTTTCACATAAATGTACGAAATTCGGTGGACACATGTAACACACCAATACCTACAAAAAGTCCTCCGGTAGCAGGTCTGAAATGCAACAGAAAGTCTGTTATTTTTAATTTTCTCTGCAAGTGCCATTTTTGCCATTTTCAGGCATTGTATTTAAATGAACTTCTAGAGATTTAAATAGATCAACACTAAATTTGGCCCTTTGTGACATTAAATTGCGAAGATCTTGAGTTTTCAATGAAGAGCGTGTCCATGGCGGCCTAACAAACTTCAATGTTTCGCCATTAAACAGGAAGTTGTTATAATTCAGGGATACAATGTCTGATCTGCACCAAAATTCACATGTTTCATAAGAGTCCTGTAATCCTGGCCTGAACACATCTAAAAGCCAATATTCTGTTATTATCATAGCGCCACCTGCTGGCAACAGGATACGTCATACTTTGCACTAACTCAAACATACCATGTTCAATCTGCACTAAACTTCATATGTTTTATAAAAGTGCTGGCCTGAAGATATCTACACGCCAATATCCAGTTAGTATAGTCATAGAACCGCCACCACCAGGCAGCAGGAAGTTTGGCACATATAAATGACTTTGACATATTCCTTCCATATTTACCACTTTAAATGCACATTGTCTACCATTCACTGTTTTCCTAAAGCTATAGGGTGGTGGTGAGCCCAGGTGCGAGGGCCCTTATTGTCTAAAGTCTTATTGTCAATAACACAACATCAATTTATTTAAACCAAAAAATCAATAGAGCAATGAATTACTTGAACTTAACCGATAGTAAATTTGAAGGGATTAATTATTTATTTTTGTGCAGTTTCCAATTTCGTTGAACCGAACTGTGTGCAAACTATATTTACTGCCATGATGTGTCTTTAAATACGTCATCAACTCATTGTCCGTTCAGGTCGTAGAATGTGGTTTTCACTCACCTGAACAAGCTGCATGTGTACAAAACACGATTAAGCTCTGAGAACAGGAGTGACATCCGTATTTAGCTGCGGTGTGTACATGGTGAGGTGTTGTAGGTGTTGAGAGGGATGAGTAAAAGAATCGTGCATGAGCCTGGAGAGCAGGATAAACAGAATAGAGCAAAAGTAAAATGTAGTAAAGAGGAAACGCAACCATGAGAAAGATATGACTGGACTGAAAATGACTCTGGGGGAGGGGAAGAGGGGTGGGGGGTAACTCAAAACGTTTGCTGATGAACAACTGGGAATGAGAAAACCAGGGTTCTGAATGCAGAGAGAGATTGCTTTGTGTTGACAAATACGTATTTTGCATTATTTCTGCACCATCTCACAATCCGCATCACATAAATACCCTGTCGGATGCAACGTGCACATTTTTGCCATGTTCTGTGGCTGAACGCATATGAGAGATGCAGAAAGATGCAACAGAGACAGGAAAACAGCGACAGAGAGAGCAGGAGCGAGAGAGGCAGCCAGTCTGTAGGGATGCAAGTAGGGGGAGGAATTTGGTTTCCATGGCAACATGCGGAAGGCTGAGCTCTAGGTGTCCGTTCCAGCTCTAACTGCGTTGCACTGCACCGGCCCTCGCCTCGCCTCGCTCCCCCCATCCTCCCCCACTCGCGTTCCCTCTGCAGCTCTCTCTTCATCCCTCCCTTCCACCTCATACCCCTCCTAATGTGTGGAAGACACGACACCACATTCAGCTCAGCATCAGCCAGCCCTGCTGTCAACAGAACGCCGCTGCCTTGCAGAGAGCCTGCGCTTTGATGTAGACAATGGAGGCTCTCTGTTCTCAGCGCGGCGGTCCCACGCTCTTCAGCCACGACCCGAGACCACACCCACGCTGCCATCTCCACCTCACGCCCCCATCCCTCGCGCTAGATCTCCGCTCATCTGAAACGCCAGCGCCCGCAGGCACTGTGCCGCCACATGCCGCTGGGGGTGCTGTGATTGGGAGGACGTGAAAATGAGAGCTGCCATGATATTGTAGGACCTGATTGTTGTGCCTTCGCTCAGAGTATGTCTGAAAGACTGGGTGATTACAGCGGCATCGTGGCTCATTTCTTCCTGTTTCAGCTACAATGCAGCCTACTATAGCTAATATCTACATATGTGAACACACAGCTGCACCACAAACATCCATATATATACACTAACATGAATATATGTCATGGAAAACATCTCTAAATCAGCTTGTGGTCAAAACCTAACCAGTGGAAATGTGTTTTATGATTACATCATAACCATATGTACAAAATTTAATGACATAGAGCCCAACACTAAGGATTTTGTACAAAATACTACTATTATTGAAATCCTGAATTTTTAACTGGCCCAGATTTTTTTGCAGCGTTTTTCTATTTTATATTTTTCATGGAACATTGGCATTACAAAAAAGTACAAAAAGTAATGTTTTAGACTTTTAATTTACAATACTTGGAAATTATGATGTTTTAATTCAGTGATATGACATTATATGGTCATTAGTTTATAATTTGTATAATTTTCCAACCCAATCCATCAAGGCTGTGTTCATTCGATCAAAAATACAGAAACAAAATGTAATATTGTAAAATATTATTACGATGTAAAACTGTTTTGTCTATATTAATATACATTACAATTTAATTTATATCTGTAATTAAAGTTTAATTTTTAGAATCATTACTCCAGTCTTCAGTGTCACATGATCCTTCAAAAATCATGCTAATATGCTGATTTATTATCAGTGTTGGAAACAATTGTGCTGCTTAATGCTTTTTGGAACCTGTGATACTTTTCAGGTATGTAGGTATGTATTTCAGGTATGTAGGTATGTATTAAATCATGGCTGGTTTGAGCTGGTTTAAGCCAGTCCTGAGCTGGTTATGAGCTGGTTTAAGCTGGTCCTTAGCTGGTCCTAAGGTTGTCCTAAGCAACTAGCAAGCTCAGGACCAGCTTAAGACCAGCTCATGACCAGCTAAGGACCAGCTTAAACCAGCAGCATATGCTGTTTTTTTCAACAGGGATTCTGCTCTGCGTTTCACATTTTTAAATACAAAAACTAGTTCTGTGTGAACAGGCCATAGGGGAAAAAGCCTAGCATGCACTTTTACGAGCTGTACTTCAGATATAACCAAAATATCAGAAAAAATGTTTTGAAACTGTTCTGATATCGATTTGCTGCGCTGTGTACAACTGTGAAATTTATTTTACTTCAGACGGCGTCTAAAAATGCAGCACTTGTGCGAAAGACACTGAAAGGCATAAAGATGTGGAGGTACGGTCAAATATATCCATTTAGGCTACGCACAGTGCAACACAACAGGCTGAAACTTTTAGTTCCCTCCTGAATTAAAATATTTATAAATTTATTTATAAATAAAATTTCTGATAATTTACTCACCCCCAATGTCATCCAAGATGTTCATGTCTGTCTTTCTTCAGTCGAAAAGAAATTAAGGTTTTTGAGAAAAACATTCCAGGATTTTTCTCCATATAGTGGACTTCAATGGGGATCAGCGGGTTGAAGGTCCAAAATGCATTTCAACGCAGCTTTAAAGGACTCTACATGATCCCAGCTGAAGAATAAAGATCTAATCTAGTAAAACAATGTCATTTTCTAAAAAAAATAGTACAAATTTATATACTTTTTGACCACAAATGCTCGTCTCGCGCTACCTCTGTGATGTGCGTCTATGTGCGTCTCCACATTACATTATCAAGTTGGAAAGGTCATGCATGGATAGTCCTTCGTCTGTGCATTTCAAAAAGGTAGGGTAGGGTGAAAAACTCCAACTTCAAATACAAAGCATCCAAAATCGCTGTGTTACATTTTTTGTAAAGCGTAATTTCTTTCCAAGTTTGCTTTATAAACACTAAAGGCCCCGATATATTTTGATGAAATTAAAAAACTGATGTGACGTCATTTCGAACAAAATCCGGCCAAGACGAAGTTCGTTTTGGGAGTTCAAAATTGCTTTCCAAAGCGAACTTTCCAGAAAAGTTCGTTCCAGCTGCAAAACACCTTTGTTCCACTTTTGGTCCATGACGATTACATCATAGGAGGTGTGTGCTGAGGCTCCACCTCCTTTCAAGTGAAACTCTTCTCTGGGTTTGTTTAATCTGTGTCCTGAGTCCTTGAAGGTACAATGTCATGAAATGGAGAGCCACTTTATAGAAGCAAATAAAGCTTCTGATGAAATGAGATACTGAAACTGTTTTTCATGTTTAATACAGATTGCGTTTAAGCAATATATTGAATATAGTGCCATGTAAAAACACAAGACCCTCGACTGGGATCGTGTAGAGCCCTTTGAAGCTGCATTTAAAATGCAATTTGAACCTTCAACCCGTTGGTTCTCATTGAAGCCCACTATATAGAGAAAAATCCTGGAATGTTTTCCTCAAAAACCTTTTTTTCAACTGAAGAAAGAAACACGTGAACATCTTGGATGACACAGGGCTGAGTAAATTATCAGGAAATTTAAATTCTGGAGAGAACTAATCCTTTAATTGTTAACTGTTGAGCACTAACACTGAGATGAAGTAGGCATTAAAGTATAAACAAATCCCTATGCCAGGAAAGATCTCATGCAACATTCAAAAGCACCATTTATGTTACATGTTATAAATCCTTGAAAGAAAAATACAGTTTTTATCAGCCACCAACCTTTGGCGTCTCTATATGGGAGCGGCTTACAAGTCCAGCCACTCTCTCCACCTTCTGAGAGCTCCTCCTGCTGGTCACACGCACACGTGACACACCCTCTTCACACAAGGTCTGCAAGTACAAATCACACAGAATCAACAGATTGCATGTGGAAAAAAACAATATTAGGGGTACAACCTAGTCAAATGTAGTGGGTAGAGTGATGAATACATAGTATAAACAGCATAAAATCAGCAAAAACTGCATAAAATCTAATAAATTATTCTATGTGAATATACTGTTCCAACATTTATAAATCTAGTAAACAGAATCTAGCAAAATACACTAAAGCGGAACCTTGTTTTTACTTAATTGTTTATGTGGAATATCAGAGGAAAATATTTTTCACTGTTGACTGAACAACCACTCTTTTAGGTTGTGGAATATTCCAGCATGGGCATTAAGAGTAATTTGTTACGTGAACAGAAAGTAGCGCAGAGAGGCAAACAGCACCATTTGCAAGATGGTTTGGATGGACAGACTGTATTATGTATTATGATAAAAGAGAAAACAAGTGCCAGCAAACATACACACACATTAAAAAAAAAGATACACTATTCGAAATCTCTCAAAGTCCTAAAAGATGCACAACCTGGGCTAGAACTTCATTAGATCAGTTCCTACCTGTTTATCATAACGTATCCCGCACTCGCAGGCCACAGGCAGCAGAGGGCAGCCTTTGGAAAAGGCCATAACAGCAGATGGAACAAAAGCTTTCTTACTTTCCCTTCCCAAATGCTAACAAACTCAACTCTAGAATGTTCTTTTAGAATCTGTCCTATTCTGATCCTCTCATAACAGTGTGTGTTCATATAAACAAACACACAGAGGCATGCAGGTTTGCAACATTAGGCCAAGCCACACCCATTTAAGTTGATGCAACTAAAAGCACAGATAAAGTCACATCTACAATCACAAAAAACTGCCTTCAGGCAACATTTAATAAAACACAATGCAAATTTACCGTTTTTATCATTGCCTTCACTGGACCACCATGAACTGAATTGAAAAATAGCTGCTGCCAAGCCCCAGGTTTGCAGTCATATTATCACCGGCTCAGCTACGAGATGAACACTGCAGCTGAGAACATGCTGGATTGCTGCAGTCTCAAACCCAGAGAGGAACATGGAGGCGCTGCTGGTGTCCAGTGCCATTGAATCACTGCTGACACATGACATACCGCTCGCTATATATACCGAGGCTGGATTATGTACAGCTTGATTCATTTAAATGAACACTTTTAATCAGCATTCCCATATTAAACTGATTCCAAACGACGTAGCACTGTTATATTACCGACTGTAACTGTAGCTAATATAAAACACAAAAGGGAAGACCCACCGCCCCTTGCTGTTTAACACAAAGGTTTTGTAATGATTGTGGTGTAAATTATTCCAGGGTCTTTTTTCCTTCCTTCTGCACCAAATCGGGGAATTTGCAGACTCATTTCATTTAACGTCTCTCAGGTGACCGCACGCTATGAATGCTAATGAAGCCTGAGCTGGACATTCACACAGATCCAGCCTCGCTCGCTTGCTCGCTCTCAGAGAACCACAGAACAGGGCTGTGCCTGGACACAGACTCAAACTGAGGCCTCTGACGGTCTCCACCACACATCACATAGTGACCCCTGCAGTATTTTTGTGGAACATGTGTCACAATAGGATGATGCTTCTGGAAACTGGCAGTTAGGGATTTGAATCGGGGTGGATTATGCTCACAGAGATTGTCCAAATGTCCGCGCTTCATTTGTTTAATTATTGAGAACTGCTTCAATCAAAACTGGATAAATATCAATCATTGCTGGGTTTTTACCTCAGTATTTACCATAACCAATTTACCACATACAAAAAATAATAATAATAACATATAAATACCATCCTTTAACCAAGCATGCAAAAAGCATGACAAAACAATCTGGATAACCCACTTACATCACTATCATCTGTATTAACCATTTCATCCAATCTTGTGATTACTGAAATTTTTATGTAGGGCCCTTTTATTTCCATGATGCGGAAAACGCACAGAATCACAGAATCCAGTCATAAAAATAGATAAATGCATCAAAAGTAGGTCAGTCAACTTAATCAAAACACAATGTGGACTAGTGTATGTGAATATTAAGCCACAAAAACACTATTTAAAAATGAATCCTGCTTGTTCTGCATGGTTCTGTGTGAATGAATAGTGTAGACGTGTTTCGTTTACTATATAATGTTACATCCTAAAGCTCACGACCTTTTCAGCCTCTGGCGCCTGAAAATATGAGTACATGAACACATAAACATAATCTCTAGAACTGCTCTGAAAGTCACTTCATGAGCATTTGACTATTTATTTTCAGTAAAACTATTGTCATATTATATACTAACATAAACTTAAAGGTCTTCACAGCAACCCATCAAAATAAAAGTTTGGTTTGACTTGAAGAAACGGTGACAGAAATATTACTTAATGTAATTACAGTACTACTACTAATAAAATTATAAAATTTAAATAAAAAAATATTTACCAGAATTTATTTAGCATAAAAATGTATGTATAAATTTTTTTATATATATATATATATATATATATATATATATGTTTTAAATCAATTAGAGATGCTTTTGATTATTAATATTTAAAGAGACCATTAAAATAGAATCCAGAAAATTAATTCTTAATTAATTAAGAAATGTAATTTTTGTTACATTTTTAATAAACTGCTGT
This sequence comes from Labeo rohita, assembly GCF_022985175.1. Taxonomy (NCBI): domain Eukaryota; kingdom Metazoa; phylum Chordata; class Actinopteri; order Cypriniformes; family Cyprinidae; genus Labeo; species Labeo rohita. The sequence continues at coordinate 9,251,334 of NC_066882.1, forward strand.
TTAATATAAGTCTAGAAAAATTATACTGGAAAAAAAATGGAATCTGAGGAAAAAATAAAATGGAATTTGGGGGGGAAAAAACAGATTTCATAGGACCCTATTCATGGCACATTCTCATACAGACTAAGTTCATGGCTCTTAAAAACATATTGCCATTACATGAATGTTGTGCAGTGTTTTCAGTTATTACAAGATATTAAACTATTTTTTGTAAGTATTGGTAAGAATACCCGGATATTATAGGCTATTTTTGAAGAAGCTATAGGAAATTGCTTTATTCCTTGCAGAAAAAAAGGTGAAAGGGGAAAAAACAGCTTTTTAGTATTCTTGATGTTCCAGTGTAGTAAGAGGTGGAGTGAATTGAGTTTGTAAAGCTGCTTTGCTACAACAAAATATAAGTTCACCCAAAAATAAACATTTTGTCATTAACTACTCACCCTCATGTCGTTCCAAACCCGTAAGACATTCATTTATCTTCAGAACACAAATTACAATATTTTTGATAAAATCCGAGAGTGCAAAGAAAACAAAAGATAAGTATTCTCGTAGCTTCATAAAATTACAGTTGAACCACTGATGTCACATGGACCATTTTATCAATTTCCTTACTACCTTTCTGGGCCTTGAACGTGATAGTTGCATTGCTGTCTATGCAGGATCAGAAAGCTTTTGGATTTCATATAAAAATATCTTAAATTGTCTTCCGAAGATGAACGAAGTACTTACAGTTTTGGAACGACACAAGGGTGAGTAATTAATGACAGAATTGTCATTTTTGGATGAACTATCCCTTTAACAATGCCACAAAATTTCCCACAGAATCCCCCCAATTTAGGACTGCCTGAAACCATTGAGATGACGGGAAAATTCATTCTGTAATCTTTTAAAAACATCAGTCACAGACCGCTCCTTTACTGGACGAACAGAGACTATTTTAGTCAAACCCGAGTGTATGTTTGTGTGAACCCTCAGAGAGACCACAGAGCGATCCTCCCTCACTGCAGTTGCTTTTAACAGAATCCAGACAGAAGTTGAGGTTATTTTCTGTACTCTCCCTATAAATACTTTGCATAGACACGTGACTGCAGACACTTGTAACGAAAGGTCCTGGTGACATCATCACACAGCCCACCGAGGCGCACTTTGTGTTATCTCTGCAGTGCTTTCTAGATATGACTAATGTTCTGTAGTGTCTGTAACTTCCACATGCTCTCTCTTTCATTCTTTCCCTCTTTTTTCTATTTTTGTCCAGCACTCTGTAAACTTCCCTCCCTTAGGTTTTTTCTAAACCTTTGTCTGTGCTAATCGCCGTTATCAGGGATATAAAAAGTACTGGGGACAGATAAACATGCACCATAAAAGTATCATAAAATAGGATCTATATGATTCATGTGCTACATTTCAAAAACCATATGACAGCTTTGCGTGAACAACAAGTCAAATTTAAGATATTCACTAATAAGCTTCCCCTCTGTGAGCTGTGAACTGCTTCAAACTGTCAGTGAGCTAAACTTGAGAACCAGATCAGTCAGATTCGCATAAGATAACAAAGATATAAGGGTTTGGAAAACATGAGGGTGAGTAAATAATGACATGTAATAAAAATAAAGCTGCCCTCTGGGACTCTTACCTCCCATGTGTCCACAGAACTGCTGTCTTTCACTCCATTTTGTGCTGCATTCATTTGCAGGGTAACCTCGTAGCATTCCTGAATATCTGAGAATAATGGAATAGCGATGTCATTGAGGGAATCTATTTAAATAATGCAGGTATTTATGCTGAAATATGCAATACCTCTGTTACATGTTTAGATATTTTTAGACAAATAAAAAAACACATAAAATAAAAAATGTATAGTATAAATGAGACTGGCATTCCAACATTTATGCTAAATGATTATTTCATCCAAAAATTTAATTTCCCATTTACAATTGTCATTTACTCACCTTTAATTTATTACAAACCTGTATGACTTACTTTCTTGAGTGAAATTTTTAAGGAGAATTTTAGCAGAATATCTGAATTTATCTTTCATACAATGAATGTGGATGTAAACCAAAGACTTTTAAAAGGATCAATAACATTATAAGAAAATAAGTAAATGGGAGGGCCTTTGCATTTACCTACAAGATACTTATGGTGGGGAAAAAAGTTTCTCAGGTGAGTGCAATAACTTTGTGAAAGAACACAAAAGCATTAAAATACAATTTTTCTATCACCATGTCTCTTTAGGGGGTCCATAGACATGAGAATGAGTAAATTATGCCAGAATGTTTAATGGGTCCCATCAATAGATTAGTAAGTCTTTAAGCCATGCCAAAAAGCACAGGTGCACAGTCTTCACATGTCAAATGAGCAAGGTCAAGAGCAAAGTCGACTTTTGGCTCAACTTGAGCATCGCTCCCTCTGTTGTGGGTCTCTATAAATATCATACAGCGTCCTCATCCAAAATTCCTGTCCATACCGGGTTTAGAGAGCCGGAGAAATCACATTCACTTAGAGAGGCTTTTAACGTGACTCACTCATGACAGCACAGAGCCTGCAGACATTAGCAGAGGTAACAGTGGCTCTGATGTTGAGGGTCAAGCACAAAGCTGTGAGCTGTTTACACTTGTGCAAATTGGGACAATTGGAGTAGTGTTAAAATCACCAGTGCACACTACAGCAGAGCTGTAGGATTATAACAATTCAGATAGTATCAGTATGTAAGAAACTTGCTTGGACCACTGAAATCAAACAAGGGGTGTGACAGGGGTAATTGCAGCAAATTGTTAAAGGAGAACTCCACTTCCAGAACAACAATTTACAAATAATTTACTCACCCCTTTGTCATCCACGATGTTCACGTCTTTCTTTCTTCAATCGTAAAGAAATTATGTTTTTTTGAGGAAAACTTTTCAGGATTTTCCCCCATATAATGGACTGCTATGGTGCCTCAATCCCAAATGCGGTTGTTGATCCCAGCCGAGGAAGAAGGGTTTTATCTAGCAAAACGATTGGTTATTTACATAAAAAAAATATCATCTGAATACTTTTTATTCTCAAACGCTCGTCTTGCCATGCAGTCCTTGAACTGTGCATTCTGGCTCAAGACAGTTAGGGAATGTTGAAAAACTCTGACGGTATTTCTCCCTCAACTTCAAAAAACATCTCAAAATCAATCCTATATCATTGCAGAAGTTCCAACCCAGTCTTTGCAAAGTGAATATGCAAAAAAGATTAAACACCCTTAACAAAAAAGGTAAAACAGCGATATAGGACGATTGTGAAGTTGAGGGAGAACATGAGATGGGAGTTTTTCGACATACCCTAACTGTCATGAACAGGAACAAATACAGTCCAGGCAGAGTAAGACAAGACGAGCGTTTGCCATTAAAAAGTATATAAATTGTATTATTTTTATTAAAATAACCGATCGTTGCACTAGATAAGACCCTTCTTCCTCGACTGGGATCGTTTACAACCGCAATTTGGGATGTTGCATTTTGGAAGTTCACACTCGGGGCACCACAGAAATCAATTATATGGGGAAAATACTGAAATGTTTTCCTTAAAAAACATACATTTCTTTACAACTGAAGAAAGAAAGATATGAACATTGTGGATGACAAGGGGGTGAGTACATTATTTGTAAACTGTTCTGGAAGTGAAGTTCTCCTTTAAGCTCATCTGAAGGCACAAGCATTTGGACAAAAAACATACTATAAATCGAATTCTTGAAGTGGTTCTCTACTCTTTACACAGATTCCCATTTAAGTTGAATAAAACAAGTAAATAAAAGGTGCGGTCACATTTACTGCTTTTGATTGGTGAAATCCAGTCATTTTAGTCAATCTGTTCCACAGATTTCGCTAGTCTTCAAACTGTTCAAGCGAATTCACTCGCTAACCAACAGAAAGCTCCTTGGTTTAAAAGTAAAGGTCCTTGCAGTCCGAAATTTTCGTCCAAAATTTTCGCATAAAAAAAAAAAAAATAGGCCTATGACCTCGCGTTGTGTTAATTACGTTTACACACTGCCTCCAAAACTTTCATCTGTCATAAAAAAAAAAAAAAATGGATTGGGTTCAATTTTCTGCGTTTTTCGCATTCCTAGCAAGCATTTTTGACAATTCCGAGCCAGTGTGACATTCTGTGTATGCCTGCTTTTGACAAATACAAAAAACGCATATTAAATTTCAGACTCAGTATGCAAGGACCTTAAGTTCTGTAACAACAGACAGTGGATCTATTTTACCAGTGAAGTCTAGCCAAAATTTTGCTAATCTGACCGCAGCTTGCATGTATATGGCCTCATATTTTCATAGTTAATTTTATAGGGGAGAGTGGGGCAAGATGAGCCATTTGTTACTTAAAAAATGGGAAAATGAGGCAGAAGGACAACGAAAGTATCTAAAGCAGGGTTTCTCAAATCTTACCCTGGAGGGCCAATGTGCTGCAGAGTTTAGCTCCAACCCTGATCAAACTCACCTACCTGTGATTTTCGAATGATCCTGAAGACGCTGATTAGCATGGTCTGGTGTGTTTGATTAGAGTTAGAGCTAAACTCTGCAGAAAAGAGGATCTTGTGGGCCAGATTTAAGGATCCCTGATCTAAAATAATTTCAGGATGTTTTCTATCATTTTAAAATACTAGAATGTATCTATGACAAATGGTTCTAAAATTATGGCTTTATTTTTTTTTTAAAAAGTGTTCCTGTGACTCAGTTTACCTCAGGTTAGGGGTAAGTTGAGCCGAGTCAGTGGGTAAGATGAACCATCTAGGTTCTGACTAAATCTGATTCAAACCCATGTGAAATTTTAAAGATAATTTACCTCATTTTACAAACAGTCATATTTCTTTTCTTAAAGCTAACTTAAAATAAAACCAATCAAATGAACTTCAATTTTCAATCTTCAACTGTTTGCATTTCTGAAACAATATGTTGAACACCAAAGTTTTAACCTTTCCAAAACAGACTAAAAAGAGAGTTTGTTGAATAAAACTAAATAAAACTTAATTAGAATGAAGGAATAAATGTCACTGAAACTAAAAAACATTTTAGTCAAAAGATTCTTGGCATTGTAGCTTTTCTGCAATGTCGAACAAACCATTAGGGACTACAGGAGGAAAGATATATTTGATTATAATGTGATGAAAAGCATCTTCTGGCTCTCAGAGAAGGATTTGGTGCACTTGTACACTGTCCCTATCAGATAAACTACAAATAATATGTATATACACTTTAAAAAATAAAGGTTCTTCAAGTGATGCCATAGAAGAACTAAACCAGTTGCATAATATCACATTAAAATTCCAGTTTATACTAATACTATAGATTTAACCTAACTTCAGTGCCTTAAGGTGGGGTAACTTGCAGTGTTGACTCAACTTACCCCACAGCATTTGGCTCACTTTGCCCCATAGTTGATATTTTGGGGAAAAAAATCTAGCTTACCAATTCAGGCTAATATTTAGCTAAATGATTTGCATGGTTTTATATGTTGCTAAATCACCTATATGCATCATAAATATTTTTAGCTGTAACAGCCATTATATCTTTTATGCTAAAATTTTACTTTGACAGGTCAGATGGGTCCCTTCCACTCCTCCCGTGTGTTTCTCCTTTTCACAGTCTGGCTGAAATGATGTGTGATTCCAAAATACATGGTCACATGACAGTAAAAGTGTACAGTTGACAAAATACAGGCGGTGGGTCAACTTACCCACTGGTTCAATTTACCGCACTCTCCCCTATGGTCCAAAATAATTTTTCACTTTCAGTTTATCGAACAGTATTTTTGACCACTGCAGTTCTTTCCACCATTAACTGCTCTGACCAACAGTTAATTCCGGTTTTTAAATGTTGAGGCGATTTCTTGTTTGTGTGTTAAAAAACATACCGTCAGTCATCAACGACTTTTTCAGTAGGTTAACACTGTTTACAAGTAGGTGGCGACAGGTAATTGTGTTTTTGAGAGACTCAGTGAATCATTTTATAACTTATAATTCGCTTAATTTACTATTCAAAAGCACTGATTCATTTCGGAACTAAGTGACGCTCTTGAGTGAGTGAATCAGTGAATCATTTATTCAACAGATTCAATTACAAACTGATTCATTCAGAACTACGTGTTTCAGGGAGACTTTTAAAAAATGTACAAAGTATCTCAAATACAAAGTTACTCAATATTGACCTCTAGTTAATTATTGTTTTAACTAAGTCTTTGCACAACAGCGTTTTTGCTTATGTTTATTTCTACAAATTTTAAAGGGATAGTTCACCCAAAAATTAAAATTCTGTATATCACCCTTATGTCATTCGAAACCCGTAAGACTTTTGTTCATCTTCAGAATACAAATTAATTAAACAAATAAATATTTTTAATGACGTCCAAGAGCTTTCTGACCATATATAGACAGCATCTGACACATTCAAGACACAGAAACCATTAAAACGTCCATGTGACGTCAGTAGTTTAACTGTAATGTTATGAAGCTATGAAAATATTTTTGGTGCATAAATGAAACAAACAATCCCTTTAATACCTACTTAGTCCTATTATAATAACTTCTGACTGTTATATTGAAGATGTTGATGTTTCTGGTCTCCTAATGGGACTGCCACTGTCCTGGTCACGTCCCCAAACCACCTCTTCCCCCTTCAAACAAGAACGATTTGTTTCTTCACCCCACCCTTTCTTCCTCTCTATACGTCTTACTTCATTACCTCTCAGGTCACTAACTGCCGTGGCCTGTGGTCACCAACAGAGGGACGACCAGCTGATGAGAATGGAGGGAGACAATACTGCTGATGTCACCCATACTCCCACACTGGCCCACAGCCTGCACTAATAACATAATGAGATGCTTGTTACCTCGCTGTGCCTTTGAAGCATAACACGCTCTCGGCCCCCTTTGCACTGGAAGAAACGAGCGAGTCTTTTTTAAGACGGAAGAAGAAAGAGCTTGAGAGAAAAGCAACTCTTTTTTTGGAGAGATAAGCAGTGCACTCGGACTGGCAGCGCATACGGACGGCGTACGTGTGTGTGTGTGGAGGGGGCTGTTAGGGGCAGTAATGGAGTCCCACTGGGGTGCAGCGGGAAAGACAGTAGAAGAATGGGGCTATGTGACTCATCATAGCTGTGTCTGTGTGAGCCTGTGTGAGTGGGAGGAGAACAGTGTGTGGGAAGCGGTTTCATCGCCTGGCTGGTCAGAGCCAGATGAGAAAGCGAGAGAGCAGAGAAAAGAAAGCAAGCGTCGGGGAAAGTAAACTAAAGCGTAGAGTCTTCCACTAAATGGTGCATGATTATAAAACATGCAGCTGTAGGATGAATGGAAATGTAGAAGTGTGTCAGACAGAAACACCTCCTCATTTACTAAAGCTGTCCTGAAAGACGTGTGAGTATGAATTATGTCTTCATCGAGGAGACCTTTCCCCTCAAATGCATTATTTGGTAAAACATAGCGGGCAACATCAATGATTATTCACGTCTAGGGCTGTCATGGATGTAACAGATGTGTGTGCACTCTAATGCTTTTTACAGCTGAATGGTTCTGCAAAACACGCTAGCATACTTTGATATACAGGCACATTTACTTCAGACAAAGTCCTGGTGAAATGATACTTTTTTTCCTCCAAAAAAAGCGTTCCAGCAGAATGTTCCCAGAGCCAAGCAAATCCTAAAAGACCACATAAATTCCTGGACACTGAACAAAAAACACAAAGTCCTTTTGCTTAACTACACAGTCCTCTCCACAGAATCATTTTTACACAACTGCTCTCCTTTTCACTTGCTTCACCTCATTTCAATGTCAATATTAAGTTCACACATATTTGATTTGTTGAAACCTGGCTTTTAACACCTGGCTGTTATGTTAAAACACATACTGAACGAGTTTCTCACATCACAACTATAATTTATAGTTTAAAACAGTACAGTTACAGTTCATTTATATTGTACTATAAATTCTACTTCATGTATACAATAACTTACAGTACAAACTACATAACCAGTCATAAGTAGCACAGGTATATTTGTAGCAACAGCCAACAATACATTGTAAGGATCAAAATTGTAAATTTTTCTTTTATGCCAAAAATGATGAAGTAAAGATCATGTTCCAAAAAGATATTTTGTACATTTCCTACTGTAAATATATCAAAATTAAATTTTTGATTAGTAATATGCATTGCTAAGAACTTCATTTGGACAACTTTAAAGGTGATTTTCTCAATATTTTGATTTTCTTTGCACCCTTAGATTCCAGATTTTCAAATACACTATAAAAAAACAATTTGTTGAGTCAACTTAAAATAATTTGTAACCTGGCTGCCTTAAAATTTTAAGTTCAGTCAACTCAAAAAAAGTTTATTCAACTTGAAATGTTAAATTATACTAAGTGACAACTTAGATATTTGAGTTGAATCAACGTAAAATCTTAAGGCAGCTTGGTTACTTGCCCATATGTTAAGTTTAGCAAACACAAATATCTAAGTTGTGACCTAGTACAACTTAACATTTCAAGTTCACTAAACTTAGTTTAGTTGACTGAACTTAAAATTTTAAGGCAGCAGGGTAACAAATTATTTTAAGCTGACTCAACAAATTGTGTTTTTACAGTGTAGTTGTATCTTGGCCAAACCGTGTCTTATCCTAAAATATTGTCCATATGCCAATGGAAAGCTTATTTATTCAGCTTTCAGATGATGCATAAATCACAGTTTAAAAAAATGTAACTTATGTATGGTTTTGTGGTCTGGTTTCACATAAACTATCCTTTTTAATCTAATATAATTCTCACCCCTTTTCTTCTTTGAGTATCTAGTATTACTATTATGAGTGACCCAGCTATAGCATTTTAAAATATTTTAGCATTCAAAAGCTTGGGGTCAGTAACATTTTTTAAATGAATTTTTATGAATAGTTTTATTCAGCAAGGATTAATTAAATTGTCCAAAAGTAACAATACATACATCTATAATGATACAAAAAATGTATTTAAAAAACTGGTCTTTTGAAATATAAACAGTTTTTTCCTGAGCAGCAAATCAGCATATTAGAATGATTTCTGAAAAATCATGTGACACTTAAGACTGGAGTAATGATGCTGAAAATTCAGCTTTGCCATTATAATGTTTTAAGTCTATATTTAATTGTAAAAATACTTTATATTACAGTTTTTGCAGTATTTTTGATTAAATAAATGCAGCTTTGCTGAGAATTAGAAAGCATTTGATGTAAGGTGAAACTGAAGTATGCTTTCTTGTTATCGTACCTGAAAACTGTCTAGGAGGAACTAAAACATGATGACACGAAGAGAAACTCAGTGTACTTGGAGAGTACTGAAGAATTATGACTGCCTGTTTTTCCCAGCAATGAAAATAGCTGTGGCCTTGATATTGGGTCATATTTGGGCACAAAACCTGTGTGATCCCTCGTCTGTTTGTGTGTTTGGAAACAAAGGGATGAGTGTGCAGTTAGGAAAACCTTTGTTCGAAATTGTGCAATCATGCAGACAACCAAACAAGCCCACGGTCGAATCTTCCTCCCTCCCACAGTGCATGACAGAACTGAATTGTTACAAGCCTCATTGTATCCCCAATATATTTGATGATCACTTTTTCTTTGACGCCACATAAAACAAAGGGCTTTCAACTTAGTCTAAGAACACTTCAATTATGTGAATGAGATTAATGACTGAGGATTATACATCATGTACTAGCACATGATATTTTGTCACTTAAAAACGCAATAATAAATGCTTTATTAAACTATAATAATACAAATATAAATATTAAACATTTTCCATCTGACAATAGGCCTCCTTTTTGCTCAAATTCATATTGTATTCCCATTTTTAAATCTGGCCAACACCCAAGAGGCTGGAGAGATGATTGAAACCACATGTTGCTCTCAGCTCAGCCTCACATGACCCCTTTCCTTAGTACCTGAGAAAGAATAGGCCATCTTGCATAAAGCAATACTCTCTGCTTAATCTGGCCTGAGGTCAGATGGGAGTACACGACTGCGGCCCAGAACTGTTTGTTTATCAGTCTACCTACATGTTATCCCACATTCCCGCTAACGATCCAGCCTTTTTCTGGAATGTGTGGAATCCTTATCCACTTACCGTGCTATGCCAGTTTCGAGCTGAAACTCTCATGACTGATTCAAAGTGTGATAAATGAGAGCTTTTGTAACATCTGTTTGGCCTGCTGTAGTCAAACAGCTTTATTAGAGGCGAAGAAAAGTATATATATCTAATTGCCATATTTCTTTTAGAAAAATCCCTGTCCGACTTTAAGTTATTTTGTTAGAGTTTTTGTTTTCATGGACTTCTAGCTTGCTTTCATTAGTTCCTGTTGTCATTTGTTCCAGTTTCCCGCCACATATTAGTTGTCATGGTTACTCATTTAATTAGTGCCCTCATATCCCCTGTATTTAAGTTGCTCTAGTTCATCCTTCAGCTGTCGGTTGTTGTTTATGTTTTAGTACATTGTTACATTTATTGTTTAATGCAGTGGTTTTAATGTATATTTTTAATCAGCTTTAATCTTTGGACCTTCTGTGACAATCACAAAGCTTACCACTAAGAAAAATAAATAGGAATATTTAAGTGACACTTACTGTAACATCAGAGATGTCATAATAAAAGGTAAATGCCTTTTAACTAAAAAATGAAGCAACGTACAGTATACACTACCATTCAAAAGTTTATGGTCAGTAAGATTTTTTAAGAAATGAATAACGGTAATCATTAAACTTTTACAGATGTCTGTTTTATATAAATGCTTTAAATCAAAGTAAAAACTATCACCAAGTAAAAACTATCACAGTTTACACAAAAATATTAAAGGGGTCATCGGATGCCCATTTTCCACAAGTTGATATGATTCTTTAGGGTCTTAATGAAAAGTCTATAATATCTTTTGGTTAAAAAATCTCAGTGGTTGTGTACACTTTTTACCTTGTCAAATTGAGCTCTGCAAAAATCATCCCATTCTGAGGGATTGTTCCTTTAAATGCAACTGAGCTCTGCTCGCCCCGCCACTCTCTTCTCTCTGTGGAGCTTACTTTAGCTGCATTTAGCACGTTTAGCCGCAAAATTTGCTAACTAGCACGTTATTAGGAAAGGTGATTGCAGAGATTCATAAAAAAACCCTTATACTCACTTCTGCTGTAGGTGAAGCTGGATCACGAATGATTTGCACGAACATAGATGCATTTATGTAGATCGAGAGGTGCATTCTCTTCACAAACAAATGTAATCTACTGCATCTTCAGCGGCTCAGATGTCGGGAGTAAATGACGACCACTATGTTCATTATTACATCCTGCAACACAACAACTCAATCGCTCAATCGGAGATATTCTTGTCTAACTTACATCCCTGCTCCAGCATCAAAACAATGGAGGTCGGACTGTTACAGATGATCTGAGGTAAGACGCTCATGTCAATCAACTATTGACAAGAGCGTCTTACCTCAATAACATGCATGGATTTTTATCATTATAGGGTAGATGTGTACACACACTGCCAACACACATTAATGTTCAAACAACATGTAAAAGTGAACTTTGCATCCAATGGCCCCTTTAAATAGCGCCATTTTTTTCAACATTATAATCATAAAAAAACTTTAGCAACAGAAATTATATTTCAAAGATGATTCTGATGAACCATGTGACACTAAAGACTGACATTATAGCAGCTAAAAATTCAGATTTGCCATCATGTAAATAAATTGCATTTTAAAATATATTCAAATAGAAATGTATTTAAAATGTAATTTTCCACAGTATTACTGTTTTGGTGTATTTCTAGTATTATCAAATAAATACCTTGGACTTCTTTAAAATATATATATACTACCAGTCAAAAGTTTTTAAACAGTAAGATTTTTTATGTTTTTAGTTGTCAGTGTTACATGATTACATGATTCAGAAATCATTCTAATATGCTGATTTGCTGTTCAAGAAACATTTATTATGATTATTATTATTATTATTATTATTATTTATATTTAAAACAGTTGAGTAATTTTTCAGGATTCTTTGATGAATAGAAAGATCCAAAGATCAGCATTTATATAAAATAAATATATATATATTTTTGGGGGGGAAAGAAATTCTAGAAATTAAATTAACACTTTAATTTAGTAAGGATGCTTTAAATTGATCAAAATATTGGAATGATTTTTGAAGGATCATGTGACTGGAGTAATGGTACTTAAAATTTAGCTTTGAAACCACAGGAATAAATTACATTTTTAAATATATTCAAATGGAAATGTATTTAAAATCTAATATTCCACAATATTATTGTTTTGCTGTATTTTTCGTATTATCAACTAAAAGCCTTGGACTTCTTTAAAATATATATATCTACACTACCAGTCAAGTTGATTTTTAATGTTTTCAGTCGTCAGTGTCACATGATCCTTCAAAAATCATTTGACTATGCTGATTTGCTGTTCAAGAAACATTTATTATTATTATTATTATCATCAATATTTAAAACAGTAATTTTTTCAGGATTCTTTAATGAATAGAAATATCCAAAGATCAGCATTTATCTGAATTTTTTTTTTTGTTTGGGAAAGGAATTATAGAAATTAAATTAACACTTTAACTTAGCAAGGATGCTTTAAATTGATCGAAATATTAGAATTATTTTTGAAGGATAATGTGACTGGAGTAATGGTGTTTAAATTCAGCTTTAAATTACATTTTAAAATATATACAAACAGAAAACAGTTATTTTAAATAGTAAAAACATTTCAAAATATTACTGTTTTTCTGTACTTTGGATCAATAAATGCAGGCTTGGTGAGCAGAAGAGACTTCTTTAAAAAACATTAAAAATCTTACTGTCCAAAAACTTTTTGACTGTGTGTGTGTGTTTACATATATAATATAGATTACTTGTTTTAAACCATATAAACTTTATATCCTTTATATATTTACAGGTTTAAATAAAATTAATATTACATAAAATTGTGTAATTTCTACGCAAACTCTTCACAGAATGACCAACACACGCACAATATCACATATCATAGGCCCTATCATGCTCGACAACAGCATATGAGAAAACCCATGAGTTAAGATGAGGGGAAACCTGTCCCTCTCCTCACTACAGTCCTATGGCAACGCAACCCCATGGCTTGATCACGGCCCCTGTGGTACTACTCTTCTGCATCACAGCAACAGCAGCAGGCAGGCCTCATTAAAGCCTGGGCCTGGTAATTAACATAACCACTCAACCATTTCGTAATGGGACTAATTTGTTTCCTTTGCAGGACAAAGACTAAAAATAAGTTAGGAAACCTCTTATTTTTGTTAGATGCATCTGGCATGACAGTGATATCTGTTGTTACTTATATCTTTTCTTATTCTGGCTACTGTGAGGCATCATTAAAATGTGACAGAGCACATCCACAGTACTGATATATCAGCTGGGGTTGTGAAAGTTGTGCAACTTGAGAACAATGGCACAAACTTTGGTCAACAGTCTCAAATCCATGCAAAAGATTTGAGGCACCAGTGAGGACCCATTTAGGAAGATTTTACTTTAAAAACAGAGAACCTTTTGTTTTTACTCCAAAAGAACGTATTCATGTAGCTTAATCCATTAAATCAAAACTTGGATAATGTAAATGGAGTAAAAGATGAGCAAGTTCCAATGAGTTTTCTCTTATAAACTCACAGTAATGTCAGTAATGTTAGTTCATCAGGTGAAACTATTATATCCTAAACCTATTGTTAATTTAAAGTTGAGGCAGCTGAGTCCATGTGCATGTACACAAAAACAAAATGTACCATTTAGAAAAATATCAGCGGTGTTTAGTAAAGCTGAACAAACTGTAATGTGGCTTCTTGGAACATTTTGCTTAGTATAGAATGTACTGGAATCAAGCAGTACAGCCCTAAATAATGACAGTTAATCATTATTTGTTTTGAGAGCCATTAGAGTTTACACAGAAACAAACCTCACCCAGCAGAGCTTGAAAAAGATGACTGCCAAAGATGGAAGAGACCTTCTCCACGCTGGTCTTCAAGGCCTGCTCTTCCGGGCTAGTCAGACTCGCCTGGTACTGTTTCAGTAGCCCGACTGCTCTTTTGGTATCTGAAATAAAAAAGACAAGCATTTCTATTTCAGTACAAAGCATTTCCTCTATTACCTACATTCGCTTTGTGACATTTTTGGATGCATGTCTAATTCTGAGAAGGCTTTGCACCATGCTAGACGCTTGAAATCTGACATTACTTCCCTATAATTACAAGGACCCCTCGAAGGGGTGTGTAGCCAGATGTTCAACTCAACCAAGGTTGTCTAACAACAGTTTTTCAGCAAGCAGATAAAAATAAATGAATGAGTGATTTAGTCTTGCGTAACAGCCTGTTGTTTTATGTGGAATAAAAGGGACCATAGTGGCCTACAAAATATATTTAGACACTTAATTCACACTTAAATGCATTTGATGAGAAATAATGCTACAATTCTGTTAGCCAGTTTTACATTTAACCAGTTGTCAACCCAGTGCATTTCACACTCACACATAAGCCCTAAAAGAGTAACCACAGGTTTAGTTTATAAACTATTAACTTGAAAATGTATCAGTTGTATCCAATAAACAATACAAGATCAATAACGTGTGTGAGGTATTTTTAAACAATTGTTGTTAAAAGTTATAATTGAAAAGAGTGCTTGTGCTTGCTTTAAATTAAATAATGCCTCGCTAACACATTGATACTGATGGATTTTTAAGCATACAAATATTTTGAGGGCTTTTGAACGCTTCAGGTGCTGGAAAAAGAGGTTAGGAAAAGGTAAAGGTAGTAGGAGGGTCCACAAAAACATCATGGGTCCGGATGTGTAGGCTATGCTACACTTGACTTGACATTCATTGCGCTTCTGTAAATAATAGTGGTTTTATTAAGAGTTACAGAATCTCACTTCAGACTAATGCTTCCTGTTTCCCATGGGGTTTCCAAAAAAATCCTATTTGAAAATACACATATCGAAACTGAGAAACGTTTAGAAGAACGAAAAACAATGAAATTCACTATCAAAATCTTGATTGTAAGAACGACCTACGTTGACGTTTTTTGACGGAACTTACCATATTTGTGTACCATGATGTGAAGGCTGTTAGAAAACCGGTCCTGTAAATCCAGTTGTAACCTTTCGACTAGTTCTCCAGATAAATAATAAACAAATTTAAAATCCTTTTCGGGTCAGCTGTCACTTTCTAGTCACTCCGACCGGACTTTTAAAAGTTCTGCCGTAGTTTTTCCACCACGGGGACGATATTGCTTCTTTTGTGAACTTCTCGTATTAAAGACGGGAATAGAAGTTTACTCCAGTTGGCAGCAGATGCTTGTTGTGGAAGTAGTGCGAAGTGTGAAGCGCCGCGGCTTCCCGTTATCTGTTTTTGGCTCCAGCATTGGGAAGTTTTGAGGGGAAGCTAATAAAACTGGAGGGCGGTCGGCAGTAACGGGGTTTTACTCATCCTTCATCCACATGTAAATTGTAGATAGGTGATGACAGAGCTTATTAATGAGTGTCTTTATGAGGGAAAACATTGTATGTTGGCGAACGCTAATCCTATATGTAGTTTTAACTTGTGGCTAGCAAAGGGAAAAGGTAGGAAAACATATACAAAATTATCACAATAAATATACCTGATTTCGTCAATCTATCGAAAAACATATTACCCTGTTTGCCAGAAAGGGGTGATGCAAGTTTGACCGTTGAAATAATTATTCGGAAGTGCCGCGCGCCACCTTCTGGAGAAAAGAGGAAACTTCTTCGACGGGATAGGAAAAAGCCAAACGGCCTTTTCTAACAGTAAGGACTGTACATGATATTAGTTACTAACGTGATTAGATAGTAGACGTTTTTCCTCAGTGTTGTTTTATAACGTCGGTGTCGCCCTGAACGCATTGGACAAATGAAAACCCGGAGTGGATTTGGTTACAGAATGCTTGATGGCATAATCTTTTCTGTCGCTCCGCTCCACCCACATATGCTAATCCAGACCTGCGTTTAGTCTGAGCGTTGCTTGGTGACATGAAGCTTGTTTAGAAAGATGATGTAGAATTTTTTTTTATTGTTTTATTTTATTAAATTTCATCATACAAATAAAAAAGACTTAATTACAAAACAACAACATCTTTTCTCATCTGTAAACCAAAAAATTCACATTAAAAACAAGCATAACAGTAGCCTGTGGTAAAGCAGTGCAGGGTTAGCTTGTCGTTTTTTTTGATGAAGATCTCACATTTAATGTCACAATATATATCCTTATAAAAAATACAATCATGACTGGAGTTTTTTGTGCACTTGTGGCTCAGGTTGTGTGGTTGGTTGGCACAGTGTTGAAAGGCTACGGTTTTTAGAGGGATGCAACAAACGGAAAAGATGGAAATGTTAACAGATAAAACCTAAACCTTAACAGATAATGGTTAATATAAAAATGTATGATATATTGTTAATTTTCACAACTTTTACAATCTTTTAAATAATCATTAGGAAGACTTTAGATCTTGTTTTGCTCCTCAAAGTGCCTGTTTATATACTACCAGTCAAATGGTTTTTAACAGTAAGATTTTTATTTATTTATTTTTTAAGAATATTTTTCTACTCACCAAGCCTGTATTTAAGTACAGCAAAAACAGTACGATTTTAATTTTTTTTTTAACGATTTAAAATAACTGTTTTCTATTTTAATATATTTTAAAATCTAATTTATTTCTGTGATTTCAAAGCTGAATTTTTAGCATCACTACTCCAGTAATATGATCCTTAAGAAATCATTCTTATATTCTGATTTATTATTATTGATTATTATTCTTATGTTGAAAACAATTCCAAGTAGAATTTTTTCACGTTTCTTTGATGAATAGAAAGTTTAGAAGAACAGCATTTATCTGAAATAGAAATCTTTTGTAATATTATAAATGGCTTTATCAGCACTTATGATCCATTTAAAGCATTCTTGCTCAATAAAAGTATTAATTTCTATAATTATAACAAATAAACATACAATAATAAATTCTATAATAAAAAATACTGCTAATAATAATAAATGTTTCTTGAACAGTAAATCAGCATTTTAGAATGATTTCTGAAGGATCGTGTGACACTAAAGACTGGAGTAATGATGCTGAAAATTTAAATTGGATCAGAGGAATAAATTACATTGTAAAATAAATTCAAATAGAAAACAGTTATTTAAAATTGTGAAAAAGATTTTTGGTGAGGAGAATAGACTAAAAAATAATAAAAATCTTACTGTTCAAAAACCTTTGACTGATAGTGTACATTTTATGCTATCCACATATTTAGGACTGCAGGAACCAAATGTAATATCAATAACAATAACTTATTATTATTTAATCAATATGGACAAAGTTAATTGCTCGGACAAAGTTATTGTTCAATTAATATGGGATTTTTAGTGGCTGATTCTTGAAAAATTAAATTTAGTTCCTCCAGACTTAATATGTGGAAACCATAATGGGTATAAACAGGCACTTTAAAAAGCAAAACAACATATATAATCTCTCTAATGTTTATTTAAAAGATTGCAAAAGTTGTGAAAAGTAATAATATATCATAAATTATTATATTAGCTTTAAATGATGTTAGCCGAAAAGCATAATTAATCAAAGGTATCCAAAATAAACAACAAATGAAAAATGTCTCCCATCCCAACCCACTCCCATGTGAGTCAAATACTATGAAAAAAAATACATAAATATTATGAGCCCAAAATGTACCCTGTACCAGTCAATTCTTATAACCAGCCAACATTGATCCCCCATACCTTTCATACCTTACCTTGATCCCCCAACCTCTTAAAAAAAAAAAAAAAAAATGCACACACAACAATGCAGTTATACTTAAACCAACTCTTTCTGAATTTGTCTTGAATGCCTATTTATCAAAAAAGGAAAAGAAAAAATATAAAAACCAATAAAAATATTTACATATAAACATTTTGTTCATATTAACATTAGATCTCTTTAACTACTATGTAGAAAAACCTAATTTGTAGGTACAGTGTACTTATTGTGCTCATGTTGCATTGCAAAGCACTTTTTCTGCTATTGACACTGGATACGGTTCGGTGGTAAGCTTAGCTTTACAGGTGGGTTGAACAGTAAGGTCAAAACTACAGAAACACGATATGTGCATTGCATCAAATGATTAAAATGAATGAAGTGCATAGCAGTTAAAGACACTTAAAAAGTGGGTTCAACTTCTAGTGGGTTTAAAGTTTTTTAAAGTCTCACAATGTGTCACATAAGTAAACAACCTCTATAAAAAGTACTGTCATATTTAAATGAAAAGTTACAGTTCTGGTGTTGCAAAACAACTGAGTCAAGGGGTGGCAGCACTGCACAATAATGCTGCCCTAATGAGGAAATGATATGAAATATATAGAAATTTGTATATCAATAATCACCAAAAAAATCACATCAAATAAATGTACTGCTTACTACATATAATATGATGTGATTTTCTTATGATGTCCACATACAGTCCTTCAAAAAATGAAACAAGAAAATTCCCTCTCATGATGACGATGGCAGCATTGTGTGAGGAAGCAGAGGGACACCTTTCTCGTGTGTATTTTGATGAAAAACATCGTTCCTCCTCCTGTTCACAAATGAAGAGAAAAATGTCCATTATAATCATAACATATTTGAGTGACTCTTCAGTTAATGGTGCTTTTGACTACTTTTACTAAATTAATTCAGAAAAGGTTTTATCTCCTAAAAGTCCTAAAATAAATAATTGCTCATAGAAAAAATGCTGGGTTATTTTTTAACCCAAATGCCAGCCCACTGGGTCATTTTATTGGGTTTTTAAAAAATATTTTTACCCAGGTGCTGGGTTTTTTTTTTTTTAACCCAAATGCTGGGTTCAACTTGTTGAGTCATTTTATTGGGTTATTTTTATTATTTTTTTACCCAGGTGCTGGGGCATTTGTAACGCTGGGTTATTTTTTTCTATTTTTTTTAAGCCTGTTTCTGACTAAACAACCCCGGTGTTGCCAACTTAGCAATTTTGTTGCTAAATTTAGCAACTTTTCACACTACCATAGCAACTTTTTCTTCCAAAAGCACCTAGCAACAAATTTAGCTATTTTAAAATGTATTTGGCAACTTTTAACAACCTTTGATAAGTGACTCAAATGATAAAAAAGGCACACATTGTCCATCTAAATTATACAAAAAGAGGAAATCAAAGTACACATATCACATCAATTAATTTAGCTGCTATTTGCAGTTGTGCATTTCAATAATAATAATAATAATAATAATTAAATAATTGTTCATTTCTTATATACCGTTAGTAGCTAATATCTAGAAAAATGCAAAAGTTACTAGGAATTTTCCAGGACATTGTCCGTTATCCATTATCTGTTGTAACTGTGTAACCCAAAAACACAAAATACAATGAGTAATTTAAAATGCAGGTAAAAAAATTCCTGTGAAAAAAAAATATGGAAAATTCCTTCATATTTACATAGCAGATTGTGCCCTATATTTACAGACTATTCTTGGAGTGTAGCATAATTGCACATAATGTATATTTTTACTAGTTTTCTAACTTAAATTGTTCATAAATGTTCAATAATTCAATGTTGTATTTAAAAAATACGGTTATTTATATTTAATTATAGTACGTTACGAACAAATATAAATTAGGCTAGGCTATATATTATATACATAGGCTATATATATTTTTGCTTAAATTTAATGCAGTGCCACATCGTCATCAAGCAAATTTTTAGCAACAAACCACGTTCCTTCAGCAACTTCCCCCTGAAAATTAGTTGGCAACACAGAACAACCCAGTCTGAGTCTGCGTACAGTCAGTCAAAGCACTGGCTTTTTGAGTCCTCTACAAGAGAGACCAGTTTTGGGCTGCCGATTTGCACTTCTTCAGCAAAATAAAGGTTTATATACATTTTATTTTATTTATAAAGTCTGTACTGTGCTGTAAATTGTATTATTTTACAGCAGAGCAACATAAGGCCTATCAGTCAGCTGCATTAGCAACGGATGTTTCGCAGGACGGAAATGCCTTTTGCCTTGCATAAAATAACTAGATTTTATTCGTTACTGTACTGAGTTTAATCGTAAAATATGTTCTCTAATGTCAGTACTGTTTGTTTACCGGCAGGTTTTGGAGACAGTCACACGGCATCTTTCAGTAAAAAGTGATTACAGAGAATGATTGAATACACTAAAATTTAAATTCTACTTTTAAATGTTACATTACAAATGTCTAAAATGCGAGTTTACAAATTTAAATGTATGTAATATTGTAAACTATGCAGTATTCACCCAAATAAATTCAATTTGTCTTGTATTTTGTCCATGTGTTCTTGCTTAATAATACATGTTCATCTTTTGATTATTGCTGTTGCCTCAAGTAATTCTGTGTGTGTTTTTATAAGTTTCAGTCCATTTTAAACCAGCAATATAATTTTAAAACAACAGTCGACTTAGATAAAATAACCCAGCATTTTTGGTAAATACATTTAACCCAACACAGAATGTGTTCTGTCCAATATTTACCTGTTGAGTTGTTTTTAACCCAGCATTTTTTATACTGTAGTCATGATCAACAATTTGAGTTGGGTTGGAATTTTCATTTTTTTATTTTTTGATGATGATGAATTTTGTATGAATTTTGACATTATGTGGGATTAACATTTCTTGGGAATAACAGTTCTTGGGAATTAACCTTTAGAGTTAGCACCAGCTAGCTTGCTTGCAATAAATTTTACTTAGGCTACCATTTATAATACACACTAAATGTATATGTATATTAAAAATACATTTATATTGTCTCCTTAACAATCTGATTTAACCAACATTACAATTTATAACACACAATAATAATTTACATTTATAAAATAATCAATTGCTTCTGGTTTAACAATTTTAATACCTTTTACAACTGTATTATAAATGGGAAAACAAAAAGCAAAATTCTGTCAAACACTATTAATATTAGAAAAGTAATGAGCTTCGTTGCTTACCTTTGCCAAAGAAACAAGCCAAACATGAACACCAATGCTGTTACATCAGCCGAAATCCATATTCCCATGTAGATATTTGTCTCCTTTCATTGTTTCGTGCAAAGAGATTCAAACACAAACACAAAAGAGTTACATATTCAGACAGGCCCATGTGAATTCTAAATGGAAAAACAGCTTTTCTTTTATGGCAGAAAAGAAAGTGATAGGTGAAAAGATTTTTTTACCAGATGCCAGTCAGGCTTAGACATGTTTTTGAGGATGTGGCAGGCATTGGTGGTCACTGAACTGGCCCCAGAGCACCACAGTAATGAGAAGAGCCAGCTCTCATTCACAACCCACAGATTCACGGACACATTCTTTTCCCGCAGCTCACTGTACAGAGAAATAAAAACAAATGTCAAAAATATTCTTTCTATTTACTTGTGTTTGGCTCCATATCAGCGACCTTTAGACAGGTTGCAACAAGCCGTTTTTTTCTGCACAACAGACAGGAGTGGCAGGATCGTTATAACACAGAGTCTAATTCATCAGCCATTCTTGCTTAATTTTTATCTTACATAATCTTTACTGCCAGTTAAAGTTATAAAATGACAGGTGCACCCAACCAGTCACAGTAGTGTCTGGTAAAGGTTTCATCAATCAACATGTGTTGAATTTTGGTAACTCCGCATTCCTGCTACTATAATCATTAGAAGATACATTAGCAAGTTTAAGTTACAGATCATTTTTCACAGCATTTCTGTCACCTTTGCAAGAAAATAAAACCCTATGAGAACATTCCCTAAGGCTGTGAGATCATACCAACAGTAATGACAGCGGCATCATGTCTCCGCATGTCAGATAAGTTGCATCAGTCCTCCAACACTTACCTTATATTACGAGTACTCAATGAACTATATTTCACATTCAGAAAGCTTCCATTATCCGCTTCCATGTCGGATCTAGTATTATACACCTGTCTGAACCCTGGTTCAACTTTTCTCACGTCGTGTCTATATTCTGGAGGAAGCCACCATATCTGAAAGTGATACGCAAAATAACATTTTAATCGTAACATTAAACTCAAAAACACAAAAATTAGAAATGTTGTCTAATTGCTAAACCTAACCTGAAGATCAAAAAGGTATAAATAGAAATATTTAAAATAAAAAACAAATAATAAATACTATCATTGCATATAAAGAATACTAAAATAGCACTGCTAGAAGAAAACAAAATGTTTTAGGATTCTGACATTCAAAAGGAAAAATATGAAAAATAGGCATAATTAGAAATTTCTGAAAAATAGAAGAAAAATATTACATTAAAAGACGTTGGACCCATTGCATATGATAATATTACCTTTTCTGGTGATATGCCTGATTCTTTGATCGTTTCGGTGGCGTAGTAAGAGTCACTGTTGTGGAATCCTGTCGAGTTTTTCTCATTTTTTAGGTCAAATATGAGAGAGATATTATGTTTTTTGGCCATGAGTAAGAGCTCAAAAAAAGATGGCACTGTCTGGTTGTTAGCCTCCATCTTCTCTTCTTTTGAGAGCGATGACACTGACTGAAATGGATCTGTCTGTATTTTAAAATCAAAAGATCTTATTTCAACAAAACTGTGATTTTGACGTCACACTGCTGAAGAACTAAAACATCTGAGCATCAAATGCAAAGTGAAACCATTTTTGGTTTCCAGCTCAACAACGGCAACCTCAGTTATTCAAGGTTATTCAAGGTTATTCAAGGTTACTTCAAGGTTATTCACTCTAATCAACAGATACTCCTTCTCATGCTGCCTGTGAGGTATGAAGAACTTAAGCTGTTTGATCTAGTTTGCATTCAACTGCACAAGCTGTTTTTACAACAAATCTTAAATAACAGAATAGAATAGAATAGAATAGAATAGAATAGAGGGTTTGCACCGACGTCACGTTCTGGTCAGTTACCCGGATGTGCGGCCAT
Source organism: Labeo rohita (assembly GCF_022985175.1). NCBI lineage: Eukaryota > Metazoa > Chordata > Actinopteri > Cypriniformes > Cyprinidae > Labeo > Labeo rohita. The sequence continues at coordinate 9,274,330 of NC_066882.1, forward strand.
TGCGGCGATACTCATATGTAAACAGAAGCATTGATTCCACGGTTAGTGTACCACTGAAGATGTTGTTCTACTAATTTATGCTGCTTAAACCACGAAAAATGTGTGGAAGCTGCCAAAGCATATGGAGAAGGACTCAGTAAGCTGGAAAGGTCATTTTATTTTGACAAACTAAAGTTAAAACAGGGCTAAACACTAAGCGGCGATAGCGTTTCCTTGATTACTGCTGTACACAAAGCTGCGCTATGCAGCTTTATAATGCGTTATACAGATGCTAGATGAAAAGAAAATGCCATGTAAACTTTTCTGAAAACAGATAGTTCCCTACAGAGACAAATTCATATAAACTCCTACCCCCAATTCATTATTATGGGTTTCTTCCAATATTTTGTGCATCGTGAACAGTGAGAGTGATCTGACTGCTACAGTATATTCTCCTTTTTATGTCTGTCTTCAGCTGTAAACGGCATTTTACAGACTAAATATAATAATAACGCAATATTTCCACACAAATTACATTTTGGAACACGAATGCAATGCAGTGAATGTACGACTTGCACGGGCCACAGGGCAGTCCATATTGTCCAGCCCTGTAATAGGTGGTAAACATCCGTACGATCTGCCCCCGTTATCGCGGACTGATGACCCGGTAGTTTTTCCTTCTATTTCTTATCCTGACATAGTGAGGCAACCATGGCCTAATGGTTAGGGAGTCGGGCTTGTAACTGAAAGGTTGCGGGTTTGAGTCCCAGGTCTGGCAGGGATTGAAGGTGGTGGGAGTGAATAACCAGCGCTCTCTCCACCCTCAATACCACAACTGAGGTGAGCCCCTTGAGCAAGGCACTGATCCCCAACTGCTCCCCGGGCGGTGCAGCGATAGCAATATGGCTGCCCACTGCTCCAGGTGTGTGTTCACAGTGTGTGTGTGCGTTTGATCACTTCTCACTACTGCGTGTGTGCACTTGGATGGGTTAAATGCAGAGCACAAATTCCGAGTATGGGTCACCATACTTGGCCACACATCACGTCCTTTCCTTTCCTTCGAATTACTTTCGTTTCTTCATTTTTTCCTATACGTGAGTTCGGTTCAATGGCATTGTTTACACTCAATGCCGCCGCAATGGCCGACTTCTGGATTGATGACGTAATGTGAAAACACTCTATAGAATACAATAGATGTCACACAAACAGAAAATGATTTGAAATAACCTGCACAACCAGGTTTTATTAACAGAGATGTTAGATAAGCTGATGGAGCAAACAGGTGAGTAAAAGAGTTCAGTGAAAGACTGAAAGCACTTAGCTGAAGGAATAACAGTCTTTGTGTTGCAGGCATGGCTGAAGTAGCAGAAAAGTGACAGACACTGAAGACTGAAAGGATAACACGCAATTAATCCAATGTGAGTAGTGTAGACCAATACAGGGAGTCCAGTACAGAAAGAAGAAGAAAATAGCCCTATGAGACCACACAAGCTATGTGAGTGAAGTGAAGAGAACTGATGATATGGGTGATGGCTGACAGGTGTGTGTATTAATTAGGATGTGCAGATAATGGCTAAAGAGGGTTATGGGAAATGTAGTGCTGTTGAGATGACAGGCACAGTGACTGGAGAATGGGATTGTGATAATATTATCATATAATATAATACACTGCTCAAAAAAATAAAGGGAACACTTAAACAACACAATGTAACTCCAATCACACTTCTGTGAAATCAAACTGCCCACTTAGGAAGCAACACTGATTGACAATCAATTTCACATGCTGTTGTGCAAATGGAATTGACAACGGGTGGAAATTATAGGCAATTAGCAAGACACCCCCAATAAAGGAGTGGTTCTGCAGGTGGTGACCACAGACCACTTCTCAGTTCCTATGCTTTCTGGCTGATGTTTTGGTCACTTTTGAATACTGGCGGTGCTTTCACTCTAGTGGTAGCATGAGACGGAGTTTACAACCCACACAAGTGGCTCAGGTAGTGCAGCTCATCCAGGATGGCACATCAATGCGAGCTGTGGCAAGAAGGTTTGCTGTGTCTGTCAGCGTAGTGTCCAGAGCATGGAGGCGCTACCAGGAGACAGGCCAGTACATCAGGAGACGTGGAGGAGGCCGTAGGAGGGCAACAACCCGGCAGCAGGACCGCTACCTCTGCCTTTGTGCAAGGAGGAACAGGAGGAGCACTGCCAGAGCCCTCCAAAATGACCTCCAGCAGGCCACAAATGTGCATGTGTCTGCTCAAACGGTCAGAAACAGACTCCATGAGGGTGGTATGAGGGCCTGACGTCCACAGGTGGGGGTTGTGCTTACAGCCCAACACTGTGCAGGACGTTTGGCATTTGCCAGAGAACACCAAGATTGGCAAATCCGCCACTGGCGCCCTGTGCTCTTCACAGATGAAAGCAGGTTCACACTGAGCACGTGACAGACGTGACAGAGTCTGGAGACGCTGTGGAGAACGTTCTGCTGCCTGCAACATCCTCCAGCATGACTGGTTTGGCAGTGGGTGAGTAATGGTGTGGGGTGGCATTTCTTGGAGGGCTGCACAGCCCTCCATGTGCTCGCCAGAGGTAGCCTGACTGTACGGAGATGAGATCCTCAGACCCCTTGTGGCCCTGGGTTCCTCCTAATGCAAGACAATGCTAGACCTCATGTGGCTGGAGTGTGTCAGCAGTTCCTGCAAGACGAAAGCATTGATGCTGGCCCACCCGTTCCCCAGACCTGAATCCAACTGAGCACATCTGGGACATCATGTCTTTAGTCCAGGTCTGGGAGGAGATCCCTCAGGAGACCATCCACCACCTCACCAGGAGTATGCCCAGGCGTTGTAGGGAGGTCATACAGGCACGTGGAGGCCACATACACTACTGAGCCTCATTTTGACTTGTTTTAAGGACATTACATCAAAGTTGGATCAGCCTGTAGTGTGTTTTTCCACTTCAATTTTGAGTGTGACTCCAAATCCAGACCTCCATGGGTTAATAAATTTGATTTTCATTGATAATTTTTGTGTGATTTTGTTGTCAGCACATTCAACTATGTAAAGAACAAAGTATTTAATAAGAATATTTCATTCATTCAGATCTAGGATGTGTTATTTTAGTGTTCCCTTTATTTTTTTGAGCAGTGTATAATCGTGTAATAAATTGTAAAATTAATTCTGTTTTACATTTCTATTGTTGCATAACAGCAATAACTGTTAAATGTGTTGGACTACATATAAGCTATATATAATTGAAAGCTTAAATAAAATACAGAAAATAATTACAGATAAAATACGAAAAACAATTCTTTGTCCTCACCCTTGCAAACCATTCGCCTGCATTTAAAGTCTTTAACTCTTTCAAAGTGAAGTTATTGTGCGTGTCCCCATCTCGACCTGAAAATTCCTCCTTCGTCTTCACATCAGTGGTTCGCAGCAGAAAGTTTGAACCAGTGTCATGCATAAGAAAAGGCTCCATGTCCTTACTGAAAAAATAGACAAGAGGAGTAAACACACACACACACACGTTGTGTTTCCATGTTTTATGGGGACATTACATATGCATAATGGTTTTTATACTGTACAAACCATATTTTCTATCGCCCTACACCAGCCCTACACCTAAACCTGAGACTGTGCAAACTTCTCAAAAAAACTCATTCTCCATGATTTATAAGCCTGTTTCCTCATGGGGACGTGAAAATGTCTCCACAATGTCAAAATTTACTGGTATTACTATCCTTGTGGGGACATTTGGTCCCCATAATGTGATAAATACCAGGTACACACACACACACACAACACAAACAAATAGAAGAAATGGAATAATCTTGTCACCTGAGTTGCACATCTGTTTCAAATGCCACCACGCCACACTCTATACTCTTTCTGAATGACATCATGGTGTTCTCTGGAGCCAGCTACATAAAAAAAAACATAAATAAATAAATAAAATACATTAAAAAATAATAATAATTTAAAAATAATAAAATTACAAATTGTAGCTTTAGAAATAAATATTTTATTTGATTCAACATAGAATTTATCACACATAAACATTTAGGCTGCAACGTAAACTATGGAGCATAAAAGAAGATAATTTGAGAAACATCTCAGTATTTTTTGTTCATACAATGTACAAACCTAATTGGTAACCAAAACAGCTTTGTTAACAACAGTCTTCAAAATACCTTCTTTTATGTTCCAAAAGAAAGGTTTAAAACAACATGAGGGTGAGTAAATGATGAAATAAATTAACTATTCCTTCAATGTTTTTATTAGTAGTAGTAGTAGTAGTAGTATGAAATGAAACTCTTTACAAGAAACTAAATCTGCCAGCAAGTGGAGGTAAATGTCTTTATGAGTCATTCATTGGATTGTTCAAACGGCTGATTCATTCAGGAATGAAGTAAATGAATCATTGGTTCACATGATTACAAGATGACGTACAGGCCTGGGGGCGGGGCCAGTGCACTAACTGCGTTAAAATATTTTAATCCGTTATGTAGTATATAGTATATACACAATAAAATAAAATAGAAGTGTTACCACAGCACATGATTTCATTATTTTAATATTTAACAACTTAAAAAAACACGCACATTTAAAAGGGCTTTTTTGCCAGAGACCATTATTTTACTACATTAATATGTTCAGGTTTCCATGACCTGTTTAAACAAAATTCAAACGCTGTAACATCTGTGTTCTTCACATGCCTCTGTTTTTATTCACGGTTAACCTCCAGTCGCCCTGGTGAGCTGAGGAACATCAAACCAATAGAGATTCAGATGTCAAAACACCTCCTCCACCTTCCCTGCCAGTGGAATTTTACAGGCTGTATATGAATTGTATATAGCCTGCTATATAAAAGATATTTCTGGATGTGGACTATGTTGTGCAATCACTGTAAATGTTTTTTACAGTGATTATTTTATCTATAATTGCTAATGTTTGAAAAATGTTCCAACAGACCGACATGCTAATAAATTAGATTGCCCCAAGTTGATAGCTTATAACCTGGGAACAATGCCATAATCATCATAATCCTAAACGGATTCAGAAACTACAGCAGATGATTCATCTTGTGGCAATCATAAAATAATGTTAAAGTCCTCACGCAGTTCAGTAACGATATAAACAAACAGGCAAAACAAGACTTTGATGGGCACGCCAGTGTAAACATGTTTTAACAAAGGCAATGAATGTTTTAAAATGAAAGTTATCATTTCATTATTACTGACCATTGGAGCGCCACGATGTCCAATGAGGGCGGGTTTTGGTGGAAGATTATTGGTAATGCATGGAGAGTGGATTGCAAGAGGACACAGGAACACAGCAGCAGACACTAGCAGGAAGGTCATCATTATAAAAGCCTTACAAGCTACACAGACAAAGACATAGACAAAAATATTCAGATACTCAGTACAAATACTGACATCATTTTGAAATAAAGCATTATTAAATGCATCAATAGTGCTAATTAAAGTACATTCTCAGTCAAAAACATTAACTGTGATCAGACCATGTGTTGTCAGAATATATTCAAGTCAGAGTAAGGTATTATAAGCTGTTTTGGAGACACTGACCAGCTGTTTTAGCTGTATGATAACTCTGGAACACCAGCGAGCTGATTAAGGTCAAAGCCACCACAGCACCCAGCTGCAGGAAAGGAGCAGTGGCCTACAGAAACCAAAGAGGGGATTTTAATACAACAATAGTGGTGTAACTAGAGATATAGACACCTGAGTGACAGTTCTGTGATAAATACAGTATAATGTAACATTATGCTGAGGGATATGCATGCTATTGGTGTAAAATATCACTAGAGTTGCTAACAGAAAATACAATGAGAACCAGTTGCAAAGACATAAAAGACAATGTACCAGTACTGAAATGACAAATGGTTGAAGGCTGGTTTCAGATTCTTACCTGAAATGACATATAGACAGTTTGCCATTCATCGTTCCATTGTATACAAAATCCAGCTATGCCCAAAGTAACATAGAGGAGACCCAAAAACAGAAACACCTGAACAGAAAATAGTTAACATACCGAGATCATTCATTAACATCCTGCAAACTATGACTAACAATGATATCAGTTGTTACCAAAGTTTTAAAGGTAACTAATATAAGATTGTTTCCTCAACTAGGTCAACTAGGACAAAAATGAAAAGTGGAAAAAAAAGACCCACAAAAAGGAAATTACTCACGCTTATGTCTTTCCAAACCAGTAAGACCTTCGTTCATCTTTGTAACACAAATTAAGTTATTATTGATGAAATCTGAGAGCTTTCTGACCCTGTATAGACAGCAATGCGACTGATGCATTTAAAATGCAGGAAGGTAGTACATTGTTAAAATAGTCCATGTGACATCAGTGGTTTAACCTTAGTTTTATGAAGCTATGAAGAAAACAAAAACAAATTTATTTCATGTCAGTCTTCATTGCGCATTCACGAGAGTACCACAACGCATGCGTGTGCATTGCTCTGCTTGTAAACAAGGTGCAGCACAGTGCAAACGGGTTCTACGTATATTTTATCAATGTATCCGAAAACTGGAAAATGCTGCCGTGGGAAGACACATTTCAAGGAAGGCAGGCATCAACGCACATTCGAAACCAATATTATCTTCACTTCCTGCCTCCTAAGACACCTTTATCTGGTCATTTTTTTGAGGGCAGCACAGATGTATCTTTCGCTATTCTGTGATGGTTGAGCAAAAAAATTAAGATGGCGTCTGAAAGTTGTCTGTTTGTGTGTAAATGTATGTTTCTGACCAACGTGTTGCACTGTTGATGTCATTTATAGCGAGAAATTAGTATTATAGTAATTAAATATTCGCTTAGCTATCACCAAATCCCGTTCTGTTTTGTTGTAGATCATTAAACCGTTATGCTGCCTCAGAAGCATCTCCGATATCAGTTTCGTGAGGCGCCTTTGTGCGCAAAAGCTGCTTGCGAAGTCATTGCTGGATTTCGGATGCAGCCATTGTCCTTACCTTTCCAGGCCTTGAACGTGGTTGTTGCGTTGCTGTCTATGCAGGGTCGGAAAGCTCTCGGATTTCATCAAAAATATCTTAATTTGTGTTCCAAAGATGTATGAAGGTCTTACGGGTTTGGATCGACATGAAGGTGAGAACTTATGACAAAATTTTCATTTTGGGCAAACTAACCTTTTAACAAGTACTTTCAAATAAATTTATTAGGGGCAAAACTGTTTTTACTGTGGTAAAAATGAGTTGTGGAACAGCCGTACTTTAAAAGTTGGTTCACTCTTTTGGGTATCATAGTTTTTAAACAAGGATGGACAGCCTGTGTCCGGGAAAAAAGTCCTCGGGGCCCACTGCTCTGCACATTTTATTATATTTTTTGAATCTGCACACTAAGTTCAGTTCATGGATCTTTCTCCTACTGAGCTGATGATCTGAATCAGGTGCGTTAAATGAGAAGTCCACTTCCAGAACAAAAATGTACAGATAATTTACTCACCCCCCTGTCATCCAAGATGTTCATGTCTTTCTTTCTTAAATCAATAAGAAATTATGTTTCTTGAGGAAAACATTTCAGGAATTATCTCCATTTAGTGGACTTAAATGGTGTCCCCATGTTTGAACTTCCAAAATGCAGTTTAAATGCGGCTTCAAAGGACTCTAAACGATCCCAGTCAAGGAAAAAGGCTCATACCTAGCAAAACAATCAGTCATTTTCGAAACAAATTGACAATTTATACACTTTTTAACCTCAAATGCTCGTCTTCTCTCGTCTCTGCGATGTGCATGCGTAGTCTGTGTAATCGGGGTCAATACAGTTAGGGTATGTCGAAAACCTCCCGTCTTGTTTTCTTCTTCAAAGTCAAAATTGTCCTACATTGCTGCATTTGATCTTCTTTGTATGTCCACTTTGTAAACACTGGGTCGGTACTTCTGCAGCGATGTAGGACGATTTTGAAGTTGGGGAAGAAAACGAGATGGGAGTTTTTTGACATTACTGTAATGACCGTATTGAACCGGGAAAAAACAGAGTTCATGCAGTCTTAGACAAGACGAGCTTTTGAGGTTAAAAAGTATATAAATTGTCAATTTGTTTTGAAAATGACTGATCATTTTGCTAAATAAGACCCTTCTTCCTTGGCTGGGTTCATTTAGAGCCATTTGAAGCTGCATTTAAACTGCATTTTGGAAGTATAATTTGGGGGGCACCACTGAAGTCCATTATATGGAGTTAATTCCTGAATCTTTTTCCTCAAGAAACATAATTTCTTATCAACTGAAGAAAGAAAGACATTAACATCTTGGATGACAAGGGGGTGAGTAAATTATCTGTACATTTTTTCTCCTTTAAATGAGGGAAACATACAAAATGTGCAGAGCAGTGGGCCCCGAGAACTGGAGATGAGAACCACTGCAGTAATCTATACATAAAAGGCATCTAAGAAGTAGCAAAAATAAAACTTTTAAACAACAAAACAAGCTGAAATGGTAAAGGGTACCTTATGCAGACAGTGTAATTTCATGGGCTCTCTGATTGCTAAATGTAGCAATCCAAATACCTGAAATAAACAAAGGATGATCTCTTTGGTATAACCATCGTTTACAAATGCTACCAGCTGAACAATTTGGATCACACGCTCTCTTCTTACCAGTAGGAGGAGGCCGTATATGGCCAGCACGGCAGAAACAACCATCGCTATCATGTACCAGTTTACCCATTTTTTTAATGTTTTGAAGGCTTTCCTGCAGAAGGAAAATAAAGCAGTATGTGACCCTGCACCATAAAACCACTCATAAGTTGCATGGGTATATTTGTAGCAATAGCGAACAATACATTGTATGGGCAAAATGATTGATTTTACTTCAAAGATCATGTTTCATTAAAGTATTTCATAAATTTCCCACCGTATATTTATCAAAACTTAATTTTTGATTAGTAATATGCATTGCTAACAACTTCATTTGGACAACTTTAAAGGTGATTTTCTCAGTATTTTGATTTTTTTTTATCTGCACCATCAGATTCCAGATTTTTAAATAGTTGTATCTCAGCCAAATATTGACCTATCCTAACAAACCATACATCAGCTTATTTATTTTTAGATGATGCATCAGTCTCAGTTTTTTAAAAAATTGTGGTCTGGGGTCACTTATGGCAAAATGACACAACCAGATATTATGTGAATTTGTAAACACTGGGCAAGAGGATGTACAATGTGGTCATATAATTAGCCTGTGTGTAATTGTGTTTATGTGCTCACCAGTTTACATCATCTTGGTCGTTGAAGGCAATAAAACAAACGTACATCCAACTCAGGGCAAGTATGGACACAAAAGACAGAAAGGAGAACCAGCAGCAAGCCGTCTACATACAAACAAAGCAAGAATGCACACTTCTTTTCAGTAAGCTCTTGTCTTTATGCCATTTACTGACACTAACAAATGTTATCAGCACTTAAAAAGAAAAAGTTTACTCATAACTTTCCCTAAACGCTCCACCTGTGTGCGTGTGATGCTTTAACGTCAAAGGTTAGCCACAAATGAGAGCCTGGGGGGCACTGGCACACAGCCATCGTCTTCTCACGTTGAGTTTCGCCTACTGATACAATATTCAAAAGTGGGGCCAATCTCTAAGGCGAGCAGTTATTATGATAGCTGATTATTACAAGTGCATCCCACACAGGGTTTTAGAAATCTCTGAATGCAGCAGTAATTGTTTTTGACACAAATCAAAATAATTGAGAGCTTTGCTTTTGTATTCAGGCTACTAATTAACATACTTTTCCGCCTGTCATGATCATCAGTCTTCACAGCTTTGTACTCACTTAAAAGGAGAGCGCATTTACATGCTAATTGTTCATTAAGGAGGCATTCAATGACAACAATTTTCTTTGATTCTGTTCTACATTTATTAGACATGGTAAACTATTCCACCTCTCTCAACTGAGTAAAAAAAGTAAAAACTGTGTCTGTAAATTCTTAGAGATAACGGGTGCATCATTGATTTGCAGTTGTCCAAAAATATAAGAAAATGCAGTGTAAAGAATAAGATCTCACATTCTGTCTTCGATTCTGACTGCTGCAATGACAACTGTAGATTCCTCTGAGGCAGGTTCGGAAAATCGAGATCATTGTGTTTCCACACCAGATGATTCCAGATGAACGTATGCAATTTAATTGGGGGTCTCGTCCGGTAGGTAGTGAGGTTAACTCCTTTATACTGATGCAGGTGTTTAGTATGGAATGACTCACTGCTTCACACCTGAAACTGAGTAGGAGGAAAGACAATACAAGATGTTGGTTATGCAATGAAACCTGTTTCTTAACTCAAAACAGAACTCAGCTCACAATGCCTGGCTTACTTAGTTAAAAATCTTTGAATTAGGGCGAGAAAAAATTATGGGGTGACTCTAAGTCACATGATACAGCAGGTATGAAAAGGTTCAATTTAATTATGAAGGAGTGGCGATGCTTTCAAAAGCCCTGAAGCAGAAAATCTCAAGACAACCTTTTGGAAAAAAAAAATCTCATATCAATCACTCATTTCTAATAACAGGATGGAATGTTCTTCCACAACTTAAGTTAACTGTTACAGCTGTGCAAATGATTAACATGTATCAAAATATAACCTGTGTTAACAATATCCTACAATCAGATGTTGTCAGAAGCTGGAACACAGTAATTCAAGTCTCCTACTGTAAATTACATGAATAACTGATATGACATATTAAACATTTTTCTGAGAAAGTAAAAAGGTTTTGCTTCTGTTTTGACAGGTTGTGCATAACACGAAATATAATCTGCAATATTATGAAGACACTCTTCCTCTGGAGGCATTTTTCTGTTTTCTAGGTTCAGTGGATATGAAACACACGATCAGATAAACATGTCTAAACAATAAGTGTTTTAAGCGCTAAAGGCAACTCTGTAAGGAGGTGGTTAGCACAACAGGACGGAGAAAAAAGTATATACTGGTATGTGTTTGTGTACAAGTATTTTTACATTTGTAGAAATAAAAATTGCACAGTGCCAGTCTAACCTTTGGATAAATCTCGCTGAATGCATGCTTCTCCTGATCTTAAAACAGCCTTTTTAATCTAAAGGATTTTACATTAATTCATTTTAACTACTTTAGTTACAGAGCCCCACACATGACGTGCAAACACTCTCAACAAAAAAGGTAAAACAGCGATATAAGGCGATTTTGAAGTTGAGGGAGAACATGAGATGGGAGTTTACCCTAACTGTCATGAACCGGAACAAAAACAGTCCAAGCAGAGTAAGACGAGACGAGCGTTTGACTTTAAAAAGTATATGAATTGTATTATTTTTGAAAATAACTGATCGTTTCATTCGATAAGATCTTTTTTTCTTGGCTGGGATCATTTACAACTGCATTTGGCATCATTTGAAGCCGCATTTTGGAAGTTCAGAGTCGGGGGACCATACCAGTCCATTATATGGACAAAAATGTAGAAATGCTTCCCTCAAAAAACATAAGTTCTTTATGGCTGAAGAAAGAAAGACATGAACATCTTGGATGACATGGGGTGAGTACATTATCTGTCAATTTTTGTTCTGGAAGTGGACTTCTCCTTTAAGAGCCTGGGGGTGAAATCTTTTTTCAATGTGAAGATCAGGGTAAATTTAACACATTAGTATCTTCTGTAACTTCTGAAGGGCAGTACTAAATGAAAAAATATTATATTTAGGCAAAATAAGAAAAATGTACACATTCTGTTCAAAAGTTTTCACCCTTGACTCTTAATGCATCGTTTTTTTTCCTTCTGGAGCATCAGTGAGCGTGTGAACCTTCTGTGATAGTCACATATGAGTCCCTCAGTTGTCCACAGTTTGAAAAGATGGATCTCAAAATCATACAGTCATTGCTGGAAAGGGTTCAAATGCACAGATATGCTGGAAAACCAAAGAATTTGTGGGACCTGAAGGATTTTTTTTTTTGAAGAAGAAGAAGAACAGCAGGTTAACTTTTGAACAGGGTCATTTTTTTAAAATGAACTATTATTTTCTCTTGTGGACTATATGTACATGTCTTTTATGTGAAATATCTTATTCAGGTCAGTACTAAATAAAAAAAACAACATGCATTTTGTATGATCCCCATTTTGTATGATTTTGGTAAAATAATTAAAATTTTGCTGATTCTGCAAGGTCTATGTTAACGTTTGACTTCAACTGTACATTTTAAAATATATTAAATTAGAAATTAGTTACATTTGTGAGGACAATTTTGCTGTTGCAACCCCTAAAAGGAACAGTCGAAGCAGAAAGAGTAAAAATGACTAAATTTGTACAGTTTCTTTGTTTTGTATAAGGAAAGCTGACAATACCACTTCTTGTCTCTGGTCACAAGATCTTGATTTGTAAAATCTTCACTTAATGCAATTACTATGAATTCATAAATATCAAAAAGTCACTTTCAATACTCAAGATATTCGCTTTTATGTCTGTCAGCCAGATAGACACCACTACTGTGTAAATGTCAATATGCCTGTGGGGTGGTGGAGGGTAATGTTAAGCCAACTATAACTAAACATCCCTAATGCAAGTACGTAGGAACTGTCAAATCTGACTCACTGATAAGTATGCCAATGTATTCAGTGTGTAAGGGTCAGTGAAATTCCTGATAAGAAGCCTACATGAGACAGTACGTCATGTATTCTAGCATGAAGCATACACACCTATCTGAGTAAAAGCAGTCTGAGATTTGAAAGTACCATCACACATTGTAACCATTGTTTCTCTATATATAGCTTTTTTGACTAGAGAGACACTCACAAAAACCGAAAAAACGTGTTCTTCAGACATGACAAAGAAGAAAGGAAACTTGTCAAGTGTTTAGTGGATGTTCTAGATCAGCAGACATGTATGGCAGCACTTTTAATAAGTCACTTAAACCCCCATTTCAGGTCAGACAACAAGTACTTTGTCAACTGCAGCTCTAATTCATGATTAAATAAGTTGTCATGCTTATTCAACAGGATGTCCAACACTATAAAAATCATCATTTACTCAAAAAATTCAAGGATGCCATTTCTCTGCATCACACCACATTTCTCAGAGCAGACAGGCAACAGATCCTTTGTCGTGTTTGTAGGATGATCCTTTGTTATCTAAGTGTAGGATTTGTTTAAAGTTCACTTATTTTTTTCCATATGACTCAATCTCTAGGAATTATTATTATTCAAAGGGTCTTGCAAAAACCTTTACTTTCTATCATTTACAGTTTTCTCTTGGGTGTATGTTAATTTATTAGGGGCCAGTAAAATATATGTATAAATGCATTTATAAACTAGATTTAAATATTAAGTAGGACTGCTAAGCCAAATAAAGAGTGTTGGCATCCAAATTTTGCAGATCTCAGAAACCATAACATTACAAATCTTACTGTTCAAAAACTTTTGACTGGTAGTCTAATTTTTTGTAATGTTTTTTTAAAAAAGTCTCTCCTGGTCAACCAAGCCTGCATTTATTTGATCAGCACAGCAAGTACAGCAAACCGTAACATTTTGAAATATTTTTTACTATTTAAAATAACTGCTTTCTATTTGAATATATTTTAAATTTATTCCTGTGATCAAATCTAAATTTTCTGCATTATTACTCCAGTCTTTAGTGTCACATGATCCTTCAGAAATCATCTAATATGTTGATTTAATGCTCAAGAAGATATTATTATTATTATCAATATGTAAAAGAGTTAAGTACATTTTTTCAGGATTCTTTAAAGAACAGAAAGATCCAAAGATCAGCATTTATCTGAAATAAAAAAGCATTTGTAGCATTATACACTATACCATTCAAAAGCCACTTTTTTTTAATACCATTTTGAAAAGAATGTATAGAAAGTAATACTTTTATATAGCAAGGATGCTTTAAATTGATCAAAAGTGAGGATAAAGACATTTATAATGTTATAAAGGATTTCTATGTCAGATAAATGCTGTTCTTCTGAACTTTCTATTCATTAAAAAAACCTGAAAAATTCTACTCAGCTGTTTTTAGCATAATAACAATAATAATAATAATAATAATAAATATTTTTGAGCAGCAAATCAGAATATTAGAACGATTTCTGAAGGATCGTGTGACTGGAATAATGATGCTAAAAATTCAGCTTTGAAATCACAATGATATTTGTAAAATATATTCAAATAGAAAGCAGTTATTTTAAATAGTAAAAATATTTCATAATGTTACTGTTATAGCTGTACTTTGGATCAAATAAATGCAGGCTTGGTGAGCAGAAGAGACTTCTTTAAAAACATTACAAATCTTACTGTTCAAAAACTTTTGACTGGCAGTGTATGTTCTGCTTTAACAGGGTCAACAGATATGTGTGATACACACATTAAATCACTTTTTTCAACTGGACTACCAAATGCCAGTAGATAATTTTGTTGAAAAATTCCAATTAACATGTTTTGCAATAGGAGCAAAAAAGGAAATACATTTTTACCCCGTGCAGACAGGTATAACAAAAGACATGACTTCCAAAAGACTCGATATCCCATTTTCAACAGGGTCATTTAAAAAAAGGGTTATGCATTATTTTCACAACTATTTTGAACTTAGTAAAACACAGAAGAACTTAAATAGCATTACAACTTAGGCAAATCCACTCATTCATCCATCAGTCTTTCACTTTAAGAGCTTATGCTATTAGAAAGAAAAAGTTTGCTATAAAAACTGCCGCAAAACAAAAAACACATTGTTGATAAATGTACTCATCACACATAGGTACCTCTTTTATTGACAATAGGTGTAGGAATGTTTGTATTTGAAGAAGCGTCCATTTGAAAAAAAAGGTAAATAGAAAGTAAAAAGAAAGTTAAATAAAATCAGCCTATATGCAAAACTGTATGTAAAACCTGCTCATAAATCAAACGCCCAAGTCACGGCAAATGTTGTTGAGCACAATGCATTTACTTGTCTATATTGTGAAATAAAATGTTGAAAATAATTTTCATGAAACCTCTGAATTTCAGTTTCTTCATTACAGACTTCAAACTGCTTTGATACAAAACCATCTTAGAACATACAATATTACAAAGCAAATACACAAGCTCTGCCTT
This sequence comes from Labeo rohita, assembly GCF_022985175.1. Classification (NCBI taxonomy): domain Eukaryota; kingdom Metazoa; phylum Chordata; class Actinopteri; order Cypriniformes; family Cyprinidae; genus Labeo; species Labeo rohita. The sequence continues at coordinate 9,289,396 of NC_066882.1, forward strand.
ATAAGATCATTTTATGTATTTATTTTTTCGGTCACACTTACTTTATAAAGCATTTGAGTATCATCATGTTGACTGTGAGAGCTTTCAACCCATTCTAGAAGTAATTTACAACCTCAGATCTTGATATGCAGTTCAGTGACATCGTGGAAATATTTCGTGTCATTTTTTTTAAACCCAAGGGTATTAATACGTTCTTACGGTTAAATTCAGTTTAACACGACCTCACAGTGACAGTTTTCTTTAGTTGCAAAAGCCTGTAAATGAAATCATTCCCAATTTCAAGTAAATATTTAACAGAACCAAACGTGTTTTCCCTTAAATACGGATAATGATAACACGTCCTTTGCAAACAACTTTTGTTTTTGAAAAAAAAAGGGCATTTTATTAATGGTAGCTTGCATGGTTGACCTAAATCATCGTTTTTTTCTTATAAGGATGCTATAAGCACCTGTAATGACAGTCTAACACACACCTGATGATATTCAGCTCGCACGCCATTCCGTAATATTAGATCAGAACAGCTCTAGTCCGAGAGAACGAACTGATTTTAAATATCCATGTTGGTACCTTACCTTTCTTAAAAAAGTAGCATGGGCTTCTGAAATCCAAGTCCGACTCTTAAACTTGAGCACTTTTCGTCAGTTCGCGCACTCCAACTCATGCTGAGACTTAAGTCTCGTGGACTGAGTTTTAATGAGGCGGCGACAATGAATGAGCTTCAGATTCCTTGCAGCTTTGTGCGGATCAGCACCAGTGTAGTTCCACTAGTCACAGCAGAGGGAGCTACATTTCGAAAATTTGTGTTTGTAACTTTTTAAATCTGTGATAAAGGTTCTCCTACAATACAATACACTCCTGAACAAAATCTTAAGACCAGGGGAAACATTACAGATATTGGCATTTTGCACTGGTGGATTGTAACCAGGTTGTAAGTACTGCTTCAAAATGGCAAAAGAAGAAACAAGAGCAAGAGCCAAAAAATAGAGAGCAGGCAATTTATAGAAAACTCAAGCAGGCTGTTCATCACCTGATCAAAAGCTTAAGACTATAGCCTTGAAGTTAAAATCCGCACAAAATATGGCTCTCATGTCATTGTTCTTCAGGCAGACACACTGTCATGACCTCCTAAAGGCACAGGCAAAAAGCCTTTCTTTCTTTGAACGTGGCAGGATTGTTGAGCTGCATGCGCAATGCCTCGCACAACCGAGATTGGACGCAGTAAGACAGCCATTTTACATTTCTCAAAAGACCCTGAGAGTTATGTGACAAAATTGTCAAGTGGTAGACCCAAAGAAAAGTCACCTGTATTGAGCCGGAGGATCCGACAGGCTGTCCATGAAGACCAGCGTTGGGAAGGTTACTTTGGAAATGAAATAGGTTACAGATTACAAGTTATTTGATTTAAAATGTAATAAGTAGTGTAACTTTTCAATTACTTTATTAATGTAACATTACTTTTAGATTACTTTTCTAAATTTCTAATATTTTCAACTGTTAATCATTTTGAAACATTTAAACCAGGCAGAGTTAACCTTACAGTAGAGTTCAACACTGATGACTGTCGGACTTTCAAAATCCTTCATCACTTGAATTAAGATTATAATAAGTAAGGGATAATATACATCTTTATTTTGCGATAACAGCTGGCTGAATGTACATTATCTCACTTATTACACAGCTGCTTGATAGGTTATCTAGATGTTTCGTGTCAAAATTATTAGACACGAAACACTGATCTGAGTTGAAATATTTGAAAGCAAAGTTTCCATGAAGAAATCAGTTGCTAGCAAATGGCAAGTTCAAACTAGACATTTTAGGGATACAGTGCAGTCGTTTTCTTACACAACATTTCACCACATAAATAATTAAGTAGTAGTACTAGTTTGTTAGTTATCTTATAATCCATTACAGTGTACAAATAAAAAATGGCAGCAGCTGCGTTTGTATGAAACAATAGAGCAAGTCCACGATACCAGGATGACAGAATTAAGAAATTGTACACATAATATTGAATTAAGCTTTAATATTTTATTAGCTAACCAAACGCAAAGCTTCCACCAAGAAAAACTATCAAGCATATAGCACTGACTTAAGTTGCCCCGAAAGAGGCTTTTTATGCCTTTTATTGTGATAGGACAGTAGAGAGATGACAGGAAAGAGCTGGTAGGAGAGAGGGGAGCAAAGGACCTCGAGACAGGAATCGAACTCGGGTCACTGTGAGCGCAGTTGCACTATGTGTCATAACAAGATCATAACATTGAAACCAAATGTTTGCATAGTTATGACAGAAAACACTAGCATCTAACAATGCCTTGGAAAAAACAATCTTAAAAAATAGGAAATAAAACAGTCGAATAAGCATGTGCCCTATTCTGTCCTAAACTCCTGAAACATTGGTGTCTCATTGTCAATGCAATTTAAAAGAAGTCAATTAAATCTGTAAGTGAGGGTGGGTGTGTGAAAAAAAAAAATCAGATGTAATCCCCTTTGTAATCACTGGAATTTTTCAAAAGTAACTGTAATTAAGTTACATATTTTTTCTCAGTAACTGTAACTAATTACAATTACATTTATTTTGTAATTAAATTACGTAATTCCGTTACATGTAACTAGTTACTCCCCAACACTGATGAAGACACAGACCGATCCTCGACCCAAATTAAGGCCTTTACTGACTAACCACAAGACAGCATCTGCAAGAGAAGGGCTTCAAGAACAAAAAACGTCTTCAAAGGCCACGTCTCCTCCCACGCCACAAACTTGCCCGTTTGGAATTTGCAAGGGACCTCCAAACATGGGACATTGAAAGATGGAAGAAAGTTTTATTCTCTGACGAGAAAAAATTTAAGCTGGACGGTCCTGATGACTTCTAACGTTACTGGCATTACATGGAGATCCCACTAGAGATGTTTTCTACGCAGCACAGTGGAGGAGTCTCCATCATGATCTAAGGTGCTTTATCCTTCAGTGGGAAAATGGAGCTTCAGGTTGTGCAGAGGCGTCAACTGCCTGCTGGCTATGTGGACATGTTGCAGTGGGGCCCTCGTCTGAGTGGTAATGACTGGGTCTTTCAACAGGACAATGCAGCAGTTCACAACGCCCACCTGATAAGGAGAATAACTTTGCTCTTTTGGACCTTTTAAGTAATCAACAAGAATGGTGGGGCTTCTCACTACTGAGTCCTTTTTTGACACTTTTAGCTCTGCAAACTTTTGATCAGGTGATGAACAGCCTATTTGAGTTTTCTTCAGTTTTTTATAAATTGTCTGCTCTCTATTTTTTGGCTCTTGCTCCTGTTTCTCTTTTGCCATTTTGAAGCAGTACTTACAACCTGGTTACAATCCAACAGTGCTTGTATTTTTAATGTTTTCCCTGGTCTTAAGATTTTGTTCAGGAGTGTACAGTGACTGTAAATGCATTATATCTAGAAGTGAGCAATGAGAAAAACAACAATAATTGACTTCATATAAAATTAATTTAAATGAAAAATTTAAAAAATATTATTTACAGGTAATTTTCAGTGTTACTGAAAGAGTTTTCATTTACACTGCCTTTCAAAAGTTTGGGATCAGATTTTTAATGTTGTTTAAACATGTTTAAACAATGTTTGTTTCTTATGCTCATCAAAGCTGTGTTTATTTGATTAAAAATACAGAAAAAAATAATATTGTGAAATATTTTTATAATGTAAAATGAAAAAAAAATGAAAATGGTGTTTTTCTATTTTAACATACATTAAAACCTAATTTATTCCTGTGATCAAAGCTGATTTTTTTTAGCATCATTACTCCAGTCTTCAGTGTTACATGATCCTTCAGAAATCATACTAATTGGCTGATTTGTTATTAGTGTTGGAAACAGTTGTGCTGCTTAATATTTTTGGAACCTGTGACACTTTTTTCAGGACTCTTTGATGAACAAAAACATAAAAAGAACAGCATTTGTTTAGAAATCTTTAGAAATAGAAATCTTTTCTAACAATATACACTATCTTTCAAAAGTTTGGGGTCAGTAAATTTTTATTCTTTCTTTTTTTGACAGAAATTAATACTTTCAGCAAGGGATGTTTTATAAAAAGTAATAGCAGATAAAAAGACTCATTGTTAGAAATTTAGAAAAGATTTATATTTTGAATAAATACTGTTCTTTTGAACTTTTTATTCATTAAAGAATCCTGAAAAAAGTGTCACAAAAATATTTGTCAGCACAACTGTTGCCAATCGATAATAAATCAGCATATGTGACCCTGGACCACAAAACCAGTCTTAAGTCGCTGGGGTTTATTTGTAGCAATAGCCAAAAATACATTGTATGGGTCAAAATTATTGATTTTTCTTTTATGGCAAAAATCATTAGGAAATTAAGTAAAGATCATGTTCCATTAAGATATTTTGTAAAATTCCTACTGTAAATGTATGAAAACTTAATTTTTTATTAGTAATATACATTGTTAAGAACATTATTTGAAGAACTTTACAGGTGATTTTCTCAATATTTTGATTTTTTTGCACCCTCAAACTATACATCAATGAAAAGCTTATTTATTCAGATTTCATATGATGTATAAATCTCAATTTTAAAAAAAATGACCCTTACGACTGGTTTTGTGATCCCGGGTCACATATTAGAATGATTTCTGAAGGATCGTGTGACACTTAAGACTGGAGCAATGGCTGATGAAAATTCAGCTTTTCATCACATGAATAAATTATATTTTAAAGTATATTAAAATAGAAACTATTATTTTATACTGTAATAACATTTTGCAATATTTCTGCTTTTTTTCTGTATTTTTGATCAAATAATTGCAGACTTGCTGAGCATAAGAGACTTCTTTATAAGCCAAGTCTTACTGATCTGAAACTTTTGAATGGCAGAGTTGCTCTTGAGGGCAATAATGTTAACAAAATGTAATGTACTGCAAAAGTGTTATGCTGTTTTTTATTTGTAGTTTCACAAATAATGTGTTTATAGAATGTAAATACTTGATAGATTTAAATGGGATTGTGCCTAAAGGCACTCGAGACATCAGATTGTCACGAGTGTCTCATATTGCTGCGGTAGCATCCTCTACCCCAGATATGGCTATGACAAGGCTTGCAAAAACCTTTTATTTTACCACCTCCTATACAGCTTGAGAACAGATTTGAAGCACTAATGAATGTGGGTGCACAGCAAAAAGTCCAGTGTTGAATTAACTCTCACAGAGTTGATTTCAACACTTTTTCAGAGTTTATATAGCTCCACACTCTCTGGAGTTAAATTAACACTTTCAAAATAGTTACACATTTAACACTATGCCAGAGTTCCTTATTTGACTCTACAAAAGTGTTAAAATAACACCAAAAGGAATACAGAAAAAAAAATGTTTAAGGTGGATACAATTACTTACACTGTTAAATAAACTTCAAACATAGTTAAATGAATCCACCACAACAAATAATTTCCATCAACTTGTTTATTTTTAAGTTGAATTAAAACATTACAAAAGAAGGTATTATATACCAACTTTCATCTGCAACACTGTATGAACTTTGAATATCAAATGGTTTATAAAATTTGATCTCTGACATTTGTAAGATACACCTTTCCTCACTTCGCAGTACTCTGAATGCATGAAAGTGCTCATCAAAATTCTCTGTAAATAGCTTGTTTGCCAATAGATAAATGTGACTGTCAACCAAAAGTACATCACTTATTTGACAAAAGACTGGCATTTCATTTTCAATTGCACTGCAAATAACAAGTCCAGCTCTGTATTCTACACCATCAACTTTAACCCAACTGGTTGAGAAAACATCTTTTGACAAGCTCATTTGAAGGATTTCATTGCTGGCCACAGCTTCATCTGTAAGGGAAAACGACTTAATTGGCCCGAACTCTTTATGTTTGAGGGTGAAGGTTTCCCAATGATATGCAATGGACATCTGATGCTTTTTAGCGAATGACTTTATGTTTTTGAAATTTTTTAAAAAAAATTTGAAGACCTTGTGTTTGGCCTCGAACCTCATCGACCACATATATAATAAGGGGCCAGTTTTCCTTATAGTAGAGGGGTAGTGAATCATAAAATGATGCTTGGGGATTACATTTTTATGTGGATACAAGTACTTAAATAGTTTGTAGTGGTCAACAATTAAGTGCTTCAAATAAACTGTCATGCCTGAAGTAAGACAAGGTGAAAACACAATGTTCATTATTTAAACAAAAACAACAATCTCCAGTGTTGGTGTCCTTGAGATTTTTTTTTCACAAGACATAAGGTCTGAATGGAATTTAAACCAATCCCATTTCCAGCACTCTCCAACAGAACCTTTGTGGGCCGGTTTTTACGTTCTAAAAATCCATAATCAAAAGAATAAATCCTGGAAAGTAAATCCTCTTCAGATATAAAGTTTTGTGTGAGATGTCCAAAAAGCAATTTCATTTCGTATTGAGCCACACCTTCAAGAAGGTCATGCATTATATCAAATGAGTAGTTATTGCAAACATGAAAATACTTCAATGTATTAAGTGTAGAATTTTTTTTCAAACCATACAGTGACCTCAATTGTGGGTTTTCCTGGAGAGACTGGCAGTGCATTTCATAGATTTCTTTTGCACGAAGGATCACCTTAGGATTGTCCTCACTGTATACGGTTTGAGAGTCATTCTTTTCAATTTAACAAATGCGACAGAAATGATGACTACTAAATGACTCATTGAAACCAAGAATTGAGTGCATTTCTAGATTATCTCCAGTGATCTGTGCAATGGTGCCATACATCTGCTCATCTAAAAATGGAAGACTTAATCCTTGGCTTTCCAGTATTTTTATATCATTTAGCAGTTGTTCCAGTATAACATCGAAGCTGTACTTACTTAGATCTTGTGTGTGAAAAAGTGATAACAAATTATTCATCTGAATGGAATTAAATTTTGGGGGCAGGTTTCTTACAATAAAATACAGACATCCAATTTTGTGAATGCCACGTTTGCTGCCAAGGGGGTTGGCGGTTTCGAAGTCATCATAGTATATTTGGATTTGTAATGCATTCTTTTTTGTTGCAAACAAAGGGTGAGTTTTAAAATAACTCCCATCGCTAAAATCTGTAAAAGTGTCAGGCTCTGATCTACAGTCTTTCTTTAGGAGATCACAAATTTCTGAATTTCTGCACATGAATTTTAATGTTTCCAAAATTGGCACGTATATAAAAGTATCCTTCACTGGTACTTGGTCATAAGTACCAGACTGCTGATTAAGTCTGCTGTCATATAGCACCCCAGGTGTTATCTCAACTGGCTCCACAATGCCCCCTTTTCTTTAAAGTATTTATTTCGTTTCCATTCAGTATTCAGATTTGTGAATGGGTTTTCCAATTTTTCAAAAGACTCGTTTATCACAGATTTATAGGGGTCACTTGTGGGTAAAGATGAAAGCATGTTATGCTTTGCTTGTGAGTGAAGCTCATCTGTTAGTTCCTCTAAATCTCCTACAATTGAGGTCACTAAACTGTTTGGAATCCCACTTGCTTGTAATTTTACTACAATGTTTTCACACAATTCTTTAGTTGAATCTTTGGTAAGCCCTGAATCATTGTTCTCAGAGGATTCACTGGAACAAGGAGATTGATGCTGGGGATTCATTTGGTCATCAAAAGAATCTACTTGAGATGAACTTGCAACTGGCTCACTTGGGGAACATGCAACAGTTACAGTTTGAGCAATTTGCTGAACATTGCTATGAACATTATCAAGGTGCTTACGAAAACCTGCATATGTTTGGAATTGACGCCTACAACCTTGTTGAGAACAAATCAATTTGAACTTAGATCCTGGAAAGTAACTATGCTCACCTCTTAAATGTGAAATCAGCAACTGACTGCTGGAGTGCTGTTTCTGACAAATAAAACAGGTCAACATTCTCTCATTATCTTAATACTCCGAAATTAAGATAAGGTTACTGTCTGGTTAAGTAATCTGGCTCTCAAGTCTTTGACTCTAGGTGATTCTTTCATTTTCCCTACATCAATGTTGTATAGAGCTGTCTGCAGGAATGTGTAAAAGCTCACAAGTGCACTATCATAAGACAAGTTAAACACAAAA